>NC_138310.1:31705000-32325000 GCF_965601325.2 Salmo salar | reverse complement strand
GCATGGTCGGAACTAGAAGCACAAGCATTTCGCTACACTCGCATTAACATCTGCTAACCATTTGTATGTGACAAATAAAATTTGATTTGATTAGTAGCCAGCCAGCTCTCTACCAACAGGGATCACACAGGAACCTCAATCAATTCCAGAGCAGCAGCGGCGGCTGGTGGGTGAGCGAGAGAGAGAGAGAGAGAGAGAGAGAGAGAGAGAGAGAGAGAGAGAGAGAGAGAGAGAGAGAGAGAGAGAGAGAGAGAGAGAGAGAGAGAGAGAGGAGAGAGAGAGAGAGAGCGGGGGAACAGGGACCCCGTCTCGAGGTGACATTTACATCCGTCAAGCTGCGCTCCACTCGCTACCGTGTCGACAATCAAATCTACCCAGGATTAGGCCTCTGTAAACACCAGACACTCATCAACCAACACTCCTGCTGCTACAGGACACACACACACACACACACAAACCACACACACCACACACACACACACACACACACACACACACACACACACACACACACACACACACAGACGAACGTGCACAGACACAGAAACACACACTCACGCAGACGGACGTGCACAGACACAGAAACACACACACACACACAGACGGACGTGCACAGACACAGAAACACACACACAGACGGACGTGCACACAAACAAGCACGTTTTGGAAATGTTATTCCATTTTTTTCCAGATGTAGAATATTGCTGACAATCACTGTAGCCAAATGATTTTCTGTGTTAGATGTAATGGTTATACAGTAACGTCTTCCACACAGAACAATTATGGTGTACAACACATAGGGACTTCATATAAATGTGACATCAAGGGTGTCCCTTGGTTTTCCCTGCCATTTCACAATAATCCACTTTGGGGCATCACGCAATTCACTCCAGTTTAGCACACGTTATGTTGGTCTACTGAATTTCATCAGAAGGAGAGAGCCAAATAACATTGTTCCATGGATGTGCACACTACAGTAGTGGAGAGAAGGAGGAGAGAACAAACAGTACCATAAGAACTCCCTCTGTCTCTCCACCATTACCTCCTTCACAATTCATTCTGTTGGCATTGAGGGTATCTCTTTCTGCTAGAACCATCACACCGAGCTGGAAGACAGCAAAAAGTGGCTGTTTGGTTGACCTTCCAGAAATGGAAAGATTTACCCCTACTTTACCTCCTTTCTTTGGCTGCTTCTTTTATGTGTGTCAGCTGCAGTAGCAAGGCCAGGGAGCCTGTCAGCCTGGCGCATCTTTGTGAGCAAAGTTACTTTGAACACGACGTCCTGCTGCGATCAAGGCTGTCGATCGGCAGACAGAACTGTTCAGACCTCCGTATGGGGACATAAACGCCTGTGTTTTGTCATGTTTGGGGACAACAAAACGAGATTTATTTTCCACTGATCATTTCTTCACTGGAATACTTGTGTTGCGTGGCTGTGGATGGTGATTCATTATCACTACAGTGTGATGTTATAGTCCCATCTGTGTAGAATGTCAGTTATAGTCCCATCTGTGTAGAATGTCAGTTATAGTCCCATCTGTGTAGAATGTCAGTTATATTCACATCTGTGTAGAATGTCAGTTATATTCACATCTGTGTAGAATGTCAGTTATAGTCCCATCTGTGTAGAATGTCAGTTATAGTCCCATCTGTGTAGAATGTCAGTTATAGTCCCATCTGTGTAGAATGTCAGTTATAGTCCCATCTGTGTAGAATGTCAGTTATATTCACATCTGTGTAGAATGTCAGTTATATTCACATCTGTGTAGAATGTCAGTTATAGTCCCATCTGTGTAGAATGTCAGTTATAGTCCCATCTGTGTAGAATGTCAGTTATAGTCCCATCTGTGTAGAATGTCAGTTATAGTCCCATCTGTGTAGAATGTCAGTTATAGTCCCATCTGTGTAGAATGTCAGTTATAGTCCCATCTGTGTAGAATGTCAGTTATAGTCCCATCTGTGTAGAATGTCAGTTATAGTCCCATCTGTGTAGAATGTCAGTTATAGTCCCATCTGTGTAGAATGTCAGTTATAGTCCCATCTGTGTAGAATGTCAGTTATATTCACATCTGTGTAGAATGTCAGTTATATTCACATCTGTGTAGAATGTCAGTTATGAACAGTAAACAAAAGGCATGAGTCCCATTATACACTGGACTAGCAGGAGTGTATTCAAAACCATAAATGCCATTGTATGTCTCATGACATATACAACAGTAGGCTAAACTGTAGAGTTTGAAAATGCACACACTGCAATGTATCTTTAGAAAATAACCTTCCAATCCATGACTGAGTACTCCCAGTCAGTCAGTGCTACGCTACAGTATATCCCCGTCCCAGACCTTGCCCCCGCTCTCCCCCTCAGCTCAGCGAATGTTACAAATTACACCCTTGTGCAAACACTCGTGATAAATGGAGCAAGCAGGCCAGACTTGGCGAGCTGGAAGTCTCTCAAAGCAAACACTACATGGCATGTTGTGCTAAAGCTCCATTCCAGCGTGTTTTTACAGGAATACGAACACCCGGACGCACGGGTCAACATCTCAGTGAGGGCTGTATGAGGCCCACTAGCCTAGCACTAAGCTGGGAGGTACAGTACAGTGTCAGGAGTGCCCTCTCCACTCTCTCCAGTGGTTGGGTTTTTATATTAGCTGGGGGTGTAGTTGTTCTAGAGAGCCCACTGATGACTGATGAGGCTAGACTGCAGATCCAGGGGGAGGGGAGAGCACCAGAGTGCCCCGTAATGATGCCTGGGGGGAGGATAAAAGTCTCTAATGACCCAGTACCCCCAGGATCCGGGGTCGATCCTTCTTGCTCTCCCCACAGACAGGAGCTGGTATCCAGCCTTTCTGATTACATCCTCCACTGGCTTGCCCTGTTCTGGTCTGGTCTGCCGTGTGGTGGGTGGGTGGCAGACTACCTAGGTTATATCTTAGTAGGCCTGTCCCCGACTAAGTCGTCCTGTTCTTTCGACCAATCGATATAATGTCTATATAATGTGACCTATATAGACTTTTATTATCACATCAATAAATTGGAAATTAACTTCGAACACAGTAATGTTGACAGCAAAATGGATGCGGAGGACATGAAAAAGAAACTGGAAACAAGTGAATATTACAGGTTGCTCAGGAGGGAAAGAGGAAGTCAGATCTGTGGAAGACATTTGACTTAGAAAAAGGAGGGTATAGGAGCATTAAATAACAAAGGGAGCTTTGAATAATTAGCCTAAACGATACATAAATGGTGAAGCCTTTATTACAGCATAGCAAAGATTAAAAACAGCCAAATCTGTGAAATTGCTTTATCCGACATTTTGCTGTTGCATGAGACTTGGTGCTCATGGTGCCCAGTAGGCTATTAAACAAACACTCAAACAGGCAACAGAAGCAAGATCTGTCTTATTTCTGTAGATATACTTTATATGGATTATTTATAAAGACAGGTACATTTAACAGTTAGGCTATTGATTATAGACCTAATTAAGTTGGGGTTGACGCTCTCCTCAATTTTCTTAGACAATTAGGCTTAGCCCTATTCGCACGGGACTACTATTACTAGAGAATGTTGGCAATGTAATTATTACCCCAGAATGTTCGTCATTCCAGAGGACGATTCGGACAGGATTCATTTTTTCCAAACTGCCCCCTGTAATTCAGATTTTTTTTCCAATAAATTGACAGTTGTGACGGAAATAACCCGTTAATATGCACAAGACATATGAACAAAAGCATTCACTGTGAAAGTTGGTAAATGTTTTTTATTTTATTTAACCATTTTTTAACTAGGCAAGTCAGTTAAGAACAAATTCTTATTTACAATGACGGCCTATCCCGGCCAAACCCTAACCCGGACGACACTGGGCCAATTGTGCGCCGCCCTATGGAACTCCCAATCACGGCCGGTTGTGATACTAACCTTGTACGACAGCATGCCTTTTCCTTTTGGACAGAAATTCTAAGAATATTCAGAGTTATGAAGTTATGAAAACTGGTTGTTTTGCAAATGTTGAACTTATAATATGGCTACTAATACTGGGAAAGCTAAATCAAAGTATACAGATTTGACGATATTCTTGCAGAAAAATGTAATATGAATGCAAATGTCTCCTTCACGATTTGCCCAAATGTACCTGGGTGACTTCACACTAAATGTCATGTAGTTCGCTCATACTTCAAGTTATCCGTCTGAAACGTTGCACATACACTACTGCCATCTTGTGGACACCATCGGAATTACACCCAGAGTGATGGCTGGAACTAGGACCTTTCTCTTGCATTTCAAAGATGGTGGTAGATAAAAACGGATAGTTTTTTTTGTTTGTATTTTCTTCTACCAGATCTATTGTGTTGTATTCTGCTACATTCAATACCCATTTCCACAAACTTCAAAGTGTTTCCTTTCAAATGGTACCAAGAATATGCATATCCTTGCTTCAGGGCCTGAGCTACAGGCAGTTAGATTTGGGTATGTCATTTAGGCGAAAATTGGAAAAAAGGGGGCTATCCCTATTAACAAAGTTAACCATTTTCACTGTAGTGTCCAAAACTTCTTTCAAGATGTCAGGCATTCCCTTGGCAGCAACAGCCTCTCGGTGGATGCTGCAGTGTACCCAAGTGGTGTCGGGAGCAACTGCTTCCATGCGCGTTACCACTCCACTATGTCTCACTTTCATGGCTTTTGTGCCATCAGTACAGATACCAACACATCTTGATCACAAGTCCATTTGATGTCACAAAGCTGTCCAGTACTTTAAAAATATCCTCTCCTGTTGTCCTGGTTTCCAGTGGTTTGCAGAAGAGGATGTCTTCCTTAATTGACCCCCATAAACGTAATGGACATATACCAGGAGCTGTGTCAGGCCCCCCATGTCTGACTCATCCAGCTGTAACACATAATTCACTGGCTTGTGTGGAAGCAGTAATTGTTTCAAAACATCTCCTGCCATGTCAGTGATGCGTGGTGAAACAGTGTTGTTTGATGAAGGCATTATCTGTATAGTTTTTTGGGACTTTTCCCCCAGTATTGTCCCAGCCATATCCACGGCAGCAGGAAGAATGAAGTCCTCCACAATAGTATGGGGCTTGCCTGTTCTAGCCACTCGGTAGCTCACCATATAAGACGCTTCTAGACCCTTCTTATTAATGCTATCTGTTGCTTTTATACATGTCTTACTACTCGAAAGTCTTCTTTATTCTCGATCAAAAAACTCCCGTGGCTTATTTTTCAAATTGGCATATTTTGTTTCTAAATGTTTGCGCAAGAGTGAAGGTTTCATCGAGTTGTGAGATAGTACTTTTGCACATATAACACACTGTGGCTGAGGAAAGGCACTACTCCAAATATAAATGAATCCCAAATCAATGTAGTTCTCATCATATTTGTGCCTCTTTGATGGTCCAACGTCCCGGTCTGTTGTTCAGTGCTTTCCCAGGTAAGGCGGCAGTAGCTCTTCGGCTGCATTAGATTCACAACTGTCAGTGGCCATGCTAGCTGGGCTAACAACATGTGGAATTACTGATGCTAGCATTGGATGTGCTCGTGGAAGTAGAACAACTTGTGTCGTCGACAGGTGCAGGTGTAGTACTGCTGGTAGTAGCAGTACTGCTGGTAGAGCTGGAATGTGTCTCTATGGACGCGGGCCTTACATTTTATGGCTACCTGTATTTGACATTGTGTTGTTATTTTGCTGAACACTATATGGTTACATTTTATTTTTGGTAGTGAAACGAGGCTACTCAGGCGAGAAAAAAACCTCACCCAAATGTATCGCCCCGTTGGAAAATATAAATGGACTGTTCGAAATGTGAATCACATTTTTATTTGGCGTATCCCCGACGGCATACCCCAGTTTGGGAATACCTGTCTTAGAGAGATGGACTGTGCCATCCCCGTGGCTTCACAATGGATTAGTCCACTGAGACAGGCGCGAATCAGACAGGTGTTTTGTGCGCCATAACATTTTTAAAAAGCGACTGCTCGACTAAAGAAATCTCCTTCGACCAACAGCATATCAACCAAACATTCAACCAGTTGATCAAATGGAGTCAGCCCTACATCTCAGCCTGCCTCTGTGTGTGTGTGTGTGTGTGTGTGTGTGTGTGTGTGTGTGTGTGTGTGTGTGTGTGTGTGTGTGTGTGTGGTGTGTGTGTGTGTGTGTGTGTGTGTGTGTGTGTGTGTGTGTGTGTGTGTGTGTACTCAATCGCCTTTAAAAATGTATGGTCAAGTAACAAAAAAACATCTCGTTCTCTCTTATACATTCCAAAAGGAATGCCCTTTCTTTTTCCACCGCTGATAAGTCAACTCGCCAGATAAGATAAAGCACACATTTCATGGCTGCCGTGTTTAACGACACTATCACAGTAGTTTGCCTTACAGTGTCTAAACATGAGGCTTTGATAAAGACATATTATTATGACGCTGACTAGATCTGTGCTACAGATAAGACATTCAGATTTCATTTACTGTTGAGCCGGATTGTTCTACTGTCCGTCTGGTTTGCGGTGCATTGTTATCGCACCATCGCCCGCAGTGCAGTGCATTAACGAGTGGAGAACTGTTATCTCTGCCTAGACTGCTTTTCCATTTACATTGCTACCATCATTATCTCCATGTATCTGATAAGCTTTGTAATCAGTCTTATCTGATGACTGCCTCCTCTCCTCGTTCAACAAGGGGAACTAGAACAGCGGCCTGCAGGTCTACTCTGCAGCCTCCTCTCCTCCACTTGGCTAATTACAAGGACAATAGACACTGTCCTGTGGTGATAGTTACCTTATTTAAACATGCCTAAGAGTGAGGGAGAGGCAGTAGGATAAGATATGAATTCACAAAACCTGAGTGGATGGACACCTGGCCCAGGCAGCAACGGTTCTGTAACTAAAACAAAACCCCCTGTTGATGTGGTTGGGGTGGTAATCCAATAGCAAATGTAAGTAAAGGCTGCATCAAACTGAAAGGTGAGCTCCCTCCCGGAGCAGCTGAACTCCTAAATAACAGAAAACAGTTTTGCTTTTGTTGAAACCCGAGATAAAAATTCCAATAAATCCTGGGAGCGGCAGGTAGGCCATTTTGAGGAGCGCTTTCATCACTCTCCCTGCGACGGGCAATAAAACTGGAGATGGTGGCTCGCAGATATTACATACGCACAGGCACGTACACACACTAGCTCGCACGTACACACACACACACACACAGGCACTCAGTGTCCCGAGCCAAGCATCTGGAAAATATCTGCACTACTAAAAGCCCTGCATGACGGCAGCCACAGTCCAACACCAAGCAGGCATTTCCAGAACTGCATGGAGGGGGCGGACGAGGATGAGGGCTCGAGTTCTCACAGCACCCCACCACAACACTCCATGTTGGTTGAAATCAATACAACATGAGGACAAAAGGCCTGTGAATGACATTACAGTATTGGGCAAGGCCCCTGAACAACTCTCCTACTTCCACTTACTTTAGTTTCAATCTGGCCCCCGCCCTAGCCAGGCAGCCACGTTGCTGCAGAGGCAGACAGGACAGCAGTATCAGTTGATTGCAATCACAGACTGGGAGCTTTATCTGATCCACACACTTCAGCAGGCCATGATACCGTTCACTTCAGACACACATTTTACATAAAGAAATGACACTGTCAGTACTGGATATAGCAGCATGGAGCAAGAACGCAGACGCGTTAGCTAACTGTAATCTGCTCCTGAATCTGCTCAAAATTCTCATCACCAACATTTACACACATTTGAGTCATTTAGCAGACGCTCTTATCCAGAGACTTACAGTAGTGCGTGCATACATTTTCACATACTGGTTCCCTGTGGTTATTGAACCGGCAAGCTACAGAGAATGTGTTATCCTTCTGTATGCCAAAATATTATATTTGGCCCTTGGTCTCAGCAATATTATCAACAAACCGCTCAAGAAAGACAAAAACACTCAACTGAAACATAACTATCATCGTGTGATAATACAGATAGACCTCCATCCCTCAACTATGAAACTAATCCATAATGTGGAACTATATGACAATGCTTTAAATCTGGACAATGATCGTGATGACAGTAGATGATGGTAAAATGGCTCCTGTGGCTTTATCCAGACTGGTACAGAATGATTGCCCTAGGGCCTGGGGTTTGGGAGGGGAGAGTTGTACCATTAGAAATGAGTGATGTCAAGGGACGTCAGGTGGTTTGGGGACTTTGTTAAATGGCAGCACGTGGCAAGGTTGGCCCTCCATCTGTCTGCTGGCTGGAGGCGAGCGGAGACGAGGGGTCGGGAGGCAGCGGGCCATAGCTCAGCTTCCTCCTGACAACCTCCCGTGGCCCCTGAGCGATGGGGGTCCTCCATCTTGTGTCACACAGGATGTCTGGGAGTGGCACGGCACTGAGAGAAGAGAAAAGTGCGTCCACCCCCCTCCACCAGCCCCAGAATCCCCGCCTCCCGGAAGCATCCATCATGGCGGGCCCCGGTGGGGCGTGGGTAACGGATCGACTTTGCTCTGAGCGCTAATCAATCCCCAGCTAGCAGTCTCTCTCTGGGAACATTTATGACCCTCCATAAAGCAGGCCTTTGGGGCGTTACGGCACCCAGTAATCCTGCTAAGTGAGCAATATTTCCAATCTCTCCCGCTCCCATTAGACGGGTCGGGTCATAAATACTAGAGTTAATCTGTGGCTGTGACTCCGGCACACCCCCAGCCCCTCACCCGCCACCCCTGGCTGATGTGCGACCCCCCCCCCAGCCGTCAGCGCTCCAGCGGGGCCAGGTGGGACCCACGGCCAAGGTAACAGCAGTGCCAGAGATTAAATGGCCTTCTAGCTCTGATGATGACTGGAGTAACACAGCACAGCAGAGGAAGGACGTGCCTCAACCCCACTACCCTGGCCTGCTAAACCTGCTAGGCCTGGAGGGAGAGCACTGGAATAAATGACGGAGCTCTAGAGAAGGCAGTTGATTCACTGGTGCTCTACTTCATCAGATAGAGCAAGTTCATGAAGCATCAACGAAGGTAAACAGATCAGTCAGTAGGCCCTCAGAGGTCTTTCATTCAATGTTTCACTTTCAGCTATCGTTTTACGTGTTACATGCAACATGCATTGTTCTGCATGGTGCTACAGAATAAACACGGCATGTGTGTTTAATATTACTCATATTAGTTAAGGCCAAGCATTATATTTTTATCATGCTGTTATTTGCATTACCCTGTGGTATCCCAACAGAAACAAGCCCATATAGGAAATACAGGATCCAGCTGTACTCTTTATTATTCTGCCAAGGTCAGTGTGTACTTCCCCACAAAACACACTATACACACAAGAGCGTGTATAGTGTGTATTAATGCAGACCGATGTTTCTCTCATGGTGCCAGTGGGAGTTTCACGTCCACCACACCAGGAAGGAGCCCTGGTCCTGGGTTCAGAATACACAGCCAGAGGGCAGTACCTCTCCTCCACCCATAACTGCCTAACAGCGGCAAGGCAAGGCAGGGGTCGATGTTATTCCACCCATCATGCATCAAAACGTCTCCCAGAGGTACCTCTGCTCCGAACAGAGACTTCCATCTCATTTCTGCTGGAAGGCCAAGTCTCTCCATCAACCCATCGGTCTGTCGGTGCAGGAGGCAGGAGGAGGCAGGAGTCAAGGCCTTCAAACCCACAACACTGGTCTCCTCACCCTGCTCTGCTCTGTTCTCCCCCAGCCTCCCTGGCTGTCAGAATAGAAAGCTCTGCTCTGGCTTTTACTCTCTCCGCTCAGGTCAGGAACTGTACTGTATGCACATTGTTTTCAGAGTCAAAGTAAGGGGGGGACAAAACAGGTGTTCATGGAAACACTGGGGCTATATCAGAAACAATTGTTCTGTCACAGATGTTTCCACTATTCTGAGATGTTCCAACACGTGGTGATGACTGGAGTAACACAGCATTACCCTGGCCTGCTAGGCCTGGAGGAGAGCACTGAGATAAATGATGGGGGGTTATTTACAAGTAAGGGCAGTTTGGTCCCCTTTAACATGACTTTAGCACAGCAGAGAGGAGAGCAACATTGTGTATATAGAGAAGGACATAGTGTACAATTCCTACACAGTGGACCAGCAACATGTCTTATCAAACCAAAACAGACAAACTGTCCAGTACAATGGAATTTTTATGCCTAATTAATTTGAATGGTTATCAACATGATCGTTCTAGAGATGCAATATTTTATATTAACGATGGTTCAAGTCAAACATTTTGTTGAAAAGTCTAAATCACGTTCGCTCTCTTTTGGAAAATGGTGTGAAAATTAATACCATAACAGCACCATCTTGCCGAGTTAAATTTCACATTGAGGAAGTCGTGTACATACTTTGAGACCATACGGTTTGTATATTAGCCAATGAATCAGAAGAATTTTATGACATCTTTCAGCAGAACCTCAACTCCAGCCTTTTCAGACTTAGATCCCTCTGAGTGAAAGACTTCAGAGATGTTATTTGATTCAGCCTTTTGATGTTCTTCATTTTATATTTTCATTTTATATTTTTTGTAGTGGCACCAGCCGGTAGTGGTTAACCTCTACTGATGTATCTGTCAGGTGCATTGTTCTTCTCTTACAGCCTTCTCCTTTGAAGCCTGGTCTGTGGAGGCCTCCTCTCTGTTTGAGACCTGGGCATCGTCCAAGAAGAGTCCAGCCTGCTGAAGCACCAGCCTCCACATAGCGAGGGGCCCTTGGTGCAGAGCGGAGAGGAGGCAGGACTCCACGGCCCCGGCCCCCAGTAAGGGTCAAGCTTGACTAATGCTCTGGGGCTCTGAAACCATTTCCACTTGGACCAGGAAGGAACCCGGCTTAAATTGAATTCATATGCTCTGGAAGGCTGACAAGAATCCCTTCGGTCTTCATCCATGCACAGTAGCTTCCCCGTCGGGTATGCCTGCAACGCAATGTTATCAAAGGCACTGTCTGTCTGCTTAAGGAAAAGATAGTGAACTATAGATCAGTAGCTGATTGATTGAAATGTTGCCCCTGATGTTATCCGTGGGGGACCCTGTAGGAGTGATGATCTCTTGGTCCACTACCATCTACAGGACAGAGGTTAAAACATTGTGGCAGCCAGGCAGGGAGGATCAACTGAGTGTAAGAGAATACACCTCAATTATGAAAGGCCATGGTCCATCTGTTCCAGCTCAAATCAAAGAGAATGAGGGGAGAGGAGGGGGAGGACAGGGGGGAGGAGAGTGGGGAGGAGGAGGGATGATGTTCTTGGCTCTGACAGCGCGCCAGCAGCGGCACTTGTAAAACCTTTGCTTTATCTCGCAACAATCAGCCTAATTACGTTATTTGAAAGGGTCCAATTAATCCGCTATTGTCAGCCGGCGGCTAAGTGTTTCTCTCCCCACATTCAGAGGAATCTGCAATTAACCGGAGCCAAATTTATTTAGTGACACTTCTCAGCTTCTGACTCCCTCCAATTATTGCTAATCAATTTCAGCGAGAGCCCAGGGAGTGCAGGCGGTGTCACTGCCATTTGTAGAGGGAGCGTCAGCAAACCCCTGCAAGCCTCCACAGAAAGGCCAGACGTGTCACCGCTGTCAGGCTGCCTGCGAAGAGCAGAGGGACTGACCCTGATGAATAGAAACGAGGCCTGGCCTCCCAGCAGCCCCTGCTCGGAACAACCCCTCTCTCTCTCCAGAGTCGGTGTTAATTGAAAAACGTCTGCAGCGGACCGGGCCCCACACACACCAGCACCTCAGCTGTCACTACGCTCCCTTCTCTCCCCTGGACATGACCGGGCCTAGCCTGATTGGTCACCTCATCTCCTGGCTGGTAATGACTATTAAGTGCCCATAGGATTACCGTACATCCAGTGTTTAAAGACTATGCTGACACAGGAGCTGAATGATGAAGCTCTGTGGTACAGTTGAGTAGAGGCCGCTGGAGAATGATATTTTAGCAGGGGGTAAGGCAAGAACAGTGAATGATAACGTTTTAAAGGAAATACGGCTAGACGAGGACTGTAAGCTAGACAATGAAACATTTTCTTGAAAAGCTGGGTTGTTGAGAGGTTATAGTAGGCATACTTAGATGCAAAGTATTTCACAAGTTAGTTAGTATTCCTGTTAGCCCCAAAATGATAGCACCCTATTCATTTCCAGATAAGCCATCCAAGACTTTACAGAAACCAAAAATCATCATGAGCCGTTCGAAGTGAGAGCAACAACAAAAACATTGTGATCAACCGACGTGATCGATATAAACCAAAGTAGCAATACCTTGACACCTATTGCCTTGTCCCATTGCTGCAACTACATTTTTGACATTTTTACATTTTAGTCATTTAGCAGATGCTCTTATCCAGAGCGACTTACAGTAGTGAATGCATACATTTCATGCATTTTTTTTTTTGTACTGGCCCCCCGTGGGAACTACCAAAACACAACCCTGCCAAGCCGCACTGCTTCTTGACACACTGCTCGCTTAACCCAGAAGCCAGCCGCACCAATGTCAGCGTGCATGTGCCCGGCCCACCACAGGAGTCGCTAGAGTGCGATGGGACAAGGATATCCCGGCCAGCCAAACCCTCCCCTAACCTGGACGACGCTGAGCTAATTGTGCGCCACCTCATGGGTGTCCCGGTCTCGGCCAGTTGTGACACAGCCCGAGATCGAACCCGGATCTGTAGTGACGCCTGTAGTACTGAGATGCAGAGCCTTAGACCGCTTCGCCACTCAAGAGGCCATACCTTGACACTTGAAGTACGAAAACATAGCTTCTCTCACCAAGTGTTGACCAAACTAATCTAAACCATGTGAGATCACAACATACCTTCTCAGGATGATTGGGCCTCAGCCCTGATTGATGGTAGGCCTCTGAAATTGCTGGTGCTCAAACAATGAGAGCAAAGACACTTGACCTGAATGCCTGTTACTATGAATCTCCACACTGTTCCACCAACTAAAACACACACAGATTGAGCAATGCATCTACTGCAGTATTGTTTATGTGTGTGTGTGGGTGTGTCTGTATGTGAACATGGGCCCTCAGACCCTCAAAAAGCTTTACAGCTGCACCATTGAGAGCATCTTGACTAGCTGCAACAGCAAGGCACCTGACCGCAAGCCTCAAGAGAGGGTCGTGAGACTCCAGGCACCCAAGCCATAGACTGTTCTCTCTGCTACTGCACGGCAAGCGGTACCAGTGCACCAAGTCTGGAACCAACACTACCCTGAACAGCTTCTACCCCCAAGACATAAGACATTGACCTTTTTTTGCACTAACTCTCTTGCACTGACTCTACCCCCCCCCCCCCCCCCCCCCCCACACACACACATACATACTTACACTGACATCCCAACACACATACACACACACACACACTACATATGCCCACACATGCATAACATGTGCAAACATGCATACTGATGCCACACACACACATCTCTCCTGTTGCCTGGTCACTTTACCTCTACCTATACGAACAGTTGAAATCAGACGTTTACATACACCTTAGCCAAATACATTTAAACTCCGTTTTTCAAAATTCCTGACATTTAGTCCTAGTAAAGATTCCCTATTTTCAGTCAGTTAGGATCACCACTTTATTTAAGAATGTAAAATGTCACAATAATAGTAGAGAGAATGATTTATTTCAGCTTCTATTTCTTTCATCACATTCCCAGTGGGTCAGAAGTTTACATACACTCAATTAGTATTTGGTAGCATAGCATTTCCTTTGTTTAACTTGGGTCAAACGTTTCGGGTAGACCTTCCACAAGCTTCCCACAATAAGTTGGGTGAATTTTGGCCCATTCCTCCTGACAGAGCTGGTGTAACTGAGTCAGGTTTGTAGGCCTCCTTGCTCGTACACGCTTTTTCAGTTCTGCCCACAAATTGTCTATACGATTGAGGTCAGGGCTTTGTGATGGCCACTCCAATACCTTGACTGTGTTGTCCTTAAGCCATGTTGCCACAACTTTGGAAGTATGCTTGGGGTCAAAGTCCATTTGGAAGACCCATTTGCAACCAAGCTTTAACTTCCTGACTGATGTTTTGAGATGTTGCTTCAATATAGCCACATAATTTTCTTTCCTCATGATGCCATCTATTTTGTGAAGTGCACCAGTCCCTCCTGCAGCAAAGCACCCCCACAACATGATGCTGCCACCCCCATGCTTCACGGTTGGGATGGTGTTCTAGGGCTTGCAACACTCCCCCCTTTTCCTCCAAACATAACGATGGTCATTATGGCCAAACAGTTCTATTTTTGTTTCATCAGACCAGAGGACATTTCTCCAAAAAGTACGATCTTTGTCCCCATGTGCAGTTGCAAACCGTAGTCTGGCTTTATTATGGCGGTTTTGGAGCAGTGGCTTCTTCCACGGTGAACGGCCTTTCAGGTTATGTTGATATAGAACTCGTTTTACTGTGGATAGATGCTTTCGAACCTGTTTCCTCCAGAATCTTCACAAGGTCCTTTGCTGTTGTTCTGGGATTGATTTGCACTTTTTGCACCAAAGTACGTTCATCTCTAGGAAACGGAACATGTCTCCTTCCTGAGCGGTATGATGGCTGCGTGGTCCCATGGTGTTTATACTTGTGTACTATTGTTTGTACAGATGAACGTGGTACCTTCAGGTGTTTGGAAATTGCTCCCAAGGATGAACCAGACTAGGTCTACAAGGAGGTCTACACATTTTTTCTGAGGTCTTGGCTGATTTCTTTTGATTTTCCCATGATGTCAAGCAAAGAGGCACTGAGTTTGAAGGTAGGCCTTGAAATACATCCACAGGTACACCTCCAATTGACACAAATTATGTCAATTAGCTTATCAGAAGCTTCTAAAGCCATGACATCATTTTCTGGAATTTTCCAAGCTATTTAAAGGCACAGTCAACTTAGTGTATGTAAACTTCTGACTCACTGGAATTGTGATACACTGAATTAATTATAAGTGAAATAATCTGTCTGCAAACAATTTTGGGAAAAATTACTTGTGTCATGCACAAAGCAGATGTCCTAACTGACTTGCCAAAACTATAGTTTGTTAACAAGAAATTTGGGGAGTGGTTGAAAAATGAATTTTAATGACTCCAACCTAAGTGTATGTAAACTTCTGACTTCAACTGTACATAGCTACCTCAATTACTTCGTACCCCTGCACATTGACTCGGTACTGGTACTCCCTCTATATAGCCATGTTATTTTTACTTTTTATTGTTATTCATTATTCTGTGTATTTCTATTTTTTTTTATATTTGTCTTTAACTCGGCATTGTTGGAAAAGGACCCGTAAGTAAGCATTTCACTGTTAGTCTACACCTGCATGTGACAAATACAATTTGCTCTGATGTGTGTGTGTGTGTGTGTGTGTGTGTGTGTGTGTGTGTGTGTGTGTGTGTGTGTGTGTGTGTGTGTGTGTGTGTGTGTGTGTGTGTGTGTGTGTGTGTGTGTGTGTGGTGAGCATGTGTGAGCGTGTGTGAGCGTGTGTGAGCATGTGTGTATGAACATGTGTGTGTATATGTGTGTTGCTCGGGCCCTCCCAGGCAGGTTGCAGTCCCCCAGGGTATATCTCCACCACCACTCTGTCTGTAAAAACAGCACCATGGTCAGTGATGCTGTAAAGGCAAGCCCACTCACCGGAATAACCATGTTACAAACCCGCCATAAACGCCATTAATATTTAATGCCTTGCTGTCAAGACCGAGGGGCCTGTGCAGACAGTGGAACTGTGCACTCAACTGTGCTTGTGTGCAAGGGGCTGTGCATTTGACTGTGAGTGGAAAATCAGAGTGTGTGTGTGTGTGTGTGTGTGTGTGTGTGTGTGTGTGTGTGTGTGTGTGTGTGTGTGTGTGTGTGTGTGTGGGGAGCATGTGTGTGCCTCTGACTTCACTATGCAGCTGACCAATAGCAAACCTGATTCCTATACTCCTGAATCTGCTCAGCTGTAGCGGACCTTATCACCTGACCCTTTTAAGATTCATAACAACAATACTGCTGAGCCTTGTGAAATCAACTTCCTTCCTTTCTCATTCACCCTGCAATGCTGCTATTCTCCAACACAGACTCATTGCAAGCCACAAGCTAATCCATCCACATCAGGAGAGAGAGAGAGCGAGAGAGATTTGAAATGTCTCTATTCCTTTGAAACTTTTGTGGAATGTTTACTGTTCATTTTTTATTGTTTATTTCACTTTTGTTTATTATCTATTCCACTTGCTTTTGCAATGTAAACATATGTTTTCCGTGCCAATAAAGCCCTTTGGATTGAATTGAATTGAAAGAGAGCTTCATGTCAGATAACATCAGACTGGTTCTAGCTGGATCAGATGGAATGGCGCCTGCTGTGTTGAGACCAGACTCATGATAGCAGCAGTCTGTGGGTGGATGATGACAGATACACTACATCCTTATGGGCTGCCACTGTATAAGCTTCCGATGGCTTATAAAAGGGTAAGGAAATATAAGTTCCGGAAAAGGCTCCAGTGATGAAACTGGGAAACTAAGAAACTAGAAATCGGTGACGGTGGCCATTTTGGATCGAATGAAAAGTCAATGTGGGGGACATAGAATATGAAACAACATTATCAAAGATACTAGTAAATAACCCAAGATCCACTACCGGTGTTGTTTCCAATTGGGAGCAAATTAAGCATAGTGGGCAGAAGCAAGGAGGTGGGCAGAGCCAAGCACAATTAGTAAGATCCTATTGGTGCATTCTAGCATGTATTTGCATATTTCCGTTAAGGAATACCTACTCTGTGAAGTGTGCATGTGCAATAACTGAATTCACCTTTGCACTCCTAAACAATGTCATTTACATTTTTTTTAGAAAGAGTCAAGTCTACAAAAATGTGTGCACTCTGATCATAACAGTTCTGGGAAAAGAAACTGTACTGAGATCGAGTGCTACATTTTCATCTGGCATTAAGCCAGCGCTATTGTCAAACGCACGCTTGTCTGCAATTTCGATCTTTTAAAGCCTGCGCTCTTCTATTTTCTAATCCTAGCGCTAAGATTAGTAATTTACATGCCTTATATGAGATCGCTTGCGCTGAGGTGGGAGCAAGTCCTTAAAAACATGCGCCAAAGTGCCAATTTCAGTATTCGCTGTCATGGATATTTAAGACCAACCGAAAGCTGGTCTTAGCTGTTGGTTATGGTATGAATTTTTACAATGGAAGCGCAGCCTATCCAGTTGTGATGCACAGTGCCCATATGCACATGGAACAAGAGTTTTTTTTCTCCACCCATTTCGTTTCATTTGATTAAAAACCAAGCATAGCCTCCCTTCCTCTCAATGAAGGCTGTTTGTTTGGTCCTGCCCAATGCATTTACCAAGCCAAGACTATCGATGAAGGGTTTTGCTCGTGAAACCGCTTTTAAATAATCACCAAAGCTTTACTCAAATATCAAGTTTGGGATCATCAAAACAGTAAGCGGACATTCCCTTTTAATCTACTTGTATTTTAGCCAGCTCCTGTTATTATTTGTGTAAAAACCCCTCCATGTAGACTATACCCATCGTGAAGAGACAAGATAATCCAGTGATCCTCGTATTTAGAAACATTTAAGTTATTTTCCAGTAACAATTGCTTGTTTTCTGTTTCGTTTAATTAAAAAACAAGCCCTTAGTAGGCTACCCTTACCCTACTACTATATAACGAAAGCTAGTTCAACAGCAATGCATCTGGTGTCCTTCTTATCCTGGCCATTCATTAGCCAAGTAGCCTATCCATTAAAAGGTTTATAAATTATCTACTCATGAAGCTTTTGCTATCCCCATTTCCAAAGAGTGCCTCTTGTCCGATTAAGTTAGCAAAGACGCGCTCCTCCAAACATACTCATATTTTTCAGTCTCATAACACCATATCAACAGTAGGCCTAGGCTATATATTGCTTACTGAGAATGTACCTCACACATACAACACAATTTATGGGAGCCTAGTATTTTTTATTTAAGGAAAAGTATGATGCTTAAAGGCCTACATTCGTTGAAGCCAATTACAACAATGTTGACTATCAACACTCCAAACATATTCCGTGCCCCCGGCCGAATTCGAGTTGATGACACGCAAAGACCGTCAATAACCTAGAGAACTTGAGACAAGCACATGCAGTATTAAGTCATGAAACGCTTTGATTGGCCAGTGAGTGGCCAAGCCCTCGTCACGCCTACAACTTGTTTACTCATCCAAAAATATTTTTGACACACCCCGGACCTATAGTGCTTCCACCAGCACATAGATTTCCCCTTGAGTTCGGTTTGTTAAAACAGAGCCCCAAATGTTTCATAGATGAGAAAAATGAGCTGAATGTCAGCCAAGTTTCATCTAGCTCCATCTTCTCCCACTTCCCACCACTGGGAAGAAGTTCTAAATGCATGCTTCATATTTATACATCCGGTGAGACATCTGGCTCCTTCTACTGTATCAGTGATATTATATTACAGCAACAGCCATTTTGTGACTCCGCACACACAGTACGCCGGTGGGCTCTAAGAATAGCATTCTCCTCCTGACCTCGGCGTCTCTCTCTTCCGCTCTCTCACCATAATCCTCCAGAGCAGCCGGCGCTGTATTACTTTCACTCTGACAGTAGTTTAAGTGCGGCCCACACCAACACTGTGCAAACACCAGCACCCGGGGATGCTTTCCACTTAAAACAAGCAGTGGGAGCGCATTAACATTTCAAGGTATTATTTCAAAAGGGGAAATTGCTGCTGAATATTTCATGCGTTTGGTATGACTCCGCAGCAGACAGAGGGGAGCTCTGTGGAGCGCTGTGGAGGCCAAGGTGAGGTGAGGGGTAAGATCTCAGAGAGGATGAGGGGGAGACAAGGGGGAGACGACAGTGGTGGTTAAATAGAGAGAGATTAGTGGTGCTGTGATATGAGGATCTCTACTGGTGTTAGAGTACCAGTCTACACTCTGAGGACCAGCTATGTTACAGCTACCCGGCCATTCATTCAACTGAGAGAGGGAGAGAGAGAGAATGAACTTTCTGCTCACTGCTCAGTATAATGAAGCGAGCTGGACAGCCTAACTTTGTGTAAGAAATACTGTCCAATGCAGAAGGGGTAGACATAGGGAAGTGCATAACAAGAGCCCACTGAAACCCATGTAATGAACATTTTATGTTTGTGCTTTTCTTATAACTAATTTCTGTATTCTATTCATGTGCTGTTCTATAAACCAATTTCTGTGTTCATGCAAGTGGCTGACTGTACAAATCCCCACTATCAGTAGCTGCAATTTGGCAGTACGCCCAGACTTTGTTTTGAGAACGAACAAAAGATATCTCAGTTTCAAGATCTCAGCTTAGAGAGAAGAAACCTCGTGAGATATTAGTCTGTGACATGAATGAAACAAAACGGTAATGATTCATTAATTATGCTAAATCATGCAAATATAACTTGTCTGTGTATAGCCCTATATAAGACAACTGCTGGGACTGCCCAGGCAGAGCTTCTGATTGACATGTGTACTATGGTGCATTGAGTTGTTTGGAACCTCTGCAGCGCGCTGACGAATAAAGGATGATTCATTTAAGAATGACTTCGAGTGTCCCCGTGTGAGAATTTCCACGACACCCACTTCGCAAAAATGAAACACAATTCACATGAAATTGAGTGGAAGAAAAGTACAGTTTACCTACACAGCGAAAAATCATACCGTAAGCAGCTTTTGAGACTTTTCATAAATTAACATATCATATTCCACACTTCGGAGTTAAAACAAAACTAGTGCCAAATTAACAGTTATGTCCACTCGGCACTGTTTGCCAGCCCTGGCAGACGCAGACGCAGACGCACACACACAGTGCCTACTGGTCCAGGGCTAATCAGCTTAGCATTGCTGGCCTGGTGGTTTGGCTGGCTGCTCATATTGGACAGACTGGCCAGCTCCTCAGCAGCCCCTCAACCCCTCAGAGGAACAGAGGGGCACCCCCTTTCAGGGCCGGGTCCACCCCCTGTGCCCTGGGGACCCACCCGGACCCGCCCTCCTCCTGTGGGTCAATGAGAGGAACCCTGCCCCATCTGGGGGCCAATTCTACTGGGAGAAGGAGGGCGTGTCCACTCTTGTCTGCCTCTCACACCCCTCCAACCCCTCTATCCCCCAGGGCAATCCAGCCATTGTTTGCAGGCGATTATTCCTACCCTCTTTGTTTGAAAATGGGGTTTCCCACATCATTTTACATAGACACTCGTGGCTCTGAGCACTAGGGACCAACCAGACAGGAACTACTGTGTTGCTCTGAGCACTAGGGACCAACCAGACAGGGGCTACTGTGTGTTGCTCTGAGCACTAGGGACCAACAGGACAGGAACTACTGTGTGTTGCTCTGAGCACTAGAGACCAACAGGACAGGAACTACTGTGTGTTGCTCTGAGCTCTAGGGACCAACCAGACAGGAACTACTGTGTTGCTCTGAGCACTAGGGACCAACCAGACAGGAACTACTGTGTGTTGCTCTGAGCACTAGGGACCAACAGGACAGGAACTACTGTGTGTTGCTCTGAGCACTAGGGACCAACAGGACAGGAACTACTGTTTGTTGCTTTGTGTGTGTGACCCTATGATCAGGCACCTTTCAAAGGAACACTGGTTCTGTTAGCCCACCCCTTTGTTAGCTGTCATCCTACTACTGCCTTCAAACCTGGGGCATATTATGTAAATGGCATGATGTACAGCACATAAAAATACAATTACAGCCTGTGAATGTCGCTTTGAGTAAAGCCAGTGTCATGTGTCTATGTATGCGGATGACTCAACACTGTACACGTCTGCTGCTACAGCGACTGAAATGACTGCAACACTTAACAAAGAGCTGCAGTTAGTTTCAGAGTGGGTGGCAAGGAATAGGTTAGTCCTAAATATTTCAAAAACTAAAAGCATTGTATTTGGGACAAATCATTCACTAAACCCTAAACCTCAACTAAATCTTGTAATAAATCATGTGGAAACTGAGCAAGTTGAGGTGACTAAACTGCTTGGAGTAACCCTGGATTGTAAACAGTCATAGTCGAAACATGTTGATGCAACAGTAGCTAAGATGGGGAGAAGTCTGTCCATAATAAAGCTCTGCTCTGCCTTCTTAACAACACTATCAACAAGGCAGGTCCTACAGGCTCTGTCGCACTTGTCACACCTGGACTACTGTTCAGTCGTGTGGTCATGTGCCACAAAGAGGGACTTAGCTAAATTGCAATTGGCTCAGAACAGGACAGCACGACTGGCCCTTGGATGTACATAGTGAGCTAATATTAATAATTTGCAATTCAATCTCTCCTGGCTCAAAGTAGAGGAGAGTTTGACTTCATCACTTCTTGTATTAGTGAGAAGTATTGACATGTTGAAAGCACTGAGCTGTCTGTTTAAACAACTAGCACACAGCTCAGACACCCATGCATACCCCACAAGACATGCCACCAGAGGGCTCTTCACAATCCACAAGTCCAGAACAAACTATGGGAGGCGCACAGTACTACATAGAGCCTTGACTACATGGAACTCTATTCCACATCAGGTCCTTTTTTTTATGGATAGAAATACACCTTAGGAAACAGCGGGGACTGTGATGCAACACAAACATAGGCACAGACACATGTTCACACACATGATAACATACGCATAATACACACACACGTACACATGGATTTTGTGTTGAAGATATGTGGTAGTGGAGTTTGGGCCAGAGGGCACACACTCAGTGTGTTGTGAATTCTGTAACGAATGTATTGTAATGTTTTTAAAATTGTAGAGCTGCCTTCATTTTGCCAGACCCCAGGAAGAGTAGCTGCTGCCTTGGCAGTAGGATCCATAATACATACAAATGTGAGATGATGAGGATTGTTGTTAAACTGTAAAATACATGGAACCTGAGTACTAGCTCACAGGCATATGATTTTCTATTCAAATGCAAGCCAATACAGATGATGATAGACTGATTTTGAAACGTGTCATCTTATACTTTGAATATATACTTGAATTTGAATACTAAAACATATCCAACTAAACATATTAGATTACATATTTCATACTATTCCCATAGTATTTCATCTTTCACTAATCCTTAATTATACTTGTTTATAGAAAAAGGCTGAACAACATACAATAGATGGAATAATTTGACCTTGGATGACAAGAAAGGTACAGTAAGTACACCATGGTGTTGTTATCTAGGTAATCTGAGCTGCAGCGCTGGACTGTACTATAATACACAGCATCCCCATATGAACCACTGTTTCACATTGGCATTTTATTGTCTCTGACAATGGTTTCAAGGCAACATTTCATGGCCACATTAGGTATCCATTACAACACACCACAGGACACATCACCACGACACCTGCATCACGGCACTGGACATGCTGCACCTGCTTTACCAAATGAAACAAATCAAGACGCCTTGCATCGCATGTGGCTTTGCAAGATGGAAGCACAGCTTCTTCTACTTCTCTGTCTTTCAAATGGGAACAGTGACCCCCAATGGACGGCTAGATCTTGAAAATCCCCATGAAAGGGTTTTAATATCTCCAGCTTTGGTTTACCCTCCCCCAACTGGTACCTGCAGTGCCTCCCATATACAGCAGGGGTCAGTGTTGTACCACAGTATAACCAGGCCTCTGCAGTGGGGCTAAAAGGGGCACTAACCGTGCTGTGCAGCTCAGCTCAGCTCAGTTGATAAAATCACATCTGTTTCAGTGACACCATTAATCCCATTTAATCCATCTGAGTTCATATCCATCTTCGCTGGCCCCCAAACACAGGCTATGAAAACAGGCCAGGGGCCTCACAAATCCCATGAATGTATTGACCCTAATGGTCTAATTTGGACCACAATGGGGCTTAAACACACACGCAGGCACACACACATACACACACACATATGCACAAAAGCAAACATACAGGCACGCATGGACACTCACTCACACACCCAAACATCCACCCAACCACATAGACAAACAGTCACAAACATGCACACATATTTATTTATTTATTATTTACCTTTATTTAACCAGGTAGGCAAGTTGAGAACAAGTTCTCATTTACAATTGCGACCTGGCCAAGATAAAGCAAAGCAGTTCGACACATACAACAACACAGAGTTACACATGGAGTAAAACAAACATACAGTCAATAATACAGTAGAAAAATAAGTCTACATACAATGTGAGCAAATGAGGTGAGATAAGGGAGGTAAAGGCAAAAAAGGCCATAGTGGCAAAGTAAATACAATATACCAAGTAAAGCACTGGAATGGTAGATTTGTAGTGGAAGAAAGTGCAAAGTAGAAATAGAAATAATGGGGTGCAAAGGAGCAAAATAAATAAATAAATAAATACAGTAGGGGAAGAGGTAGTTGTTTGGGCTAATTATAGATGGGCTATGTACAGGTGCAGTAATCTGTGAGCTGCTCTGACAGCTGGTGCTTAAAGCTGGTGAGGGAGATAAGTGTTTCCAGTTTCAGAGATTTTTGTAGTTCGTTCCAGTCATTGGCAGCAGAGAACTGGAAGGAGAGACGGCCAAAGGAGGAATTGGCTTTGGGGGTGACCAGTGAGATATACCTGCTGGAGCGCGTGCTACAGGTGGGTGCTGCTATGGTGACCAGTGAGCTGAGATAAGGGGGGACTTTACCTAGCAGGGTCTTGTAGATGACCTGGAGTCAGTGGGTTTGGCGAGGAGTATGAAGCGAGGGCCAGCCAACGAGAGTGTACAGGTCGCAGTGGTGGGTAGTATATGGGGCTTTGGTGACAAAACGGATGGCACTGTGATAGACTGCATCCAGTTTATTGAGTAGGGTATTGGAGGCTATTTTGTAAATGACATCGCCGAAGTCGAGGATCGGTAGGATGGTCAGTTTTACGAGGGTATGTTTGGCAGCATGAGTGAAGGATGCTTTGTTGCGAAATAGGAAGCCAATTCTAGATTTAACTTTGGATTGGAGATGTTTAATGTGAGTCTGGAGGGAGAGTTTACAGTCTAACCAGACACCTAGGTATTTGTAGTTGTCCACATATTCTAAGTAAGAACCGTCCAGAGTAGTGATACTGGACGGGCCGGCAGGTACGGGCAGCGATCAGTTGAAGAGCATACAGACAAGCACGCACGCACGGACACTCATACACCCACCCTTACGCACGCACGCACGCACACACACACACACAGTCAGACACACAGCCACACATGCAAAAGCAAGCACATTACTCTTTAAGCCAAATAATGATTAATGGAATCCTATGAAGAAGCAGTATGTCATTGTATACATTATAGACATAATAATGTTCCTAACCACTGTATGAAGAAGACTATCTGAAATCAATGTACAGTTACAGTATAACAGCATGTCAAGTACATAACAGCTTATCAATGCACCTCAGTGTTTTTTCTCCCAATGAAGGACCAAGCCTGTCTGTTGTCTTTCCTCTTATTGGTTTTTTATTCATTTAACCTTTATTTAACTAGGCAAGTCAGTTATGAACAAATTATTATTTACAATGACGGCATACCAAAAGGCAAAAGGCATCCTGCGGGAACTCGGGATTAAAAAATGTAAATAAAATATAGGACAAAACACACATCACGACAAGAGAGACACCACAACACAACAGAAAGAGAGACCTAAGACGACAACATAGCGTGGCAGCAACACAACATGACAACATGGTAGCAACATAACATGGCAGCAGCACAACATGGTAGCAGCACAAAATGGTAGCAGCACAAAAGCATACTAGTTAGCACTAGTTAGTTAGCATACTGTCATGTGGGCATAAATGGTTGGGAGACAGGCGCAGGAATGCGTAATAGTTTTTTTTATTACACCCAAATTACGGCGTGCCGTGTAAAGGCACGGGGACGAAGACCAAACAAAACTATACAAAACACAGGGTTGAAACCCAAACAAAAGAGTGAGGAATACCTTGAATAAATGACACACACGCACAATGATTATCACATGGGACGAGAACCGTAATCATCTGCACAATCCACAATGGCACGAAAGCCCAAAACACACAGCACAGGTACTCACACGCATCAACAGACATAGTAACAATAATCGACAGGACACTGGTAAACCAAGGGCACACTTATACAATTACTAATCACTGGGAATAGGGGCCAGGTGTGCGTAATGAAAGTTCCAGAGGGATCCGTGACAGGTACGAACATTATTGGGCACAGACAACAGCACAAAGGGCAAGAAGGTTTAGACTACAATACATCACACGAAGCAGCCACAACTGTCCGTAAGTGTCCATGATTGAGTCTTTGAATGAAGAGATAGAGATAAACTGTCCAGTTTGAGTGTTTTTTGCAGCTCATTCCAGTCGCTAGCTGCAGCGAACTGAAAAGAGGAGCGACCCAGGGATGTGTGCGCTTTGGGGACCTTTAACAGAATGCGACTGGCAGAACGGGTGTTGTATAGGGTGGAGCGAGGCCTAAGAGGGTTTTATAAATAAGCATCAACCAGTGGGTCTTGCGACGGGTATACAGAGGACCAGTTTACAAAGGAGTATACAGTGCAGTGATGTGTCCTATAAGGAGCATTGGTGGCAAATCTGACGGCCAAATGGTAAAGAACGTCTAGCCGCTCGAGAGCACCATTACCTGCCGATCTATAAATGATGTCTCAGTAATCTAGCATGGGTAGGATGGTCATCTAAATCAGGGTTAGTTTGGCAGCTGGGGTGAAAGAGGAGCGATTACGATAGAGGTCTCCTAGTCTAGATTTAACCTTAGCATGCAGCTTTGATATGTGCTGAGAAGGACTGAGTACCGTCTAGCCATTCTCCCAAGTACTTGTATGAGGTGACTACCTCAAGCTCTAAACCCTCAGAGGTAGTAATCACACCTGTGGGGAGAGGGGCATTCTTCTTACCAAACCAGATGACCTTTGTTTTGGAGGTGTTCGGAACAAGGTTAAGGGCAGAGAAAGCTTATTGGACACTAAGAAAGCTTTGTTGTAGAGCGTTTAACACAACATCCGGGGAGGGGCCAGCTGGGTATAAGACTGTATCATCTGCATATAAACAGATGAGAGAGCTTCCTACTGCCTGAGCTATGTTGACGATGTATATTGAGAAGAGTGTGGGGCCTAGGATCGAGCCTTTGGGTACTCCCTTGGTGATAGGCAGTGGCTGAGACAGTAGATGTTCTGATTTTATACACTACCAGAGAGAATACTACAGACATCAAGAAAGCCAGTCAGTTGATTATTGACAAGTTTTCCCAACACTTTTGATAAACAGGGCAAAATAGAAATTGGCCTGTAACAGTTAGCATCAGCTTGATCTCCCCTTAAATAAAGGACGCACCATGGCTGCCTTCCAAGCAATGGGAACTTCCCCAGAGAAGAGAGACAGGTTAACCTCTAGGGGCAAAGGGGCAGTATTTTCACGGCCGGATGAAAAACGTACCCAATTTAAACAGGTTACTACTCTGGCCCAGAAAATAGAATATGCATATTATTAGTAGATGTGAATAGAAAACAATCTGAAGTTTCTAAAACTTTTTGAATGGTGTCTGTGAGTATAACAGAACTCATATGACAGGCAAAAAACCTGAGAAAAATTGAATTAGGAAGTGGGAGAAATTAGAAATGTAGTTTTTGTTTTGAATCCCTTGAAAAACTACAGTGACATAGGATTTACGTTACACCTCCTAACTCTTCCATTGGCTGTCAACAATCTTTAGGAACTGGTTTCAACTGTCAGCTGTTACCGGGCAGATCATTTTGGCTCAGTCAATCATTGGCCAGTCTGAGGAGAGGTGTCTTATGATGCACGTGCACGTGACGTCATCGTTTTTATATTTTTCTTCTGGGATGAATAGCTATTGCCCGGTTGGATAATTATCGCAATTTTACATAAAAAAATACCCTAAAGGATTGATTGTAAACATCGTTTGACGTGTTTCTACAAACGGTAATGGAACTTCGAACATTTCGTCTATGGATTTGCGTCCACGCCACATGGCATTGTAAAGTGTTCTGGATGGGTCAACAAAACGGACGTATTTGGACATAAATGATGGACTTTGCAGAACAAATGAACATTTCTTGTGGAAGTGGGTGCCCATCCGAGTGCATTCCGCCGAAGATCAGCAAAGGTACGTAAATATTTCGAACATATTGTTAGAGATTTGTCGACGCCGTGGTTGTAGGCTAACTGTATAGCTTAGCATTGAAGGCTAAGTTCTGTACTCAGAATATTGAACAATGTGCTTTTTCCGTAACGTTATTTTGAAATCTGACAAAGTGGTTGCATAAAGGAGTAGATTATCTCTAATTCTTTAAATAATTGTTATACATTTTTTCAACGTTTATGAGTTCTTCTGTAAATTAAATGTGCCTATTTTTTTGCTGAGGTGCTATGCTAAAATAATCTAATGTTTTGCTTTCACCGTAAAGCCTTTTTGAAATCGGACAATGTGATTGGATTAACGAGTAGAGTATCTTTAAAATGCCGTATCATACTTGAATTTTAATTTTGAGATTATTTTGTTTTGAATATCGCGCCGTGCTATCTCACTGGTTGTTGTCCAACCAATCCCGTTATCGGGAATGTATCCTCAAGAGGTTAAAAAGGTCAGAGATAGGGTTGGCGATGATAGGAGCTGCAACCTTAAAGAAGAAAGGGTCTAAACCATCTGACCCAGATGTTTTTAGGGGGGTCAAGTTTAAGGAGCTCCTTTAGCACCTCAGACTCAGTGACCGCATGCAGGGAGAAACTGTGTAGCGGGGCATGGAGAAAAGAGGGAGGAGCATCAGGGCTAGTCGCATTACAAGGGGTGGGAGATGAAGAAATGTTGGATGGGCAAGGAGGCATGGCTGAGTCAAATAGGAATCCTGACTTAATGAAGTGGTGATTAAAGAGCTCAGCCATGTGATCCTTGTCAGTAACAACCACATCATCAACATTAAGGGACATGGGCAGCTGTGAGGAGGAGGGTTTATTCTCCAGGTCTTTAAATGTTTTACAGAACTTCTTGGGGTTAGACCCACAGAGAGAGAACTGTTCCTTAACTTCTCTAGGGTAGGTGGGACGGTAGCATCCCACCTGGCTAACATCCGGTGAAATTGCAGAGCGCTAAAATTCTAAATACACCATTCGTAATATTAAACATTCTTGTAAATACATGTATCTTACATCCTTTAAAAGCTTAACTTCTTGTTAATCCAGCCGCTGTGTCAGATTTAAAAAAGGCTTTACGGCGAAAGCATACCATGCGATTATCTGAGGACAGCGCTCAGCACACAAAAGTATTACAAGCATTTTCCAACCAAGCATTAACGTCACGAAAGTCAGAAATAACCGGTCTATCGTTGATTGACTGTATTTTGGCCCAATGACCACTGATCATCATGAAATCTAGCTTGGAAGATAGCCAATGAGCTGAGGTAAACGGCAATATGTAATGGTTATACGTTAGAAGACCAGTCGTTGTTGTAAACTCTGGCGTAAAAGAGGATCATTCGCCATTGCAAATCCTACTTGACGGAGCCACGAGTGTTACGCATAGCAGTACATAGTCCAGAGCATTTTCAGCAATTTTATATACACTGCTCAAAAAAATAAAGGGAACACTTAAACAACACAATGTAACTCCAAGTCAATCACACTTCTGTGAAATCAAACTGTCCACTTAGGAAGCAACACTGATTGACAATAAATTTCACATGCTGTTGTGCAAATGGAATAGACAACAGGTGGAAATTATAGGCAATTAGTAAGACACCCCCAATAAAGGAGTGGTTCTGCAGGTGGTAACCACAGACCACTTCTCAGTTCCTATGCTTCCTGGCTGATGTTTTGGTCACTTTTGAATGCTGGCGGTGCTTTCACTCTAGTGGTAGCATGAGACGAAGTCTACAACCCACACAAGTGGCTCAGGTAGTGCAGCTCATCCAGGATGGCACATCAATGCGAGCTGTGGCAAGAAGGTTTGCTGTGTCTGTCAGCGTAGTGTCCAGAGCATGGAGGCGCTACTAGGAGACAGGCCAGTACATCAGGAGACGTGGAGGAGGCCGTAGGAGGGCAACAACCCAGCAGCAGGACCGCTACCTCCACCTTTGTGCAAGGAGGAGCAGGAGGAGCACTGCCAGAGCCCTGCAAAATGACCTCCAGCAGGCCACAAATGTGCATGTGTCTGCTCAAACGGTCAGAAACTGACTCCATGAGGGTGGTATGAGGGCCCAACGTCCACAGGTGGGGGTTGTGCTTACAGCTCAACGTCGTGCAGGACGTTTGGCATTTGCCAGAGAACACCAAGATTGGCAAATTCACCACTGGCGCCCTGTGCTCTTCACAGATTAAAGCAGGTTCACACTGAGCACATGTGACAGTCTGGAGACGCCGTGGAGAACGTTCTGCTGCCTGCAACATCCTCCAGCATGACCGGTTTGGTGGTGGGTCAGTCATGGTGTGGAGTGGCATTTCTTTGGGGGGCCGCACAGCCCTCCATGTGCTCGCCAGAGGTAGCCTGACTGCCATTAGGTACCGAGATGAGATCCTTAGACCCCTTGTGAGACCATATGCTGGTGCGGTTGGCCCTGGGTTCCTCCTAATGCAAGACAATGCTAGACCTCATGTGGCTGGAGTGTGTCAGCAGTTCCTGTAAGAGGAAGGCATTGATGCTATGGACTGGCCCGCCCGTTCCCCAGACCTGAATCCAATTGAGCACATCTGGGACATCATGTCTCGCTCCATCCACCAACGCCACGTTGAACCACAGACTGTCCAGGAGTTGGCGGATGCTTTAGTCCAGTTCTGGGAGGAGATCCCTCAGGAGACCATCCGCCACCTCATCAGGAGCATGCCCAGGCATTGTAGGGAGGTCATACAGGCACGCGGAGGCCACACACACTACTGAGCCTCATTTTGACTTGTTTTAAGGACATTACATCAAAGATGGATCAGCCTGTAGTGTGGTTTTCCACTATAATTTTGAGTGTGACTCCAAATCCAGACCTCCATGGGTTGATAAATTGGATTTCCAGTGATTTTGTTGTCAGCACATTCAACTATGTAAAGAAAAAAGTATTTAATAAGATTATTTCCCGTTGGGTGATTTTGTGTTGAGCAGTATATTTAAATTATGGCGAATAAATCAGAAAAACCTAAAACAAAGTCTAGGTATACAGATTTAACCCAAATTATAGAGGAAATTGATAGAGAAAATGAGACCGAGTTGCTTCAGGAAGATGAATCTTTCAGCGAGGCTAGTTTTGACTCACAGGCAGAAGACATGTTTCTCCATGGAGAGGATGCTATTTTGGACTGATAAGAGTTATTTTCATGCTAATGTCGTTGTTTGAAATTAATAATATCAAATATTATTCATTTGAGATTTTTTGGGGGGATTTTCTTATTTTATTTGCAATATATAAAAATATCAGTAATGAAATGTGTAAAGTACACATTGGCTATACATTGTGTGTGTGTGTGTGTGTGTGTGTGTGTGTGTGTGTGTGTGTGTGTGTGTGTGTGTGTGTGTGTGTGTGTGTGTGTGATATATATTTTTTATGTATTTTATATAAACATGGAATGGAACAGCACTTCACCATAGTGATTATGTTCCCTGTACTCTATATACAGTGAGGGAAAAAAGTATTTCATCCCCTGCTGATTTTGTATGTTTGCCCACTGACAAAGAAATGATCAGTGAATAATTTTAATGGTAGGTTTATTTAAACAGTGAGACAGAATAACAACAAAAAAATCCAGAAAAACACATGTCAAAAATGTTATAAATTGATTTGCATTTTAATGAGGGAAATAAGTATTTGACCCACTCTCAATCAGAAAGATTTCTGGCTCCCAGGTGTCTTTTATACAGGTAACGAGTTGAGATTAGGAGCACACTCTTAAAGGGAGTGCTCCTAATTTCAGCTTGTTACCTGTATAAAAGACACCTGTCCACAGAAGCAATCAACCAATCAGATTCCAAACTCTCCACCATGGCCAAGACCAAAGAGCTCTCCAAGGATGTCAGGGACAAGATTAGAGACCTACACAAGGCTGGAATGGGCTACAAGACCATCGCCAAGCAGCTTGGTGAGAAGGTGACAACAGTTGGTGCGATTATTGGAGGAAATGGAGGAAACACAAAAGTACTGTCAATCTCCCTCGGCCTGGGGCTCCATGCAAGATCTCACCTTGTGGAGTTGCAATGATCATGAGAACGGTGAGGAATCAGCCCAGAACTACACGGGAGGATCTTGTCAATGATCTCAAGGCAGCTGGGACCATAGTCACCAAGAAAACAATTGGTAACACACTACGCCGTTAAGGACTGGGATGTGGATGGGTATTCCAACATGACAATGACCCAAAACACATGGCCAAGGCAACAAAGGAGTGGCTCAAGAAGAAGCACATTAAGGTCCTGGAGTGGCCTTGCCAGTCTCCAGACCTTAATCCCATAGAAAATCTGTGGAGGGAGCTGAAGGTTCGAGTTGCCAAACGTCAGCCTCGAAACCTTAATGACTTGGAGAAGATCTGCAAAGAGGAGTGGGACAAAATCCCTCCTGAGATGTGTGCAAACCTGGTGGCCAACTACAAGAAACGTCTGACCTCTGTGATTGCCAACAAGGTTTTTGCCTTCAAGTACTAAGCCATGTTTTGCAGAGGGGTCAAATACTTATTTCCCTCATTAAAATGCAAATCCATTTATAACATTTTTGACATGCGTTTTTCTGGATTCTTTTGTTGTTATTCTGTCTCTCACTGTTGAAATAAACCTACCATTAAAATGATAGACTGATCGTTTCTTTGTCAGTGGGTAAACATACAAAATCAGAAGGGGATCAAATACTTTTTTCCCTCACTGTAATACATATCTGTTTATTTTACGTGTTGATACAGGGCTCATACGTGAAAGTATTGTTACTGAATTTTTTTTTCTTTCACAGTGGCAGTGACTCTGATTACGAGCCCCCAATGTCTAGGTGTCCATCCCCTCTGAAGCTGATTCATCCAGCCAGACCCCTGCTATCTCCGGCTCCACTCCTACCCCCGCCCGGCCCTCTAGAGGTGGGAAGACACTAACAAAGAAGCGGAGGTGGGGAAGAGAGAATCAGACAGAGGGGCAGAGGGTCGTTGGCACTCTGTGCTAGAAGATGATGCGGAACCAATTCCACCAGTATTTCGACCAAAAAGACAGCCAGGACCTCAACTAGACATGACTGCAAAGTACAGCCCCCTTCAACTTCTTCAACTGTTTTTCACCTTGTCTGTTATTGATTCCCTAGTGTCTAACACAAATAAGTATGTTGCTAAGATGCAGGCAGGAAAGAAAGAGGTATGGAAGACCATTTCCATGTCAGACCTTTTCTGCTACCTTTCACTGGTCATTTACATGGGGCTGGTGAAGTTGAAAACTCTGAGGGACTACTGAAAAACGTCAGCTCTCTATCAACTGCCTTTCCCCATGACTGTGATGTCTTGTAAAAGATTTCTGGCTATCTCACGGGCGCTTCACAATAGTGACCCAGAAGCTGATGGAGAGAATGACAAGAAGAGAGGCACACCAAGGTTTGATAGGCTCTGCAAAATCAAACCTCTCTACACCAACATCGTTGAGGCCTGCAAGACCTATTTTCAGCCCTCCCAGAACCTGTCCATAGATGAGAGGATGGTAGCCTCAAAGGCCAGAATTAGCCTCAAACAATACATGCGTAACAAACCACAAAATGCGGTTACAAACTGTTTGTTTTGGGTGATCCTGTGTGTGCCTACACTTACTATTGTTTTGTTTATGAGGGGAAAAACTGTTTTGCTACCGGTAATGGACTGAGTTATGATTCTGTTATGGAGCTATTGGAATTTCAACTGCTGGGGAAGGGCTACAAACTGTTTGTGGACAACTTCTACACAAGCCCTACCCTGTTCACAGACCTGAGGAAGCGGGATGTGTGGGCTTGTGGAACCATTCGGACCAACAGAGTGGGCTTTCCAAAAACAAAGGTGAACGACATGCCTAAGCGGGCTGAGCGGGGTACCATGCGAAGGATTCGTGAAGATGGCCTGCTCTTTGTAAAGTAGATGGATACCAGAGTGGTGGTCATGTGCACAACTATCCACAAGTCCTTCAGTGGCGATCACGTCGTCAGGCGATCACGTCGTCAGGCGTGTGAAGGACGGTACCGGGGCATGGACCACAAAAAATGTCCCCATTCCAGCTGCTGTAAAGGACTACAACAAGGGCATGGGAGGTGTGGACCTGTCAGACGCACAGATAGGATACTACAATGTTCTCCACAAAACAATGAATGGTACAAGACATTTTTCTATCATTTCATCAACATTGCTGTGGTGAATTCCTTCATCCTCCAGAAGGAAATGGCTAAGAGCTGTGGACAGCCCCCTATCTCACAGCTAGCCTTCAGGGAGCTGCTCATCCAGGAGCTTGCTAGCTACAGCAAGTCCACTGCAGCACCTTCTGTCCCCTCTACCTCTGTCCCTTCTGCTCCTTCAACCGGTGGTGTTCACCTGCCCAAATTCATCTCTGCAGGCATGAATGTGCCTCAGGGCAAAAAGGGCACAGTAGGGAGGCGTCGTTGTGCGCTTTGTCACAGGAAATGCCCCATCACCTGCACCACTTGTTCAGTAACCCTCTGCTTTACAGCAGAAAGAGACTGCTATGGGCCGTGGCATCAGCAGCCCAATTTTTTGTAGAGGACTGAGGGTCTTCACAATATTGTAAATAGAAAGTGTGTGTGTGTGTGTGTGGGGGGGGGGGGGGGGGGGTTAGAATAGCATTTATGTATTTTGTATATTGTTATTTGCTTCAAAATGTATCACTGTACAAATTCGGCCACGTGGGTATATTTGGGTATATTTGTGTGGGACACCTGGGTGACTTCATGCTCAATGTCATGTAGCTCGCTCATTCTTGAAGTTATCTGTCTGAAACTTTGCTCAACTATTGTTGCCCTCTTATGTTCTTCATTCAAATTATTCCCAGCATCCTATCTGAATGTCTGGCTGTTCTTGTTCATTTGAAAGATGATGCAACAACAATAAAAAACAGAAAACGTATGTTTTGTCCTTGTATTATCTTCTACCAGATCTATTGTGTTATATTCTCCTACATTCAATTCACATTTCCACAAAATTCAGAGTGTTTCCTTTCAAATGATACCAAGAATATGCATATCCTTGCTTCTGGGCCTGAGTAGCAGGCATTTTACTTTGGGCATGCTTTTCATCCGGAGGTGAAAATAGTGCCCCCTACCCTAGTGAGGTTTTAGTAACTAACTTTGGCCTTCCCCATAGCCTGAGTGCACTTATTTCTTATTTGCCTGAACAAGAGCCAGTCAGCCTGAGTATGCGTGTGCCAAGCCTTTCGCCTAATGGAATTTTTGAGGTGGAGTAACTCTGCCAGATCACGGTTGAACCTGGGGCTGAACCTGTTCTTAATTCAAATGTTCTTTACGGGAGCGTGTTTGTTAACAATACCACTGGAAATATAAAAAAAGAAGGTCCAAGCGTCTTCGACAGAGTGGAACAAGCTGATTCTATACCAATTTACAGAGGCCAGGTCATGAAGGAAGTTTTTTAGCAAGCGTCTATGACAAATCACGACAGGTCGTTTCACTGAGCAGCCATTACGAACACAAGGCTGTAAAACAGTGATCACTAAGGTCATTACAGAAAACACCAGACTGATACCTATCAGGATTATTTGTTAGGATAGCATCAAGGAGAGTAGCCTTTTATGGGTGTTTGGAGTCATACCTTGTGGGATTGGTAATAATCTGAGAAAGATTTAGGGAGTTCCATTGCTTTAGGACTTGGTCAGGTGGTTTAAGCATGTCCCAGTTTAGGTCACCAAGCAGGACAAATTCAAACTTAGTGTAAGAGGCCAGGAGAGGGTTTAGGGCATTTAGGGTACAGGCCGGTGCTGACGGTGGACGATAGCACCCAGCAACAGTCAACAAAGAGCTATTTGAAAGTTTAAATTGATCAATTTTAGTTATTAAGCTTCTAGTGTTAACGTGCAGACAACCCAGGCTTTTACAAGATGCAGAAATCAGTGAAGCAGATATCAGAGCACGTCAAGTCAGAATCGGGGCTAGCAACAGTAGATGGGCCAGTGTGTCCATGCAAATGTCCAGATATCATCAGCAGTAATACAATCAGGACACAGCAGAGGACAGGGAGAGCTCTGCAGTGTTGATTTTTTTATGATATTTGAATGTGCATCGGATAGCAACAAGATCATATTGTACAGCAATTTCATCAGGTAACATGAATACAAAGCCGGCGAGAGGTGGTTAGAATAGGATGGGAGGCCAACAGTCCGTATAACCAATAGAGAGTCAGAGTCCCGAGTGTTGGAACAAACATCGTCTGTCCCACTGTCGGGTAAACAAGCAAGTTCATAGTCAACAAAGCACAATGCAAATTGCATAAAGCACATTGAAAGTTCAGAGTCACTCGCCCCAACAGTGTGTGTGTGCTGGTGGCGAGGGAACCAGACGGGGGAGACAGGCCTGGGCAGATGGTGAACAGATCGCCAGGTGGAATCCAAGCAGCAGTGCAGCAGGTAATAGGAGTAGGTGTCACACCCACTTAGGAGCTAGCTAGCTGGCTAATGTAGCTAGAAAGTCTCTGTCCACCGTTTTTTTCCACGTGGAAAAGGAGGTCGTTAGCTAGCTGTATCTCTTCAGTTTCGGCAAATGTTCAAAGTTGTCCTGTGGCTGTTGTATTTTGGAGATTGCGAGGAGGATATCTTCTGATGTGATCAAAACAACAATACTGTTTACAATTGAAGTGTCCTGGCTGCATATCAGTTCAAAATAGAGATGAATCCAGAGGGCTTCAAAGGCCTCTGCATTTGGTTGGGGGAGGCTGTGAAACTCTCTTGCCATTGTTAGGCTGAAGGGCTTTTACACTTCTCACCTCAGTGCTAATTGTTGCAACCGGATCTGTTCTATCCTAGTAAGCTTGGTAGCCATAACTTAGCATTCAGTTCTTATTAAGTAAAATATATAATTGTAATTTATATTTCTTCTTGGCTTGTAAAAACATGTGGAAAAATGCAGGAGCCCATCTGCTCATGATCTCTCTCTCAAAGTCTCTAAGTAGTACTTGATGATAATCCATACCACCTCTTCAAAAAACACTCAAACTGGACCATTTTATCTCCATCTCTTCATTCAAAGACTAAATCATGGACACTACCACTGACAGTTGTGGCCGCTTCGCGTAATGTATTGTTGTCTCTACCTTCTTGCCCTTTGTGCTGTTGTCTGTGCCCAATAATGTTTGTAATATGTTGTGCTGCTGCCATGTTGTGTTGCTAACATGTTGTTGTCATGCTGTGTTGCTACCATGGAGAGTTTTCATGTGTTGCTGCCATGCTTTGATGTTGTCTTAGGTCTCTCTTTATGTAGTGTTGTGGTGTCGTGATGTGTTTTGTCCTATATTTAAAAAAATAAAAAATAATTTCATCCCAGCCGCCATCCCCGCAAGATGCCTTTTGGTAGGCCATCATTGTAATTAAGAATTTGTTCTTAACTGACTTGCCTAGTTAAATACATTTTAGAAGTTAAATAAAAAATACAATTCTTTCAAATATGTTGGGGGAGATATTCCGTGAGGAAAACACCATCAAAGATGTGTAAAATGGAACAAACATTATAAAAACCCCGTGACCTCACTTTTTTTTGTGTAGTACTCAAAACATAATCTTAATCTGTTAACCATGGAATATTACTGTGTAACATAACATTACATATTTTCTTGCAAACCTTGCAAGTCAGATGAATAATGTGGTGTTCAATCACTCTCCTTAAATTCCTCCTTGGGTAAGGACACCCAGTGAAAAGAGTGGGCCTCTGGGCCTGTCACAACAGACAGGGTTCTGACAAAAGAGCTCTTAAAGTCATAATGGGTTCCCCTTTCAGCAGGCACACAGTAGTCCCCTTCTCCCACTATAACAAACACTAATGCCTAGCTCTCTCCCAGGCAGAAATAATACGCTGTAATAGAGTAACTCACACAAGTGCCTGTCTGCCTGCCTGCTCTGTCTAAACGACTGCTTACCTGGCCTGTCTGCTTACCGTACTGTCGGTTTTCCTGCCCGTCTGCTCACCTAGCCAACCTGACTGCCTGTCTGTATGCCTGGCTGTCTGCCAGCCTGCTCTGCCTTACTGCCTGTCTCTCCCTCAACATGATCAAGACATCACCGGGCCAAGTACATCACTGGGCCAAGCTTCCTGCCATCCAGAACCTCCATACCAGATGGTGTCAGAGGAAGGCCCTAAAAATTGTCAAAGACTCCAGCCACCCTAGTCATAGACTGTTCTCACTGCTACCGCACGGCAAGCGGTACCCGGAGTGCCAAGTCTAGATTCAAGAGGCTTCTAAACAGCTTCTACCCCCAAGCCATAAGACTCCTGAACATCTAAATGGCTACCCTGACTACTTGCATTACCTCAATTACCTCGACACCGGTGTCCCCGCACATTGACTCTGTATCCGTACCCCCTATATATAGCCTTGATATTGTTATTTTTTTGTTTGTTACTTTAATCTTCTTTTTTTTGTATTTTCTTAAAAGTGCATTGTGTTGGTTAAGGGCTTGTAAGTAAGCATTTCACTGTATTCGGCACATGTGACAAATACAATTTGATTTGATTTGACTACCTGCTAAACTGGCCTGCCTACCTGTCTGCCTGCCTACTCTAGTTCAAATCAAATCTTATTTGTCACATGCTTCGTAAACTAACAGTGAAATACTTATTTACGGGCCCTTCCCAACAATGCAGAAAGAAAAATAGAAAAGTAACAACACGTAATAATAAATACAGAAAGATAACTTGGCTATATACAAGTGGTACGAAGTAGTTGATGTGCAGGGGTACAAGGTAATTTAGGTAGATATGTAAAGATGAAGTCAGAAGTTTACATACACTTAAGTTGGAGTCATTAAAACTCGTTTTTCAACCACTCCACAAATTTCTTGTTAACAAATTATAGTTTTGGCAAGTCGGTTAAGACATCTACTTCGTGCATGACACAAGTTATTTTTCCAAAAATTGTTTGCAGACAGATTATTTCACTTATAATTAATTCACTGTATCATCATTCCAGTGGGTCAGAAGTTGACATACACTAAGTTGACTGTGCCTTTAACTTCTTTGGGGTAGGGGGCAGTATCTTCACGTCCGGATGAAAAGCGTGCCCAGAGTAAACTGCCTGCTACTCAAGCCCAGAAGCGAGGATATGCATATTATTAGTAGATTTGGATAGAAAACACTCTAAGGTTTCTAAAACTGTTTGACTGATGTCTGTGAGTATAACAGAACTCATATGGCAGGCAAAAACCTGAGACAAATCCAACCAGGAAGTGGGAAATCTGAGGTTTGTAGTTTTTCAAGTGATTGCCTATCCAGTATACAGTGTCTGTGGAGTCATATTGCACTTCCTAAGGCTTCCACTAGATGTCAACAGTCTTTAGAACGTTGTTTCATGCTTCTACTGTGAATGGGGAGAGAATAAGAGCCATTGGAGTCAGATGACTGAGAAAATGACATTAGCTCAATCGCGCACGCTCCCGTGAGAGTTAGGTGTGTTCCTTTTCATTTCTGAAGACAAAGGAATCGTCCAGTTGGAATATTATGGAAGATTTATGATAAAAACATCCTAAAGATTGATTCTATACATCGTTTGACATGTTTCTACGAACTTTAATATAACTTTTTCGACTTTTCGTCTGAACTTACTGCGCGAGCACAGTGGATTTGGATTACTCGACTGAACGCGTGAACAAAACGGAGGTATTTGGACATAAAGATGAACTTTATCGAACAAAACAAACATTTATTCTGGAACTGGGATTCCTGGGAGTGCATTCCGATGAAGATCATCAAAGGTAATTGAATATTTATAATGTTATTTGTGACTTCTGTTGACTCCAAAATGGAGGGTATGTGTGTGGCTTGTTTTGATGTCTGAGCGCTGTACTCAGATTATTGCAAAGTTTGCTTTCGCAGTAAAGCTTTTTTGAAATCTGACACAGTGGTTGCATTAAGGAGAAGTGTATCTATAATTCTTTGAATAACAGTTGTATATTTTATCAACGTTTATGATGAGTATTTCTGTAAATTGATGTGCTCATTCACCGGTAGTTTTGGGAGGCAAAACATTTCTGAACATTACACGCCAATGTAAAATGGGGTTTTTGGATATAAATATCAACTTTATCGAGCAAAACATACATGTATTGTGTAACATGAAGTCCTATGAGTGCCATCTGATGAAGATCCTCAAAGGTTAGTGATTCATTTTAGCTGTATTTATGGTTGTTGTGACGCCTCTCCTTGCTTGGAAAATGGCTGTGTGGTTTTTCTTCTCTAGGTGCTGTCCTAACATAATCTAATGTTATGCTTTCGCCGTAAAGCCTTTTTGAAATCGGACAATGTGGTTGGATTAACGAGAAGTGTATCTTTAAAATGGGATATAATAGTTGTATGTTTGAGAAATTTGAATTATGAGATTTTTGTTGTTTTGAATTTGGCGCCCTGCTATTTCACTGGCTGTTGGCGAGTGTGTCCCGCAGGTGGGACGCTAGCGCCCCAAATACCACAGAGAGGTTAAACAGCTTGGAAAATTCCAGAAAATGATGTCATGGCTTTAGAAGCTTCTGATAGCCTAATTTACATAATTTGAGTCAATTGGAAGTGTACCTGTGGATGTATTTCAAGGCTACCTTCAAACTCAGTGCCTCTTTGCTTGACATCATGGGAAAATCAAAAGAAATCAGCCAAGATCTCAGAAAAAAGATTGGAGACCTCCACAAGTCTGGTTCATCCTTGGGAGCAATTTCCAAACGCCTGAAGGTACCATGTTCATCTGTACAAACAATAGTACGCAAGTATAAACACCATGGGACCACGCAGATTTCATACCGCTCAGGAAGGAGACGCGTTTTGTCTCCTAGAGATGAACGTACTTTGGTGCGAAAAGTGCAAATCAATCCCAGAACAACAGCAAAGGACCTTGTGAAGATGCTGGAGGAAACAGGTACAAAAGTATCTATGTCCACAGTAAAACAAGTCCTATATCGACATAACCTGAAAGGCCGCTCAGCAAGGAAGAAGCAACTGCTCCAAAAACTGCCATAGAAAAGCAGGACTACGGTTTGCAACTGCACATGGGGACAAAAATTGTACTTTTTGGAGAAATGTCCTCTGGTATGATGAAACAAAAATAGAACTGTTTGGCCATAATGACCATTGTTATGTTTGGAGGAAAAAGGGGGAGGGTTGCAAGCCGAAGAACCCATCCCAACCGTGAAGCACGGGGCTGGCAGCATCATGTTGTGGGGGTGCTTTGCTGCAGGAGGGACTGGTGCACATCACAAAATAGATGGCATCATGAGGTTGGAAAATTATGTGGATATATTGAAGCAACATCTTAAGACATCAGTCAGGAAGTTAAAGCTTGGTCGCAAATGGGTCTTCTAAATGGACAATGACCCCAAGCATATTTACAAATTTGTGGCAAAATGGCTTAAGGACAACAAAGTCAAGGTATTGAAGTGGCCATCACAAAGCCCTGACCTCATCCTATAGAACATTTGTGGGCGGAACTGAAAAAGCGTGTGCGAGAAAAGAGGCCTACAAACCTGACTCCTTTACACCAGATCTGTCAGGAGGAATGGGCCAAAATTCACCCAACTTATTGTGGGAAGCTTGTGGAAGGCTACCTGAAACATTTGACCCAAGTTAAACATTTTAAAGGCAATGCTACCAAATACTAATTGAGTGTATGTAAACTTCTGACCCACTGGGAATGTGACGAAAGACATAAAAGCTGAAATAGTCCCAAATCCCAGTGTCCTTAGCATAATGATGAGCTTCGAGGGCACATGGTGTTGAACGCTGAGCTGTAGTCAACGAACACCAGCAGTCCCTTTAAAAGTGTTCTCCTCATCTCAGCTCGTTACCTGTATAAAAGACACCTGGGAGCCAGAAATCTTTCTGATTGAGAGGGGGTCAAATACTTATTTCCCTCATTAAAATTCAAATCAATTTATAACATTTTTGACATGCGTTTTTCTGGATTTTTTTGTTGTTATTCTGTCTCTCACTGTTCAAATAAACCTACCATTAAAATGATAGACTGATCATTTCTTGTCAGTGGGCAAACGTACAAAATCAGCAGGGGATCAAATACTTTTTTCCCTCACTATAGGTGTTCCTCTTGTCCAGGTGGGAGAAGGCAGTGTGGAGTGCAATAGAGATTGCGTCATCTGTGGATCTGGTGGGGCGGTATGCAAATTGGAGTGGGTCCAGGGTGTCTGGGATGATGGTGTTAACGCGATAGTCATTTAGACAGGTTACCTTGGCGTTCCTGGGCACAGGGACTATGGTGGTCTGCTTGAAACATGTAGGTATTACAGACTGGGTCAGGGAGCGGTTGAAAATGTCAATGAAGACACTTGCCAGCTGGTCAGCGCATGCTCTGAGTACACGTCCTGTTAATACATCTGAATGTTAACTTGTTTAAAGGTCTAACTCACATCGGCTACGGACTGCGTGACCACACAGTTGTCCAGAACAGTTGGTGCTCTCACGCATGGTTCAGTTTTACTTGCCTGAGGACAGAAGTGTCCAGAAACCCAACACTAAGGTGCAGAGTTCTCTTCATCGACATGAAAGGCTATAAAACGTGATCCTTAATGGAATCAAATGGCCTAATTTACATACACTTTGTAACCCAGTTTCCCAGAATAGTGAACATGGTGTTGTGTGTGTGTGTGTGTGTGTGTGTGTGTGTGTGTGTGTGTGTGTGTGTGTGTGTGTGTGTGTGTGTGTGTGTGTGTGTGTGTGTGTGTGTGTGTGTGTCTGATGTTGTGTGTATGTGCTCAGCTTGTGGTCAAATGCGAGACCACAAACTTCCTGTGCATAAACACAAACAGTACAAGTATGATGCTTTAAAGACTTCAAATACTAATGAACTGACAAACGTCTAATCATATACTATATGGAGATGACATACAGTGATACACAGTTTACTGAAAATGATGCAGATGAACTGCGCTTTTCTTGAACTGAGTACATTTTCTAAGAATATCTTGAAAGATTTTATTTGCTCTAGTTTAGCAGCTTCTCTGTTGACGTTCTTATTTTGCACCTGAAACAATGCTGTGGCAATAACTGAGGATCTGTTCAGGAGCTGGGACGATAAATACAACATGATGGTGATAACCAGACCAACCTCTTAACCAGAACATTTTATTGATATCAATAATCACGATAAGTTGCCTATACTACAGAAATGCAATATTTTAAATGAAATAAGTCTGCTACTATGGCTGATGGTTAACGGGCCAATTGATACAGTAGCTACAACATTCAAAGTAGCAGTAGTCGTTTTTAGGGTAATATAAAAGCGTAACTGAGGTGCACATGAATGTTATAAACGTATCGTTCTATTTATCGTTATAATTTTGTCAATATTTGTGATATGGATTTTTGTCCATATTGCCCAGCTCTATTCTATTCACATTTATACTTATATTGAATAACTATACCATCCAATGTACGTATACATTTATTATCACAGTGCTACAAAAATAGCTGAAACCAAAATGACTGCATATAATCACTTCCATCATGCCACTAAAAAGCATTATGCCTGCCTACCACCACTATAGATCAATCAAAACATAAAAGCAACGTCAGTCAAATGTAAGATCTAAGAGCAGGTCTCCCTCTACAGCAGGCTGTTGCCTCTTCAGGCTGGTCTAGTCACTCAGACCATTACTGCATCAGACATTACATAAAGGCCAAGTCTCTTCAACCTTGCTAATTCAATGTTCCCTGCCTTAACTGTCCCTGAGTGCTACTGCTGGGTTTTCAACATCCTGCTTGAGGAGAGGAGTGGTGGGATGGTGTGTGTGTGTGTGTGTGTGTGTGTGTGTGTGTGTGTGTGTGTGTGTGTGTGTGTGTGTATGGGCCCTGCACTGCTCCCGCTACGCCCTGGCTAAATTCCTAACATGTCCCGGCATTAATCAAGACTTACCGCCCCATGCAATATTCACCTGATCTAAGCGTGGCGGGCAAGAGGTTGTTGGAGCTGGGTGTGTGAGTGATTAGATTTGGCCTGTTTTTTCCTCGCTCTCTTTTTTGCTGAGAACCGTGTAGTGCTGAGAGTTTGATGTGTACCTGTGAGAGTCCTGATTGGTTCAGTAGTTCCGGAGTACAGTAGACCTGGGTCTAGGGACTGGGGTTGGGGTATAAGGCTGGGGGCTGGTGTTAAGAGTTGGAGTAGGTTTGGTATCAGAGCCCCACTACTAAACGCAGAATAATTTAGAAATGTAACTCCAATGGGGCTAGGGGTTAGGGCTAGGGGTTAGGGCTAGGGGTTAGGGCTAAGGACTAGAGGTTAGGGCTAGGGGTTAGGGATAGGGGTTAGGGCTAAGGACAAAGGACTAGGGGTTAGGGCTAGAGCTGAGGCTGGGACTAAAGTACATTTTCCCCCTGCTCCCCAGACATCCCTTGGCACCTTGGGCAAGAGGCTGCCGTCCAAAAGTAAACACGGCGGGCCACACTAGAGCTTGCTGGGAAGGCTGGAGTCCTTAGACAAACTCCGGAGTGTGGTCGGAAAGCCTCTCAGAGCAGAAAATAAACATCATTTAGATTACTCTAGAAACACTTTCAGCCAATGGATTCACACCAGTCAGAGTAGCTAAAGTAAGATTTTACATAGAAATTTCAGTTAGAAAATGTCTACAAAGTCTAGCCTGTTCCTCATATTACTTTAGATTATGTTTAGACCATTATACACTTTAATAGTTAAATGACATCCTCTTCTAAAATGATCTGCACAGTCTTGTATGAGCTACATCAATACAGAATATTAGATAATATAACATAATGTCAGTATTAAATATTGCTTGTTTCTTTATGCTGAGCTAACAGTTGCTATTCTACTTCAACTCATCCGACAACACAGAGAGGGAGGCAGTGAGAGCAGAGTGCCCCTGCCAGCTAAGCACTCTTCTCGCTTCTCTTCTCTTTGATGCAGCTGCAAAAGACAATTATCCCCAGCATCATGCATATGTACGTGTTACAAGCAGCCCACTAATTGGTCTGTCAACTTCTATTAGCACTCGCCCTCCTCTGCTCATCGCTCTCTGACTGTTTCCACACTCTTCCTCAGTGTGTCTAGACTACCCTGCAGAGTTTAGTACTGACACCTCACCTGGAATGTGTTCATTAGGGCAAAACGTGTTGCAATGGAAAACGAGTTCAGGTAGTACCAGTATCTCCCTTTTAAACTCAACTTCAAAAACGTTTCTTCTGTTTTGTACCTACTGAACATAACCTAGCTCCAGCTCCACGTAGCCTTTCATTCCCAGCTCTGTTAATAATGCCCTTGTTTGAGTCCCATTGTTAACCTGAATCACTGGGGCCAAGGCCCTCTTAACACAGCACCATGTACAGCCATCAACCAATTACATAACACACAATCACAAAGCGCTCTAAATGGCAACATTACAGACCCAGAGACTAGTGGAGGAGTGCACAACACTGATGGCTGACACACTGGTGGGGTGCTCATGAGGGTCATTTAGAGAAAGACTGTGTGCTCTGCTGCTGAGTAGGAGTAGGAGGAGGGGGAGGAAGAGGAGGCGGAGCGGGGAGGAGCTGGAGGAGGAGGAGGATGAAGACGTTCAACACAGAGCAGACAACCTGGGCCTTGGTCATTATTACTTGACAAAATAACAGCCTGTACAGTTTTCCCCCCATCAGGCGTTACAGCCTCCAGCCACCTTCATTACCCCCCTACTCAGTAGCAGCAGAGTGACAGTGAACACAACAGTTACCCCGCCTACTCAGTAGCAGCAGAGTGACAGTGAACACAACAGTTACCCCGCCCACTCAGTAGCAGCAGAGTGACAGTGAACACAACCGTTAACTCTGCTCCACTGAACAGACAGACAGACAGACAGACAGACAGACAGACAGACAGACAGACAGACAGACAGACAGACAGACAGACAGACAGACAGACAGACAGACAGACAGACAGACAGACAGACAGACAGGGGTGTACAGGGTATACAGTTGAAGTCAGAAGTTTACAAACACTTAGGTTGGAATCATTAAAACTCGTTTTTCAACCACTCCACAAATTTCTTGTCAACAAACCATAGTTTTGGCAAGTCGGTTAGGACATCTACTTTGTGCATGACATAAGTCATTTTTCCAACAATTGTTTACAGACAGATTATTTTACTTATAATTCAGTGTATCACAATTCCAGTGGGTTAGAAGTTTACATATATTAAGTTGACTGTGTCTTTACACAGCTTTGAAAATGATGTCATGGCTCTAGAAGCTTCTGGTAGGCTAATTGACATCATTTGAGTCAATTGGAGGTGTACCTGTGGATGTATTTCAAGGCCTACCTTCAAACTCAGTGCCTCTTTGCTTGACATCATGGAAAAATCAAAAGAAATCAGCCAAGAATTATAGACCTCCACAAGTCTGGTTCATCCTTGGGAGCAATTTCCAAACGCCTGAAGGTACCACGTTCATCTGTACAAACAATAGTACGCACGTATAAACACCATGGGACCACGCAGCCGTCATGCCGCTCAGGAAGGAGACGTGTTCTGTCTCCTAGAGATGAACGTACTTTGGTGCGAAAAGTGCAAATCAATCCCAGAACAACAGCAAAGGACCTTGTGAAGATGCTGGAGGAAACAGGTACAAAACTATCTGTATCCACAGTAAAACGAGTCCTATATCGACATAACCTGAAAGGCCACTCAGCAAGGAAGAAGCCACTGCTCCAAAACTGCCATAAAAAAGCCAGACTGCGGTGTGCAACTGCACATGGGGACAAAGATCGTACTTTCTGGAGAAATGTCCTCTGGTATGATGAAACAATAATAGAACTGTTTGGCCATAATGACCATCGTTATGTTCGGAGGAAAAAGGGAGAGGCTTGCAAGCCGAAGAACACCATCCCAACCGTGAGGCACGGGGGCGGCAGCATCATGTAGTTGTGGTGCTTTGCTACAGGAGGGACTGGTGCACATCACAAAATAGATGGCACCATGAGGTTGGAAAATTATGTGGATATATTGAAGCAACATCTCAAGACATCAGTCAAGAAGTTAAAGCTTGATCGCAAATGGGTCTTCCAAACGGACAATGACCCCAAGCATACTTCCAAAGTTATGGCAAAATGGCCTAAGGACAACAAAGTCAAGGTATTGGAGTGGCCATCACAAAGCCCTGACCTCATCCTATAGAAAATGTGTGGGCAGAACTGAAAAAGCGTGTGCGACCAAGGAAGCCTACAAACCTGACTCAGTTACACCAGCTCTGCCAGGAGGAATGGGCCAAAATTCACCCAAGTTATTGTGGGAAGCTTGTGGAAGGCTACTTTGAAATGTTTGACCCAAGTTAAACAATTTAAAGGCAATGCTACCAAATAGTAATTGAGTGTATGTAAACTTCTGACCCACTGGGAATGTGATGAAAGAAATAAAAGCTGAAATAAATCATTCTCTCTACAATTATTCTGACATTTCACATTCTTAAAATAAAGTGGTGATTCTAACTGACCTAAGAAAGGGATTTTTTACTAGGATTAAATGTCAGGAATTGTGAAAAACTGAGTTTAAATGTATTTGGCTAAGGTGTATGTAAACTTCCGACTTCAACTGTACATGGTACAGCCTGATACACACAGAGGTTCATAGAATGATAGTGTGGCTCTGGGTCTGTCCTGACGTCCAAAGGGTTTATAGTGTTACTAATAGGCCAAGGTCGGTTCAGAACAGGTGTTGAAACCAAAATTATTTCCCAATCGTTTGGTTCTGAACAGAACCATTATTTTTTTCCGTTCCACTGTTCCAACCAGCAAAATAAAGTTCTTAACCGGTTCGAACCCCCAAAAAGTACCGGTTTATACCGGTTCCTATCTGTTCCTTTTTAAACCCCCTTTTTTTACATTAAATTACTTCACCAATCATGCAGTGCGGATAGAGCAACTTGCTATGAAGCGGGCAAGCGATGTCTCAGTGAGTTGTTTACATGCGTAATGGAAAGACAAATGTAGAGCGCAAGATGCAAATTAAATGTATTGGGTGGGGAGAGAATGAGAGAGGGTGGAGGAGGCTTGGCTTGAAATGCTGGGCATGTTGTGATGACATGCATTATCTGAAATTAGCCCCACAGAATTATACCTACGGAGGAGCGGCTTCTATGGAGAAACTTTAAATGTCTTTGAACTAGCTAGTTAGCAAACATGTTTGTGTGTGAACCAGAATTAAAAACATCTTACCTTTTTGTAGTTAATAAATCCTATGGGAAATGTGATAACTATAGTATCCCTAACTAGCAATGAAATGAATCCATTGTTCTCAACAAAAAAAATCTGTATCCTTATCTTCTGAATCCTGCTTGTAACATCAGGAGGCTACTGCTATTCTTCGGCGGGGAGGGGCAGGTAGCCTACAGCACACTCACTGGCAAAGATTTTCAGCTGGCAGGCAGACAAGAGGATCCTGATTGACAGAGGGAGAGCTTTGCATAGGCACTTTGTTGTGTTTTTTGTGGGACTGAAAAAGAATGCCCGAAACCTAAAATCATTTTAGTTCCCGGTTCTGATTCTGTTCCTTGAAAAATGTTGTTATTTTCCAGTTTTCAGTTCTGTTCCCTGAACCGGTTTTAACGCCTGATTTAGACATTACCATATCACATTAGTGAGAGGGGGGTTTACTACTCAGTGGGCCAGAGAACAACACTAATAAGATGCTAGGCCAAGCAGCAGGCTGGGAGAGAAGAGGATGATATTGTGTGTGTATGGCTGGGAAGTGGGCAGGGCTGTTCTTTCACTACAGTCAGCATTTTCTTGTGTTTTCATAACCAGTTGTGAGGTTATTGAAGATCACAACACCCTTAGTTGTCTCAATTCATCATCAAATCAAATTTTATTGGTCACATACACATTGTTAGCAGATGTTAATGCGAGTTTAGCAAAATGCTTGTGCTTCTAGTTCCGACATCGCAGTAATATCTAACAAGTAATCTAACAAATTCACAACAACTACATTATACACACATACATAAGGGATGAATAAGAATGTGTTGTGACGACCCTCCCACTCTGTCTGCCGAATTCTTTCTCTTTGCTCTTGTTTTCCTTAATAGGATGTCGGTGGGCGGAGCCGGGAGGGTCGTCAGTGAAATGGGACACACCTGGGCCCGGGTGTGTCCCAGGATGAATGCACCTCTTCCCCATTCATTGAGGAGACTCTCTCCATGCAGACAGACAGATTTTGGTTGTGGCATTTTTGTGGCTATTTGGTTTGTTTGCGTTGGCACCTTTCAACACCCCTCATTATCACATGTATAAATGTGACCACTCACTTACACTACTGACTAAACACACACCATTGTTAATTGTATTTACTTTACTCCAGTTAATAAATATATTTTGTTATTCTTTATCGCCACGTTGTCTGTCTCCCTTTTTGTTACGGGCTTCAAGCCGGTTCGTGACAATGTATATATGAATGAGCGATGGCCGTGTGGAATTGGCGAGATGCAGTAGATGGTATAGAGCAGTATATACATATGAGATGAGTAATGTAGGATATGTAAACATTATTAAAGTGCCGTTATTTAACCTGTTTGGGCTAGGGGGCAGTATTTACACCGCCGGATAAAAAACGTACCCAATTTAATCTGGTTACCACTCCTACCCAGTAACTAGAATATACATATACGTATTACATATGGATAGAAAACACCCTAAAGTTTCTAAAACTGTTTGAATGGTGTCTGTGAGTATAACAGAACTCATTTGGCAGGCAAAAAACTGAGAAGGTTTCATGCAGGAAGTGGCCTGTCTGACAAGGTGTCGTTCTTCTTGTCTCTGTTTATTGAAGAGTGAGGATCTTAGCTGTCCCGTGACACTTCCTACGGCTGCCATAGGGTCTCAGAAGGCGGTAAAAAGCTGAATCGTGGCTTTGCAGGCTCTGGCTGAAAAAAAGTAGCGCGTTTGGGTAGTGGCTGGTTACAGTACTGTGAGACTCAGGCTCGTGCCCGCGTCGACCGAAAGCTTTGTTTACTTTCCTCTGTTTAGCTAAATGGACATTCCCGGTCGGAATATTATCGCTTTTTTACGAGAAAAATGGCATAAAAATGGATTTTAAACAGCGGTTGACATGCTTCGAAGTACGGTAATGGAATATTTAGATTTTTTTTGTCACGAATTGCGCCATGCGCGCGACCCTGATTTACCATTTCAGATAGTGTCTGGGACGCACGAACAAAACGCCGCTATTCGGATATAACGATGGATTATTTTGGACCAAACCAACATTTGTTATAGAAGTAGCAGTCCTGGGAGTGCATTCTGACGAAGACAACAAAAGGTAATCAAAGTTTTACAATAGTAAACCTGATATTGGTGAGTGCTAAACTTGCCGGGTGTCTAAATAGCTAGCCCGTGATGCCTGGGCTATGTACTTACAATATTGCAAAATGTGCTTTCACCAAAAAGCTATTTTAAAATCGGACATATCGAGTGCATAGAGGAGTTCTGTATCTATAATTCTTAAAATAATTGTTATGCTTTTTGTGAACGTTTATCGTGAGTAATTTAGTAAATTGTTAGTGAATTCGCCGGAAGTTTGCGGGGGGTATGCTAGTTCTGAACGTCACATGCTAATGTAAAAAGCTGGTTTTTGATATAAATATGAACTTGATTGAACAAAACATGCATGTATTGTATAACATAATGTCCTAGGGTTGTCATCTGATGAAGATCCTCAAAGGTTAGTGCTGCATTTAGCTGTCTTCTGGGTTTTTGTGACATTATATGCTAGCTTGAAAAATGGGTGTCTGATTATTTCTGGCTTGGTACTCTGCTGACATAATCTAATGTTTTGCTTTCGTTGTAAAGCCTTTTTGAAATCGGACAGTGTGGTTAGATTAACGAGAGTCTTGTCTTTAAATAGCTGTAAAATAGTCATATGTTTGAGAAATTGAAGTAATAGCATTTCAAAGGTTTTGAAAATCGCACCACAGGATTCAACTGGCTGTTACGTAGGTGGGACGAATTCTTCCCGCCTAGCCCAGAGAGGTTAAGGTGACTAGTGATATCTTTAAGTCCATTTATTAAAGTAGCCAGAGATTTGAGTCTGTATGTCGGCAGCAGCCTCTCTATGTTAGTGATGGCTGTTTAACAGTCTGATGTCCATGAGAGAAGCTGTTTTCAGTCTCTCAGTCCCAGCTTTGATGGACCTGTACTGACCTCGCCTTCTGGATGATAGCGGGGTGAACAGGCAGTGGCTCGGGTGGTTGTTGTCATTGATGATCTTTTTGTCCTTCCTGTGACATCGGGTGCTGTAGATGTCACAGAGGGCAGGAGAGGCTTGCGGTTGAGGGCGGTGCAGTTGCCGTAACAGGCTGTGATACAGCCCGACAGGATGCTCTCGATTGTGCATCTGTAAAAGTTTGTGTGTTTTAGGTGACAAGCCAAATTTCTTCAGCCTCCTGATGTTGAAGAGGCGCTGTTGCGCCTTCTTCACCACGCTGTCTGTGTGGGTGGACCATTTCAGTTTGTCAATGATGTGTACGCTGAGGAACTTAAAACGTTCCACTTTCTCCACTACTGTCCCGTCGATGTGGATAGGGGGCTGCTCCCTCTGCTGTTTCCTGAAGTCGACGATCATCTCCTTTGTTTTGTTGACGTTGAGTGAGAGGTTATTTTCCTGACACCACATTCCGAGGGCCCTCACCTCCTCCCTGTAGACCGTCTCATTGTTGTTGGTAATCAAGCCTACCATTGTAGTGTCGTCTGCAAACTTGATTCAGTTGGAAGCATGCATGGCCACGCAGTCATGGGTGAACAGGGAGTACAGGAGAGGGCTGAGAACGCACCCTTGTGGGGTCCCCGTGTTGAGGATCAGCGCCGTGGAGATGTTTCCTACCTTCACCACCTGGGGGCATCCCATCAGAAAGTCCAGGACCCAGTTGCACAGGGCGGGGTTGAGACCCAGGGTCTCGAGCTTAATGACGAGTTTGGAGGGTACTATGGTATTAAATGCTGCGCTGTAGTCAATGAACAGCATTCTCACATACGTATTCCTCTTGTCCAGATGGGATAGGGCAGTGTGATGGCGATTGCATCGTCAGTGGATGTATTGGGGCGGTAAGCAAATTGGAGTGGGTCTTGGGTATCAGGTAGGGTGGAGATGATATGCTCCTTAACTAGTCTCTCAAAGAACTTCATGATGACAGAAGTGAGTGCAACGGGGCAATAGTTATTTAGTTCAGTTACGTTAACTTTCTTGGGAACAGGAACAATGGTGGCCATCTTAAAGCATGTGGGGACAACAGACTGGGATAGGGATTGATTGAATATGTCCATAAACACACCAGCCAGCTGGTCTGCGCATGCTCTGAGGATGCAGCTCGGGATGCCGTCTGGGCCGGCAGCCTTGCGAGGGTTAACAAGTTTAAATGTTTTACTCACGTTGGCCACGGAGAAGGAGAGCCCACAGGCTTTGGTAGCGCGCCGTGTCAGTGGCACTGTATTGTCATCAAAGCAAGCAAAGAAGTTGTTTAATTTGTCTGGGAGCAAGACGTCGATGTCATGTCAAAGATTTTATCAAACAACTGTGATGTTGTCTCGCTTTAGTGAGAGGCAGCTACAAAACAACACAGTGGGGACAGGAGGGACATCTCTTCACTGACTGACGTGAGAGCGAGTCAGGCAAAACAGGAGGAGAGAGGAGAAAGGACACAAGGTCCTACAGTAATTGATGCAGTCGAGTAAACAGTCTTAGCTAAGTGCACTCTTTCTGATATCGGCTGGTTCAGTGAGGGGGAAATAAAAGGCACACGGAGCTCCTCCAAATTCACAAGGGCCAAACACTGACATCAAACCCAGTTAATCTCTTACGTACAGACATGATAGTACAGACGTACAGACATGATAGAGCCATACTCTAAGGACAAATTGCAGAGCCCTGGGCCCAGTTCATAAGATATTTCATAAGTGTAATTCCTCAACAATGTCTTAAGATTGAATGATTTTCTTACGAACTCCAGAAATATCTTCTTACGTTTCTTCTTAAGATTAAGATGTGTTTGTTGCTAGGCAACCAATTTAGCTAACTATCTAGCTAGCAATGGCAATCATGTTAGCAAATTTCCAACTGAGATTGCTGTTCTAAAACATGTTCTTGGGTTTAAAATAAATACTGAAACTTTCCAATGAAGTTTGTGAGTGAATTAAACATGTTCAATTGTTTTCATGAGCTTTTTCTTTCATGAGCTTTTTCTCTAAACCCTGAGGGTTTAACCATCTTGGAATTTAAGAACATTTCTAAGAACTTTATTTTGAAGATTCTAATTTTTCTTAACTTTAAGGAGAAACATAAGAAAGAGATGATTTCCAAGAACCTTTTTGAGGAATAGCAATTTGCTTAACTTTCTTCTTAAGCCTATAGTTAAGGAAAACATGGCAGTTAAGAAGACATTTATTCTTAAGAAAGCCTTGTGAATCCGGCCCCTGATCAAAAGTTGTGTACTATAAAGGGAATAGGGTGCCATTTGAAAAAATTTTCCTCTTTTGACCCCAGGGTGTTACTGTGAAAAATCTGTTGACTGTATTGACCCTTCAACATCAAGCAGAAAGCTCTCTATTCAAGTTCCTTTAATAAGCAGCATTATCAGAGGGTCTTTGAAGGCTTTTATAATGACCCTCTCACTTCTCCTTCATATCAAAGCAGCTATACGGAAACTACACACACGTACACGCACATAAACACTTTTATATCCAGATGGCTGCTTTGTTGAGGCTTCCTTCCCCACTACAATTACCACAGTATGAAAGAAGTGCGTGTGTGTATGCGTGTTTGCAGCTGCACACGCATGTGTTCACGCACGTGTGCGTGTCCGTGCGTGAGTGCCTACGTATGCGTATGTGTGCGTGTTATCAGGGAGGAAAGAACTAAGTTACCAGTGGGGAGAAGCGAGGACGATAAACAGCCACACGGCCTATAATATCGTCAGTTTACACTGGTGCCGAGGACATATTCAGTTGGAGATAAAACACAAAGGCTCTAATCAAACCCCATTCCCATCTGGAGCACCTTGTTTTATAAGCACTGGATTCCACAGGTGCTTTGGTGCTGCAATGGGAGAGCCTGATAACCAAACCAAATCAAATTGTATTTGTCACACGCTTCGTAAACAACAGGTGTAGACTAACAATGAAATGCTTACTTACGGGCCCTTCCCAACAATACAGAGACAAAAATGTTAAACAATATAATAATAAAAACTGAAGCCCTATTCTCTCTATATATACATTTGCAAAAATGTCTAAACCTGTTTTTGCTTTGTCATTATGGGGTATTGTGTGTAGATTGATGGGGGGCAAAAAACAAGTTGATCCATTTTAGAGTAAGGCTGTAATGTAACAGTGTAATAAGTCAAGGGGTCTGAACACTTTCTGAATGCACTGTAACTGCCAAAATAAAGGAAACACTTGAGTAAATGGGGGATACAAAGTATATTAAAAGCAAGTTCTTCCACACAGGTGTGGTTCCTGAGTTAAGTAAGCAATTAACATCCCATCATGCTTAGGGTCATGTGTAAAAACGCCCAGTTGCCTATTATTTTGATTACCATGGCTAGAAGAGATCTGTGACTTTGAGGGGAGATTAATAAAAACAAAGAATAAATGCACAATGAATAACGATAACTTGACTACATACATGGGGTACCAGTACTGAGTGGATGTGCAGAGGTATGAGGTAATTGAGGTAGATGCAGTATGTACAGTTGAAGTCGGAAGTTTACATACATCTTAGCCAACTACATTTAAACTTTGTTTTTCCTGACATTTAATCCGGGTAAAAATTCTCTGTCTTAGGTCAGTTAGGATTGCTTTATTTTAAGAACGTGAAATGTCAGAATAATAGCAGAGAGAATGATTTATTTCAGCGTTTATTTCTTTCATCACATTCCCAGTGGGTTAGAAGTTTACATACACTCGACTAGTATTTGGTAGCACTGCCTTTAAATTGTTTAACTTGGGTCAAATATTTCAGGTAGCCTTCCACAAGCTTTCCACAATAAGTTGGGTGAATTTTGGCCCATTCCTCCTGGCAGAGCTGGTGTAACTGAGTCAGGTTTGTAGGCTTCCTTGCTCGCACACACTTTTTCAGTTCTGCCCACATATTTTCTATCGGATGAGGTCAGTGTATGTTTAGGGTCATTGTCCCTTTGGAAGACCCATTTACGACCAAGCTTTAACTTCTTGACTGATGTCTTGAGATGTTGCTTCAATATATCCACATAATTTTCCATCCTCATGATGCCATCTATTTTGTGAAGTGCACCAGTCCCTCCTGCAGCAAAGCACCCCTACAACATGATGCTGCCACCCCCGTGCTTCACGGTTGAGATGGAGTTCTTCAGCTTGCAAGCCTCTCCCCTTTTCCTCCAAACATAAAGATGGTCATTATGACCAAACAGTTCTACTTTTGTTTCATCATACCAGAGGACATTTCTCCAAAAAGTACGATCTTTGTCCCCATGTGCAGTTGCAAACCATAGTCTGGCTTTATTATGGAGGTTTTGGAGCAGTGGCTTCTTCCTTGCTGAGCGGCCTTTCAGGTTATGTCGATATAGGACTCGTTTTACTGTGGTTATAGATACTTTTGTACCTGTTTCCTCCAGCATCTTCACAAGGTCCTTTGCAGTTGTTCTGGGATTGATTTGCGCTTTTCGCACTAAAGTACGTTCATCTCTAGGAGACAGAACACGTCTCCTTCCTGAGCGGTATGACGGCTGCATGTTTATACTTGCGTACTATTGTTTGTACAGATGAACGTGCGTTTGGAAATTGCTCCCAAGGATGAACTAGACTTGTGGAGGTCTACAATTTCTTTCTGAGGTCTTGGCTGATTTCTTTTGATTTTCCCATGATGTCAAGCATAGAGGCACTGACTTTGAAGGTAGGCCTTGAAATACATCCACAGGTACACCTCCAATTGACTCAAATTGTGTCAATTAGCCTATCAGAAGCTTCTAAAGCCATGACATCATTTTCTGGAATTTTCCAAGCTGTTTAAAGGCACAGTCAACTTAGTGTATGTAAACTTCTGACCCACTGGAATTGTGGTACAGTGAATTATAAGTGAAATAATCTGACTGTAAACAATTGTTGGAAAAATGACTTGTGTCATGCACAAAGTAGATGTCCTAACCGACTTGTAAAACTATAGTTTGTTAACAAGAAATTTGTGGAGTGGTTGAAAAACTAGTTTTAATGACTCCAACCTAAGTGTATGTAAACTTCTGACTTCAACTGTACATAGGTAGGGGTAAAGTGACTAGAATTGATAGATAATAAACAGTAGCAGACGCATATGTGATGAGTAAAAGCAGGTCGATGCAGATAGCACAACTGGAGGAGAAAGAAGAGAGGGGGAGGAGGGGTAGGGAGGGAGGGAGGGAGGGGGGAGATAGATAGGTATGGACAGAGGAAGATGGGGATTTATTAGGATCCCCATTAACCTGACTCCAATGGCAACAGCAAGTCTTACTGGGGTCTGACATATAACAGACAAAAGACTACAATTTACATACATTTAAAAACATGAAAATGTAGTGTGTGTGTGTGTGTGTGTGTGTGTGTGTGTGTGTGTGTGTGTGTGTGTGTGTGTGTGTGTGTGTGTGTGTGTATATCTATCAGTTAGACATACATGTCAGTACATTCACACAAGTAGGTCACATGGTGGAGAGGCATTGTGAGCGAGAGCAGCAAACTGCTAATACATAGATGTGGTAGGAATATATCTCCCTGTGCCAAACTCTGACTCAAATGGCCTAGCAGTACAAGCTGCCCTCGTGCCATCAGTACTGGCATCATTCAGTCTGGGCAGGGAGGAACTTCCCAACACAGAGAGTGAATCATTGCACAGCACTGCCCCGGTACATACAGAAAGAGAAACAACACTAACAGGACCACAATAGAATAATAAGCCTTCAGAATATGCATTCAAATGATCAACTCAACGGATGAATCAACTGCAATAGACCAACAGCACACAGCACTCAGGTCTCCCTTGTAAAAGAGGTCTTCTGACCTCAATGGGACTTCCTGAATAAATAAAGGTGAAATAAAATAGACCTGTTTATTCTTCTTGGAGTAGGTTTTCTTCAGCAGCCTGTCATTCATTCTCTCCTGCTCTCTCTGGGCATGGTTGATGAAGCCGTTCTCCAGGGGGTCTAGGGACAGGGGCATGACATTCTCCTCCTCCTCATTCTCCTCCTTCTGTCTCTTTACCACCGTCTCCTGCTGCTGTTTCTCCTCTCTCCACCTCTCCTTCTTCTTCTCCTCTCTCCACCTCTCCTTCTCCTTCTTCTTATCCTCCTGAGACTTCAGGGCCCCAGTCTTCTTCTAGAAGAGGAGAAAAAAGCGAGAGAGGAGAAAATAAATAGATAGGAGAAAAGAGAGAGAGAAAAAGAGAAGAAAAGAGAGGAGAAAAGCAGGATATTAGTGTCAGGATGAATATGATATGGGGGTTGATGTTGGGGAACAGCCAAGTGCACAGTAGCCATGTTGGATTATTCAAAGCAGAAAGACTATGTACAAAAACACAGTCAGTCGTAGACTGTCAAGACATGTTTAATCCAGTCAACAGAAGCACAATAACTTACAGAACTCCCTAATCATATTAAGGGTTTGTCTTTAATAAGCTTATGGTGATAGGAAAATGTTCTTGACTATACAGTAAATACAACAGTAACATAGTAGAGTCTGGTGCATATTGTACAATCTGGTAAAAATGTCCCCTTGTTTAGCTTAATCACAGTCTGATAGCTACTGTCAGAGCCATACATTTAGATCAAAATATAAAATATATGGCTCTGGCTACTGTTACATCATGACCAGGCTACTTCCTCATTCTGGTTGTCTGCTTGACTAAACTCTGGCTAATGTATAACCATATTACTTATTGAACCTTTACTTAATCAGGAAAGAGCTTTGAGGTTAGCAACCTCTTCTGCGGGGGCGGCCTGCAAATAACCAGGGGATAACGTTGCAGCCAGAAAACTGATAACTATGGCTACAGTTACATCATGGCATAGCTATTGGTAAACAAACAAAGTCTTCGAAGCGATGATGAAGGCTGATATGTAAAGTGAATAATTCACAGAAGAGGGTAGGGGAAAGACTGTTTGACTGGCGTTGGAGACATACCACTGCTTGAAGCCACACACAGGGCCCTGCACAGGGCTGTTAGTTCACAGAGCAACATCTGTTCTCCGCTGCATGGCTCTACTGGCTACATTACAGACACCCCTACCGTGATGAGTAGTGAAGTGAGTGAAAAAGAGAGAGACAGAGAGAGGTAGGAGAGAGAGAAGGAAAGTGGGGGAGAGAGAGATAGAGGGAGACAGAGAGAGAGGGAGAGAGAGAAGGAAAGTGGGGGAGAGAGAGAGAGAGAGAGAGAGAGAAGGAAAGTGGGGGAGAGAGAGGGAGACAGAGAGAGAGGGAGAGAGAGAGAGAAGGAAAGTGGGGGAGAGAGAGATAGAGGAAGACAGAGAGAGAGGGAGAGAGCGAGAGAGAGAAGGAAAGTGGGGAGAGAGATAGAGGGAGACAGAGAGAGAGGGAGAGAGAGAGAGAGAAGGAAAGTGGGGGAGAGAGATAGAGGGAGACAGAGAGAGAGGGAGAGACAGAGAGAGAGCGAGAGAGAAGGAAAGTGGGGAGAGAGATAGAGGGAGACAGAGAGAGAGGGAGGAGAGAGAGAGAGAAGCAAGGTGGGGGAGAGAGATAGAGGGAGACAGAGAGAGGGAGAGAGCGAGAGAGAGAAGGAAAGTGTGGGAGAGAGAGATAGAGGGAGACCGAGAGAGGGAGAGAGAGAGAGAGAGAGAGAGAGAGAGAGAGAGAGAGAAGTAAAGTGGGGGAGAGAGAGATAGAGGGAGACAGAGAGAGAGAGGGAGTGAGAGAGAGCGCAACTCCATCTGAATAGTAAAATAATTGGCTCTGAGGGCGCAGCAGATGGCTATCACATTAGCGCTAACACAACAACACTGATACATTTACAAAGGTGCATAAGCAAAGCCTTCCGTATATACTGATATCCAGGCCCTGAAAAGTGCTCTTCACCTCCTCTAAGGCAGCACATTAATGTCTCATGAGGCCAGAGAGACAGCCAAACCGGGCTACTTGTCATGACATTCATTACCCTGACAGCCACATTTGAAATGCTTGCCGTGACAAAGCGAGACAAACTGACAACAAAGGACATGAAAATTGCTACCAGGGCCTGCTTAAGAAAAAAAAGAAGTTCATAAGATAGTTAATCTTATGAACTTCTTATTTTTTTACTTAATAAGCTTTGTTTTACTTAATAAGTGTTTTGTGAATCTGGGCCCTGGTGTGCAATTCCTCAACAATATCTTAAGATTGAATGATTTTCTTACGAACTTGTCAAATATCTTCTTACAAATCTTCCAGGCAACTGTTTTAGCTAGCTCTCTAGCTAGCAATGGCAATCATGTTAGCATATTTCTTACTGAGATTACTGTGCTAAAACATTTTCTTGGGTTTAAAATAATCAATACTGATGTCACGTCCTGACCAGTAAAAGGGGTTATTTGTCATTGTAGTTTGGTCAGGGCGTGGCAGGGGTGTTTGTTTTGTGTGTTTCGGGGTTTAGGTTCTATGTTCTCTATTTCTATATCTAGTTTTCGATTTCTATGTTTTTGGCAATGACCTCCAATTAGAGGCAGGTGGTTGTCATTGTCTAATTGGAGGCCATATTTAGTTGTGTTTGTTTCACTTGTGTTTTGTGAGTGGTTACATTTTACATTTTAGTCATTTAGCAGACGCTCTTATCCAGAGCCACTTACAGTAGTGAATGCATACATTTCATACATTTTTTCCCCGTACTGGTCCCTCATGGGAATCGAACCCACAACCCTGGCGTTGCAAACACCATGCTCTACCAACTGAGCCACACGGGATATATCCTGGGAGCCTTATGGAACTGTTTTTCATCATTTGTTTATTTTGTTTAAGTGTTTTCTTTAAATAAATTAAGAAGATGAGCACTTTACCCGCTGCGCCTTGGTCCAATCCTTACGATGCCCATGACAACTGAAACTTTCAGATGATGTTTGTGAGTGAATTAAACATGTTCAATTGCTTTCATGAGCTTTTTCTCTCACTGCCCTGAGATTAAGACAAGAGTTTAGTTATCTTAGAATTATTTTCAAGAATCTAATTTATTCTTAACTTTTTGCTTAAGGAGAAACATAAGAAATTAAATTTACAATAATATTTTTGAGGAATAGCAACTTTCCTTAACTTTCTTCTTGAGTGTATAGTTAAGGAAAAAATGGCAGTTAAGAACATTTCTTCTTAAGAAGGTTTTTGAATCTAGACCCAGGGGCCAGATTCATAAAACATTACTTATGAAAAAAACATAAGAAGTTTCTTAAGGGAAAAAATAAGAAGTTCAGAAGATAGTTCCTAAGTGCAATTCTTCAAAATGTTCTTAGGAATTCATAGTTTTCCTAAGAACTTCGTAAATATCTTCTTATGTGGAATTGACATTAGTGATGTGCTTGAAACCAATAAATAAGCCTATGTGACAGGGATGATACGATTTGTCCCACTATAATAAAGTGTTGATATTTCCATTTGATTACATTTATTTATCTGCTTTATTTCTCAAGATGTTTTTAATTGTTGGCTTGTGAACCCTTTATGCACAAAAACAAACTTTATTTTTTCACATATTATAGCCATCAGACTAGCTATATCAAAAACAAAAATGGATAACCAAGGAAAGTGCAATAAACACTACAGCAAACAAGAGCTTGAAGATGGTGGAGGAAATAGCAGCCAGGAAAAGGTTGCTGTTGGGGAGACTCTAAACTGCGGGGTCACTGCAGAGACCAAAAAGAGTGGATGGGCGAGAGTGGCCAAGTCTGCCTCTGCCATCGGGGGTATGGCAAGGGACAGTGGTTTGACATCAAGTCAAAGTGGTTTGACTTGATGTGGTTTGACATCAAGTCGGATGCTAAGAAGAAGGGACCTGAGAGACCATTCATGTGGACCAGCTGGACGAGAAGGTGTTGTCCATGATAGGAGAGATGGTGGTAGAGGGACTGTGCGACCAGTAAGTTTAGTAGCTACATTAACTAGCTAACATGTAACGACATTATAGCCAACACAGCAAACAATGCTAATGTTAGCTAAGTTAGCCAAGTTCTTCTTTGCAAATTTACGAGCTAATGCGAGCTATTTAACACTTCTAGAATATTGTAATATATTGATAATTAGTAGCTAGCTAGATAATGCGTGTTTAATTCGTTTTCTTGCTATATTTAAATGTCCGGTAGCCAAATGGCAGTGGCGCAAGAACATGTTAATGGTTACAAAAGTATCCATTTGTCACAAGACCAGGGTTTAGCTGTCCTGAAGTTAACCTGTTGGGTCTAGGGGGCAGCATTTGCACGTCTGGATAAAAAAAATGTACCCGATTTAATCTGGTTACTAATCCTACCCAGTAACTAGAATATGCATATACTTATTATATATGGATAGAAAACACTCTAAAGTTTCCAAAACTGTTTGAATGGTGTCTGTGAGTATAACAGAACTCATTTGGCAGGCAAAACCCTGAGACATTTTCTGACAGGAAGTGGATACCTGATGTGTTGTATTGACTTTAAACCTATCCCATTGAAAAACACAGGGATTTAGGAATATTTTGGCACTTCCTATTGCTTCCACTAGATGTCACCAGCCTTTACAAAGTGTTTTGAGTCTTCTGGAGGGAGATCTGACCGAACAAGAGCCATGGAACGGTGATGTCCCATTAGACACCTGGCGCGCTACTTCATGTTGGGTACCCTCGTTCCAATACGTTATAAAAGGCTATGCATTCGTCCACCTTGAATATTATTCATGTTCTGGTTAAAAAAGGCCCTAATGATTTATGCTATACAACGTTTGACATGTTTGAACGAACGGAAATATATTTTTTCCCCTCGTTCATGACGAGAAGTCCGGCTGGCTTACATCATGTGCTAACGAGACGGAGATTTTTGGACATAAATGATGAGCTTTTTTGAACAAAACTACATTCGTTATGGACCTGTGATACCTGGAAGTGACATCTGATGAAGAGAATCAAAGGTAATGGATTATTTACATAGTATTTTCGATTTTAGATCTCCCCAACATGACGTCTAGTCTGTATCGCAACGCGTATTTTTCTGGGCACAGTGCTCAGATTATTGCAAAGTGTGATTTCCCAGTAAGGTTATTTTTAAATCTGGCAAGTTGATTGCGTTCAAAAGATGTAAATCTATAATTCTTTAAATGACAATATAATATTTTACCAATGTTTTCTAATTTTAATTATTTAATTTGTGACGCTGACTTGACTGCCGGTTATTGGAGGGAAACGATTTCCTCAACATCAATGCCATAGTAAAACGCTGTTTTTGTATATAAATATGAACTTGATAGAACTAAAAATGCATGCATTGTCTAACATAATGTCCTAGGAGTGTCATCTGATGGAGATTGTAAAAGGTTAGTGTATCATTTTAGCTGGTTTTATGGTTTTGGTGACCCTGTCTTTGACTTGACAAAACATTACACACAACTCTTGTAAATGTACTGTCCTAACATACTCTAAATTTATGCTTTCGCCGTAAAACCTTTTTGAAATCGTAAAACGTGGTTAGATTAAGGAGATGTTTATCTTTCAAATGGTGTAACATAGTTGTATTTTTGAAAAATTTGAATTTTGACATTTATTTGGATTCAAATTTGCCGCTCTTGAAATGCACCTGCTGTTGATGGAGTGCACCACAGGTGGCACGCTAGCGTCCCACCTAGCCCCAAGAGGTTAAGTACATTTCCAAGGAGAAACATTCTTTCCCAAGAATCCTATTTCTTCTTAACTTTTTTCTTAGGAAGAAACATAGGGGAAAAAAGTAAGAACATTTCCAATAACTTTATTGAGGAATAGCAACTTTGCTTAACTTTCTTTTTAAGTCTATAGTTAAGGAAAAAATGGCAGTTAAGAAAGTTTTGTGAATCCGGCCCCAGGTATTTTCCCTCTTTAAGTGATCTGAACCTTCACACGCCACCCATCAATATTCATCATCTGAAAGAGGAGATTGGCAGTTCAAAGTCATTCAATTTGCATGCGAGACCCCACCTCCTGGGTTATTATTAATATAGGCATGTCTAGTAAACACACTTGGTGGTTGAGCTATGGGATCAATTAGAATTACACTCACAGAACTGTGGAATCTCATTGATATTCTGTCTTGTGGTCCTGATTTGTGTGTGTGTGTGCGTCCGTGCATGCATGAGTATGTTTCATGGCAGGAGGAACACACAACCCATTATCATTCTAACGTTCACACTGTAACCTCCATGATTGCCTACTGTAAATATGAACTTCTGCTTGGAAGACTCAACCAGCTTCCAAACTGGGAAACATACACATGCAGGTGCACACGCACACACACACACAGGGAGAGGGAATGGATTGGAATGGGAAATGGCTCTGCTAGTCTGCACATACAGGCACAGTAACCGGAGAGACCGCTAGACTTTCCTGACCCTGGCGCGTTGCCGTGGCAACAGCATGTGGGGAGAGCGAGCTTTGTTGCCTTTCCAGATTGCACTAGGAGGGAGAGCAAGGGAGGAGAGGGGTAAGGGAGGGTGGGAAAGGCCTGTATAAAACCCACACAGTCGTCCCAGGCAGGCAGCTACAGTATGGTAAACGGCATGCGTCTGATCATGGACCAGGGACATGCTCTGGGTTGTGGAAGCACACTGCAGACAGGCCCCCATCGGGAGGGTAGTACAGCTAGTCAGCATCCTCTACCCCTGGTCTGGTTGTTTCCTGGGGTGCTTTTCCCAGGACATGCATAAACCACGAGGCACCGGACTGAGAGCAGGGAAGTTCTCAAATGGAGTCCTCAGCCTCTGTGAGACAGCGAATGAGAGAGATAGAGATAGAGTAGAAGAGCAAGAGAGAGAGTCGGAGATAGAAAGTCAGAGAGAAAGAGAAAGAGAGAGAGAGAATGAATAGGTAGCAAGAGAGCAAGAGAGGGGGCCGCCTGCCTGTGGTGTCTAATGCACATCATCACATTTCACTGGCACTTCTCTCTCCATCCGCAGTAATTATTTAGGAGACACAAAGAGCTCAGCTGGGGATCACTTCTTCTACATTAGAGGCAACAGAGGTTACAGGGGCATTTTTAAACAATGAGATACACTATGCCACCCATGGTGTGCTGACTTACAGAACCACACTACTTAGACAACAGTTATCCTGCAGTTGTTTCTAATGGCATCTGAATGGATTTCTAGAATGATGTAACCTGTTTCTGCTGTTTGTGTTTCAGTCATCTGTTGTTAAATATGTTCATTGTGTTTTAATTAATCCCTTGGGAGGGAGTCTGTGAGCTTGAATACATGATCAAAGCTCTGACGGTTTATTGAAGTAAATCCATAATTTCTCTCAATAGCAATGTCTATAAACAGACTACAAAAACATCACAGCACTGATCAAAATTGTGTGTGTACGTGTGTGTGTGTGTGTGTGTGTGTGTGTGTGTGTGTGTGTGTGTGTGTGTGTGTGTGTGTGTGTGTGTGTGTGTGTGTGTGTACGTGTGTGTGTGTGTGTGTGTGTGTGTGTGTGTGTGTGTGTGTGTGTGTGTGTGTGTGTGTGTATGCATGTGTATGCATGTGTAGGCAGGGAGTCATTCTATCATAACCCACTGAGAGTAAACTATGGACTACTTCTGCATGGTCCCAATGGTTTTCCTGTCACAACTCAATGATAGCACCACCTCTCTGTGCCACATTCATACGGTTGGGTAACTTCAATCCACTACAGCTGAGCAGCTTCTCACTACACTGATGGAACTGGGGCCCCCAGACCCCCACAGGGGCCCCACCTGCAAAAGTACACCACACACACTCCTGCTACACACAAATGTAAACCAACATACACTAACTCCTGTCACACACCCACACACAGAAACAGACATGGGTTATTCTATAAATAATGGGGCCAATGTGTGACATTGGCATCAACAAAAATGTTTTTTATGCAGTTCCACATGCGTACTCAGAGGAATAAAAGTAAATATATGAAAATGTACCCATAACTCCACCTATATTACAACATAGGTCTAGGACTATACATCCTTTAAGCAGGATTTATACAGACATTGGCATGTCAAATTCAAGGACTTTCAGGGACTTTTTCAAGCACTTAATTGTAATTGTCAAAGGACCTTAATGTTATACAATTGCAAGATTTATATAATTGTACATATAGGGCCAACTATAGACCACCCACCCCCCCTAAAAAAAAGACATGCAAAAAGTGTCTTCACCAGCGTAACGTAGGTGACAGTAAAATATTCTTGACATTCCTCGCAAACACCTTTTCTCGAGCACTTGGACTGTTTTGCATCGCATGCGCTGTCACAACAGCTGTTCGTCACTTGACAATCATTCATAAAATTCCTTCCTGGATGAGATGATGATGTGTGAAAATATCACAGCGTAACAAAACAGCTGGACATTAAATGCGCATCCAACAAGTATTATGCATAATTATTGAAGAACCATGTTTTACAGTATCAATTTATGTTTTAAGTATCAAGGTAAGGTGACTCATTCAGTTGCAATCGCATAAATCATTTGGGATTTGTGTGCCCATGAAAACTGTTTTCCTCCCGTAACATGAGGAGATAAGAAACGTTACGTACTTAATCTGCATTTCTGAGATCTCTATACAAAAAACTGTCCGATACCTAGATCCAGGATTCTTACAGGGTTTAAGTTCAATCTAATTTAACTGATTAATGCTTACTATATAATACACTACATGACCAAAAGCATTTGGACACCTGCTTGTCAAACATCTCATTCCAAAATCATGGGCATTAATATGGAGTTGGTCCCCCCTTTGCTGCTATAACAGCCTCCACACTTCTGGGAAGGCTTTCCACTAGATGTTGAAACATTGCTGCGGAGAGTTGCTTCCATTCAGCCACAAGAGCATTAGTGAGGTTGGGTACTGATGTTGGGCGATTAGGCCTGGCTCACAGTTGGCGTCCCAATTCATCCCAAAGGTGTTCAATGTGGTTTAGGTCAGGGTTCTGTGCAAGCCAGTCAAGTTCTTCCACACTGATCTCGACAAACCATTTCTGTATGGACCTCGCTTTGTGCACGGGAGCATTGTAATGCTGAAACAGGAAAAAGCCTTCCCCAAACTGTTGTCACAAAGTTAGAAGCACAGAATCGTCTAGAATGTCATGGTACGCTGTAGCGTTATTATTTCCCTTCACTGGAACGAATGGGCCTAAACCGAACCCATGAAAAACAGCCCCAGACCATTATTCCTCCTCCACCAAACTTTACAGTTGTCACTATGCATTTTTTTATTTCACCTTTATTTAAGCAGGTAGGCGAGTTGAAAACAAGTTCTCATTTGCAACTGCGACCTGGCCAAGATAAAGCATAGCAGTTCGACACATACAACAACACAGAGTTACACATGGAATAAACAAACATACAGTCAATAATACAGTAGAAAAAAATAAAACTAAAAGTCTATATACAGTAAATGCAAATGAGGTAAGGGAGTTAAGGCAATAAGTAGGCCATGGTGGCGAAGTAATTACAATATAGCAATTAAACACTGAAATGGTAGATGTGCAGAAGATGAATGTGCAAGTAGAGATACTGGGGTGCAAAGGAGCAAGATAAATAAATAAATTTAGTATGGGGATGAGGTAGTTGGATAGGCTGTTTACAGATTGGCTATGTACAGGTGCAGTGATCTGTGAGCTGCTCTGACAGCTGGTGCTTAAAGCTATTGAGGGAGATATGAGTCTCCAGCTTCAGTGATTTTTGCAGTTTGTTCCAGTCATTGGCAGCAGAGAATTGGAAGGAAAGGCGGCCAAAGAATGAATTGGCTTTGGGGGTGACCAGTGAGATATACCTGCTGGAGCGCATGCTACCAGTGGGTGCTGCTATGGTGACCAGTGAGCTGAGATAAGGCGGGGCTTTACCTAGCAGAGACTTGTAGATGACCTGGAGCCAGTGGGTTTGGCGACGAGAGTGAAGCGAGGGCCAGCCAACGAGAGCATACAGGTCGCAGTGGTGGGTTGTATATGGAGCTTTGGCGACAAAACGGATGGCACTGTGATAGACTGCATCCAATTTGTTGAGTAGAATGTTGGAGGCTATTTTATAAATGACATCGGCGAAGTCAAGGATCGGTAGGATGGTCAGTTTTACGAGTGTATGTTTGGCAGCATGAGTGAAGGATGCTTTGTTGTGAAATAGGAAGACGATTCTAGATGAAGACGATTCTAGAATTAATTTTGGATTGGAGATGCTTAATGTGAGTCTGGAAGGAGAGTTTACAGTCTAACCAGACACCTAGGTATTTGTAGTTATCCACATATTCTAAGTCAGAACCGTCCAGAGTAGTGATGCTGGACAGGCGTGCGGGTGTGGGCAGTGATCGGTTGAAGAGCATGCATTTAGTTTTACTTGCATTTAAGAGCAGTTGGAGGCCACGGAAGGAGAGTTGTATGGCATTGAAGCTCATCTGGAGGTTAGTTAACACAGTGTCCAACAAAGGGCCAGAAGTATACAGAATGGTGTCGTCTGCGTAGAGGTGGATCAGAGAATCACCAGCAGCAAGAGCGACATCATTGATGTATACAGAGAAGAGAGTCGGCCCGAGAATTGAACACTGTGGCACCCCCATAGGTCTGGACAACAGGCCCTCCGATTTGACACACTGAACTCTATCAGAGAAGTAGTTGGTGAACCAGGCGAGGCAATCATTTGAGAAACCAAGGTTGTTGAGTCTGCCAATAAGAATGTGGTGATTGACAGAGTCGAAAGCCTTGGCCAGGTCGATGAATACAGCTGCACAGTAATGTCTCTTATCGATGGCGGTTATGATATCGTTTAGTACCTTGAGCGTTACTGAAGTGCACCCGTGACCAGCTCGGAAATCAGATTGTACAGCGGAGAAGGTACGGTGGGATTCAAAATGGTCAGTAATCTGTTTATTAACTTGGCTTTCAAAGACTTTAGAAAGGCAGGGCAGGATGGATATAGGTCTGTAACAGTTTGGGTCTAGAGTGTCACCCCCTTAGAAGAGGGGGATGACCGCGGCAGCTTTCCAATCTTTAGGGATCTCGGACGAAATGAAAGAGAGGTTGAACAGACTGGTAATAGGGGTTGCAACAATGGCGGTGGATAATTTTAGAAAGAGAGGGTCCAGATTGTCTAGCCCAGCTGATTTGTACGGGTCCAGGTTTTGCAACTCTTTCAGAACATCTGCGATCTGGATTTGGGTGAAGGAGAAGCTGGGGAGGCTCGGACAAGTAGCTGTGAGGGGTACGGAGCTGTTGGCCGGGGTTGGGGTAGCCAGGAGGAAAGCATGGCCAGCCATAGAGAAATGCTTATTGAAATTTTCGATTATCATGGATTTATCGGTGGTGACTGTGTCGCCTAGCCTCAGTGCAGTGGGCAGCTGGGAGGAGGTGCTCTTGTTCTCCATGGACTTTACAGTGTCCCAAAACCTTTTGGAGTTAGAGCTACAGGATGCTGATTTCTGTTATAGAGACATACCCAATTGACTTACAGCTGTAATTGCTGCAAAAGGTGGCTCTACAAAGTATTGACTTAGGTGGGTGAATAGTTATGCACGCTCAAGTTTTCAGTTTTTTTTGTCTTATTTCTTGTTTGTTTCACAATAAACTATTTTTGCATCTTCAAAGTGGTAGGCATGTTGTGTAAATCAAATGATACAAACCCGCCAAAAATCCACTTTAATTCCAGGTTGTAAGGCAACAAAATAGGAAAAATGACAAAGGAGTGAATACTTTCGCAAGCCACTGTAGATTTTATTTGATATAGCGTGTGTTTACCAGAGACAGTCATCTGAAGAACAACATGACCTGCACCAAAGTCAAAATAGGATATAACATTTGGCCAACGAGACAGTATCTCAGTGACAAATTCTAAAATACTCTGGTAGAATGCCCTACTTTATTTTCATCATACTCACAAACGTAAGCTATATTCTGTAATTATCTTGCCATTAACTTGTAAATATTGACCTTGTTGGGAGTTTATTTTCCTGTAATTATGAATACAAATTAGCTAAAGTTAAGACGTTGTCAACAATATTATATGGTAATTATTTGAACTGGCTAGCCAGCTAACTTAACGTTAGCTAGCTAGCTAACAAGCTAGAAACGAACCTAAACATTGTTTAGAAAGTTGCTTTTAGTTGCCTGGTTTGATTGACATATACTACATTTTTAAAAGGATGGTGTTAAAATACACCAGTTATGCTATTTTGGACCATCAGGTTACTGATGTAATGCATGTGAATCCTCAAAGAGATGGGTGGGCTAATGCATGGGCTCTCGAGTGGTGCAGCAGTTTAAGGCGCTGCATCTCAGTGCTTCTGGCGTCACTACAGACAGGCTGTATCACAAACGGCCATAGAGATGGGTGGGGCTAAGGCTTAAGATGGTGTGAATGATGCTGAATGGATGTAGACAAAGAAGAGCTTTCCAGTAGGTTTACCAAAATATTCAAGGGTCATTTTCTCAAAAGTGTGGTTAAAACTTTCCAAGCAGAATTACTTTCCCATTGTTTCTCAACTGTGGTGTATATCATTTTCTAACTCTGAGTCTCCACTTTTATCCAATGTAAAAAACACCATTTCAAATTTTGATTCATAAAACCGAATCGAGCTGGTCGGTCACAAATAGTCTCACAAACGCCTTTGAACAACATTTTGGAGCAGAGGTCTTGATCTGTGTTTGGCTGTGTCAGCAGGGCGAGGTGTAGAGGTGTAGAAGTGTCTGGACCGCCAGCCCAGCAGCCCACTCAGCTCCATTAAACATGCCATCCTGCAGCCTGCGTGGTCCTTGTCCCCCCTCAGACAGGCAGCCATTGTCACGTCCTGACCAATATAAGTTGTTATTTTCTATGGTAGAGTGGTCAGGGCGTGACAGGGGGTGTTCTTGTGTTTGTTCTATGTTTTCTATTTCTATGTTGTAGTTCTAGTTTGTCTATTTCTAGGTTGGGGTTTATTGGCTTGACCTTCAATTGGAGGCAGCTGGTCCTCGTCGCCTCTAATTGGAGGTCATATTTAGTAGGGGTGTTTCTGCATGTTGTTTGTGGGTGATAAAATTTTGAGTAGTGTGTTTTTTCCCTCTCTGCGTCACGGTTTGTTGTTTTCTGGTTAGTTTAAGTATTTATGTATTGCATCACGTTTCACTATTAAATAAAGATGTGGAACTACGAAAACGCTGCATCTTGGTCCGCTCCTTCAAACAGCCGTGACAGCCATCACATCAGATCGCCTGCTCTCTGTCTCTATTTATGGTGTAAATCAGGGATGGGCAACTTTGAATGGATTGGGGGCCACAAAAAGTCTGAACTCGTCATTAGGTGCCGCAGTGGCTTGCTGGTCTGCGTACCGACATCGATACCCACACATGCAGCCTTTTGGAGGTTCTAAGTAAAATTTTGAAATTGCACCTTGTGTATTCTACTATTCTAATGCTCAACATTAAGTTGAGACCCTGACTGTGTTCCCCTTCATCCCTGTTGTAAATTATCAGCACCTGCCGCCGCCCACCACCCGTCCAACCGACCACCTTGCTCCCACAAAACTAGTGTTGCAAAATTCAGGAAACTATCAATAAATTCCCTGGTTTTCCAAAAATCCTGGTTGGAGGATTGCTAAACTACACAAAACAGAGAGATTTGTAACAAAGCTTCAAAAATATTTAGCTCTCCTCACGTCCGTTCAGGGTGTGGATTAGTGCTTAAATGGTGGATTATTTCTGCACACATTAGCCACCGGTAAATCAGTGTGATTTAGATCGCATTGATTTAGCTGAGCACCGCCTAGCCGCCTTTATAGTATAACATCTGCAGTGTAGAGGCACTGCCCCCTGATCTAATGCTGCTGTCAGCTCAAACACACATGGATGTATGTGTGCACGCACATGCACAGGCATGTATTCACACGCAGACACGCACATACGAACATGCACAGGCATGCATTCACACGCACAGACACACACATACGAACATGCACAGGCATGCATTCACACGCACAGACACACACATACGAACATGCACAGGCATGCATTCACACGCACAGACACACACATACGAACATGCACAGGCATGCATTCACACGCACAGACACACACATACGAACATGCACAGGCATGCATTCACACGCACAGACACACACATACGAACATGCACAGGCATGCATTCACACGCACAGACACACACATACGAACATGCACAGGCATGCATTCACACGCACAGACACACACATACGAACATGCACAGGCATGCATTCACACGCACAGACACACACATACGAACATGCACACGTGAACACACACATGCGAACACACCTCAACAGAAGTGGTAGTATACCCTTTAATTTACTCTGGCACACCTTCTGCAAGCAGAATCAGCAGGCTAAATCGCTTTCTAAAAAGCACAGACTGCTCTGAGCCAAACAGATAATCCGTATTTGAACATAACAAACCAGAGAAAAACACACACGTCTACATTGATCAATGTCATAAATTGTCCCACCAATAGGATTAAATGAACAAGATCCGTTCTCTTTTGTTAACTTATCGTGTGCCTTTTTCCTTTCATGTACTTCCTCTCTAGACTAATCCCTACTCCACAGAAGTTCATCAGTCATTCTGGTCTGTATAAAAGTCTGTTTGCCAGCCGTGGTCTAGGTCTCAGCTGAGAAAGGGCCAACCGCTCAGAGGTGTTAATCTACTCCAGGTCATTCAGTTACTTTGCTAGCCACTGGCCCAGCACCACTACACATAGTAGGAGGTCTATTTCCTCCCTAACCCCCCCCCCCCCCCCGAACTCTCTTTCTCAGTCATCTACCCAACAGGGGGGAGCTTGTTCGAAGTCATTTAAAACATCCGGCAAGCCATCCATCCAGCCAATGAGCCAGCCGTCCATCCAGCCAGCCAAGGCTCTCATTAGTAGCCAGGCCCCTGAGAGGGTTCCCGGGGAGACTGAAGCAGCCGCTCCCTCTCTCCCCCCTCTCCTCCTCCATCAAAGGGGAACTCTCCAGGCAGCAGGTCTCAGGATTTTCACCTCCATGTCCAGGCCCTGTCATTTTATCTGTAAACCCCAGCAAACTAGCAGCTCCACTCCCCATTCTTCTCCTCTGCTTACTCTCTCTCATTTCACTCTCTCTCTTTGCCTGCCTGTCTTTATTTAGAGAGGCGTGAGTGCTGGAAAGGGTCCCAGATGGACTGACACCATCTGGCCTGGCTGGGTCCCAGGGTGAGGGGAGAGGGGTGAAGCATGAGGGACATGGTGACAATGGGGTGATGCAGTACAACAATAAACCTCACTGTAAATCTCTTTAATGAATCTGCTCTGACAAGTGCCCAGGAAACAAGTGATGCCTAGCAGGGGCTACATGTGTAACATCACTGAATGAAAGAGGACTTGTGAAAGTGAACGGCAGAGAGAAATAGGACTGACTGGCTGGCTGACTGATTGGCTGACTGGCTGGCTGGCTGACTGATTGGCTGGCTGGCTGGCTGACTGATTGGCTGACTGGCTGGCTGGCTGACTGATTGGCTGACTGGCTGGCTGGCTGACTGATTGGCTGACTGGCTGGCTGGCTGGCTGACTGATTGGCTGGCTGGCTGGCTGATTGGCTGGTTGGCAGGCTGGCTGACTGATTGGCTGGCTGGCTGACTGATTGGCTGGCTGGCCGGCTGACTGATTGGCTGGCTGGCTGGCTGGCTGATTGGCTGGCTGGCTGGCTGGCTGACTGATTGGCTGGCTGGCTGACTGATTGGCTGGCTGGCTGGATGGCGGCTGACATGATGCTTCCCTGGTTTCTGCACGGCAGCCAATATGGCTTGCAAACTTTCCGCCCACAGTCACAGGAAGCTTCCTGCAATTGCATTCCCCTCCTCGGCCCAGGCCCACACACTGGCCCAAAAATACATTGTGGTGTCAGTGACACATTCCACTGGGTCTCTCTCTCTCTCTCTTTCTTTCTCTCTCTCTTTCTCTGCGGAGGAGAGGAAGTGAGAAGTCCACTTTCCTGTATGGCTGCCACCTCTGCAACACCTCCTTCCTGCTCCTACTCTCCTCAAATGACTTTGCAGTAACATAACAAATAACCAGGTGTAGAGGCTAAATTCATCATGTTAACTGTACGATGACCAACAAATCAATCTGGTATAAGTTCTCCCCCACTGTCAAATAGACATAATATCATCAGAGAAGCTGTTTAATATTATTGGGCTCTTATTGAAAGACATATGCCTAGCCCCTTGAGACAAACTCTGAAGAAACACTCAAACTGCCTCTTAAAGATTGGATGTTAGTTAAAAAAGAACATTCTTTTCACACTCTATTGAAAGCTCAACAGTTTTGTCAGTTTCTCCCCAAATCCATCAGAGCGACAATGAAAAGTTGAGTGGATTCTCACTACTGCTCTGGAGAGACTGAGCAGACAGAGACATGCTTGGATACCGCTGTCCGTGTTGCCTGTTGCTTGTTGCCTGGTACCAAGGTAGACACTCACTCTGTCCTGCTGTGAGGTGAATGACAGTGTGGAATGAGCTTTACTCACACTGGAGTAGAGAGAGAGAGACTGTGCTGTGGAACAAGGGAGGGAAGGTACACACCAGACCTGGGTTCAAATGTAATTAGTTTTATTGAAAATACTTTAGCTGCACTTGATTGAGCTTGCCTGGTGCAATGGAATCTGTAAAGTCAACTCTCATCTGGCACTCAGGTCTGCTTATACTCCGCCTCTCCTCTATAGCAGATATTTTACCATCCCTTCTTCTCTGTAGCTTGCCACTCCAGTAGCCACCAGACTGTTTCCAGCCCAGGAACAAAAACTTTGTGTGATGTGAATGTGATACACAATACAATAGCCTCCTGCCATAACCTCAAACTCTATCAGGGCTTTCTGTAGAGACTGGTGACTGGCTGCTGAGTAACACACACTGTAGCTCCCCACTCCTAAGGGAGGTGTGTTTTGGGCCTGTTAACCGATCCCTCTGATCAGACTCAGGAGAGTACATCAGGAGAGAACCTGGCTGCATGCTACACTGGGCCAGATTACAGGTGGCCACTTCATATTGTGAGTTTCTAGAACCTATAAATCATATCCAGCTGGCGGCTTTTGTTGGTGGAGGAAATAGATTTAAGCATAGAGTCTATTGGTGTCAAGTTTTCATATGTCAGTTGTTATCAGATCACCATTTAATAAATTACATCAAATACATGTATATATTCCATGTGTACATGTATGTTCATTGACGCATACATTTACATTTACATTTAAGTCATTTAGCAGACGCTCTTATCCAGAGCGACTTACAAATTGGTGCATTCACCTTATGATATCCAGTGGAACAACAACTTTACAATAGTGCATCTAAATCTTTTAAGGGGGGGGGGGGGGGTTAGAAGGATTACTTTATCCTATCCTAGGTATTCCTTAAAGAGGTGGGGTTTCAGGTGTCTCCGGAAGGTGGTGACTGACTCCGCTGTCCTGGCGTCGTGAGGGAGCTTGTTCCACCATTGGGGTGCCAGAGCAGCGAACAGTTTTGACTGGGCTGAGCGGGAACTGTGCTTCCTCAGAGGTAGGGGGGCCAGCAGGCCAGAGGTGGATGAACGCAGTGCCCTTGTTTGGGTGTAGGGCCTGATCAGAGCCTGAAGGTATGGAGGTGCCGTTCCCTTCACAGCTCCGTAGGCAATCACCATGGTCTTGTAGCGGATGCGAGCTTCAACTGGAAGCCAGTGGAGAGAGCGGAGGAGCGGGGTGACGTGAGAGAACTTGGGAAGGTTGAATACCAGACGGGCTGCGGCGTTCTGGATGAGTTGTAGGGGTTTAATGGCACAGGCAGGGAGCCCAGCCAACAGCGAGTTGCAGTAATCTAGACGGGAGATGACAAGTGCCTGGATTAGGACCTGCGCCGCTTCCTGTGTGAGGCAGGGTCGTACTCTGCGAATGTTGTAGAGCATACCTTTTAATAACTATTGTTGATCATTTTAGAATAAAGTAACAAAATCCTGAAAAGTAACAAAACCTCAGAGCACTGAAGAAAAGTCTTCAAGCACAAAAATAGCTTTATTAAACAACCAAAACAAGCGCAGGTCCCAGATCTGTGTCTGAGTCAGCCAGCACAGTGAAGTGATGCGTTTTGTATTTGTATTTATTATGGATCCCCATTACAGTGGTTCCTCCTTTAAAAATTGCATTATACTGCGGCACACCTTGCGTGCTGCTGCAGCATTTTGTGGCACATTATCTATTTATCAGCCATTATTTCTGTTAATGCAAGTTATTGCTAGTTAGACCACCAGAGGGCATCTTTAAGAAGCATTTGATAGTCTTCCGTATTGGCATTAACAGAGAATTTAAAAACTTTTTTGTAATAACATAGTATATGGGATTGATTTTAAGCAATTTGGTTTAATTCATTTGATTAATATTATGGTGTTTCTATTCAGAGAAAAACGAAAAATGAAAATCTCAGGGTTTCCGTTAGGATGGAATGGAAAATATGGCGCTGTACAACAGTAGGAAGGAGTAGGCTGTCCTTCTAAATAAGATTTTTTTCTTAACTGACTTGTTCTTAACCTTAAATAAAGGCTACACTAAGAGCATAATATTTCTGTACCCTAATTTTCAAATTATTGTCTAACAATACCCAAACGGAGATTAAGTGAAAATATAAATCTCATTGATTTATCAAGACCAGTCCATGCTTGCCTCAGAGCAGCGCGAAACGGTGCTAAAATAGTTGTAGGCTTTTGCTTCAATATGCTCTTTAAATAATGTTAACCTCTTTGGGCTAGGGGGCGGTATTTTCACGTCTGGATGAAAAGCGTGCTCAAAGTAAACTGCCTGCTACTCAGGCCCAGAAGCTAGGATATGCATATAATTGGTAGATTTGGATGGAAAATACTCTAAAGTTTCTAAAACTGTTCAAATTATGTCTGTGAGTATAACAGAACTTATTTGGCAGGGCGAAACCCCGAGGACAAACCATCCAGCAAATTTTTTGTTGTTGAGGTGACGGTTTTCTATGTGAATCTAGATTTCTGAGGCATCTGGTTGCAGTTCATATGGCTTCCACTAGATGTCAACAGTCTTTAGAAATTGGTTTATGTTTTTCCTTTGAGAAATTAAGAAGTAGCCCTTTCCTTTCTGGGTGTATAGCCAAGTGGTGTCACGGTTGTTGTCGGTGAAGGAGGACCAATACGCAGCAGGTACGTGTATGCTCATCTTGATTTTTATTAACTACAAAAATGAACATACAAAATAACAAAACGAAACGAACGAACAACTACAAACAGTCTGGTAAAGCATACGGCTTACACACAGAACAATCACCCACAAATAACACATACAAACACACCCTAATATATGGGACTCTCAATCAAAGGCAGATAGACAACACCTGCCTTCAACTGAGAGTCCCAACCCCAATCAACCAAACATAGAAACACACACACTAGACTAACCATAAAATTAACTAAACATAAACCAAAACCCGGAAATACTAAATCAAACACCCTTTACACAAACACACCACCCCGAACCACATAAAACAAATACCCCCTGCCACGCCCTGACCAAACTACAAAACAATTAACCTTATATACTGGCCAGGACGTGACAAGTGGACTGTTTTGTTTGGGGCGAGTGACCTGAAGCTCGCTCCACTTTCATTTTATCCACTATTGAACACAGTTTATCCCGTCTTAAATTTGATTGATTATTTACGTTTTAAAATATCTAAAGTTGGACTAGGAAAGTTGTTTGAAATGTTTGGACAAAGTTTACAGGTAACTTATTAGATATTTTCTAGTCATGTTGGGCGAGTTGGAACCGGTGTTTTTCTGAATCAAACGCACCAAATAAATTGACATTTTGGAGATATAACGACGGAATTAATCGAACAAAAGGACCATTTGTGATGTTTATGGGACATATTGGAGTGCCAACAGAAGAAGCTCTTCAAAGGTAAAGCATGAATTATATCATTATTTCTGAGTTTTGTGTCGCACCTGGCGGGTTGAATTATGATTGTCATGTGTTTGTTTGATGGGGTGCTGTCCTCGGATAATAGCATGGTTTGCTTCGCCGTAAAGCCTTTTTTAAATTTGACACGGTGGCTAGATTAACAAGAAGTTAAGCTTTAATTTGGTGTATTGCACTTGTAAATGTATGAAAGTTAAATATTTCTAATAAAACATTTTGTATTTCGCGCTCTGCAATTTCACCGGATGTTGTCGAAACGTTCCGCTAGCAGAACCCCTAGCCAAATAATGTTGGTCAGTTGACGTTTCTCTTATATCCAATAGTTCCTCCCGGCTGTATGTAATAACACTTAAGATTTCCTGGGGTAACAATGTAAGAAATAATACATAAAAAAACTAAATACTGCATAGTTTTCTGAGAACGCGAAGAGAGGCGGCGATAAAATTTGATTTGATAAATAAGATCTACACCATTTTTAACAGCACATTACGCAACACTAGTGAGACTCATTTCACCTATGGTAGACCTACAGTATATCGCAAAATATTTTTTTGAATGACGTGATTCTCCGTCATTAATTACATTTAGAGGATTGGAGGACTCTATATTACTATCTAAGGGGCATTTTCCGCTGGGATCTGTGAGAATATCTAAGGGGCTTTAATATAATTCTAAATGAATTACAATAATAATAATAATCGCTTTGTTTAAAAAGTAACAGTATTTTGGAGATTTAATTTTCATTTAACCTAGAGTGAGCGAGAAAAAGGCAATTCTTGAACATGGGGTGAGACATTCTCGCCGAATACAACAGGTGTAGACCTTACAGTGAAATGCTTACTTATAAGCTCTCAAGATTTAGGGGTTAGTGAATGATTTGTCCCAAATACAATGCTTTCAGTTTTTCAAATATTTAGGGTTAACCTATTCCTTGCTACCCATTCTGAAACTAATTGCAGCTCTTTGTTAAGTGTTGCAAACATTTCAGTCACTGTAGTAGCTGACATGTATAGTGTTGAGTCATCCGCATACATAGACACACTGGCTATACTTAAAGCCAGTGGCATGTCATTAGTAAAGATTGAAAAAAGTAAGGGTCCTACACAGCTGCCCTGGGGAATTCCTGATTCTACCTGGAATATGTTGGAGAGGCTTCCATTAAAGAACACCCTCTGTGTTCTATAAGACAGGTAACTCTTTGTCCACAATATAGCAGGGGGTGTTAAACGATAATACATACGTTTTTCCATCAGCAGACTATGATCGGTAATGTCAAAAGCCACACTGAAGTCTAACAAAACAGCCCCCAAAATCTTTTTATCATCAGTTTCTCTCAGCCAAAAATCTGTCATTTGTGTAAGTGCTGTGCTTGTTGAATTTCATTCCCTATACACATGTTGAAAGTTTGTTGTCAATTTGTTTACTAAATTAGCATTGTATCTGGTCAAACACAATTTTTAGCCAGTAAAGGGGGGCTTTACTATTCTTAGGTAGCGGAATGACTTTTGCTTCCCTCCAAGCCTGGGGGCACACACTTTCTAGTGGGCTTAAATTGAAAATATGGCAAATAGGAGTGGCAATATCGTCCGCTATTATCCTCAGTAATTTTCCATCTGAGTTGTCAGACCTCGGTGGCTTGTCATTGTTGATAGACAACAATCATTTTTCACCTCTTCTACACTCACTTTACGGAATTCAAAATTACAATGCTTGTCTTTCATACTTGTGATATCTCCCTATTGATATCACATACATTATCAAGGATTTTACACATATTATCCAGATACTGACTGTTAGCACTTGGTGGTTTATAGCAGCTTCCCACCAGAATGGGCTTTAGGTGAGGCAGAGGAGCCTGTAGCCATATTACTTCAACAGTATTTAACATGAGATCCTCTCTAATCTTTACAGGAATGTGGTTCTGAAAATAAACAGCAACACCTCCACCATTTGCATTTCTATATTTTCTGTAAATGTTATAACCCTGTATTGTTAACACAGGATCATCAAAGGTATTATCTAAGTGAGTTTCAGAGATACCAGCGAATTATTCATTTCATGAACCTTGTTTCTTAAGCTACATACGTCAACGTGGGCTATTTTGAGCACTTTTCTTCTTGGATGCTAACTTGTTTCCATTGCTTTACTGGGAAGCTTAGCAGAAGTAGATATACTCATATTATTTATGTTAGTGCAGGGTGAGCTGCACACAGTGGACTTCCTCCTAGGGCACACCGCCTCAGTGCTAACAGTATAACTCTGGTTCATAGGCACATGATTAGCAGAGGCATTCAGGGCACTAAAAGGGACATACATTAGGTTTACTTACATTGTGTCTTCCAACACCCCTGGGATAATGTACATTTGCTGAAGCATTATGACAACTCAGCGACACAATGGTAGGGATTAGCTGAGCTGGGCTTGGGTCATTGATAAGTCATTGTCTCAACGCAGCCTTATAATGCTGTGAAAGGATCCAAGAACCCAAATGATTTGGGTGGATCCCATCCTCCTTATAAAACGTGTTTTGTTTCCAAAAGGTATCAAAATTGTCAACAAAAGTTACACCCATTGAACTGCAGTAATCACATAGCCAGTTGTGAAGAGAAAAGAATCCTGTGTTCAATGCCACAATTCAGAGAGGGCACAGGGCCAGATATGATGGGTCTGCTAGTGTCTAGCAGAGAGTCAGTCAATCAGCTCTTTAAAATCCAATTTCAACTGTTCAGAGCTGCCCTTCATAATGTCATTAAATCCCACATGGACTATGATAGAATCTATGTCCATGTCCTGGCGTAGTACATTCGGGAGCAGCTTAGTAATGTCATTTACTCCAGCTCCGGGATAGGACATTGTTTTTGCACCAGGAATGGTCATATTTCTTACCATGGAGCTGCCCAAAATCAGGGCTGGCGAGAAGGACGAGTGTGTTTATGTAACTGCACGCAGGTGCCTGCTCTGCGTCACATGGAGAGAAGGGAGAGGAAAAGGGTTCTTAAAGAAACACGCCTTCTAGGACCCACCCCATCAGAGGCCCCGCTCATCTGTGACGCCGGCAGAGGCCCCGCTCATCTGTGACGCCGGCAGAGGCCCCACTCATCTGTGACGCCGGCAGAGGCCCCGCTCATCTGTGACGCCGGCAGAGGCCCCGCTCATCTGTGACGCCAACAGAGGCCCCGCTCATCTGTGGCGCCGGCAGAGGCCCCGCTCATCTGTGGCGCCGGCAGAGGCCCCGCTCATCTGTGATGCCGGCAGAGGCCCCGCTCATCTGTGGCGCCAACAGAGGCCCCGCTCATCTGTGGCGCCAACAGAGGCCCCGCTCATCTGTGGTGCCGGCAGAGGCCCCGCTCATCTGTGGCGCCGGCAGAGGCCCCGCTCATCTGTGGCGCCGGCAGAGGCCCCACTCATCTGTGGCGCCGGCAGAGGCCCCGCTCATCTGTGGCGCCAAAAGAGGCCCCGCTCATCTGTGGCGCCAACAGAGGCCCCGCTCATCTGTGAAAGTAGTGTGCTCCCTTGGACCCCGCCTCCACAATGCTGATCTCCCACACACCCACGCACGCACGCACACACACAAAGCTACCACTTTCTATCTCTCATAACTTCAGGCTTTCACCCAGATATCTGGGTTAACCTTGTTTTTAAAGGGCAGGCAGGCATGCAGCTCTCTATAGTACAGATGTCTTTTCACTCCACTATGTTCTCAGTTTACTTCCAGAGTGTCTGTTTAATCACAGACAGGCCTGGGCAGAGGGCAACCTCCTCGGTACAGCCTACACTACAGAACATCATTGTTAGTTTTAAATTAAACCTGAGAATCAGTCAGGTGAAGACTGCTATGCAACCGTACCATCACCCCATGGGTTCTAGCACTAACTAAACAACATGGTGCTGTGTCCACCCCAGGAAGGCATATTATACAACACCCTGACCTAGAAGAACACAGCGAGAGCGGAGGAAATTATATACAAAAAGACAAGTACCTCTGAGGTCTAAGACTCAGCATAGGTCAGCCCAGGCTGCAGCCCATCCTCTATTTATGTTTAAACACAGTTTGGTAACTCAACTTAATGAATTATGTATACAATAAATACAGAATACTTAGAGATCAATCAATGCGCATCAGTGTATTGTCAATGTTTGCCTGCCTGTCTGTATGAGTGCTAGATGTCAGCCTCTCGGGCAGAAGAGAAAGTGATCTCCCAAGTGGCGCAGGGGTCTAAGGCACTGCATCTCAGTCACTACAGACCCTGGTTTGATTCCAGGCTGTATCACAACCGGCCGTGATTGGGAGTCCAGGGTGGCGCACAATTGGCCCAGCGTCGTATGGGCTGGGGTAGGCCCATAAGAATTTGTTCTTAACTGACTTAAATCATTTTTATATATTTTTTAAATCTCTACAGACCACTCAGAGTCTGACAGTACTCCACCGTGATAACTCACTGTAACTTTACAGTGTCTTTCTGAAAGAATTAGATGATAAGAGATAGTGAGAAATTGTTTTCATTACTGTGGCCATGCGGTAAGACAGTAGAAATGTGTGATGGGAAGATAATTATTATAAAATGATTGTTCAAAACACATTGTTATGAGAAAGTAATCCATAGAAAAAAGAAAATAGGATAAAAAACGTGTGTAGCAAACACCACACAGGGTGAATGATGAGTCGTGAGCTTTTATGGCACCAGCCTTTTAGAGTAATGGACCATAGAAGAGGTGTTTTACAGGTCCTAGTGGTGCTATTGGCCCTGCTGAACAGAACTGTGTGCTATAGCTAAGGCCAGGCAGGAAAAAGGTGGTAACTTTATTCTGAACCACAACAATGCAGCTTATCTGATGGGCCATGACCCACTAGATGTTAACCAATCAGAACTACTCATCTGGACCTTAAGTTCCTCAATACTCTTCTTCACCCGTTCAGGTTAAGACTGACAGGCTGGGTACTAATTTGATATGGCAGTAAAACCCATACTTAATATGCCACTATGCAATGTAAATACTAGATATGCCAGTGTAACTCACACTTTCCTGTTGATCAGATACAGTATTGAGGTCAATGGGAGATGAAGTTACACCCACGGATCTCAAGTTAGGCTTCAGCTGTAAATCCTCTACCCTGTTCATATCAGAATGGGAACTGTATTTCCACCTGTTGGTTGGACCATATACTGTGCTTGTGTCTCTCTCTATCCGGGGCCTGGTTCCACTCAGGATCAAACAGCCAGTGACGAGTGTCTCTGTCTCTCTCTCTCTCTCTCCTCCCTCCTTCCCTCTCTCATCCCTACATTCCATCGTCATCAATCCCTCCCTCCCTCCCTCTCTATCCTTGCCTTCTTTGCTCTCTTTCCACTCTCCCTCCCTCCCTCCCTCCCTCCCTCCCTCCCTCCCTCCCTCCCTCCCTCCCTCCCTCCCTCCCTCCCTCCCTCCCTCCCTCCCTCCCTCCCTCCCTCAGCTGTAATGAGGAGTGATCCATTGGCTTCCTGCAGAGGAAGGACATGTTTATACAGCTCTTGCTCTGAAGCAACTACCAGAGAAAGCAGATTACAGAACCACTCCGGTCAAATGTCAGCACAGCTCCATGGAGAAAAAACCTCAAACGCACACAGCCCAGAGGGTGAACTGTGAACGGGTGGCTAATGGCTAGGAACCGGCTCAAAACTAACCCCTGGTCCATTCCCTCGCTCTTCTTTAGGCATTTCCTGTTGCCTTGGAATCAATCGCCATTCATTCAGCCTTCCTGGAAAATTAAAACACAATATATCTCATCTCATCCCATCTCCACCCCTCCTCATCCTCCTCCCTCTTCCTTTCCCTTCGCTAGGAACAAGTGTTTATTTACTGTTGATGTAATACATTCAGGCAGAACATTTAATCACTTCAGAACAAGCAACATTATTTTAGCAGTATTACAAGACCACCTGCTCGCCTCGCTTATATGCCACGCAGTCAGGCAGCGGCGTGTGCCGCTAAACGGCGTCTCTCCTGAATAACGCAGGCTCCCCAGCCTCACTAACAGGAGAGATGAAGCAGCTGTTAAGGCACCAGGCAGCTCCAGTGCCTGGCCCCGCAGCCCCCATGGCCCTGCCTGTCGAGGAAGTATGCTTGCCGGGGAAGTGGGTTTGTAGGAGTGATTCATTAGAGGGGCCCACTGCGCAAATAAAGAGGGAATCAGGAGCAGGCTTCCCAGAGAGACAGACCCTGTCTCTCCTTCTTTCTCTCCCTCTCTCTCCCTCTCCATCGCAATGTGGCCGGCTGCATGCTAGGATGATGAAATAATTGTAGTGAATAGGCTCTCAAGCAGAGTGAGGCATTAGGGAGCCTTTTTGCTGGAGGCGAGGAGCAGTACTTGGGTAACGCGAGCAGGGAGGGGGATTTAGGCCACCTGCTGGCAGAGCCCAGGCTGAATGGCGGGAGCCAGCGAGCGCTGTGCCACGGCCTTTAGAAGGGATAACATAATAAAGCCAACTGGGTTCTCTGTGCTGGCCATGAGGCTATTTTCTCATCCACTGATAAACCACACTGCTCCAGGAGATGGAGAGACGAGGAGGAATAGAGCGAGGGGGGAGAAAGGGGGAGGAGAGGGAGTAGGGTAAGAGAGGGGAAGAGGCTTGTGGACAGAGGATGTGTCACAGCCAAAAGTGAGGTACCTGGCAGAGGATATATTGCTGACCAACTGGTCACAGAAACAGATCCATCTCCCTGTTGCTGCCTCCAGCCAGCTGTCACACTGGCTGGCTGGCTAATACACCCACAATGGCACCTCTCTCTCTTTCCACAGTACAACACAGTGGAAATTACAGTTGTATCTACAGAAATGTTACTATAATAGGATTTGGTTTGTTTTTTTAAACAGTAATGATGACAACCATAGGGTACTACTGGCCACATCATAAGACCAACAGAATGACCAGTGTCGGCTGCAATCAGTTTAAACAAACATCCATGAGCTCTTCAATGCTGAGAATAATTCATTTGTGTTTCTCACTACCCCGACAACTCAGCGAAGGCAAAGCCACCCACATTGTGACAAGATACTTACTGACACAAAACAACAAAAACACAATCTCACTGCCGGAGCATTTTGGACTTCTAACACCTTTTAAACATTGAGTGTTTGAGCTACAGACTTTTTATTACAAAAATGTCAGTAGAGTCCGCATGGTTTGAGCTACACGCACATGTAACACGTTTTGACACTCACAAGCTACACAAAAGTCATTAGAAGGTAAGGGGTTCTTGGTTCTTCAAGATTAGAAGATCATAGGAAATCCCAGGCCACACTGGCAATACTGTAATAAGCTCACATAGTTGCTATCACAAACTCCAAATTCCACACAGTTGGCATTGACTAGTTGGATATTCATTTTCAAGTGAGCAAACAATTTCTGTACTTATAGCATTCAAATACATTTATCAGGTTTTTGTTTTGGCTGACCTTATTTTTTTTTATTGACATTTGTTAATAAAACTCAGCAAAAAAAGAAACGTCCTCTCAACTGCATGAATTTTCAGCAAACTTAACATAAATATTTGTATGAACATAACAAGATTCAACAACTGAGACATAAACTGAACAAGTTCCACAGACATGTGACTAACATAAATGGAATAACGTGTCCCTGAACAAAGGGGGGGGGGGGGGATCTAAAGTAACAGTCAGTATCTGGTGTGCCCACCAGCTGCACTAATTACTGCAGTGCATCTCCTCCTCATGGACTGCACCAGATTGGCCCTAGCCCTCACCCTCCGATCCAACAGGTCCCAGAAGTGCTCAATGGGGTTGAGATCCGGGCTCTTTGCTGGCCATGGCAGAACACTGACATTCCTGTCTTGCAGGAAATCACACACAGAATGAGCAGTATGGCTGGTGGCACTGTCATACTGGAGGGTCATGTCAGGATGAACCTGCAAGAAGGGTACCACATGAGGGAGGAGGATGTCTTCCCTGTAACGCACAGCGTTGAGTTTGCCTGCAATGACAACAAGCTCAGTCCGATGATGCAGTGACACACCACCCCAGACCATGACTGACCCTCCACCTCCAAATTGATCCCGCTCCAGAGTACAGGTCTCGGTGTAACGCTCATTCCTTCGACGATAAACGCGAATCCGACCATCACCTCTGGTGAGACAAAACCGTGACTCGTCAGTGAAGAGCACTTTTTGCCAGTCCTGTCTGGTCCAGAGATGGTGGGTTTGTGCCCATAGGCGACATTGTTGCTGGTAATGTCTGATGAGGACCTGCCTTACAACAGGCCTACAAGCCCTCAGTCCAGCCTCTCTCAGCCTATTGCGGACAGTCTGAGCACTGATGGAGGGATTGTGCGTTCCTGGTGTAACTCGGGCAGTTGTTGTTGCCATCCTGTACCTGTCCCGCAGGTGTGATGTTCGGATGTACCAGTCCTGTGCAGGTGTTGTTACATGTGGTCTGCCACTGCAAGGACAATCAGCTGTTCATCCTGTCTCCCTGTAGAGGTGTCTTCGGCGTCTCACAGTACGGACATTGCAATTTATTGCCCTGGCCACATCTGCAGTCCTCATGCCTCCTTGCAGCATGCCTAAGGCACGTTCACGCAGATGAGCAGGGACCCTGGGCATCTTTCTTTTGGTGTTTTTCAGAGTCAGTAGAAAGGCCTCTTTAGTGTCCTATGTTTTCATAACTGTGACCTTAATTGCCTACCGTCTGTAAGCTGTTAGTGTCTTAATGACCGTTCCACAGGTGCATGTTCATTAATTGTTTATGGTTCATTGAACAAGCATGGGAAACAGTGTTTAAACCCTTTACAAGGAAGATCCGTGAAATTATTTGGATTTTTACGAATTATCTTTGAAAGACAGGGTCTTGAAAAGGGACATTTCTTTTTTTGCTGAGTTTAAATGATTATGTCAATTTGTGTTCTACTTGTAGTCCTGGTTGGTAAAACACTTAATTGTGAGGCTAAATATAAGGGCCGGACATGTAGATGAATGGAAGTCAGATACTGTAAATGAAAAGCAGATTTTTGCTGGGGTCTCGGGACTGACAGGGTTAAAAAGCAACACTAATAGATCAAACCTGCCACTGGTTGGGATCCCTAATGATTCAGTCGTCCAAATGTTCCAAATCAAACCACAGAGAGGAGAGAGTTAGTCTTCTCCCTCCATCTGCCTCCTGGTCCCAGATCACAGTGAGCTGAGCCAAGCCCAGATCTGAGTAACGCATGTATTCAGCTCCAGATAGGCCCCAGCTCCAGCTCCTAACCCGGCCCTGCCAGCACCAGGCCGCCAGCCCTCTCCACCCACCCAGCCAAGAGTCAGACCCACCGGGGTGCTGAATGAGATGGCATCTAACCAAACCCTCCCTCCACCCCTCCCTCCCACCACGGCACAGCACGGCACACAACGCCACCCAGCCTTTCAATCAACAACCCTGCTGCCCATTGGGCCAGGCTAGCCAGCCAGGGGTTTGATGCACTGTGCTGCCTGCCCGTTAAAACACTCCACACACAGTAACTCACAGCAGTCGTGACTGTTACTCTAATTACACATACAGCCAAGATTTTAGTTCAATATTTTCTCAGCGACGCTATGCAGGCATTAAAAGGCCATTGATCAGTGTTCTAGTTGTCGTGGTGACGATATTTTGATGGGGTTGGTTGGCATGGCAGCAAGTAGTGTATATGGGTCTGCCAGTGAGGGTGTCATGGCCACCCAGCGACCCGAATTAGCAGGGTTTCTTTACACAACTCTCTCTCTCAACATCTTATTACTCAGTCATATAAAAGCACTAATGCCATTCCCATCCATATCGCTCAGTGGAATAGCACCTCATTTCATTCCCATCACATTCCTTAGAAGCGAGTTAGAGGTGGGGAGGGTCACCATACTTCTTACGACCTGCTCCTCCCATACATCCTAATCCAAACACCTGCACAACATCCCTGCCAGGCCAGCACAGAGCAGCCCAGTGCTGCTTTATCCCTCACATCACAACACTGCTACACACATGGACCACACTCCAGTTCTATAGATTCATTTACAGTATGTAAAACCTGTTACAGGTGGTACATGCAAGCTCTGAACAAGGTATATTACACAATTCACAGATATGGCCAGTGGAAAGCTCCCCTATGCATCATTTTCTTTGCAATCATTTAATTCTCTCCTATGCACCAACACCATGGTAACATTGCTCTCTGACCAGGTCTTAGCATGTTTAATCACTATTTCCACTAAATCGTGAGTATGGTAATAATACAACTATACCAAAAAATGAATGAACCCATAACCTCTATATTCCCCCAAAAAACACTAACCTTCCTCCCTTATTTTATGATTAGTGAATGTCCGACATTACTGTAGCATTTATTACAAGTCCAAACACACGTCCTCTCACTATCCTTTAAGCACACTCTCCACTGATACCGTTCTTTTGTCCCCTGTCCCTATGTGTGTTAGTCAGGATGATATGCTAACAGAGAGAAGGGAGACATGTCTATCCGAGCTGAGACAGAGATACCCAGCCACACCTAAGAGGAGACCAAATGGCACCATATTCCTTAAATACTGCACTATTTTTGACCAGGCTCTGGTTAGGCTATGGTCAAAAGTAGTGCACTTTGTGACACAACCCTAAAGCAGTAAAGTTCCAGTTCAGAGGGGACAGACAGACAGACAGACAGACAGACAGACAGACAGACAGACAGACAGACAGACAGACAGACAGACAGACAGACAGACAGACAGACAGACAGACAGACAGACAGACAGACAGACAGACAGACAGACAGACAGACAGACAGACAGACAGACAGACAGACAGACAGACAGACAGACAGACAGACAGACAGACAGACAGACAGACAGACAGACCAGGCTACAGTAAAGCACCAGTCCAGAGGGGACATACTGTACAGTACATGTAAGTCACCCAGCCAGGTTATAGTTTTTCTGCTGCGCTTAAAGACATAATGAGGACGGAGACAGTGGGGTCAGAGGTGATGAAAGGTCAGAGGTCAGCATGACCTTGTCTAACCAATCAGAAATAGTTTAGTTTAGACACACACCACTGTCTGGGGCTACTGTGTGTGGAGGATCCTTGTCGTTAGTCATCCAATCAATATGATTTGACTCTTACAATCACATTATGATGACAACAATACTCCTGTTTGGATTGAATCGTTGACATTTAGGCTAGGGGTGTCAAATTCATTCCATGGAAGGCCCAGTGTCTGCAGGTTGAATTTTAAGACCTAGACAACCAGATGAGGGATGTTCTTTACTAAGTAGTGACCATAATTAATCAATCAAGTACAAGGGAGGAGCGAAAACCCGCAGACACTCGGCCCTCTGTGGAATGAATTTGACAAGTGACTTAGAAGAAACGTCTGTCCCTAAGGACCCAACCACTGATTACACAAAATACACTGAGGGTACAAAACATTAAGAGCACCTAATATTGAGTTGCACCTCCCCTCCTCAGAACAGCCTCAATTTGTCAGGGCATGGTGTTGAAAGTGTTCCACAGGGATGCTGGCCCATGTTGACTCCAATGCGTCCCACAGTTGTGTCAAGTTGGCTGGATGTCCTTTTGGTGGTAGACCATTCTTGATACACATGGGAAACTTTTGGCTGTGAAAAACCCAGCAGCGTTGCAGTTCTTGACACAAACCAGTGCGCCTGGCACCTACTACCATATCCCGTTCAAAGGCACTTAAATATTTTGTCTTTCCCATTCACCCACTGAATGGCACACATACACAATCCATGTCTCAATTGTATCAAGGCTTTAACCCATCTCCTCCCCTTCATCTACACTGATTGAAGTGGGTTTAACAAGTGACATCAATAAGGGATCATAGCTTTCACCTGGATTTATCTGGTCAGGCTGTAATTGAAATGATTTTACACTCAGTGTTACATGTTGCATGTTAGTTAGGCCTACATAAGAAAAATACCATGTTATACTACTTAGTTACAAATGTGCCCTCTCTCTATTCCAGTATCTCCTCAAGTTAGGTGGATCCTTACTAGTGCACTACACTGTAAGCGTGTGTTGGAGTGTAGGAGTGTTTGACACCTTGTAGCCAGTCAGTCTCAGCTTTAAACCACAGCAGGTTGTGGCTCCCGTCCCCCAGAGCATAGCTCATTCTAGCCTGGTCTTTGTGCCATCACAGCACATGAATGTGCTACTTGTCTGCAGGACTAAGGTCCCTTTGTAGGAGAAGTACAGTGTTTGTCATAATGACAAACGTTAACACTGGCAGATTTGAGAATTTGTTGAGAAAGCAGTTACGGATTAGTGTTAAATAAAACAACACACACTGACTTGCGTATCCTGATTCTTAGCCAAAAAACCTTGCTCCAAAAATGCCATTCCTGCCTCCAAGAAAAATATAATTTACAGTCAATGAGAGGAAGGGAGAGAGAGAGAGAGAGAGAGAGAGAAAGGGAGAGCATTTCCACAATAGCAGTGTAGCATGGGGATATGTGTTCAAAGGTTACAGAGAGAGAAAGCTAGTCTATAAGGAAGCCTATCTATCAATGGCTATGGGTATTTGTGATTGGCTGTGAAGTGATAAGAAGCCCTGGGGCATGACTGTTCGGTGCTGTGTGCTTGAGCAGATACCAGGCAGAGAGAGCCCTTATATTATACACACTGATGAGTGCTGTCTCCACGCAGCCTTTATCTGGGACAAAAGCCTCTTTGTTAGAGCTCAACACCAGCGCTTAAACTAGCAGTGCAGAAATGCTCCTCTGCTCTTCGGCTGAATAATATAATATAATTACCTGGTTCAAACAGCATATAGAATATGGTAAGTAGCATATAGAGTATATTTTATGAGGTTACGGGGCACGCATGCCATTCACACCAAGTACGGTTACATGAAGTCAGATTAATATAATAGTTTGATTTAAATGTTTACATGCTTTGCGAGAATAACTATTTCCCTAATAATCCTGTTCACATGGACACATCTGAAATCAGGCTTCCTGATGGGACTCTGATCAATGCAGAACATCTTCAAATCCAATTAAACCTTCTACTACAGCCACCATGTTATTTTTGGGAAGCCTATTTGATTCTGAGTTCAGATATATACATTTTGTATGTGAAAACTATTTCTAAGATGCATACTTTCAGTATTTCTGAATTCACTTCACTCGCACATAAGAGGACGGATTGCGCTGCTGGTTCTGGCGCATGTGCAGATCAAACACACAGCTAGAACTCGGTTAAAGGTGTTTACATGCCCTAGTAATTCAAAAGATTGCTCAAAACTAGGTGTTTTAATCGGTGGACCTTTATTTCAATTTTGACCTCATGCCGATTAAGATAAGCAGAGGAAGTTGTTTATATGACTATTGCATACTCGGCCTACTGCCATAATCAGTTTAATATTGAATTATTACTGTGCATGTAAACATACTCAGTCACTGCTGCTCCTAAACTCTCTATCCCTGGTGCTCTGGCCTGCCTGGTGTTCATAGCACAGCGTATGTCTGTCAGTGTTTAGGCTAGCCCTGATAGCCTATAAAGGTGCCCATTGAGCTGCGTGGACAAACAGAGGTCTCAGATGAATAAGCTGTGAGTGGCAGCCTGAAGCCCTATTACTGAGCTCATTAACCTGGCAGCTGCCCCTAGAATAACACCAGCTCTAGGTCCACTAGCTACAGTACCACCATCACACTCTATACTGTACGGGCCAAGTCCTGGGCCCAGTCACATGCATGGGGTGCGGCAGAAATTGTACCATACTTCCTATATAGTGCACAACTTTTGACCATGGCCCATGGGGCTATAAAGGGAATAGGGTGCCATTTCGGACGCATCCTTGAAGTTAAATGGTCCACTTCATCAACCATTAATCATATTTCAAATGTCATTTTTTTCAATCTGTGAGCTGCTGCTATGCAGAAGGCATAAATAGATAGATATACATCCAAGTGATAGACTACATAGCGTAGCATAGAGAGCAATCTGTTCTGCTCAGCAACTTACCATGACAGTTAGTATGTTTACATACACACTAACATTTCGATATTAAACTGATTATGGCAGTAGGCCGAGTATGGCATTAGTCATGTAAACAGCTTACTCTGCTTATCTTAATTGGTGTAAGGTCAAAATCGAAGTAAACATACGCTGATTAAGATATCTGGTTTTCTGAGCAATCTTTCAAATTATTAGGACATGTAAATACCTGTCATGTCCTGACCAGTATAAGGGTTATTTGTTATTGTAGTTTGGTCAGGACGTGGCAGGGGTGTGTTTGTTTAGAGTGTTTCGGGGTTTGTTGGGCTATGTTCTAGTATGTCTATTTCTATGTGGTGGTTGTTGGGTTGACCTTCAATTGGAAGCAGCTGCTCCTAGTTGCTTCTAATTGAAGGTCCTATTTAAGAGGAGTGTTTTTCTATGGGATTTTGTGGGTAGTTGTTTCTTGTTTAGCTGTGTGCCTGACAAGACTGTTATCGTCGTTGTTTTTGTATACGTGTGTTTTGTTTCGGTTTTCCTTCTTTCTGCCTATTAAAAAGAAGATGAGTATACACATTCCCGCTGCGTTTTGGTCTAATCCTTACGACACCCGTGACAATACCTTAATAGTAGTCCCGTTCCAGCTGTGTATTTGATCTGCACATGTGGGCTGGCACAATTACCGTATAAACGTTAAATTAAAATAAAATAACCGGATCTGATATGATTTTTACGGATCTGATATGATTGTCATGGGTCTCTGGTATGTGTAATTAGAACTGATTTGCTAGTAAGGACCAGTGCAGACCCAGTAGAGAAAATGATATAATCCACGTAGCAGCTCTTGCGTCATCAAACCGGCACTACAGTCATAGAGCCTCCGTGTGTGGCAGAGCAAGTTGGGAGATTATCTAATCAATGGAAGATGGAAATAAAATGATGAAATTAAAAGTTAAATGAGAAGGATATGCTACAACAACCAATAACCAACAAGTAACGTTAGGCTGCTACTTAATAAACTGAATGGAGTAGTTGTCTTGTTATATGTAATTAGAAGGACGTGGAAACACGTTGCCTCAATTAGCCTAGCTAGCTTGCTAACAAGCTAGCTTCTCTACTCGGTTTGATGCAGTCAAGAAGACAGGTACTATGTGTCACGCCCTGACCATAGAGAGCCCTTGGTTCTCTATGGTGTAGTAGGTCAGGGCGTGACTAGGGGGTGATCTAGTATATCTATTTCTATGTTGGTGCTAATATGGTTCCCAATTAGAGGAAGCTGTTTATCGTTGCCTCTGATTGGGGATCATATTTAGGTAGCTATTTCCCCACCTGTGTTTTGTGGGATATTGATTATTTGTTAGTGTGTTTGGGCACTACGTCCTCACGGTCTTTGTAAGTATGTTATTTTGTTTTGTTAGTTTCACTGAAATAAATATGTGGAACTATACTCACGCTGCACCTTGGTCCGCTCATTTCCAAGATCGTGACACTATGTAATCAGATGGGATGTTAAAAAAACATATGGAAGCTAGAAGTTTATCTAACTAGTGTGAGTTGGCGTGGTTGCTGCTGTCCGTCTCTCCCTCTGCTCTCTGCACACCGTGTCACTTACTCACTCAATCACCCATACTCACTCACTCACACACACCCACCACACGGCCCCTCCACCGCCTGCTGCTAGTTGCTCCATTCCTCTCTCCCTCGCTCAGCTCCGGAAAATAAAGTATCTTAGAAATTGGCTTTTCTGCTACTTCCCTCACTCGGATCAGACCATGTGTGGATCCAACCACCATATATATACTGAATAAAAATATAAACACAACATGCAACTTATTCAAAGATTTTATTGAGTTACAGTTCATAGAAGGAAATCAGTCAATTGAAATAAATTCATTAGGTTCTAATCTATGGATTTGACATGACTGGGCAGGGGTGCAGACATGGCCCAACCACTGGGGAGCCAGGCAGAGCCAATCAACGTTGAGCCGCTGTTGCTCCTAGATGTTTCCATTTCCCAATAACAGCACTTACTGTTGACTGGGGCAGCGCTAGCTGGACAGAAATTTGAATAACTGACTTGTTGGAAAGGTGGCATCCTGTGACAGTGCCACGTTGAAAGTCACTGATCTCTTCAGTAAGGCCATTCTACTGCCAATGTTTGTCTATGGAGATTGCATCGTTACATTTACATTACATTTACGTCATTTAGCAGACGCTCTTATCCAGAGCGACTTACAGTAGTGAATGCATACATTTCAATTCATTTCATACCTTTTTTTCTTTTTTCCTCGTACTGGCCCCCCGTGGGAATCAAACCCACAACCCTGGCGTTGCAAACACCATGCTCTACCAACTGAGCTACAGGGAGGCTGTTGTGTGCTCGATTTTATACACCTGTCAGCAATGGTTGTGGCAAAAATTGCGGAGTCCACTAATTTGAAGGGGTTTTTGGGGGGTGCTATTCAAATGGTTATTACTGTGACCGTGGTCATTTGGTTGACCAATTAACGTCATCCAAATTCCATGACCGTCACAGCCCTACGATTTTCTGCATTGATCAAAGTCTCTTCAGTAACCTGATTTCAGATGTGTCCATGTAAACAGGATTAAAGCATGTAAACATTTAAATCAAACTATTATATTAATCTGAATATTCACAATAATTGTATTATTGTGTGCATGTATGATAAACTGTATGAGGGATTCTCAATTCTTAGACTGCTAAATATGTTGGTATCCGGATAAAACAGCTTAACTTAGTGGCTAAGTAATTTAGCGTGACCACTGGTAATGCCCCTAATGTCAGTGTTTATGGTCACCACAGGAGCAATTATACAATGGCACTCCACAATCACTTTCTGAAACTTTGAACTGCAATTTGTAGACTGGACACGCTGCAGCAAAGCATTATTGTTAGAAGCATCATACATCTCAAATGTTTCTTATTGCATCAGCATGAGACTATAATATTCATGCAACATAAAGCATAATCTGTTTTACCACTGACTAGATAATTAAATGAATTTGGTGATTCATGTTTTTCTTCTTTTCGTTCAGTGCTCTACAAATGAGGAACTGTGAATCCACTTAAATCCAGTTTATGATGCTTCTCTTATCCATCGGCAGGGCTCTTACGTGTTTCAAAAGCTAACTTCACTTGGGCAGTGACACAGGTCAAGCACAAATTAGTCAAATGAAGGTGAGAGAGAGCAATACATTAGCTGATGTGTTAGAAAGTGACATGTGAGGAGCTGAGTACATTAATAATTATGGGTTTTCACTCTTCTATAGGTTACTACTGTATATCATGGCAAAATAATTCCCACGGACGTCAAGCGTGATGATTCATTTCACTTGAGAACTCATTATGTAATAGGGTCGATCGGTACCGCAAACAACAACTCAGTCTGTGGTGAAAATAGGACAGGTCTGAAACAAAGAAAGTTTTCAAATGACACCACTCAATAACAGACAACGCATCAATAGAGCCTAGCATTGTAATTATTTTACAAACATCTGTTGCTATAAAAACGCAGTAGTCCGCACTGGGAAGTGCATTAGTTAAAAAATACACTTCAGGCATTTATTTCCTTTAATAAAAAAGAGACAAATATATATATATTCTCTCCTTCTCTTCTTTCAGCAGCTAGGCAATGATAATAAAGCCTTTATTGTCGTACAAAAGAAATCAACAAAGCACAGCTCCATTTCTAAATGCTCTCTAATCAGCAGCATTTCTTCTACTTCATTAGAGTCACACAGGACCATTGAGCAGCTTTAATAGAAACAATTTAAAAAGCTTTGCATTTGGGTTTCATATAATTTAATTAGAGGGGTGCCAGAACAGAGACAGACAGAGCTGGCATGAGATCTCCTTGTCTTGGCAATTCAGACAGTAGCTTAATGTGATTAATTGGGGGGCTTTGCTTCCAATTTCCATATAGAAACACCGCCTGTCATCCTGCAGTCATATTGCAAGATTGAATAACTGGCTATAGCCTAGCTAGCAGAGGCAGCTATGTACTGTAGGAAGTACTTCTGTCTTTCAATGTCTTCAGGCCATCTCTCTCTCAAGCCAACCTGGTGTAGACCTAATCAAATAAACCTGTGGTACTTTTTCTGATCTACTTTCATGAATCTATCATGTTGTGTTCTCCTGTGACTAAATACCTTTTCTCATGGTAGAAGGGAAAGAGTATTAGTGCTACAGTAATATAAAATGGAGCAAAACTCTCCACCTGTCCCTCCCCCTCAAACTATACTGAACAAAAATATAAACGCAAGTTTACAGTTCATAAAGAAACCAGTCAATTGAAATAAATTCATTAGGCCCTAATGTATGGATTTCACATTACTGGCTTATGGTAGAGAAATTAACCTAAAATTCCCTGGCAACAACTCTGGTGGATATTCCCGCAGTCAGCATGCAAATTGCATGCTCCCTCAAAACTTGAGACATCTGTGGCATTGTGTTGTGTGACAAAACTGCACATTTAGAGGGGCCTTTTATTATCCCCAGCACAAGGTGCACCTGTGTAATGATCATGCTGTTTAATCAGCTTCTTGATATGCCACAACTGTCAGGCATAAGAGAAACGACAGTCCATCATTACTTTAAGCAAAGAGAAACGACAGTCCATCATTACTTTAAGCAAAGAGAAACTACAGCCCATCATTACTTTAAGACATGAAGGTCAGTCAATCTGGAAAATTTGTGCAGTCGCAAAAACCATCAAGCGTTATGATGAAACTGGCTCTCATGAGGACCGCCACAGGAAAGGAAGACCCAGAGTTACCTCTGCTGCAGAGGATAAGTTCATTAAAACGGACTATCCGACCGATCCTTGACTTCGGCGATGTCATTTACAAATTAGCCTCCAACACTCTACTCAGCAAATTGGATGCAGTCTATCACAGTGCCATCCGTTTTGTCACCAAAGCCCCATATACTGCCCACCACTGTGACCTGTATGCTCTCGTTGGCTGGCCTCGCTACATATTCGTCGCCAAACCCACTGGCTCCAGGTCATCTATAAGTCTTTGCTAGGTATAGCTCCGCCTTATCTCAGCTCACTGGTCTTTAAGCGTCAGCTGTCAGAGCAGCTTACCGATCGCTGCAGCTGTACACAGCCCATCTGTAAATAGCCCATCCAACCAACTACCTACCTCATCCCCATATTTGTTTTTGTTTTTCTGCTCTTTGCATGCCAGTATTTCTACTTGCACATCCTCATCTGCACATATTTCACTCCAGTGTAAATTGCTAAATTATAATTACTTCGCCACTATTGGCCTATTTATTGCCTTACCTCCTTACTTCATTTGCACCCACTGTATACAGATTGTTCTATTGTGTTATTGACTGTACGTTTGTTTATGTGTAACTCTGTGTTGTTGTTTTTGTCACACTGCTTTGCTTTATCTTGGCCAGGTTGCAGTTGTAAATGAGAACGTGTTCTCAACTGGCCTACCTGGTTAAATAAAGGTGAAATAAAATAAAATAAAACATTCAAATTCAAATTGAGCCCAAATAAATGCTTCACAGATTTCAAGTAACAGACACATCTCAACTAGTGATGCACCGATATGACATTTTTGGCCGATACCGATATACGATATTTTCCTTGCCAAAAAAAAAAAAACATACAGATAACCGATATTTATAATGTTTGCGGCCTTTTAAGCATTTTAGTACAGTTAAATAATTAACACACACACGGACACAGCAGTCTAAGGCACTGCATCTCAGTGCAAGAGGTGTCACTACAGTCCCTGGTTTGAATCCAGGCTGTATCACATTCGGCCGTGATTGGGAGTCCCATAGGGACGCGCACAATTGGCCCAGCGTCGTCCGGGCCGTCATTATAAATAAGAATTTGTTCTTAACTGACTTGCCTCGTTAAGTAAAGGTTACACACACACACACACACACACACACACACACACACACACACACACACACACACACACACACACACACTGACCACACTGACCAAAAAGCTATTTTGTTGGTATTTACGCATGTCCCCATTACCAGTAAAACATAATAAAAACCCATTTCTTTCACTTACTTGCTGTGCTGTTTCGTTGTTCATTTGTTCAGTCATTTCATTCTCAACCCGGATTTCTATGGAATGTCGTTTGGGTCTTTGCGTGACAAAAAATATACACGTCAAATAACACCATTTGACATGTCAAATAACACAACATAGTCTGTTTCAGTAGCTATAGTTAGCTAGATAACTATATAGCTAGGTGTCATCATCTAAAATAACCCTAATTTATGAGAAAGTTCTCATTTGATTAATGGTGGTCGGACCCATCTATGTGAAGCTAGCCACAATAAGGATTAGCCACAATAGTGGACTTTGCGGTTAGCCGTCAAAATAAAAAAATGGCATAATTCTACGATTTGTATTCAATTGCATCACTGTCAATGACATACTTTTATTTTGAAGGCAAACCGCAAATTCCACTATTGTGCCTAATCCTTATTGTGGCTACCTTCAAAACACATAACCCGGTCCGGTCGAGCCTCACTAGCCAGATGAAGCTAGCTGTCTGCTTATAACGTTGGCTTTGGGCAACAGGGTTAAGTAGCTGGCTAGCTATTAATTTTCATTAACTGAAGTTCAATTTCAATAGGCGAACAACAAGTGGCAACCTAGCTAATACTTACTCACAAGGATTCCTAAATCATTGCTAAGAATAATGAAAATGACTGCAGTTTGGTCATTGTTTACTGGTCATTGTTTTCAGGCTGGTTGTATTGGTACTAGCTAGGTACCCCAGAAGTTGACATCGAACAAATTATGCTTTATTACCAATGCAGTATGGTTTGTGGCCGGTGTTTGCTTGTTTGCAGACTTTTTGGTACAGCTTTGACAGTGCTACTGTATCTTTTTTGACACACAAAGACCCAAATGGCGTTCCATAGTATGTATGTCGTGAAGCTAATAGCAGTGACGCTATTACTGTGTAACTCCAGTAGGGTAACATCTGAAAAATAGCGCACTTGGTAGCAAAAGCAAACATCACCCACGACAGAGAACGGTTGATTGTCAAGGGCAATGAATTCCATTATCTTGGCTTTAATGAATTTCACACTGGAGTTGTCTCGCTGAAATTTTTTTACTCTTTCAAATGACTGCTCGACTTGTTGGCTACTCGATCCACACAGCAGACATTGTGTGGGCTAGGTTAGGAATGCTGTGTTGCACGTGTAGCGCAACATTTTACGTGGCGTCATTACATCATGTACCTACGTTATATGTGTATGCATGCTAACTTTGACATTGGTTTTTAACATCGCCGTTAAACTAGACATTGGGCCGATATCGATGTTGGCATTTTTAGCTAATATCGGCCGATTATGATATGTTCACCGATATATCGTGCATCCCTAATCTCAACATCAACTGTTCAGAGGAGACTGCGTGAATCAGGCCTTCATGGTCTAATTGCTGCAAAGAAACCACTACTAAATGACACCAATAAGAAGAAGAGACTTGATTGGGCCAAGAAACACGAGCAATGGACATTAGACCGGTGGAAATCTGTCCTTTGGTCTGATGAGTCCAAATTTGAGATTTTGGTTCCAATCGTCTTTGTGAGACACAGAGTAGGTGAACGGATGATCACTGTGAAGCATGGAAGAGGAGGTGTGATGGTGCTTTGCTGGCGACACTGTCGGGATTTATTTAGAATTCAAGGCACACTTGGCTACCACAGCATTCTGCAGCGATACACCATCCCATCTGGTTTACGCTTCAAGGGACTATCATTTGTTATCAACAGGACAATGACCCAAAACAAACCTCCAGGCTGTGTAAGGGCTATTTGACCAAGAAGGAGAGTGATGGAGTGCTGCATCAGATGACCTACAATCCCCCGACCTGTACTCAATTGAGATGGTTTGGGATGAGTTGGACCGCAGAGTGAAGGAAAAGCAGCCAACAAGTGCTCAGCATATGTGGAAACTCCTTTAAGACTGTTGGAAAAGCATTCCTCGTGAAGCTGGTTGAGAGAATGCAAAGAGTGTGCAATGCTGTCATCAAGTCAAAGGGAGTCTACTTTGAAGAATCTCAAATATAAAATATATTTTGATTTGTTTAGCACTTTTTTGGTTACTACATGATTCCATATGTGTTATTTCATAGTTTTGACATCTGCACTATTATTCTACAATGTAGAAATTAGTAAAATAAGGAAAAACCATTGAATGAGTAGGTGTGTCTAAACTTTTGACTGGTACTGTATGTCGTCACACCAAGGGATTCTGCAGCATGCTCATGACAAGGCAGCAGCATATCACACACAGTGGAGCCCGCTCTCTAAATATTTATGTCTTCATTCAAATTTTTCCTTTGATTTTCTGTAGCAGGGCTGTTTGACATGTTCCTGTCTCCAGAAGCCAGTGGCTCAGAGTGCTTGCTGCCTGCCTGAGCTAGGCTGTAAGAATGTAGACTAGACACCGCCTGCCTGCCTGCTTGCCACTGCAGCTTTTAAGTCAGCCTCACCTCTGTCAGTTTGTACTTGTACCTCTCAATGTGTAGCAAGCAGTCCCGGCGTCTCTTCCTAACAGTGCGTGCCTTTACACTTTTCCACTGTTTAATTCCGTTTCACAGTTCCACCTTGAACGCACTTTGAAGTCTTTATGAATGGATTGGAAATATCTGGCTGGCTGCACAATGTTGATCTTGTAATATTTACATATTGACCGAGCCCTGGAGAAAAGAACCTGATCCATATTGTCACCAGAAAATATAACGTTGTATCATATCACATATGAAATATTGACCACAATGTAACCTTCCCTTGCCTCTTCCAAGAGCATAAAAGCCTTGGGTTAGCATTTCATTGCAGCTTTGACAGGGGGAAAAACGCCATTCACCATAATAACGGAATGGAAATAAGTTAAACACACACACCCTTGGAGATCTTAAGACAAAAACCTTAAACCATATTTACAGGTGTATCACCTAGTCAACGCTTTAAGCCACAGTGTGTCATACTGTAACACTGTGGTGGTGCAGGGAGGTTCAGACAAACTGCCTTACAAACAGCACCATTAGCCACCGTTCTTTACTATGCTACCAAGAGGCTTTCTGTCATGTTCGTGTTGTTTCGGCTGAGTTTCCTGAACACGGCTTTCTATTCTCCTTTCCCCGAGCATGCTGGGTAATGAAAAGCCATTACACAACGGGGTACAGGTAGTTTAAGGTTCAAGCATTCCTCTTACTAACTCTCCCCTCACTCACACAGCAGTGTGCCAGAGAGGGGATTGCCTAGGAGTTTTTTCATATGTTCAGCCACATGTTGGCCATCCGCTCACAAAAACAGGAACATGTGCTATTAAACTAAACCCTACAAGGGCGCCACACAGATTACATACAGTACAGTACGTCATTTCATCCGAGGGAATGTAAATGGGTTTCTAGGTCTAGCATCAGGCTACTCTGTAATATCCCCACTGATGACCCAGTGAAAGGCATAAAAGACCATATATTTACAGTAAAGTTAAAGTAATGAGATTGAGAGTCCTTAAGTCTTTATAAAATGACATAAAACAGACAAATAGGAAGTGAGTTGAACCTCAGACCAAAGCAGCAAAAGGACGGAGATCAACTGCAACAACAAAAAATCTACCATATCGAAGGAAACTAAACATGAATTCACTGTATCAGTCAGTCATGTTGCCCACATATGTTCTGTTATCCCACCATCTCTTTTCTGGGTGGGATTCTGTGGGTATACCCTGGGGAAACAAACACTGTATGTGCACGTGTTGCAGTCAGTCATGTCATCACCAATGTTGCCCACGCGTATTCTGTATGACCGGCTATCTAACCCGCTCCATCTTTCACGTGGGCTGTGTGGGATTCTGTGGTTACCACAGGCGAAAGATCTGACAAGGCCATACCTTCTTCACTACTCTGTGACACACTGCATACAGCTCTGGGGTGAGGTCATGTGTGTGGGGGACATATGGAGGCACTGAGTCAGACTTGAAGACTCATTGTAAAGGGCTAAATATACAGTCGCCATTGCAAATGTTTTTCTATGACTAAGGGATGACTAAGAGATGTCACATGAGAATATATTTGATTCAAACCCTGTGTCTACAATGATCTCTGTAACTTATTATTTTCTATTCATCTACAAAAACACAATGAACGTTTAAAAACCTGCACATCCCTAGATGAATCTATCTTCTTTTTCAATCCAACCAGCTTCCAGCGCTCTCAGTGCAGCGGTACATTCAGATGTTTCACTACAGCCTGCTGCGTCCCACTCTGAAAGAAACCTCAATCAGGCGCTAACAATGGCTGAGGAAAGTCATCCCCACCCCTACAATACTGTCTTTCAGAAGGAGGTTGCCATTAATTGCAGTGCGGCACATTCCACCCTGGTAATTACGCCCTCTTCTCTCCTGTGCCTCCTTTTCAAAGAGGAGCGCGGCGGAAGTCCTTCTGCTGCTAAAAGCAATATCCTAACAACCAACATTTGGCCTTGGCTGGAAAAAGCCTGCAATACGTATGACGTGAGAGAGTCATTCCCTGCCAACAGCCAAGGAGGCAGTTACTTCAAAATGGCAACTTGTCAGAGGAAAGGGGACTGAAAAGGGGCCGGGTAGGGGTCTGCTCTGGACAAATCCAGCTTGTTAACAAGGGATGTTGTTGACTCTATGACCCTTATACTCAGCCTCTGAAGTACAAAGGCTGAGAGGTTGTCCTCCTATAAAACAATGAGCCAGGGAATACAGACAGACAGACAGACAGACAGACAGACAGACAGACAGACAGACAGACAGACAGACAGACAGACAGACAGACATGTCTGTCCATCTGTGTCTGTCAGTCAGTATGTGTCTGACACAAAGACAGACTGACTGACTGACAGACAGACAAGAGAGAGAGAGCTAGGGTTTAAGCCGGGGCAGGAGGTAGCCTAGTGGTTAGAGCGTTGGACTAGTAACCCAAAGGTAGCAAGATTGAATCCATGAGCTGACAAGGTACAAATCTGTTGTTCTGCCTTTGAACAAGGCAGTTAACCCACTGTTCCTAGGCTGTCATTGAAAATAAGTATTTGTTCTTAACTGACTTGTCTAGTTAAAAATTATATTTATGTCCTACCGATTTCCCATGTAACATTAAATAGGGAACAAACATGCTGGTAAAAAAAAAAGCCTAGGGATGGTTGGTCAGGTAGCAGAGCTTAGACTGCTGCTTACATCTGGATGGTTATCACCTGGGGTTCTAAGGTAGGAATCATAGTGGTTCTTACAGACAACCTGCAAAACATTCCCAGCAAACTAAGCAAATAGAGATACATACCAGAGAATGTAATGTGTTCTCAGTAGTTGTCTTCAGCCTCAAAGGTCAGTGAGAGAGTCAAACCTGATTGACTCTTGTCTATCAGAGACTTCACACTTGACATGATCACTTTGAATTGGAGTGGTCCTCTTTGCTTTCGACTTCTTTAGATAGAACTGGAATTTTTGTTATTGTAAAACTGTTAGTGCAGACAGGACAAGAAAGTGGTCATGGGAAAAGTATTTTATAGGCCACTAGGGACTTTAAATGCACTGTGTGTATAGGACTCAACTTCCTTTTACCCGTTGTTTGGGACAACATCCTCTTAATAATTTACTCTTTGAGGGCCCACAGACAAACAGTCAAAACGAATCCCTTTAAAACCTCAAAATATCGCAAAAAACTTATCCAGCCACAACTAATTCCATCTGAGGCTGAATACATTCTGGGCCAGTAATCGAAAGGTTGCTAGATTGAATCCCCGAGCTGACAAGTTAAAAATCTGTCGTTCTGCCCCTGAACAAGGCAATTAACCCACTGTTCCTAGACCCTCATTGTAAATAAGAATTTGTTCTTAACTTACTTGCCGAGTTAAAAAAGGTTAAATAAAAAAAATATATATATATATTTATGTCCTACCGATTTCCCATGTACCATTAAAAAGGGAACAAACATGCTGTTGATCTGCTTAATGTCAGTGTCCAGTGGCTCATGGCTAATTCCTATCATTAGTGTGTATTGATGGCGATAGGCTGTGGAAGGCTCCATGCTAAAAGCCAGGCGTTTGTGGAGGCAGAAGCAGAGGCAGAGCAGGGGAAATGACAAGGGATTTATTACCATTTCCTGGCCTGCTTACTCAACCACATGAGGCACCTGACAGAGGCTTCCTGTGGGCTCTGTCACCCATGGATATAATATGACTGGGGCTGGGGGTAGACAACTGGGGCTGGGGGTAGACAACTGGGGCTGGGGGTAGACAACTGGGGCTGGGGGTAGACAACTGGGGCTGGGGGTAGACAACTGGGGCTGGGGGTAGACAACTGGGGCTGGGGGTAGACAACTGGGGCTGGTGGTAGACAACTGGGGCTGGGGGTAGACAACTGGGGCTGGGGGTAGACAACTGGGGCTGGGGGTAGACAACTGGGGCTGGACAACTGGGGCTGGGTGTAGACAACTTGGGCTGGGGGTAGACAACTTGGGCTGGGAATGGGACTGGGCTGGGGCTGCAATTGGGATTGGGCATGGTTGGGGTATGATTCCCAGTTGAGGCAAACAAAAGTTGTCAGTTCTAAAGCCTGGACCCCGCTTTGTGAATAAACAATAACATCCAAAAGAAACACATCCGAAGGTCAGAAAAACTCTGTCACCTGAACTGTCCTTACTAAGCATACATTGAATATTTACATCAAATAGGCAACATTGAAAACAACCCAAAAGGATATGTATAGATAAGCATGTTATTACCTGTAAGCCTCAGACTCTCGAGTCTGGCTCAGTTATTCATCAAACCTGGATTAGGAAGAGAGGGTATATCCACCATGGCTCCACAGTCTCCCAGGTGAGAATTACTTCACAAGCCTGACACCTCTTCCAAAGAGACCTCAGCCACTTCCTCTCTCTCTCTCTGTCTAATAAACTTGCAGATATAATGTAGATTTAACACCATCTTAAGATATTCATGCTGACGGTGGCATTTTTTTACAACTTTTTCTCCAACTACCTTGTATTTCTCCCTGTCATACCGAAGCCCATTTCCTGACTACATGCCAAGTTACATACTAAACCCTTCCTGTTTTATCTCCATTAGGATATGACACCAGTCTGTGCCCTATGATCATATATAATTCATATCAAAGGGGTGAGATGTCTGCTAGGTCAGTGATTCTCTAACTTTTTCAGCAGGAACCCCATTTATTTAGCCAGAATTTCTGAGGACAATTCTTTTTGCCTGATTTTCTGGCGGCCCCACCACACCCCAAGCCTTAAAACTGGTACATTTCGATTTTTACATTAAATAATCTTTAATTCATTACATTTTCCTCACTCTTATCAAAATGAAATAAACCAATAAATACATTTACTCAATACAATTTTAGTTTTCAAACTTTCTCAAAAAGTTTGTATGTTGCCCCATCATTTTTGGTTCCTAAAAACAGAAAGCTGACCATGCTACTAAAGGCATTATTTGCAGAAAACAGGATCCCCAATTATAGTGAATAGAAAAATGTCCATCTTCGTGGTCAATGTTCGTATAAATGTTAAAAAATATTTCAAGACAATCATGTTACTGATAATTGCTTCTAATACACCAGATATATGTCCTTGAACCGATTATTTTAAAATGTGTAGTCACATGATCGGTGGCTTTGTCCATTCATATATACAGTATACAGTCATTGCTATAGCAGCACACTTCTGTTGGTTTTGTGTACAGACTAGAGCTAAGTCAAGTAAGTGTGTGCTTTGGCTCACCTAACTCAATACTGAGGCCTTAACAAGTTACTTCTGACAACCCAAATCAAACTGTCTCCTGTGTCTCTCAGCCAATGAAAGTATTCATACCCCTTGACTTATTCCATGTTGTTGTGTTACAGCCTGAATTCAAAATGGATAAAAAAATATATATATATTCTCACCCATCTACAAACAAAACCCCATAATGACAAAGTGAAAACATGTTTTAGAAATTTTTGCAAATGTATTGAAAATGAAATACAGAAATATTTAATTTACATAAGTATTCCCACCCCTGAGTCAATACATATTCAAATCCCCTTTGGAAGCAATTACAGCTGTTAGTCGTTCTGGGTAAGTCTCTAAGAGCTTTGCACACCTGGATTGTACAATATTTATTATTTTTTAAATTCTTCAAGCTCTGGTCAAGTTGGTTGTTGATCATTGCTAGACAGTCATTTTCAAGTCTTGCCATAGATTTTCAAGCCATTATAAGTCAAAATTGTAACTATGCCACTTAGTAACATTCAATGTTGTCTTGGTAAGCAATTCCAGTGTTTATTTGGCCTTGTGTTTTAGGTTACTGTCCTGCTGAAATGTGAATTTGTCTCCCGGTATCTGTGCTTAGCACTATTCCGTTTCTTTTTATTTAAAAAAAAAGCTCCCTAGTCCTTGCCAATGACAAGCATACTCATAACATGATGCAGCCACCACCATGTTTGATTATGAAGAGTGGTAGTTAGTGATGTGTTGGATTTTCCCAAAACATAACTCTTTGTATTCAGGACATGAAGTTAATTTCTTTGCCACATTATTTCAGTTTTACTTTAGTGCCTTATTGCAAACAGGATGAATGTTTTGAATATCGATACAGGCTTCCTTCTTTTCACTCTGTCATTTAGGTACTGTGGAGTAACTACAATGTTGTTGAGCAATCCTCAGTTTTCTCCTATCACAACCATTAAACTCAGTAACTGTTTTAAAGTCACCATTGGCCTGATGGTGAAATCCCTCAGTGGTTTCCTTCCTCTCCGGCAACTGAGTTAGGAATCTGAGTTAGTGACTGGGTGTACTGATACACCATCCAATGTGTAATTAATAACTTCACCATGCTCAAAGGTATATCCAATGTCTACTTTTTTTATTTTTACCCATCTACCAATATGTGTCCTTCTTTGCGAGGCACTGAAAAACCTCTCTTGTCTTTGCGGTTCAATCTGTGTTTGAAATTCACTGCTCGGCTGAGGGGCCTTACAGAAAATTGTATGTGTGGGGTACAGAGATGAGGTAGTCATTAAAAAATCGTGTTAAACATCATGTTAAACACTATTATTGCACACAGAGTGAGTCCATGCAATTTGTTATATTACACATTTTTACTCCTGAACTTATTTAGGCTTGCCATAACAAAGGGGTTGAATACTTATTGACTCAATACATTTTATCTTTTCATTTTTAAATAATTTGTAAAAAAATTAAATAATTCCACTTTGGCATTATGGGGTATTGTGTGTAGACCAGTTACAAAAAATCTCAATGTAATCAATTTGAAGTAACACAACAAAATGTGGAAAAAGTCAAGGGCTGTGAATATTTTCTGAAGGCACTGTATATATAAATGGACAAAGCCATTGATAATATAAATATACCATTTACCAAACACTTTTCCAAAGTGACTTACAGTCATGTGTGCATACATTTTATGTATTGGTGGTCCTGAGAAGCAAACCCACTACACTGGTGTTACAGGCACCATGCTCTACTAACTGAGCTACAAAGGACCACGTAACACCATTTATCACGTGATCCATTCATTCCTATGTGAAGGTTCAATAGTGCATTGAAGCCAAATGAAAGTCGGTTAAGATGGCATCTTATTGAGATATAACATGTTTGAGCTACTCCAGGAAGTGACGTTGCATGCTAGCTCAGTGCTGCCCCCTCTCATTGAGTAACTCAAGTTGAAGGCCGACCGGGGTACTGCAGGGTGCCATTATCAACTAAATCATCCTTATTACTTCTGTGTGCGATTTTTAAATGATCGGTTCAAGGACATACATCTGGTGTATTAGAATGTCTTAGAATTTTTTTTTTATTATATGAAGATTGACCACAGATATCTCAATTTCTCCATTCACTATAACGGGGATCCTGTTTTCTGCGAGCAATGCCTGCAGTACTGCGATTAGCCTTGAACTCCCGTGGCTTCAATGAGAGGGGGGCAGTCGTTCTACCCTGCGCTCAGCTTTAATAACAGCTCTGTTTAACACCCAATATAAGCGCCTATAATATAATACATGTTTTTGTTCTAGGAGCAGTAATGTTTTGCCTGCAGGCATGTAGTGACAGAACTCTTTATGACAGAGCTGACACTTATCAGCTGAAATGAGACTGATGGAGATAAGATAATCATGTCATGATGACAGTATAACATCTTTATACAACGGGTGGGTCTAATCCTGAATGCTGATTGTTTAAAGGCACATTCCAGCCGGTGTTTGTTCAACAAGTTACCACCGGCTAAATCTATGATGTTAAAATGCCTATTTACTCTGTTCCATCTGACTATGCAATCCACTGTCTCATCAGCCCAGCCAGGCAATTTATAAACTTGATCTCCACAATAAAAACCATCTAGACATTATCTTACATTTCTTTTAGACTAACATTTAGTTTTCAACAACAGAGATTTATTTAAACATTGCTGTCTGTCTCTCCGACATTTGCAACATTGTTTCAATATTCAAATTCGATCTTCAGCTGTCACATAGTTATGAAAGTTCCGGTAGTCGGGACGTGACAGAAAGGCAGGCAGCATTTCTCAGCCAGTCGAAATCATGAGTCAGCTGGCATCATTTTAATGGATATATATAAAATAAATAAATGTCAACTGAAAAAAGGTAAAACAAAACGAAGTTCAGCTAGTTTGCAGTCTTTCCAGCTTCAGTTTGAAGTGATTGTGTTAGCTGTGTTGTTGGCTAGCTCCTCTGAACAACAGTGTCCTGATGAGTGAGCACATTTTCTATGCCAGTCGAAATCTCCCCTCATTAGCTCATTGTTATGGATGTACCAAATAAACATTACTAGAAAATGCAAATGCACCTACTTTGCTGTTATTCTGGCTGCACTTTTTGATGTGACTGTAAGTTAGCTGTAGTTGGCTAGCTAGCAAGCAAGGGATAAGAACGTTGCCAGCCAGTATGGCAATGGAACATTTAGAACCAACGGCTCGCGTCCATAGATGCAGAACAAAAATACTGAACGACTGGGTCACGTCTCTGGCAACCAAACTGATAGAACGAACGACCAGCCGGCTTGGATAGCAACCCTAGATTTGTGTTGGGACTATATCTTGTGGAAGGATGAAATAGTATGAATAAATTCATCAAAATAACATTTTAATGAAAATATGTCAATCGTTATTTGAATATGTTGGTAACCCGTTGCATAAAAGTGATAATGCCCTCAAAGCCTCGATTTTGTCTCTGGACTAACAACACGCGTGCTAATATATCCTCCTTCTCTGGCATTATCACTTAATTATAACATGTGCTTCTGTGGGTGCTTTCATACCGTACTCATTTGGCTCTCATCACAGGGGAATTCCTTGAATTCCAAGAATCTAGGATACATTACAACGTGTGTTAAATAGCTCTCTGAAAGCAATCATTATATAACTGAAATGATAAAAATTATCAACAGTGTAAAATGATGCATGGTGACACCAAGCTAGAAGTTTGATGATTTATTCACTGAAAATCATTTAGTGGTCTCAAAGAATGTTCACACTATAATGCAAAGGCCCAGTGCAGTCAAAAACGTGCTTTCCCTGTGTTTTATATATATTTCCACACTATGAGGTAGGAATAATAGAGCAAAATTGTGACAATTGTGATAAAACCCTTTTAGTGTAAGAGCTATTTGAAAAAAAACACCTGAAATTTCAGCCTGTTTTGGTGATATGGAGATTTTTGGGGACAATTTCAATTGAAAACAATCACAGTAAGGTACTAAATTGTTACCCAGAAATGAATTGATGTTGAGATAAAAATGGCTGCATTGGAGATTTAAAGGCTAACATGGGTAATGATTTTCCCATTTCCACACCACTAACTTAGATGTGTAACTGCTATAAGGTTGTTACAATTTCCCGTACTCAGCGCTTTTCAAAGACCAATGCCATGCAGCTGTCCAGTCAGCCAGCAGACACAACAACAGAGCAATGGGGATCAATAGGTCAGGAGTCATCACTCTGAGTGACAGATAGGGCCTCAGCAAGGAGGGATACACTACTATGCATCCCAAATGGCAGCCTATTCCCTACATAGTGCACTACTTTTGTAGTACACTAGGGAACTGGGTGACATTTGGGACACAGACGGGGCCTCACACTGCCAGACAGCAGCCCAGTCAGTCCATCATGTCAGTTCTGAGAGGGCCTGGGATGGGGGATAGGGATCATTAGACAGTGCTCAATGTGACTCGCTGAGTTAACGGCAGTTAAAGCTTTTATTATCACATCTCAGGCCGAATCAAGACAATATCTGAGCTGCTGTGAAATGAAGAAGAGGAAACCTCCAGGGATGGATCACCCAGCTAGCACCCTCCCTTGCTTGCTCTCTCCCCACCCACCACATTGAAAGTGACATACTACTTCACACTTTCCACCAAACAGCTGTCTTTTTTATCAGGACCTTTCTTTATCAGGGCCCTCCCCTTTTGGCCCCCAGCCTGAGATTTTCCAGACATATTAAAAATCAAAAAGCGCATCCGTAATTCGATCTGAAAATATCTAACTGAAACAAACAGCAAATCCCCTCGGCTCCCATGAGAGGTGGCGAACATCCTCCACTACCACACAACTAGAAAGGCAAGCGCCGCCACTCTCAGTGTCTAGGGCTTTCCAGGACTTGCAGCTTTAACAGATGGCAATCTCTGTGCTCTCTCTATCGCTTTCTCTTTCTTCCCATCATTGGACCACATCAATAAAGGAAAATGGGATCCTGTTTTTTCTCTTACAGGGTGGCTTAGATAAGAACAGACGCCACACAGAGAGAGGACTGATCTGATCGCTGGCTGAGCTCAAAGGGAAGAGCTTTCCTCTTTCCTCCTCTTCACTTTGACAACAGCCCTGGCTGTGTGCTTTGTGCTGTCTCTATCTTCTGACTCAATGTCCAGTTCAAGTCAAACACTTGTGACAGCAGAGAAATTGTCTGTGACCCGGTTAACCACTTAAGATATTTCTGTATATACAGTATAGTGTATGTGGACACGGCTATTTTAACCACACCCGTTGCTGACAGGTGTATAAAATCGAGCACAAAGCCAAGCAATCTCCATAGAAAACAAATGGCAGTAGAATGGCCTTACTGAAGAGCTCAGTGACTTTCAACATGGCACCGTCATAGGATGCCACCTTTCCAACAAGTCAGTTCATCAAACTCAGACAGTTCATCTGTTCTGCTAGAGCTGCCCAGGTCAACTGTAAGTGCTCTTATTGTGAAGTGGAAAGATCTAGGAGCACCAAGGGCTCAGCCACGAAGTGGTAGGCCACACAAGCTCACAGAACGGGACCGCCGAAGGCTGAAGCCTGTTGCACGTAAAAATATCCCTTTAAGAGTGTGCTCCTAATCTCAGCTCGTTACCTGCATAAAAGACACCTGGGAGCCAGAAATCTTTCTGATTGAGAGGGGGTCAAGTACTTATTTCCCTCATTAAAATGCAAATCAATTTATACAATTTTTGACATGCATTTTTCTGGATTTTTTTGTTGTTATTCTGTCTCTCACTGTTCAAATAAACCTACCATTAAAATTATAGACTGATCATTTCTTTGTCAGTGGGCAAACGTACAAAATCAGCAGGGGATCAAATACTTTTTTCCCCCACTGTATGCACTGTGTAATAAGAAACCTCTATTGAGTTATGCATAAGTACAGGTTGTCTCTCAACCATTTAAAAGGCACTGTGGCTAATACAAAATCTGAAGGTATATTTCTGTAAACTACACATATCCCATTATTTTAGTGCATGTCAGGTGCAGGAGGTTTTCAAAAAGCTTACATACAGTACTTCCAACACAATAGAACAAAAAGGTCTGTGAAGGAAAGAAAAAAATTGGGCAACAACGTCTACACAGAAGCACACTGACGTCAGTCACCACAAATGATTACAATGTTGAAGCACAAACAGATTAGTTTCCATCTAAACACATGGCAAACTGCACTCCCCACACTCCTGGGAGTCTGACTGACACATCTCCCACCACAGCATGCATTTGTGGCATTGTCTCTTGACCCAGGATGATACAAATTGATACAACAAACCCAGTGGAAATACAGACGTACCAGAGCTGAGACAGCGTAACATAAACCAAACACACAGTTGGCTGAATATATTCAGAGGAGGACAGAACTGAACGTAACGGGGCTGTGGACAATTTCCTACCCTTCTCTCTGGCTGACAGGATGCCTGCCATCTCTACCGACCGAGGAGAAATGACTCAAACATTTGCATGAAATTGATACATTTTTTCTTTTACATTTTACTCATTTTTAGCAGACGCTCTTATCCAGAGCAACTTACAGTAGTGAATGCATACATTTCATGCATTTTTTTTATTTATTATTATTTATTTATTTTAAATTGTACTGGCCCCCCGTGGGAATCAAACCCACAACCCTGGTGTGGCACACACCATGCTGGCGTTGCAAACACCATGCTCTACCAACTGAGCCACAGAGAAGATACAGTAGGTAGAGCTCACCAATTCCTTAAAACCCTCACTTAGCGATAGTACAGCACCTTGACTGGCTGGGAGAGAGACAGAAAGGGAAAGAGAGAGAGATAAAGAGAGAGAGAGGGAGAAAGAGAGAGAGAGGGAGAAAGAGAGAGGCAGTGTGTGACAACCTGTGCTTAACAGCCTGCGAGGGAGCATTTAATGCATTTCCCTCAAGCTGATGCAGGCCTGGGTGGGTGGGTCAGCCTCCCTGTGCAAACAATGTTTTTATTATCCTTTAAGAGAATGTAGTGAGTGGAGGGGGAAGAAAGACAAACAACTGATGACTTAACAGGGGAATTGAGACGTTCTTTAAGAGTATCTGTTTAGGTACAGTACACGAGATAGAGTAAATCTGCACGAGAATCAATGCTTTAACTTACAACATGTATAAAACCCCATGTCAGAGGAAGCATCCAGATGGCTACATACAACGCATCAACAGGACCCTGGCCTTCAGCATGATCTCAGCAAACAGAAACCTGTGAGCTGGGTACCAATATGACACCTTGTAACCTACGGTACTTAACCCTCACACTCCTTTCAATGGAGAGAAAATGGTTAGACAACACAACTTGTCGGTTCCTTTGACTATGGACCTCAGAGCAACAGGAGTGTTAAAGCTACTCTGTTCCCCTCAAAGGGCCAGTATATAAAATGAATAGAGGCCTGTATAAACAATGAGAGCATGTCAAGCTGCCTTTGGTGAGAAAGGTTGCGTCAGCAGATAGCTGGGGGATTATGGGAATCAAGCGAGCGTGACCAGCTGAGCCTCTGAACCGACCAACCGCTGCGATGAGGGACGGCTAACGGCTAACACGTTTAGTACCCAACCCACATGAAATATGCTTTTCACTCAAACAGCAACTCCAGTCAGAAAAAGATCTCTCTCTCTCTATCCCTCTCTCTCTCTCTCTCTATCTATCCCTCCCTCCCTCTCTCTCTCTTGTTCTCAATATTTAGACTTGATGATGAAATGTAGACTTCAGAGTCCTGAGGGAAAGCCACGGGCAGGCAGGCATCGCTGTGTGTGTGTGTGTGTGTGTGTGTGTGTGTGTGTGTGTGTGTGTGTGTGTGTGTGTGTGTGTGTGTGTGTGTGTGTGTGTGTGTGTGTGTGTGTGTGTGTGTGTGTGTGTGTGTGTGTGTGTCTATCTGCAGGAAAGGAAAACAGCTGTCTGACTCTGCAATGCAAGGCTAAATTACATTTAGGCAGGATGGAAGTGATCTGAGCTGTAATTCAATATAAAGACATCCGCCTACATGCCGAGTACAGCGCTCCTGTCGTTTTTCAAAATAGTCTGGTTAATGAAAAGGATACTAGGACAGAGTAGAAGACAACTGAAGATGAGGTAAGGAGGGGGTAGTAGGGGGCCTGGCGGTTTCTCTCAATTGCTTTTGAAAATAAAATACCTGGGCTCGTTGTCTGATAGAGCCCGAAAAAAACATTAGGGCCCGAGATTCCCTGCTCTGTTCTCCTGGTACAGATCCATTTTTCAAACGCCTTGTACACCACTGGAAAACATGTCTCACTTATTTCTCAATATTTCTGCTTCCATTTTTCCTTCAATTGCTACATTCCTTTTGGAGAGGTGTCGTCGGAGCACATCACATTAGACCGAGGTCTATTGTATACGGCACGTTCTGGAACGGAGCCATTGTCTGCTGCAGAGAACATTCTCCTTCCTCTCCTGGCTCCAAGAGGATATCTTCAGAGCCGAGCCAAGCGAGCACAATCCTCAGCTATCTCGAGGGGACTTCACAGGTCGGCGGGGTCGAGTCATGTGTTAATTGAACCCGTTGCAAGTGTTATTGAGGGAGGAGAGAGAGAAGGAGAGGGGAGGATAGGGGAGGGAGTAGGGGGAAGTATGGGAGATAAAGGGAGGGAGTGGTAGTGGGGATACTGGGGTAGTGGAGATCACTCACTCATCTCATATGTATATACTGTTTTCTATACTATTCTACGGTATCTTAGTCACTTAATGTTTATATACCTGGCATTACTGATCTCATGTGTATATACTGTTTTCTATACTATTCTACGATACCTCATTCACTTAATGTTTATATACCAGGCATTACTGATCTCATGTGTATATACTGTTTTCTATACCATTCTACGATACCTCATTCACTTAATGTTTATATACCTGGCATTACTGATCTCATGTGTATATACTGTTTTCTATACTATTCTACGGTATCTTAGTCACTTAATGTTTATATACCTGGCATTACTGATCTCATGTGTATATACTGTTTTCTATACTATTCTACGATACCTCATTCACTTAATGTTTATATACCAGGCATTACTGATCTCATGTGTATATACTGTTTTCTATACTATTCTACGATACCTCATTCACTTAATGTTTATATACCAGGGATTACTGATCTCATGTGTATATACTGTTTTCTATACTATTCTACGATACCTCATTCACTTAATGTTTATATACCAGGCATTACTCATCTCATGAGTATATACTGTTTTCTATACTATTCTACGGTACCGCATTCACTTAATAATGTTTACATATCTTGCATTACTTATCTCATATGTATATACTACACTGTACTATTCTACTGTATCTTAGTCTGTTCCGCACTGACATTGCTCGTCCATATGTATATAGTCTTAATTCATTCCTACTTAGATTTGTGTATTGGGTATATGTAGTGTAATTTGTTAGATATTACTTGTTAGATATTACTGCACTGTTGGAGCTAGAAGCACAAGCATTTCGCTAAACCCGCAACAACATCTGCTAAACATGTGTATGTTACCAATAACATCTGCTAATCACGTGTATGTGACCAATAACATCTGCTAAACACGTGTATGTGACCAATAACATCTGCTAACCATGTGTATGTTACCAATAACATCTGCTAATCACGTGTATGTTACCAATAACATCTGCTAATCACGTGTATGTGACCAATAACATCTGCTAATCACGTGTATGTGACCAATAAAAATGTTATTTGATAGTAATCTTGGTGAGCTTCATGCCGCAGAGGTGGATCTGTGAAAAGAGCTGGGACAGGAGTCTAGGTCTGGGTAAGAGGAGCTTTTACAAGGCACTGACCTAAATGATCCTGTTCACACTCTTTAGGGAGTTCCCTGTCAAGAAGCCACAGACAGCGCATATGTAATCACAGTAATTAAACAGAGCCAATTGGTTGTGGGTCAATGGATGCTTCACACACAGCCTCCTCCTCTGGACCCAGACTAGAGTGAGACTGCAGAACAATTAAAACATAATTAACATATACTTAACAAAGGCAATTACACAGCCACATTATAATATCCTGCAGACAGAGCCCATCCACAGATTCCTGCCTAAGGCTAGTAAGAGAATGTGCCTGCTGTAAAATGTTGCCTACCTTTAACATATATGTATGTTTTCTAAGACATGGAATGCAATGTAAATGTCATATTTGCTGCTATAAATAAGTAATTGCTCTAACTCCAAACGTATAACGTTTGGGAATAACAGGTGTTTCAAACCACAGAGCTTGTAGCCTGGACAACATCATTCGTTCTTGTAAAGATAATATCGCAGACAAAGCCTAGAGGCTGTGGTAGCAACAGACTAAACCTAGAGGCTGTGGTAGCAGCAGACTAAACCTAGAAGCTGTGGTAGCAGCAGACTAAACCTAGAGGCTGTGGTAGTAGCAGACTAAACCTAGAGGCTGTGGTAGCAGCACACTAAACCTAGAGGCTGTGGTAGTAGCAGACTAAACTTAGAGGCTGTGGTAGCAGCAGACTAAACCTAGAGGCTGTGGTAGCAGCAGACTAAACCTAGACGCTGTGGTAGCAGCAGACTAAACCTAGAGGCTGTGGTAGCAGCAAACAAAGCCTATAGGCTGTGGTTGCAGCAGACTAAACCTAGAGGCTGTGGTAGCAGCAGACTAAACCTAGACGCTGTGGTAGCAGCAGACAAAGCCTAGAGGCTGTGGTAGCAGCAGACTAAACCTAGAGGGTGTGGTAGCAGCAGACAAAGCCTAGAGGCTGTGGTAGCAGCAGACAAAGCCTAGAGGCTGTGGTAGCAGCAGACTAAACCTAGAGGGTGTGGTAGCAGCAGACAAAGCCTAGAGGCTGTGGTAGCAGCAGACTAAACCTAGAGGCTGTGTAGCAGCAGACTAAACCTAGAGGCTGTGGTAGCACCAGACAAAGCCTAGAGGCTGTGGTAGCAGCAGACTAAACCTAGAGGCTGTGGTAGCAGCAGACTAAACCTAGAGCCTGTGGTAGCAGCAGACTAAACCTATAGGCTGTGGTAGCAGCAGACTGAACCTAGAGGCTGTGGTAGCAGCAGATAAAGCCTAGAGGCTGTGGTAGAAGCAGACTAAACCTAGAGGCTGTGGTACCAGAAGACTAAACCTAGAGGCTGTGGTAGCAGCAGACTAAACCTAGAGGCTGTGGTAGCAGCAGACAAAGCCTAGAGGCTGTGGTAGCAGCAGACAAAACCTAGAGGCTGTGGTAGAAGCAGATTAAACCTAGAGGCTGTGGCAGCAGACTAAACCTAGAGGCTGTGGTAGCAGCAGACAAAGCCTAGAGGCTGTGGTAGAAGCAGACTAAACCTAGAGGCTGTGGTAGCAGAAGACTAAACCTAGAGGCTGTGGTAGTAGAAGCCTAAACCTAGAAGCTGTGGTAGCAGCAGACTAAACCTAGAGGATGAGGTAGCAGCAGACAAAGCCTAGAGGCTGTGGTAGTAGTAGACTAAACCTAGAGGATGTGGTAGCAGCAGACTAAACCTAGAGGCTGTGGTAGCAGAAGACTAAACCTAGAGGCTGTGGTAGTAGCAGACTAAACCTAGAGGCTGTGGTAGCAGCAGACTAAACCTAGAGGCTGTGGTAGCAGCAGACTAAACCTAGAGGCTGTGGTAGCAGAAGACTAAACCTAGAGGCTGTGGCAGCAGACTAAACCTAGAGGCTGTGGTAGCAGCAGACAAAGCCTAGAGGCTTTGGTAGCAGAAGACTAAACCTAGAGGCTGTGGTAGAAGCAGACTAAACCTAGAGGCTGTGGTAGCAGCAGACTAAACCTAGAGGCTGTGGTAGCAGCAGACTAAACCTAGAGGCTGTGGTAGCAGCAGACTAAACCTAGAGGCTGTGGTAGCAGCAGACTAAACCTAGAGGCTGTGGTAGCAGCAGACTAAACCTAGAGCCTGTGGTAGAAGCAGACTAAACCTAGAGGCTGTGGTAGAAGCAGACTAAACCTAGAGGATGTGGTAGCAGAAGACTAAACCTAGAGGCTGTGGTAGCAGCAGACTAAACCTAGAGGCTGTGGTAGTAGCAGACTAAACATAGAGGCTGTGGTAGCAGAAGACTAAACCTAGAGGCTGTGGTAGCAGCAGACTAAACCTAGAGGCTGTGGTAGCAGCAGACTAAACCTAGAGCCTGTGGTAGAAGCAGACTAAACCTAGAGGCTGTGGTAGCAGAGGACAAAGCCTAGAGGCTGTGGTAGCAGCAGACTAAACCTAGAGGATGTGGTAGCAGAAGACTAAACCTAGAGGCTGTGTTAGTAGCAGACTAAACCTAGAAGCTGTGGTAGCAGAAGACTAAACCTAGAGGCTGTGGTAGCAGCAGACTAAACCTAGAGGCTGTGGTAGCAGCAGACTAAACCTAGAGGCTATGGTAGCAGCAGACTAAACCTAGAGGCTATGGTAGCAGCAGACTAAACCTAGAGCCTGTGGTAGAAGCAGACTAAACCTAGAGGCTGTGGTAGCAGCAGACTAAACCTAGAGGATGTGGTCGCAGAAGACTAAACCTAGAGGCTATGGTAGAAGCAGAATAAACCTAGAGGCTGTGGTAGTAGCAGACTAAACCTAGAGGCTGTGGTAGAAGCAGACTAAACCTAGATGCTGTGGTAGCAGCAGACAAAACCTAGAGGCTGTGGTAGTAGCAGACTAAACCTAGAGCCTGTGGTAGCAGCAGACTAAACCTATAGGCTGTGGTAGCAGCAGATAAAGCCTAGAGGCTGTGGTAGAAGCAGACTAAACCTAGAGGCTGTGGTAGCAAAAGACTAAACCTAGAGGCTGTGGTAGCAGCAGACTAAACCGAGACTGTGGTAGCAGCAGACTAAACCTAGAGGCTGTGGTAGCAGCAGACAAAGCCTAGAGGCTGTGGTAGCAGCAGACTAAACCTAGAGACTGTGGTAGCAGCAGACAAAGCCCAGAGGCTGTGGTAGCAGCAGACTAAACCTAGAGGCTGTGGTAGAAGCAGACAAAGCCTAGTAAGCTGTGGTAGAAGGAGAATAAACCTAGAGGCTGTGGTAGCAGGAGACAAAGCCTAGAAAGCTGTGGTAGCAGTAGAATAAACCTAGAGGCTGTGGTAGCAGCAGAATAAACCTAGAGGCTGTGGTAGCAGCAGACAAAGCCTAGAGGCTGTGGTAGCAGCAGACTAAACCTAGAGGCTGTGGTAGAAGCAGACTAAACCTAGAGGCTGTGGTAGAAGCAGACTAAACCTAGAGGCTGTGGTCGCAGAAGACTAAACCTAGAGACTGTGGTAGTAGCAGACTAAACCTAGAGCCTGTGGTAGCAGCAGACTAAACCTATAGGCTGTGGTAGCAGCAGACTAAACCTAGAGGCTGTGGTAGCAGAAGATAAAGCCTAGAGGCTGTGGTAGAAGCAGACTAAACCTAGAGGCTGTGGTAGCAGAAGACTAAACCTAGAGGCTGTGGTAGCAGCAGACTAAACCTAGAGAATGTGGTAGCAGCAGACAAAGCCTAGAGGCTGTGGTAGTAGCAGACAAAACCTAGAGGCTGTGGTAGCAGCAGACAAAACCTAGAGGCTGTGGTAGCAGACAGATCTAAACCTAGAGGCTGTGGTAGCAGCAGACAAAGCCTAGAGGCTGTGGTAGAAGCAGACTAAACCTAGAGGCTGTGGTAGCAGAAGACTAAACCTAGAGGCTGTGGTAGAAGCAGACTAAACCTAGAGGCTGTGGTAGCAGCAGACTAAACCTAGAGGCTGTGGTAGAAGCAGACTAAACCTAGAGGCTGTGGTAGCAGCAGACAAAACCTAGAGGCTGTGGTAGTAGCAGACTAAACCTAGAGGCTGTGGTAGCAGCAGACTAAACCTAGAGGCTGTGGTAGCAGCAGACAAAGCCTAGAGGCTGTGGTAGCAGCAGACTAAACCTAGAGGCTGTGGTAGCAGCAGACAAAGCCTAGAGGCTGTGGTAGCAGCAGACTAAACCTAGAGGCTGTGGTAGCAGCAGACAAAGCCTAGAGGCTGTGGTAGCAGCAGACTAAACCTAGAGGCTGTGGTAGCAGCAGACAAGAGCCTGAGTAGAGGGGCTGTGGTAGCAGCAGACTAAACCTAGAGGCTGTGGTAGCAGCAGACTAAACCTAGAGGCTGTGGTAGCAGCAGACTAAACCTAGAGGCTGTGGTAGAAGCAGAATAAACCTAGAGGCTGTGGTAGCAGCAGACAAAGCCTAGAGGCTGTGGTAGCAGCAGACTAAACCTAGAGGCTGTGGTAGAAGCAGACTAAACCTAGAGCCTGTGGTAGAAGCAGACTAAACCAAGAGGCTGTGGTCGCTGAAGACTAAACCTAGAGGCTGTGGTAGAAGCAGAATAAACCTAGAGGCTGTGGTAGTAGCAGACTAAACCTAGAGGCTGTGGTAGAAGCAGACTAAACCTAGATGCTGTGGTAGCAGCAGACAAAACCTAGAGGCTGTGGTAGTAGCAGACTAAACCTAGAGGCTGTGGTAGCAGCAGACAAAGCCTAGAGGCTGTGGTAGCAGCAGACTAAACCTAGACGCTGTGGTAGAAGCAGACTAAACCTTGAGGCTGTGGTAGCAGCAGACAAAGCCTAGAGGCTGTGGTAGCAGCAGACTAAACCTAGACGCTGTGGTAGAAGCAGACTAAACCTAGATGCTGTGGTAGCAGCAGACAAAACCTAGAGGCTGTGGTAGTAGCAGACTAAACCTAGAGGCTGTGGTAGCAGCAGACAAAGCCTAGAGGCTGTGGTAGCAGCAGACAAAGCCTAGAGGCTGTGGTAGCAGCAGACTAAACCTAGAGACTGTGGTAGCAGCAGACAAAGCCTAGAGGCTGTGGTAGCAGCAGTCTAAACCTAGAGGCTGTGGTAGCAGAAGACAAAGCCTAGTAAGCTGTGGTAGCAGCAGAATAAACCTAGAGGCTGTGGTAGCAGAAGACTAAACCTAGAGGCTGTGGTAGCAGGAGACAAAACCTAGAGGCTGTGGTAGTAGCAGACTAAACCTAGAGGCTGTGGTAGTAGCAGACTAAACCTAGAGGCTGTGGTAGCAGCAGACAAAGCCTAGAGGCTGTGGTAGCAGCAGACAAAGCCTAGAGGCTGTGGTAGCAGCAGACTAAACCTAGAGACTGTGGTAGCAGCAGACAAAGCCTAGAGGCTGTGGTAGCAGCAGTCTAAACCTAGAGGCTGTGGTAGCAGAAGACAAAGCCTAGTAAGCTGTGGTAGCAGCAGAATAAACCTAGAGTCTGTGGTAGCAGGAGACAAAGCCTAGAAAGCTGTGGTAGTAGCAGACTAAACCTAGAGGCTGTGGTAGCAGCAGACAAAGCCTAGAGGCTGTGGTAGCAGCAGACTAAACCTAGAGGCTGTGGTAGAAGCAGACTAAACCTTGAGGCTGTGGTAGCAGCAGACTAAACCTAGAGGCTGTGGTAGAAGCAGAATAAACCTAGAGGCTGTGGTAGCAGCAGACTAAACCTAGAGGCTGTGGTAGCAGCAGACTAAACCTAGAGGCTGTGGTAGCAGAAGACTAAACCTAGAGGCTGTGGTAGAAGCAGACTAAACCTAGAGGCTGTGGTAGCAGAAGACTAAACCTAGAGGCTGTGGTAGAAGCAGACTAAACCTAGAGGCTGTGGTAGCAGCAGACAAAGCCTGGAGCCTGTGGTCGCAGAAGACTAAACCTAGAGGCTGTGGTAGCAGCAGACTAAACCTAGAGGCTGTGGTAGCAGCAGACTAAACCTAGAGGCTGTGGTAGCAGCAGACTAAACCTAGAGGCTGTGGTAGAAGCAGACTAAACCTAGAGGCTGTGGTAGCAGCAGACTAAACCTAGAGGCTGTGGTAGCAGCAAACTAAACCTAGAGGCTGTGGTAGCAGCAGACTAAACCTAGAGGCTGTGGTAGCAGCAGACTAAACCTAGAGGCTGTGGTAGAAGCGGTAGCAGTGAATTATTGCTCTGTAAAAGTAATCAACAGCTTTCTAGTGGAAACTGGTCTTCATAATAACACATGGTCTTGACTTACAGACATACAGACAGCCAGACATGAGGGATGTTTGGAAAGGAAAGCCATTGTGCTCAAGTTTAACCACTGTACCACCACTCACCAGTCTGAGTGTCTTATATTTCAGTTGCTCTCAGCTCCCATACAGCGTGCCCAAACACAGCACCATGTCACACTGTCACAGTGAAAGCAACATGTGTGTTCTGCCCCTCCTGTCTCTAGGAAGCCAGCCCAGCACCACTGGTCTGGACTGTATCCTAAAAGGCACCCTATTCACTATATACTGCACAACTTTTGACCAGGGCCTATAGGGCCTATAGGGCTCTGGTCAGTCAAAATGTGTGCCCTTTTAAAGGGAGTAGGATGCCATTTCATCCTCGTGTTCGCCAACAAAAGCCAATTGTGCCAGGCTGCCAACCATAAGGGAGAGAATACAGATACCAGCTTGACAAAATCAGTTTGGGTCTCTGTCCTTGTGGTAATAGGAGAGTCAACCAAATTATTATTCATATTAAATGTTTCTTTGCAATGACTTATTAATTAAGCAAATAGTACTGACTGGACTGAAAACAAATTGTTTAATTTAATCAGCATTCCAAAATCTGTGAGGGAGATAATTATTATTATGTGCCTAGAGTTCAAAGATGAACCCCTGATTTCATTGGAAGCGAAAACTTGACATTTTCTAAGGAGAGGGCATGCTGTCTCAAACAAAGGAGCACAGTGTATTCTATTAAAATGACAAACGCCACTGTGCACCCCCCCCCCCCCAGAGCCCTCCCTCTGTCTAACTCTGCAAAATGTATTATTGCTTTCTCTTTTAAGTGGCATTGCTGCTTTGTGACTTGCACATGACTTGGCAGGAAAATGCCAGCTGGCGCTCCATTCTGGGCTTTATTCACATGACTGGTGGCTGACAAAAGGGCCAGGCTGTGGGGCTTGGAGGCTGTGGGCTGTAACGCTGGGAGGCTTTGGGTCTGTGGGGCTAGGAGGCTGTGGGCTGTAATGCTGGGAGGCTTTGGGTCTGTGGGGCTAGGAGGCTGTGGGGCTTGGAGGCTGTGGGCTGTAACGCTGGGAGGCTTTGGGTCTGTGGGGCTAGGAGGCTGTGGGGCTTGGAGGCTGTAACGCTGGGAGGCTTTGGGTCTGTGGGGCTTGGAGGCTGTGGGCTGTAACGCTGGGAGGCTTTGGGTCTGTGGGGCTTGGAGGCTGTGGGCTGTAACGCTAGGAGGCTTTTGGTCTGTGGGGCTTGGAGGTTGTGGGCTGTAACGCTGGGAGGCTTTGGGTCTGTGGGGCTAGGAGGCTGTGGGGCTTGGAGGCTGTGGGCTGTAACGCTGGGAGGCTTTGGGTCTGTGGGGCTAGGAGGCTGTGAGGATAGGAGGCTGTGGGGCTAGGAGGCTGTGAATCTGGGAGGCTGTAGGGATAGGAAGCTGTGAGGCTGTGGGGCTGTGGTGCTGGGAGGCTGTGGGGCTGGGAGGCTGTGGGGTTGTGGGGCTTGGAGGCTGTAGGGCTGGGAGGCTGTGGGGATAGGAAGCTGTGGGGCTAGGAGGCTGTGAATCTGGGAGGCTGTAGGGATAGGAAGCTGTGAGGCTGTGGGGCTGTGGTGCTGGGAGGCTGTGGGGCTGGGAGGCTGTGGGGTTGTGGGGCTTGGAGGCTGTAGAACTGTAGGGCTGTGTGACTGGGAGGCTGTGGGGATAGGAGGCTGTGGGGCTAGGAGGCTGTGAATCTGGGAGGCTGTAGGGATAGGAAGCTGTGAGGCTGTGGGGCTGTGGTGGTGGGAGGCTGTGGGGCTGGGAGGCTGTGGGGTTGTGGGGCTTGGAGGCTGTAGGGCTGGGAGGCTGTGGGGATAGGAAGCTGTGGGCTGTGGGGCTGGGAGGCTGTGTGACTGGGAGGCTGTTGGAATAGGAGGCTGTGGGGCTGGGAGGCTGTGGGACTGGGAGGCTGTGGGACTGGGAGGCTGTAGGGATAGGAGGTTGTGGGGCTGGGAGGCTGTGGGACTGGGAGGCTGTAAGGATAGGAAGCTGTGGGACTGTAGGGCTGGGAGACTGTGGGACTGGGAGGCTGTAAGGATAGGAAGCTGTGGGACTGTAGGGCTGGGAGACTGTTTGACTGTAGGGCTGAGAGACTGTGGGGCTGGGAGGCTGTGGGACTGGGAGGCCGTAAGGATAGGAAGCTGTGGGGCTGTAGGGCTGGGAGACTGTGGGACTGGGAGGCTGTGGGACTAGGAGGCTGTGGGACTGGGAGGCTGTAAGGATAGGAAGCTGTGGGACTGTAGAGCTGGGAGACTGTGGGACTGGGAGGCTGTAAGGATAGGAAGCTGTGGGACTGTAGGGCTGGGAGGCTGTGGGACTGGGAGGCTGTAAGGATAGGAAGCTGTGGGACTGTAGGGCTGGGAGGCTGTGGGACTGTAGGGCTGGGAGGCTGTGGGACTGTAGGGCTGGGAGGCTGTGGGACTGTAGGGCTGGAAGACTGTGGGACTGGGAGGCTGTAAGGATAAGAAGCTGTGGGACTGTAGGGCTGGGAGACTGTGGGACTGTAGGGCTGGGAGACTGTAAGGATAGGAAGCTGTGGGACTGTAGGGCTGGGAGACTGTGGGACTGGGAGGCTGTAAGGATAGGAAGCTGTGGGACTGTAGGGCTGGGAGACTGTGGGACTGTGGGACTGGGAGGCTGTAAGGATAGGAAGCTGGGGGACTGTAGGGCTGGGAGACTGTGGGACTGTAGGGCTGGGAGACTGTGGAACTGGGAGGCTGTAGGGATAGGAAGCTGTGGGACTGTAGGGCTGGGAGACTGTGGGACTGGGAGGCTGTAAGGATAGGAAGCTGTGGGACTGTAGGGCTGAGAGACTGTGGGACTGTAGGGCTGGGAGACTGTGGGACTGGGAGACTGTAAGGATAGGAAGCTGTGGGGCTGTAGGGCTGGGAGACTGTGGGACTGGGAGGCTGTAAGGATAGGAAGCTGTGGGACTGTGGGACTGTAGGGCTGGGAGACTGTGGGACTGTAGGGCTGGGAGACTGTGGGACTGGGAGACTGTAAGGATAGGAAGCTGTGGGACTGTAGGGCTGGGAGACTGTGGGACTGGGAGACTGTAAGGATAGGAAGCTGTGGGGCTGTAGGGCTGGGAGACTGTGGGACTGGGAGGCTGTGGGGCTCTGGGACTGTCACACACATATATTAATTCATGAATGAACAAGATAGATAAGAAAGTCCTACAAATTCACACTCGAAAAAGCAGAGAATTTCAAGGATTCCAGAGTCAGACAGTTATCAAGTCATTTACAAAACGCAATGGTGCTTTTCTCTACTTCATAATCCTCTACCACACTGCTCTATTCAGATAAAACATATGAGTGTTAGGCTATTCATGTTCTCCAGGGACGGAAAAATATAATACAAAATGTTGATAAAGTAATCTGCAGCATACTGTAAAAGAAGGCCATTTGGTTATTTCTTAGCGAGGCGCAGCAGCAGAGAACATAAAGCCCTGAACATTTTTTAACAATCCCTCAATGAGAAAGAACAAGTGCTTAGGAACTCAACCCCTTCTATCCCCCTAATCATTTACACCCAGGGTTTCTGGTGTGTGGAGCTGAACAGCGTGACCGGGAATATTTTTTATTTACCGGATCAATATACACCTGGGTGTCCACCCACGGTGCTCAGAATGACAATCACATTTACATTATGGTAATTCATTTTAACATACCACGCAACACCTGTAATGAAGCAGCCAATAAAACACATTTTCAAACATTTGCCGAAATGCAATTTGCAGGAAAACTAAAGAGCGCAGCTAATGAGAGCAGGTTCATATGTGACAGAGATTAAAATCTCCATTTGAAACTTAGAAAGAGGGGGAATCTAAAGATGCAACAACTAGGATGGGTTGCTGATATGACTAGGATTGTGTCTTTGGCTTCTGGACAACGAAAGAAAGAACAGGAGAGAAATGGCATATGATGATGTCTTTCATAAGCGGTGCGTCGAATAGGCTAGGGAAGTAAATTGAAATGCATTTGCCACAATTATATAATTACTCCTGTCTATACAGAATTTTTAAATAGTTGTGTACTGTTTCAAATCACAAGCTTGTAGGCCTATGCCTATTTGGGAAGCCCGCAATTTGGGCAGTGAGCGTGGCTGATTGTTGAGTTGCGGCTGTCAGTGAAAAGCATATAAAATGTGTGAAGATAATGCATCTTGAGTATAATCTAAAATATTGAGACAAGGGGAGGGGTGTGTGGTGAAGATATAGGCGAGTCTCTCTCCAGAATGGCTCAGCTGTCTCACACCAATTCTTGCACATTCATTGTTTCATTGTGTAAATTGTTTGCCCTTTGATGATTTATTTTGATCAATTCCCCATTACATATGTCGCCAGTAGTAAACATACAGTATGTAATGGGGAATTGATCAATAGAGTAGCTCTATTCATATAGAAAGGGAGGCAGACAGGCTGAGTAGAGATTAATGCAATTGAAAGAACTTGATTTGATCATATTTTCGACTGTTTTTATTTTGTCGGCTTAATGTACTTTGACATAGGTGCCAATGGAAGTTATAGGCCTACTGTTGCATTGACCTATAGGCTATGAGTTCCTCACAATAGTTTCATTTTAACTTTTAGATTTGTACCATTTTAATTCAGATTTTATGATTAACCACGTGACAAAGATTGATAAACAAAAAGGTTATTATTGAAATGAAACGGTTCCACGAAAATGCGCATATGAAAATCCTAACACTCATGCAGAACAGTAGAACTGGTAGGGTAAATTGTAAGCTTTACGAAACTCGAAACTCACGCTGCCTATGAAGTCTTTATAAAAAATAATTGCCTCCACGTTTCCATGGTCGGATTTGCCTATAGGCTACTTTCAAGAAATGTAAGCCATGCGTCATAATATAAAGTAAAACATTCAGGTTTCAAACAATTAAGTATGCCTGTTTTCAAAACGCATACTGCCTCCAGCTCACTTTGTAAAGTGGTGGTGACGCGCTGATAGCATCTTGCCTGCACTTGAATGTTGAATGGGAGGCGTGCTTCAATTAGGCTACCAGTTGAGAAAAAATAGTAGCCCTAGCTCTTTTTAACCGTGCACCAAAACAGTTTAACACCTGATTACATTTAAAGTTGTCGCGCAATGAATGGGCTGGTCTTATAAAACCACATTTAGTTCGGCAGCAACCAGCTGAGGATCTTCTGGGGAAATTCCGCTATAAATAGGCTTGGTATGCTGTGCGCGTGTGATAGTTGTGTTGGATAAATAAGATAGCCTACTTGATGACGAAAATACACACTCACCAATTTAATTTCACTATATTATGCAAATTCCTATAGACCGATAAGCATGACAGTCACAAGCATTTCCATCAATGAATAAAAAGCATTATTTTGCAATGGGATTTTTTTTCTCCCGGTCATTTACCTTGCTAACGGCAACCCTGACACACACGCACAGTCCCTTCAGACAAAGTGCATGGCATTTAACTTAATGAAACACCAGTTTAAAACAAGCTCTTTAACAATGTCTCTAATGTGATTTGAGGGGGTTATTGAGTTAGTATCCCAGCTGACGTGTGAAGCATTGACATACCCTTTTGTACTTTAACTATTTGCACTTCGTTACAACACTGTATATAAACATAATATGGCATTTGAAATGTCTTTATTGTTTTGGAACTTCTGTTAGTGTAATGTTTACTGTTAATTTTTTATTGTTTCACTTTTGTTTATTGTCTACTTCACTTGCTTTGGCAATGTTAACATATGTTTTGAATTGAGAGAGAGAGAGAGAGAGAGAGAGAGAGAGCACATCATTACCTCCCACTCTATTGACCTTTCAACACATAGACTACTGAGTCCACTAGGCTAATCAAGCAGGATCAATTGGTGTGTGGATTGGGTTCATGATAGCTAGTTAGCTAGACAGCTTTTCCCCAAGCGTCATAAACCATAAGAAAGTTTTTATGTTGACCTGTCTGTATTGGACCAGCCATAACCATCCCCAGGAGATAAAGGAGACCAGAATCAAACAACTAACCCAACCCACTACTATTTCACTACAGTAGTGGACACCAGATAACAACATGGTCAAAACAAAAGAGACCTCCGCCTCTTGTTTCTCCTCAGATGTGTTATTAGTATACTGCAGTCCCCCTTTAAATTCCAGAAATAATTGCTGCTCTGCTTTGGAGCTGTGGAAGGAGCCGCATGTTGCTTAGCCATGGGATAGGAGGCGGGTGGGAGGTAGATGAGTTGAAAGCCAGTCCTTTTAATTATCCTTCCAATGCTTCCGGCTCTCTCTCAACAGATGTTGGGCTGCAGGGCAGAGCAGGCAGGCAGGCAGGCAGGCAGGCAGGCAGGCAGGCAGGCAGGCAGGCAGGCAGGCAGGCAGGCAGGCAGGCAGGCAGGCAGGCAGGCAGGCAGGCAGGCAGCCGAGCAGCAGCCAGGGCTCCTTCTTCACTACAGAGTAGATGGTTGTATCGCAAACGGCACCCTATTCCCTATTTGGTGCACTAATTATGATCAGGGCCCATACAAAATAGGGAATATGGTGCCATTTGGCACACAAGGCAGATCAGGGCTCCCTCCACAGTACACACACAGATCAGGGCTCCCTCCACAGTACACACAGAGATCAGGGCTTCCTCCACAGTACACACACAGAGATCAGGGCTCCCTCCACAGTACACACACAGAGATCAGGGCTCCCTCCACAGTACACACAGAGATCAGGGCTCCCTCCACAGTACACACAGAGATCAGGGCTTCCTCTACAGTACACACACAGAGATCAGGGCTTCCTCCACAGTACACACACAGATCAGGGCTCCCTCCACAGTACACACAGAGATCAGGGCTTCCTCCACAGTACACACACAGATCAGGGCTCCCTCCACAGTACACACAGAGATCAGGGCTTCCTCCACAGTACACACAGAGATCAGGGCTTCCTCCACAGTACACACACAGATCAGGGCTCCCTCCACAGTACACACAGAGATCAGGGCTTCCTCCACAGTACACACACAGATCAGGGCTTCCTCCACAGTACACACACAGATCAGGGCTCCCTCCACAGTACACACACAGATCAGGGCTCCCTCCACAGCACACACAGAGATCAGGGCTCCCTCCACAGTACACACACAGATCAGGGCTCCCTCCACAGTACACACACAGATCAGGGCTCCCTCCACAGTACACACACAGATCAGGGCTCCCTCCACAGTACACACAGAGATCAGGGCTCCCTCCACAGTACACACACAGATCAGGGCTCCCTCCACAGTACACACACAGATCAGGGCTTCCTCCACAGTACACACACAGATCAGGGCTTCCTCCACAGTACACACAGAGATCAGGGCTTCCTCCACAGTACACACAGAGATCAGGGCTCCCTCCACAGTACACACACAGATCAGGGCTCCCTCCACAGTACACACAGAGATCAGGGCTCCCTCCACAGTACACACACAGATCAGGGCTTCCTCCACAGTACACACGCAGATCAGGGCTTCCTCCACAGTAAACACACAGATCAGGGCTCATTGTGCATTACATGACAAGGCTTGACATTCACTTTTTTAGCCACTTAAGACAGATTGTTTACTTGTCTGAAAGCTCAAGTCACTTGTCCCCCCCAAAAATGGTCTATAACACCATGGGCCAAAAAGGTGACTGAAAATTGGGTTGTATGATGCAAATAACTACTTCACAAAATAACATTAATTATTATCACTGGTATTGACAATGGAAGGCTGCTGCTCTCTGATCCCATGTTTTATACAGTATCACCTGCTGTTGTGGCCTTTAGCAAAGCACTTAACCCCCAACAAAGTAAAATACTGCACCGATAGGCTACTGTATAAAACACATGTGGTCCGTCAACCCTCCATCTGGAGAGGTACTGGGTGTGCAAGCATTTGATCCAACCCTGTTCAAACACACTAGAGTCAGCTTATCAAGGTCCTGCTGAGCAGTTGCTTTTTTACAATGTGGTGTGTTCGAGCGGGACTGGAGAAAAAGCCTACACCCCCAGTAGCTGTCCTGGAGGATGGTTGGCCACCCTGCAGCATTAAAATTACAACCAAATACTTTTGATGTCTTTATAAAATAATTCAGTGAACCAGGGATCAAATGGCTAAGGTGGGTGAGGTAGCTAACTAAGATTTATCTATGTTTTCAATTGGCTATCTAGTTAGTCTATTGTATATCATTATGTTACCTGCTGCCTCCCTCTCCCTCGGCATGATGCTAGCTTTGGAGAAGAAATTGGGTGGCTTGAGGAAGTGGTTATAGAACCACTGGAGGTCAAAGGTCAGACTCTTGTTATCAAGTCTATTACATGCATCGTTCAGCCCAAATGGCAACCTATTCCCTATTTAGTGTACTACTTTGACCAGGGCCCATCGGGAATAGGGTGCCATGTGGGACGGAGACTTCGAATGAAACGTACAGTACCAGTCAAAAGTTTGGACACACCTACTCATTCAATGTTTATTTTTTTTACATTTTTTTTTACAATTTTCTACATTGTAGAATAATAGTGAAGACATCAAAACTATGAAATAACACATATGGAATCAAGTAGTAACCAAAAAAGTATTAAACAAATCAAAATATATTTTATATTTGAGATTCTTCAAAGTAGCCACCCTTTGCCTTGATGACAGCTTTGCACACTCTTGGTATTCTCTCAACCAGCTTCATGAGGTAGTCACCTGGAATGCATTTTAATTAACAGGTGTGCCTTGTTAAAAGTTAATTTGTGATATTTCTTTCCTTCTTAATGCGTTTGAGCCAATCAGTTATGTTGTGACAAGGTAGGGGTGGTATACAGAAGATAGCCCTATTTGGTAAAAGACCAAGTCCATATTATGGGAAGAACAGCTCAAACAAGCAAAGAGAAACGACAGTCCATCATTACTTTAAGAAATGTAGGTCAATCAATTTGGAAAATGTCATGAACTTTGAAAGTTTCTTCAAGTGTAGTCGCAAAAACCATCAAGCTCTATTATGAAACTGGCTCTCATGAGGACCACCACAGGAAAGGAAGACTCAAAGTTACCTCTGCTGCAGAGGATAAGTTCATTAGAGTTAACTGCATCTCAGATTGCAGCCCAAATAAATGCTTCACAGAGTTCAAGTAACAGACACATCTCAACATCAATTGTTCAGAGGAGACTGCAGAATCAGGCCTTCATGGTCGAATTGCTGCAAAGAAACCACTACTAAAGGATACCAATAATAAGAAGAGACTTGCATGGGCCAAGAAACACGAGCAATGGACATTAGACCGGTGGAAATCTGTCCTTTGGTCTGATGAGTCCAAATTTGAGATTTTTGGTTCCAACCGCCGTGTCTTTGTGAGACGCAGAGTAGGTGAACGGATTATCTCTGCATGTGTGGTTCCCACTGTGAAACATGGACGAGGAGGTGTGATGTTGCTTTGCTGGTGACACTGTCTGTGATTTATTTAGAATTCAAGGCACACTTAACCAGCATGGTTACCACAGCATTCTGCAGCGATACGCCATCCCATCTGGTTTGCGTTTAGTGGGACTATCATTTGTTTTTCCACAGGACAATGACCCAACACACCTCCAGGCTGTGTAAGGGCTATTTGACCAAGAAGGAGAATGATGGAGTGCTGCATCAGATGACCTGGCCTCCACAATCACATGACCTCAACCCAATTGAGATGGTTTGGGATGAGTTGGACAGCAGAGTGAAGGGAAAGCAGCCAACAAGTGCTCAGCATGTGTGGGAACTCCTTCAAGACTGTTGGAAAAGCATTCCTCATGAAGCTGGTTGAGAGAATGCCAAGAGTGTGCAAAGCTGTCATCAAGGCAAAGGATGGCTACTTTGAAGAATCTCAAATATAACATATTTGTGGGTACCTCATGATTCCATGTGTTATTTCATAGATTTGATGGCTTCACTCTTATTCTACAATGTAGAAAATAGTAAAATAAAGAAAACCCCTTGAATGAGTAGGCGTGTTCTAAACTGTTGACTGGTACAGTATATGCCCCCATTATTAAAGTCACATCTCTGTGAGTTTAAGTTACATGCATTTCCATGTTTTTAAAGAGGAATGGAAAATATGCAAGTTAATGTCTGGGGGAACAAATACAATGACTATTCTGACATAACCTGACAGACAGGAATACAGCCACCCATCCACTCCCACATTCACACCCACCATCAAAGCCCGTGAGTCTTGACTGTATGGAACAGTGATCAGCTATGAAAATCCACTCCATGATTCTCAATTCTTTTTACGGTTTAATAATTTAGCAGATGCTCTTATCCAGAGCGACTTACAGGAAGGAGCATTAGGGTTATGTGCTTCGATCAAGGACACATCGGCAGATTTTCCACCTAGTCGGCTCGGGGATTCGAACCAGTGACCTTTCGTTTACCTGCCGCCAAAATGTACCTAGTCAAGCGATTGGGGAAACCTGGACCGAGAAGTGGTAATATTTCAAAGGGACCTAATATGACTCGAGAATGAGCCAGTCACGTTCTTCCACACAATTTCTGAAAATCAGTTCTGTGGCATCTCTTCCAGGTCTCACAGAGCTCTTATGTACCTCTGTTCCTGCATTAAGATTAAGCAGATGATGATTTAACAATGGCTGACAATTTAATACTTATTTCAAATCTAAACTGCCTCGTCCATTATGCTCTTAGGTGGGAAGATCATCAGATCTGTTAGATTAATTGATGCAGTCAGCACACACACGCAAAGAAATACACACACACACAGATTCACGTACGCACACACGCACGCAAAGAAACACACACACACACACACACACGACTTCTACTAACTGCTTTGATTGAGCTCTGTGTTGGCTCAGAATGAGAAATGAAGACGTGTGCTTTTCTCTGTCCGCTGAGAGTACATGTCACACTGAGTACAAACGATCTGTGTGCTTCAATGCCAGGCTTAAATTAATCTGAGAACAAATATCACCCGAAGTGCAACACTTCAGCTGGAGAAAGGTACACTCTGGCAAGGATATTAAGAGCATTGGCAGGCATCTAGAAACTTGAGATAAAACCCTTTATTTTCAATCAACCGCAATCTAAAAGGCTAACGTCATCAAGTGATGTAATTGGTCTTTGTACAGTAGAAGAATCAAACAACATTTTAATACTAAGTAATGACTAATAACATCACATTTATTATCAGTATGCCCGCAGAGCAATCCATTCTAAAGAATGACACAATGTAAATTCAACAATGGACGATTCCCTCCCATTGTTTTTCTTGAGTGTGACACAAAGTGACAGAAGTGGCACTTTCCTGTGACACCTGCTCTCGTTGTTGGCTGTGTGTCTGGGCTACAGGGGAGGAGGATGCCAGGCTTTGCTTTGTTCACTGGAACAATGGGGAGGGAGCACGCATGCACACACACACACACACGCACGCACGCACACACACACACACACACACACACACACACACACACACACACACAGTGGAGCAGGAATGAGGGAGTAGTAGACAGAAGCAGTAGGTAAATCAGTCCATTAATAACACTCTGCTGGCTGGACCAGCCTCCAAGGAGCCCACTGGCAATCAACAATGTTTTCCAAGACCATTCATCCATGTCCACAGATCAGACTCACAAACACACATCATGCATGTGGCTTGCATGAGCACACACGAATGCACACACACACACACACACACACACACACACACACACACACACACACACACACACACACACACACACACACACACACACACAGCAAGCCAATCAGAGTGTGTGTATTATTTGCATCTAATTAAAATGCGAGGAAATATTTTGGTGTGCCTCTTCCCCTTGTTGCTGAAAGCTAAGTAAACAGGAACATGCTAAAGCAGCAACACGGTGGTAAAAGCTGATGCTAGTGTGAAGCTTCAAGCACAGCGTTGTGGAAGGGATAATTCTACACGAAGGGAGTCATTAACCAAACGGAGCGAGCCTGTTATAATTCTATCATGGTTGAAACCATTCATCATTCTGATTGAGTAAGGACAGCAGTAGAGATTCAGCACTATAGAACTGTGTTAGGGCTAACTAGTACTCTACTCTGTACTGTAGACTCTTCATCACATATTCAGCTGATCTTTCTCTCAGGCGACTGGAATCCAATCATATTACATTTACATTTGACATTTTAGTAATTTAGCAGACGCTCTTATCCAGAGCAACTTACTACAGTAGTGAATGCATACATTTCATACATTTCATGCACTGGCCCCCCGTGGGAATCAAACCCACAACCCTGGCGTTGCACACACCATGCTGGCGTTGCAAACACCATGCTCTACCAACTGAGCCACAGTTGTACATGATATACTATATAAAGCTATATAACTGTATAGTATGACTTATTACTGTACAAGGCAAACAGCATACTGTAGAAGAATTAAACAACACTGACAGTTAATGCAAACTGTCTGGAGTTAGATTAAGACAAAAAACAGTCTGAAATCATTGAGTCTTCAGGCCCAAATGTGAAGTGTGTTTGTGTTTCAAGTTTCATGTTTTTATTAGTTTTATGTACGGGATACACATTGTATACACATCCAACAAAATGCTTACTTGCAAGTTCCTTCTCGACAATGCTACAACAATAAGAATGTGTGTGTGTGTGTGTGTGTGTGTGTGTGTGTGTGTGTGTGTGTGTGTGTGTGTGTGTGTGTGAGTGTGTGTGTGTGTGTGTTGCAGACAGACTCCACCAGTGTATAGATATTATCTCCCATACATGTTGGGATTCCCTGAGACTTGACCACCTGTGAGCTGATGTTATTTTCTATTCTGTTCTGTCAGCAGCAGCAGGATGGTATATTAGCATCAGTCTGATCTCCCACCTGCCTGCTACACCAATAAGCATAAGATATTGAGAGAAGAGAGAGTGCCTCTTGACAGCGTTAGTACAGCGACTTGAGTCTCGCTGGAAATCAAGGCGAAGGCTAGACGGTGACTGCGGAAGCATCAATGTATAACCGTGAGTGCGATGTGAATGCCACGTTAAGCCTATTAAACATAATGTTGGGAGCATCAAAGCGTTTGGTCTAATCTATTTGTCACCTGTGACGGACATTTTGCATAAATGTCTTGTGGTGCGTCAGACCTAATGTTGATGATCTGTAACAAATGGCTTTTTACAAGAACTGTCATGTAATGAAGGTGGTTTATAAAGAGAAGATCATGTTTCAGGAAAGTTATCATTTTGGTAATACCAATCGACTAATTACTGTCTCCGTTAAAAACAAAAGATTTACTGAGAGATATCAAATCAAGTGGATACCCAATCAGTAACTCTACATTTTCACAGACAAAGAAAAATAAGGTATTCCTCTCAAACTGTTAGGATTGTATAATCCAGATGGCTGGGTGTGGCTAGCAGTACAGCTGTTGCGTTATGCTCCCCAGCCTAATATTGAATGACAGATCGGAAAGTGGAGAAACCCTGACGACTCAATTTGGAGTTAGAGAGACATTTCCAACCCCACTGCTAAAACCTAGCTAGGGGGTAAAAGCTCAACACTTTCCATTCAATCCCCTTCAACACTGAACACGAGAACTCTAGTCTCCACACGCATTACAGGAGAACAAATCTCCCTTTAGAAAACTGATACTCTGTATAAAAGGCCAATTGTTAAACGTGAGAGCAGACATGGGGTTGGTGACAGAGTTTAGGGGATGGCGGACGGACGGGTTCACAGGCTCAGAGCACACCAGCTGAGAGATTATCCCCTAGTGGGTAATGTCAGCAGCGTGGCGTTGAGGGTGTGCTGTGGCGTACGCTACGCTGAACACTGAGCTGTGTAACCCAACACTTTACTCTGGCGCTCACCCTGAGCGAGCTGCACGGGCAAACACACACAGGAAACACACACCTCTTCGCCCTGCCTCCAATTCCCATTTCACTCCCATGGGCTGCTCACTTCCAAAGGCACAGCTACAGGCCTACAGGGCCTAGGACATCTCCCATGTGTCCCGCAGGCAGCAACGGCCAACTCTCAACGGACCATGTATCCTGTGGCCTCTGTAAACACTCACAGAGACATGTTCATGCATGCACACACAGTTACATCACATGCAGCACACGCAAATGCATGAACGCACACACACGCAAACACACACACACAAACACACACACTTACAGTAGAAAGAACCAATGTCAAAACTGCTCAGAACACCACATACGTTACACAATAAATGAAAAGTCACATATAACATCTAAGGGGGGGGGGGGGGGGGAATGTGATAAAAGGCATTAGACAATAGTTCTTTTTTATTGTTTATTTCACTTCTGTTAATGATCTTTTTCACTTGCATTGACAATGTAAACATATGATTCCCATGCCAATAAAGCCCCTTAAATTGAATTGAATCAACAGAACAATTCATAGTTGATCATGAGAACTATAGATGAAATACCAGTAGTGACAAAGTAAAAACACTAAAAAGAGACAAAAACATTTTCTATCTAACATCGCTGGCTGGTTACTAAGGTCAGACAAGCAATTGTTAGTGAGAATAAACAAGTGCCTCAGTAGCCGAGCCGAGGGTTAAGAAAATACTCCTGCCATTTCTTCCCCGTTGCTACAATCGAGACACATTCTGTCAGGCGCTGAGTCACATTATTTATAAGCTAGGCAGACAAACTATTGACCTCGCCTCTTTTTCAACTACAACGCAGCAGCTGCATCTGACATTGACAAGGACACTCGAGGGAATGAGAGACAGAGAGAGAGAGAGAAAGAAAGAGAGAGACAGAGAGAGAGAGAGAAAAAGGAAGGAAGAGAGAGGGACAGAGAGAGCAAAAGAAAGAGGGCGAGAGAGGAAGGGGAGAGAGAAAGGGGGAGGGAGAGCGAGGGAGAGAAAGGGATAGAGAAATAGAGAGAGAGAATGTGAGAGAAAGCAATAGAGAGAGAGAGAGAGAGAGACAGAAAGAGAAAGATAGAGAAGAGAAAAAGAGAGCACCCTCCAGCCTTTCGCCTTTACGCTGTTGGCTTCAGGCGAAAGCCTTGGAATCGTTTCAGCAGGAGACTGTTTATATGAAAATATTTATGTTGTACGAGACCTGAGTGATGTTACTTTAGGGAGAACAAGGATCACTATGTGCTTTGGAACCGTAACTCACTCCAGTTGATGTATTATATGGACTGTGTGGGAGTTCTGGATTGCAATTATACAAATGTACACATTCTTATAGTTCTGAAGTTTGTGGTGGCAGATCATTTGCAACACACGCTAAAACATACTGAAACAACATGCTACCATGTCAAAATATATTAAGGCACATACTTGACTGACCTTTCAGCCAATACAGATTATACGTACGAGAAACGTGGACTAGAAATATGCCCCATTTATGCTAACATATAAAATGATGCTCCACCATCAGCAAAACAAAACTGCTAGTCATGAAGACGATCCAATAATAAGCAACCTGAGGGCATAGAGCTGTAAGGAACTGTAAACCATACAGTAAACCAGTCAGCAACTGAGCCAGAACCACAAGCCCACAGAGCTCAGTCAGTCAGGTTATTAGCCCAAGCCTCAGGCCCAGGTCCATCTCTCCAGCCAGACATCCAGCCTCAATGAGATGAGCAATGCCCTGGTGACTAAACACTCCTCTGGCCAGAAGTTCTGACCATGAGAACCAGTGGGTCGTCCCAAATGGCACCATATTCCCTATATAGAGCACTACTTTTGACCAGAGCTCTTGTCAAAAGTAGTTCACAATATAGGGAATAGGGTGCCATTTCAGACACAACCCCAGTGATTCTATATCCAGTCAGGCAGCATTTGGCTGGGAAAAGGTTAATCAGCTGGCAGTGGCAAGAGTAGATACGATGCAAATGGTGGACATTGTAAAGCATAATCTGTTTAGTCCTTTCTCACTCCCCTTCTCCCTTGCCCTTGGCTGTATATCTGTGATTCACAAAGGCGATGTCAGGCAGGCAAGCAGCCCAAGCCTTGGCATTTGTTTGCTTTTTTTCCTTCATGCGTTGTTTTATCTCTGTTATCCATAAACGTGGCATTACAAGGGTGAATTCACAAGCTAGCACGGAGTGGACTCATTCCAGAGTCTCTCTGCATACCAATTACACGGCTAGTCTGACGAATAGGAACAGGACGTTGGAGGGAAGGTCATCCTCTGGAAAGGAGGGAGGTGGAGAGAGATACCTGATGAAAAGGCCCCATCAGCAAAGCAGGAGAGGGTGAGGGCAGTGCATACACCTTGGGTCACAGCTAGTTATTGTTCAGGCTTCATAGCAATTTACAGTCAGTGACATATGTAACAACAACAGCCAGACAGGGCCATCAGCAGATAGAGGCTACATAGAGAGGCCCATATCCAGTCATTTGGAACCATTCTCTGTCTTCCCCTCTAAAATACCTACTTGAATTATAATCACGTAAGGCCTACTGCTTGGTCCATTACAGGTCAAATGCATGATTAATGTTGAACATGTACAAAACATTAAGGACATCTTCCTCATATTGAGGTGAACCCCCCACCCGCTTTTGCCCTCAGAACAGCCTCAACAGTGTGTGTTGACTCAACAGTGTGTGTTGAGTCAGCCAGTCAGGACGGCTGTTTCTAGCTGCACAACGCATTCGGATTAACTTTGACAGGCTGTCTCTTAGACCCACCACATATATCAACAGTACAGCAACGACAAGGCGGGGGGGGGGGGGGGGGGGGGGGGGGTCGAGAGGGAGAGGGATAGGGTCAGGCTACAAAAGGGACTGCTGCTGTGGCATGACTGGTTCTGTTGGTTTTATTCACAGAAGGCTCCAAAGAATATCGTCTCTCTAATGCTTTTTCAATACACACGTCATGGACGAACACATAGCCAAACTGTTACAAAGTACTCCATATTAACTAGATAGACAGTAATAACACTGTCTTTGTTGTATCATGCCTTGTTGTATTTCTTCTTGTAAAGTAATGGAGGTGTATTTAAACAGACTATACTGTAGCATCTACTGTATCTGATGTTGTGAACTCTGCTTTCTGATAAGTACTGTATCTGATGTTGTGAACTCTGCTTTATGATAAGTACTGTATCTGTAAGAGAACAGTCAGTGGAGAACAAGATGTCTCCTGTGAGATAAAGAAATGCAACAGAAACAACAAACATCTCACTGGAGAATAATAACATGCCTTCAAAACACTGAAAATGAATAGCTTACTTCCAGAGGGGGAGATTGTGCCTCTCTCTCTTTCCACTTTTCTCACTACTTTGTCTCTCTCTTTCTCCATTTTGCCTCTCCCTCTCCACTACCCTATTCCTACCTGGCCCCTATGATAACAGCATTCAGTGGTGTTCCTGTAACTGTACAGTTCATGTGTTCACTTCACAGCTCATGTGTGGATAACCAGCGTATGATTGCTATTTTGCTTGCTACTGTCCTGTGGGGGTTGGTTGGTTTGCATGGTGAGGAAGGTAGCTGAGACCTGAGGCTTGGCAGAGCAGAGCAGAGAGAGAGCAGCCCAGCCCAGCCTTCCTTCCCTTCCCCAGCACATGTGCTGCTGGAATGTGCTGCTGTCACTGATAAGATGGTGTACAGATCAGCAGCTACCAGCTAACAGCTACCGGCTAACAGCTACCAGCTACCAGCTTCCAGCTACCAACTTCCAGCTTCCAGTTACCAGCTACCAGCTTTCGGCTACCAGCCCATTCATGTAATCTAATTGTGGCGATATGGAGGCTGAGGCCAAACTCCTAAAAACGATCAGGCAAGCAGCTCAGCTCCCAGGCCGAGCCCCAGCCCAGGACTGTAGCTTTACTAGGATAAAGAAGCTTGGGTTACTATGGGAACACAACCATCTTATTCAAATCAAATCAAATTGTATTTGTCACATGCGCTGAATACAACAGGTGTAGACCTTATCGTGAAATGCTTACTTACAAGCCCTTAAAACCTCTTAAGGCTAGGGGGCAGTATTTTGGCGTCTGGATGAAAAGCGTGCACAAAGTAAACTGCCTGTTACTCAGGCCCAGAAGCTAGGATATGCATATAATTGGTAGATCTGGATAGAGAACACTCTAAAGTTTCTAAAACTGTTAAAATAATGTCTGTGAGTATAACAGAACTGATTTGCCAGGCGAAACCCCGAGGACAAACCATCCATGGGGAAAATAATTTTGGTCATAGGATTTTCAAATTGTTTTCTATGGGAAACCCTATTGATTAGGAACATAGTTGCCGTTCCTATGGCTTCCACTAGATGTCAACAGTCTTTAGAAATTGGTCAATGTTTTTCTTTTGAGAAATTAAGAAGTAGTGTTGTTCTTTGTACGTGTAACTCTGAAGGTCCCAAGTCTTTTGTTGCGCGTGAACAGGAGCGCGCTCCGTGTTATTTTTCTTCGGTATTGGAAACAGATTATCCCATCTTAAATTTTATCGATTATTTACATTTTAGGATAACTGAGGTTGGATTAGGAACATTGTTTGAAATGTTTGGACCAAGTTTACAGGTAACTTATTAGATACTTTGTAGTCATGTTGGGCAAGTTGGAACCGGTGTATTTCTGAATCAAACATGCCAAATAAATGGACATTTTGGGGATATAAAGAAGGAATTTATAGAACAAAACTACCATTCATTGTGTCACTGAGACATTTAGGATTGCAAAAAGAAGAAGATCTTCAAAGGTAAGGCATTTATTATATTATAATTTCTGACTTTTGTGTTGCACCTGCCTGGAAGAAAAATTATTTTCATGTGTTTGTATGCGGGGCGCTGTCCTCAGATAATCGCATGGTGTGCTTTCGCCGTAAAGCCTTTTTGAAATCTGTGACTGTGGCTGGATTAACAAGAAGTTAAGCTTTATTTTGATGTATTACACTTATATTTTCGTGAATGTTGAATATTGATATTTTTGTAGTTTGAATTTGGCGTTCTGCAATTTCACCGGATGTTGTCAAATCTATCCCGTAAACGGGATTGGCGCGTTAAGGGATCACTAAGAGGTTTTAACCAACAATGCAGTTTTAAGAAAAATACCTAAAGAAAAATAAGAAATAAAAGTAACAAATAATTAAAGACCAGCAGTAAAATAACAACAGTGAGGCTATATACAGGGGGTACCGGTACAGAGTCAATGTGCGGAGGCACCGGTTATTCGAGGTAATTGAGGTAATATATACATGTAGGTAGAGTTATTAAAGTGACTTATGCATAGATAATAACAGAGAGTAGCAGCAGCGTAAAAGAGGGGTGGGGGGGCAATGCAAATAGTCTGGGAAGCCATTTGATTAGATGTTCAGGAGTCTTATGGCTTGGGGGTAGAAGCTGTTTAGAAGCCTCTTGGACCTAGACTTGGCACTCCGGTATCGCTTGCCGTGCGGAAGCACAGCGAACAGTCTATGACAATTTTTAGGGCCTTCCTCTGACACCGCCTGGTATAGAGGTCCTGGATGGCAGGAAGCATGGCCCCAGTGATGTACTGGACCGTTCGCACTAAGCTCTGTAGTGCCTTGTGGTCAGAGGCCGAGCAGTTGCCATACCAGGGAGTGATGCAACCAGTCAGGATTGGTGCAGCTGTAGAACCTTTTGAGGATCTGAGGACCCATGCCAAATCTTTTCAGTCTCCTGAGGGTGAATAGGTTTTGTCGTACCCTCTTCATGACTGTCTTGGTGTGCTTGGACCATATTAGTTTGTTGGTGATGTGGACACCAAGGAACGTGAAACTCTCAACCTGCTCCACTACAGCCCAGTCAATGAGAATGGGGGCTGTCCTTCTCCCATGACTTCAGGTTAGGGAAACAACTCTCTCTCTCTCTCTTTCTCTCTCTCTCTCTCTCCCTCCCTCCCTCCCTCCTCGGAAGGGCTTTATAGGGCTGCAGTGATTAAACAGAAAAACCATTGTGCATTCTGCTGCACTGAACAATGGCGTGTGTTTTTGGCCTCCGGGCCCCAAATACACATTAGCTCACTTACTCCTAGTCTGCCATGGATTCCTGCCATGTATCTAGTAACAAAACAAATAAAAAAACAAACAGATTCAGTCAGACAGGCATATTCTTTGCCGTGTCTGTAGGATAGAACACAGCAGATTCACTGTGTAGGGTAGGCCTATGCCTGTAGGATTGAACACAGCAGATTCACTGTGTAGGGTAGACCTATGCCTGTAGGATAGAACACAGCAGATTCACTGTGTAGGGTAGGCCTATGCCTGTAGGATAGAACACAGCAGATTCACTGTGTAGGGTAGACCTATGCCTGTAGGATAGAACACAGCAGATTCACTGTGTAGGGTAGGCCTATGCCTGTAGGATAGAACACAGCAGATTCACTGTGTAGGGTAGGCCTATGCCTGTAGGATAGAACACAGCAGATTCACTGTGTCCTGTAGGACAGGAGATAGCAGTACCACGCAATGACTTACAAAAACTACTGCAAATGTAGCGATCTGTAGCTGACTACTACAAATGTAGGTATATGTAAACAAATCACTCTACCAAGAGAACATACAGTTGAAGTCGGATGTTTACATACACTTAGGTTGCAGTCATTAAAATTCGTTTTTCAACCATTCCACAACTTTCTTGTTAACAAACTACAGTTTTGGACAGATTATTTTACGGACAGATTATTTCACTTATAATTCACTGTATCACAATTTCAGTGGGTCAGACGTTTACATACACTAAGTTGACTGTGCCTTTAAACAGCTTGGAAAATTCCAGAGAATGATGTCATGGCTTTAGAAGCTTCTGATAGCTTAATTTAAATAATTTGAGTCAATTTGAACAAGGCCTACCTTCAAACTCAGTGCCTCTTTGCTTGACATCATGGGAAAATCAAAAGAAATCAGCCAAGACCTCAGAAAAAAAATTGTCGACTTCCACAAGTCTCCTGGAGATGAACGTACTTTGGTGCGAAAAGTTCAAATCAATCCCAGAACAACAGCAAAGGACCCTGTGAAAATGCTGGAGGAAACAGGTACAAAAGTATCTATATCCACAGTAAAACGAGTCCTATAGCGACATAACCTGAAAGGCCGCTCAGCAAGGAAGAAGCCACTGCTCCAAAACCGCCATAAAAAAGCTAGACTACGGTTTGCAGCTACACATGGAGACAAAGATCGTACTTTTAGAGAAATGTCCTCTGGTTTGATGAAATAAAAATAGAACTGTTTGGCCATAATGACCATTATGTTTGGAGGAAAAAGGGGGAGCCTAGCAAGCCGAAGAACACCATCCCAACCGTGAAGCACGGGGGTGGCAGCATCATGTTGTGGGGGTGCTTTGCTGCAGGAGGGACTGGTGCACTTCACTAAATAGATGGCATCATGAGGCAGGAAAATTATGTGGATATATTGAAGCAACATCTCAAGACATCAGTCAGGAAGTTAAAGCTTGGTCGCAAATGGGTCATCCAAATGGACAATGACCCCAAGCATACTTCCAAAGTTGTGGCAAAATGGCTTAAGGACAACAAAGTCAAGGTATTGGAGTGACCATAACAAAGCCCTGACCTCAAACCTATAGAAAATGTGTGGGCAGAACTGAAAAAGTGTGTGCGAGCAAGGAGGCCTTTAAACCTGACTCAGTTACACCAGCTCTGTCAGGAGGAATGGGCCAAAATTCACCCAACTTATTGTGGGAAGCTTGTGGAAGGCTACCTGAAACGTTTGACCCAGGTTCAACAATTTAAAGGCAATGCTACCAAATACTAATTGAGTGTATGTAAACTTCTGACCCACTGGGAATGTGATGAAAGAAATACAAGCTGAAATAAATCATTCTCTCTACTATTATTCTGACATTTCACATTCTTAAAATAAAGTGGTGATCCTACCTGACCTAAAACGGGATTTTTACTCGGATTAAATGTCATGAATTGTGAAAAACTGAGTTTAAATGTATTTAGCTAAGGTGTATGTAAACTTCTGATTTCAACTGTATCTCAGATGTCTGTATGTTTGTAAAGTAAATTACCTGTACTGATAAATGTCTTTCAATGAAGCAACCCAGCTAAATTTGTTGACAATCATCAGCTCAGGCGACTGCATTCCCAACATGGAAGTCACAGCAGAGCAGGGCTGGGCTCGGTTGCCCCGTTCATCCGTCACCCGCCTGCCTGTTTCTCAGTTTAGTGTCACTCGTTGCCTGTGACAGCTGTGCTGCTGTGACGGCTGTGCTGCTGTGACGACTATGCTGCAGTCCTCTGGAGGATCTGGCTCTGAGTACACACGATGACGGCCACAGTTCTGTCACTCACTGTCAGCTGTCATCCCACACACACAAACTGCCCCTGCTCCGAATGACATCTTGGTGTACCATTGTGGCGTCACCCTGCTGAAACACTCTACCCTACCCCACCACACACACACACCCCTCCCTTCCTCCTCCATCCATCCCTCCCTCCCCAGCTCTGCCTGTCAGTGTCTGCAGCCTCCCTGTTTCCTGCCCCCTTTCCTCCCCTCGTATTATTGTGCAAATTGAAACACCAGGGAGAGAGTCTAGTCATTCAGACAGATGCAGATCGGGACTCCCTTTCTCTCTCCTTCCCTCCCTCCCTCTCTTTCAGTGCCTTTCTTGGCAGGCGGGAGGGGGAATATGATTATCCAGCAGGGGAAATGTTTCATCAACACCTGGAGCTGATCATGAAAATAGGGGTGTTTATGTACTGTGCTGTGTGAGGATGTACACAGGGTTGTTCTCTCTCTGCTGCCTGCCAGGCTGGAGGGTTCTCTCTCTCTGCTGCCTGCCAGGCTGGAGGGTTCTCTCTCTCTGCTGCCTGCCAGGCTGGAGGGTTCTCTCTCTGCTTCCTGCCAGGCTGGAGGGTTCTCTCTCTCTGCTTCCTGCCAGGCTGGAGGGTTCTCTCTCTCTGCTTCCTGCCAGGCTGGAGGGTTCTCTCTCTCTGCTGCCTGCCAGGCTGGAGGGTTCTCTCTCTCTGCTGCCTGCCAGGCTGAAGGGTTCTCTCGCTCTGCTTCCTGCCAGGCTGAAGGGTTCTCTCGCTCTGCTTCCTGCCAGGCTGGAGGGTTCTCTCTCTCTGCTCTCTGTCAGGCTGGAGGGTTCTGTCTCTGCGGCCTGGCACGCTGAAGGGTTCTCTCGCTCTGCTTCCTGCCAGGCTGGAGGGTTTTCTCGCTCTGCTTCCTGCCACGCTGAAGGGTTCTCTCGCTCTGCTTCCTGCCAGGCTGGAGGGTTCTCTCTCTCTGCTCTCTGTCAGGCTGGAGGGTTCTGTCTCTGCTGCCTGCCAGGCTGGAAGGTTCTCTCTCGGTTGCCTGCCAGGCTGGAGGGTTCTCTCTCGGTTGCCTGCCAGGCTGGAGGGTTCTCTCTCGGTTGCCTGCCAGGCTGGAGGGTTCTTTCTCTCTGCTGCCTGCCAGGCTGGAGGGTTCTCTCTCGGTTGCCTGCCAGGCTGGAGGGTTCTCTCTCGGTTGCCTGCCAGGCTGGAGGGTTCTTTCTCGGTTGCCTGCCAGGCTGGAGGGTTCTCTCTCTGTGGCCTGCCAGGCTGGAGGGTTCTCTCTCGGCTGCCTGCCAGGCTGGAGGGTTCTTTCTCTCTGCTGCCTGCCACGCTGGAGGGTTCTCTCTCTCTGCTGCCTGCCAGGCTGGAGGGTTCTCTCTCTGCTGCCTGCCAGGCTGGAGGTTTCTCTCTCGGTTGCCTGCCAGGCTGGAGGGTTCTCTCTCGGTTGCCTGCCAGGCTGGAAGGTTCTCTCTCGGTTGCCTGCCAGGCTGGAGGGTTCTCTCTCTCTCTGCTGCCTGCCAGGCTGGAGGGTTCTCTCTCTCTGCTGCCTGCCAGGCTGGAGGGTTCTCTCTCTGCTGCCTGCCAGGCTGGAAGGTTCTCTCTCGGTTGCCTGCCAAGCTGGAGGGTTCTCTCTCGGTTGCCTGCCAGGCTGGAGGGTTCTCTCTCGGCTGCCTGCCAGGCTGGAAGGTTCTCTCTCGGTTGCCTGCCAGGCTGGAGGGTTCTCTCTCTCTGCTTCCTGCCAGGCTGGAGGGTTCTCTCTCTCTGCTGCCTGCCAGGCTGGAGGGTTCTCTCTCTGCTGCCTGCCAGGCTGGAAGGTTCTCTCTCGGTTGCCTGCCAGGTTGGAGGGTTCTCTCTCGGCTGCCTGCCAGGCTGGAGGGTTCTCTCTCGGTTGCCTGCCAGGATGGAGGGTTCCCTCTCTCTCTGCTGCCTGCAAGGCTGGAGGGTTCTCTCTCTTTGCTGCCTGTCAGGCAGGAGGTAACTAACCAGGAGTCTGGATGAATACAGGCTGCCACTACAGTTATAGTAGGATTTCAGTCTAGCTTTCTCCCTCTCTGTTCACTCTCGCTCTGTTCTCTCTCTCTGTTCACTCTCTCTCGCTCTTTCTTTCTCATCCTCTCATGGAGCCTAGTAATACGTACCTCCTCAACAGACAGACAGATGGACGGACAGACAGAACAGGAAGGCAGTAGGCAATATGTATTTTTGTAAAGAACCAAACACGTTGTGCTGGTGAACTGTTAAAAGCAGCGGGTGGCCACTGTGTGTTAGGGGTCACCAGCTGGGTGTTGGCGAACAGTGGCAATTCAACATTAAGACCTGTCAGGCCATAAACAGAAACGATGGTCCATGTTCTGGTAAGAGGCGTTGGAACGGCCACCCGTTGCTTTTAACACTAGGAGAGCCGAGAGCGTCATGTTGACTCAAAACAAATGTACTTTATTTTATTACTCTGGCATTTTTAAAGTCATGTCCCCCCTCGTTGTTAAATAGTAATATCACAAACAGAATTTGTGTTATAAGAAATTTAGACATGTCATTTTTTCCCCACTGCCCATCATTTGCAACACTCAAAGCACAGTAATACTGTATATTTGAACTCAAAATATGCAATTCTGTTCTATTGAAATTAAATCATCTTAAATTCATAATGTTTCTCAAGATATGCCCTTAACAAATGAATAATGAATGATCTTTGTGATGGTGTTTATTAAATGGATTTTAACACTTGAATTGTGGTGTTTCAGTGACTTTTCGTTTGTATGCTACATGAAAACGCTATTGTGTTCTTTGAAATACATTTTATTTTGTATTATAATGTTGCCTAAGACCTTCATAAACACAACAAAATAATTATTTTGCAATACCATACACAAAATGTATTTATTAGACTGTCATTGGCTCAAAGGGGAGTCCCTCGAGGCCAGGCTTTTCTAGTGTTAACTGTTCTTCAGCACTGTCTGTTTTATTCTACAGCAGTGACAACTACAGCAGTGATATTTTCACCGACACACAGAGAACAGTTGGGTAAAAAGATCAAGGCGATACCAAATGCAAACAGCGTTTGTGGGAGAGAGTTCTGTGATATTATTTGTATTCTCCCTCTCTCTCACCAGCAAGTCTTTTCATCCATATTGACTTGAAGATTTTCATTGCGCTGTGTTTGTGTGTGTGCCAGGGTTTGTGTGTGTAATTGTGGTCTCATTCCACGCCTTGTGTAAAGAGAGTGCTCCTGTTGGCTTTCTGTGTGTGTGTGTGTGTGTGTGTGTGTGTGTGTGTGTGTGTGTGTGTGTGTGTGTGTGTGTGTGTGTGTGTGTGTGTGTGTGTGTGTGTGTGTGTGTGTGTGTGTGTGTGTGTCCTCGTTTTGTAAAACGTAACAAAGTGGTCTGTCTGAAAGGAGCGAACACATAGATGTGTATATAACCCCCATAATACAGAAGTTGAGAGAGGGACAGACAGAGAGAGGGACAGACAGACAGAGCGAGAGATACCCAATAACATGGTATTTCTGACAAAATGAGTCATATGTGTTAGATCTCTTTCTCACTGTTCCAGACAAATTGGTTGCAGAAGTCCATAATGTACTAACTACATATCTCACATATGTATTTATCTTCACACAAAATATTGTTTAAGATTGAATATATCAAGAACACTTCCGTAGTGTTTCTACAGACGCAGTCAGTTAACATTGAATTCAGGAACTGCTTGATTTACATGCATAGTATATCTACAGTTGAAGTCGGAAGTTTACAAACACTTAGGTTGGAGTCATTAAAACTCGTTTTTCAACCACTCCACAAATTTCTTGTTAACAAACCATAGTTTTGGAAAGTCGGTTAGGACATCTACTTTGTGCATGACACAAGTAATTTTTCCAACAATTGTTTACAGACAGATTATTTCACTTATAATTCACTGTATCACAATTCCAGTGGGTCAGAAGTTTACATACACTAAGTTGACTGTGCCTTTAAACAGCTTGGAAAATTCCAGAAAATGATGTCATGGCTTTAGAAGTTTCTGATAGGCTAATTGACATCATTTGAGTCAATTGGAGGTGTGCCTGTGGACGTATTTCAAGGCCTACCTTCAAACTCAGTGCCTCTTTGCTTGACATCATGGGAAAATCAAAAGAAATTAGCCAAGACCTCAGAAAAAACATTGTAGACCTCCACAAGTCTGGTTCATCCTTGGGAGCAATTTCCAAACGCCTGAAGGGACGACGTTCATCTGTACAAACAATAGCACGCAAGTATAAACACCATGGTACCACGCAGCCGTCATACCGCTCAGGAAGGAGACGCATTCTGTCTCCTGGAGATGAACGTACTTTGGTGCGAAAAGTGCAAATCAATCCCAGAACAACAGCAAATGACCTTGTGAAAATGCTGGAGGAAACAGGTACAAAAGTATCTGTATCCACAGTACAACGAGTCCTATATCGACATAATCTGAAAGGCCGCTCAACAAGGAAGAAGCCACTGCTCCAAAACCGCCATAAAAAAGCCAGATTACGGTTTGCAACTGCATATGGGGACAAAGATCGTACCTTTTGGAGAAATGTCCTCTGGTTTGATGAAAGAAAAATACAACTGTTTGGCCATAATGACCATCGTTATGTTTGGAGGAAAAAGGGGGAGGCTTGCAAGCCGAAGAACACCATCCCAACCGTGAAGCACGGGGGTGGCAGTGTCATGTTGTGGGGGTGCTTTGCTGCAGGAGGGACTGGTGCACTTCACTAAATAGATGGCATCGTGAGGATGGACAATTATGTGGATATATTGAAGCAACATCTCAAGACATCAGTCAGGAAGTGAAAGCTTGGTCGCAAATGGGTCTTCCAAATGGACAATGACTCCAAGCATACTTCCAAAGTTGTGGCAAAATGGCTTAAGGACAACACAGTCAAGGTATTGGAGTGGCCATCACAAAGCCCTGACCTCAATCCTATAGAAAATGTGTGGGCAGAACTGAAAAGGTTTGTGCGAGCAAGGAGGCCGACAAACCTGACTCAGTTACACCAGCTCTGTCAGAAGGAATGGGTCAAAATTCACCCAACTTATTGTGGGAAGCTTGTGGAAGGCTACCCGAAACATTTGAACCAAGTTAAACAATTTAAAGGCAATGCTACCAAATACTAATTGAGTGTATGTAAACATCTAACCCACTGGGAATGTGATGAAAGAAATACAAGGTGAAATAAATCATTCTCTCTACTATTACTCTGACATTTCACATTCTTAAAATAAAGTGGTGATCCTAACTGACCTAAGACATTTAATTGGATTAAATGTCAGGAATTGTGAAAAACTGAGTTTAAATGTATTTGGCTACGGTGTATGTAAACTTCCGACTTCAACTGTATATACACAGAGTATACCAAACATTAGGACCACCTTCCTAAGATTGATTTGCACCCCCTTAAATCCTTCTTTAACCTGTCTCCTCCCCTTCCTCTAAACAGATCGAAGTGGATTTAACAATTGACATCAATAAAGGATCATAGCTTTCACCTGGATTCACCTGGTCAGTCTATGTCATGGACATTTTTTGTATACTCAGTGTATATAGCCATTACTCAAGGAATGGAACAAGCGCTTTGCTTCCACATGAGAAAATACTGCAGCTGACAATGTACGCGCGGTAAAAGTAGAAATGTAAATGAGAGAGCGATCCCCTAGCGTTGCGTAACCAACTCTTATCTAAACTCTATGATCTTGGCCAGCTACTGCTTATTAGTCTGCTGCCAAAACTCAAACAACAACAGTCCAAGTCCTTATTTGGATTTCTTCTCACACGAAAGCTCATATTTGACAGACAGACAGCTCTGAAGAAACCTTCCGAGATATGATCGGCGGCTGAGGCCTGTCATTGACTTCTGAATTGCAGAAAGAGGCTGATCCACAGAGGGAGCCCAAGGGAGGCAGAAAGAGGCTGATCCAGAGGGAGACCAAGGGAGGCAGAAGAGGCTGGTCCACGGAGGGAGCCCAAGGGAGGCAGAAAGAGGCTGATCCAGAGGGAGACCAAGGGAGGCAGAAAGAGGCTGATCCACGGAGGGAGACCAAGGGAGAAGGAAAGAGGCTGATCCACGGAGGGAGACCAAGGGAGGCAGAAAGAGGCTGATCCACGGAGGGAGACCAAGCGAGGCAGCAGCACTGGCAAGTAGCAGCCGTCTCAATATCTTATTTCAGGCTGGGAATAGAGCTCTGCAGTGATTATTGTTAGTATCACTCCAACCAGAAAGACTATTCCCCTCAGAGCTAATGTTCCTATCTCACATTTGTAGCAAGGAGCATGTTGACAACTGTTACACTAATTGCTTTCACAGCTAGTCATTTATAAAGAAAACATGCTCTGAGACCCTCTATGGAGCTTTAGCAAGTCACGGCATCTCTCAGAATAAATGCTCTAACCCAGAAATCATGAGAAAGACTAGAGGCCGATCTGCTTTGATTTCCACCCAATCAAAATAACAGGTTTTGTCGTTCATGATGTCATGGCAAAACAAAAACTAAGTGGACGTTGATGCTAGCGAAATAAACACTCCTTTATCGTTCTCCGCTCACTCATATAGGCATACATAATTAGCTATTAACATAAGATGTTGGTGATCACATGATCATGCCGATACTAATATGTTGTGAGAAATAGTGGATGTTTGGTTGACCTGCAAGACGGTCTAGGTAGCATGGTGACAGTATGCATTAGCAAAACATTGACTATTATTGGGTCCTCTCTACTGCACTGCTGTCACGCCCTGACCTGAGAGAGAGACGGTTTATTTCTCTATTTTGTTAGGTCAGGGTGTGGGGTGGGCATTCTATGTTTTGTATTTCTTTGTTGGGCCGAGTATGGTTCCTAATCAGAGGCAGCTGTCTATCGTTGTCTCTGATTAGGAATCATACTTAGGCATCCTTTTCCCACCTGTGTTTTGTGGGTAGTTATTTTCTGTTTAGTGTTTTACCTGACAGAACTGTGCGCTTTCGTTTCCATTGTTTATTATTTTGTTTTAAGTGTTCTGAGTAAAAATAAATATCAAGATGAACACTTACCACGCTGCACCTTGGTCCCCTCATTGCGACGGTCGTAACAGAACTACCCACTACCAAAGGACCAAGCAGAGTGGTCAGGAGGACTGGACCTGGGAGGAAATCCTGGATGGGGCAGGACCCTGGACAAGGCCTGGGGAGTATCGCCGTCCGCAAGAGGAGATCGAGGCAGCGAAAGCGAAACAGCAATACTATGAGGAACAAGCACGGCAACAACGGAAGCCCGAGAGGCAGCGGCAACAAAACAAATTGGGGGGGGCACATGGGGAGATTGGCGAAGTCGGGGTTGAGACCTGAGCCAACTCCCCGTGCTTACCATGGGGAGCGAGTGACCGAGCAAGCACCGTGTTATGTGGTGATGCGCACTGTGTCGCCAGTGCACACTCACAGCCCGGTACGCTCGGTGCAAGCTCCTCACAGTTGCCTTGCTAGAGTTGGCAGTCAGCCAGGAAGAAGTGTGCCGGCTCAGCGTTCCTGGTCTCCAGTGCGTCTCTTCGGCCCAGGTTATCCTGCGCCAGCTCTACACACGGTACCCCCCGTTCACCAGCACAAACCAGTTCGTCTTGTGCCAGCCCTAAGCTCCAGACCACCAGTGCGCCTCCACGGCCCACTATACCCTGTGCCTGCTCTGCGCACCCAGTCTCCTGTGCGTCTCCCCAGTCCGATGAGACCGGTTCCAGCTCCACGTAGGAAGCCTCCAGTGATGATCTATGGTCCGAAGCCTCCAGTGATAATCCATGGCACGAAGCATCCAGTGATGATCCATGGCACGAAGCCTCCAGTGATAATCCATGGCACGAAGCCTCCAGTGATAATCCATGGCTCGGAGCCTGTAGGGATAATCCATGGCAAGAAGCCTGTAGGGATGATCCATGGCCCGGAGCCTATAGAGATGATCCATGGCACGAAGCCTCCAGTGATAATCCATGGCCCGGAGCCTCCAGTGATAATCCATGGCCCGGAGCCTGTAGTGATGATCCATGGCCCGGAGCCTGTAGTGATGATCCATGGCACGAAGCCTCCAGTGATAATCCATGGTCCGGAGCCTCCAGTGATGATCCATGGCACGAAGCCTCATGTGATGATCCATGGCCCGGAGCCTATAGGGATGATCCATGGCACGAAGCCTTCAGTGATGATCCATGGCCCGGAGCCTGTAGGGATGATCCATGGCACGAAGCCTCCAGTGATAATCCATGGCCCGGAGCCTGTAGGGATAATCCATGGCAAGAAGCCTGTAGGGATGATCCATGGCACGAAGCCTCCAGTGATGATCCATGGCCCGGAGCCTATAGGGATGATCCATGGCACGAAGCCTCCAGTGATGATCCATGGCCCGGAGCCTGTAGAAATGATCCATGGCACGAAGCCTCCAGTGATAATCCATGGCCCGGAGCCTCCAGTGATTATCCATGGCACAAAGCCTCCAGTGATAATCCATGGCACGGAGCCTGCAGCGACCTACAGCGACGCTCTCCAGTCCGGAACCTTCAGCGACGCTCCCCAGTCCGGAGCCTCCAGCGACGCTCCCCAGTCCGGAGTCTCCAGCGACACTCCCCAGTCCGGAGCCTCCAGCAACGCTCCCCAGTCCGGAGCCTCCAGCGACGCTCCCCAGTACGGAGCCTCCTGAGACGGCCTGCAGCCCGGAACCTCCTGAGACGGCCTGCAGCTCGGAACCTCCTGAGACGGCCTGCAGCCCGGAGTCTTCAGCGACGGTCTGCAGCCCAGAGTCTTCAGCGACGGTCTGCAGCCCAGAGTCTTCAGCGGCGGTCTGCAGCCCAGAGTCTTCAGCGGCGGTCTGCAGCCCAGAGTCTTCAGCGGCTGTCTGCAGCCCAGAGTCTTCAGCGGCGGTCTGCAGCCCAGTCTTCAGCGGCGGTCTGCAGCCCAGAGTCTTCAGCGGCGGTCTGCAGCCCAGAGTCTTCAGCGGCGGCCTGCAGCCCAGAGTCTTCAGCAGCGGTCGGCAGTTCAGAGCCTCCGGCGATGATCCACGGTCTGGTTCCTCTGGCGACACAGAAGCAGGGGGATCAGTGGGTGGTGTGGGGGCTACGCCCTGAACCAGAGCCGCTGCCAAGTATAGATGCCCACCCGGGCCCTCCCCTATAGGTCCCGGCCCGCACCTTTGGGGGGGGGGGGGGGGGGGGGGGGGGTACTGTAACGCCCTGACCTGAGAGAGACGGCTTATTTCTCTATTTTGTAAGGTCAGGGTGTGGGGTGGCATTCTATGTTTTGTATTTCTTTGTTGGGCCGAGTATGGTTCCTAATCAGAGGCAGCTGTCTATCGTTGTCTCTGATTAGGAATCATATTTAGGCATCCTTTTCCCACCTGTGTTTTGTGGGTAGTTCTTTTCTGTTTTGTATTCGTTACCTGACGGAACTGTTTGGCTTTTCGGTTGGTTTCTTTGTTCTAGTGTTTTCATTGTTAAATAAAGATAATGAACACTTACCACGCTGCGCTTTGGTCCCCTCTCTACGACATCCGTAACAACTGCACTGAATGTGCCAATGGTAAATAAAATGTCAAACTGCCTCTGTATTTACTACTTCATTCTGAAAGCGAGCATTAGACTAAATCTTGTGTTGTGAGCTTAGGAGATGATTTGGGGGGGATTTCGTTAAGGCCCTACTCAGCAAAGCCAACCAATAGACCAGTTGAACTTGATGGGCCCAGGTCCCTGGAAAATGAAGAATTTTTGCATACAAGCAAATTTTTAAAGGGATTCACTTGAGAGATGTTGATGTAACTGTACAAGTATGAACAAGCAAGACATTCACTGCCTGTTCTACTGCTCTCTCAGTCAATGAGTGGACTAGGCCAAAAGGAAAACACACTTAATGAGGCACTTAGTGTTCTTTCTACTTATGTTTCATTATTTGTATTGTAAATCTTTCTCAGGCCTCATTGCCAGCCAGTCATTTAAACATTTCCGCAGCCAAATGCCACAATATGTGATCCTAAATTGCAGGGGTGGTAAACAGGGAGACACGTATTATTTCAATAACAACCTTTCTTATTCAACACTGTTTCATTGATTATGAGTGAAAGAGCAGAGAGCAAAGCAGAGCCTGGTCAGACTCAAGAAATCCCATAAACAGAAGGCAAAGCAGCCAGTGGATGAACAGGCAACTTTAACCAGTCAGAAGTCTAATCCTTCTCACCAGGCTTCAAGACAACATCTTAATCACTTGATAATTGCATCCTGTCACACGCCACACAAAGCAGACCGAGAGAGAAAGGAGGAAGATACAACCCAGCAGCACAACACATCTAGAACACTGACAGTGACATTAGCCAGACTGTTCAATACCTCTCATAGGGAAACAACGACCAAATGAAGAGGGAAACAAAAGGAAAAGCCAGCAGCAGCACACACCACATCCACTACAGTGACAGTCACAGCAACCAAGCTATTCATTACTTCTCATAACGGACAATGAAGACTGTTCCGCAGGGGGACCATAAGGGCTGTATGTAACCTCCGCCCCACACACCCTCTGGAGAGAACAAGCTCTTTCTAGGGAGGATATTTAGATCATTTGTCAATATATTGGGCACACAGCCTCAGCAGCACAGCCAAAAGGATGCTATCTCTCCACTATCGGGCATGACAGTACACACACACACACACACACACACACACACACACACACACACACACACACACACACACACACACACACACACACACACACACACACACACACACACACACACACACACACACACAGCACAGCCAAAATGTTTATCTCTCTTACTCTCTCTCCGCCACGGGAGAGATGGGTCCCATGGGTCTTAAGAAGCATTTCTTCATGGGACGTGTCAGGCTCTGAGCACCGACGCCTCCGGGGGCCTGCCTGTTAATTAAAAGGGGAGTTGTTGTTTGTCACCGGCTGGCAGCATACAGTATGATGCACTACAGCCATCACTATGAGAGTAACGAAAACACTGAGCGGTATTGCAACATGATGACCATACAAAACAGTTTAACAGGCCTCTGGATCCAGAGACCAAATGGTATACTTCAGCAATAAGGCAGAGGGGGTGTGGTATATGGCCAATATACCACATTTAATGGCTGTTATTAGGCACGATGTATCGCGGAGTGCCTGGACACAGCCCTTAGCCATTTTATATTGGCCATATAGCACAAACCCCAGAGGTACTTTATTGCTATTACCAACATAATTAGAGCAGCAAAAATAAATGTTTTGTCATACCTGTGGTACACGGTCTGATATACCACGGCTGTCAGCCAATCAGCATTCATGCCTCGAACCACCCAGTTTATAATGTTAATTTATGGCTTGTAGTTCAACACAAGTGTTGAGTTGTTATAACTACAGCTTTTAGCAACATCCCAACACTGAACAAGTTCCAAGTCTCTAGACCAAATACTATACTGTTGATGTACGGCTTGTACGGTTTGTTCATCCAACACACTGCTGAATTGTTACAGATGCAGCTTCATTTACACCTGCTATAACGCTTCAAACACACCGACAGCGTCATTGCGCAAAATAGTATGCAGCATCATCTGGACATGTGTGCAACAAAAGTTCAACATTCACCTTCTGCTACCATTTCTGTCAAGCCGTCTACACATACAGTTTGACACATACGTTCAATAAATCCAACATCTGCACCACACCGAACGCACTGCAACTGCCTCTGCAACACAATGCTGCACAGCAAACGCAGCGTTTCATTGGAAATGAATGTAATTCTGGTGTACCAAAATGCAATGACGCCATCGGTGTGTTCGAATCGTAAGAGTAGAGTAGGCTGATTGTTTATGACAAGAGAGAATAATATACTATTTTAAGGGATATAATGTAAGACAGTGTAATAACACATGTTAACACATAATCTGTGTTAATGTGACAATAAACAGGTCAAAATCCCCCCCATTACAAATGACTGCTGACGGTTACAGAGAAAAAAGTCAAATCAAGCCTAAACAGACAAACATAAGGATCAACTCTGTGTGGATTAGCGAGGGGGATTTGCCACTCTAGCATCAACGTCACACAAAGAGAGGAGGGAAATATCACATCTCACTTCTATTATGGAAGGTGGATAATTGCAATATTTTCTTATTGTTTCTGTTAGTACATTACCCACGGGGGGACTTTTGAGGGGCTTTAACAGTATTGTATAATTGTCTTAATAGGCATTTGAGAGAGGGCTTTTTATTCTACATGCCTCATCTCCTCACTGACATTTCTAGTCACTATAGCATAGCCCAGTTTGACAAAGTAGGCATGTCTTGTTTGTACTGTTAATTTACACAGGTTAGTGACTTTCCAGGTGAAATCTGGACTCAAAACAAATAAAGAAATGATAATCAAGTCGTGGATTGGTTTCTAGCATAATGAACTAGGCTATGGGAGCAGAGCAGGTTGCTGCATACATTACACACAACATAAGCTCCAAGAGCAGCAGGCAGCTTTATTCTTTCAATCCAAGGCTGCAATATTACCCACTACTGAAACATGTTTAACGTGAAAGCAAAACACTCACATTCACATAAACATGGTGTACAGTACTGTTGAGCAGCAAGCTATAGAGGTTCAATAAACCCAGAGAAAATGTGAGATTGATCTCAATATACTGTGAAAGTGCCCAGTCTAATCCGTCTCACTGGCCTGTCATGAACAGGGAGGCCTGTACTGACCATCAGTGAATTATACGAGGTTAAGAACACTCTTTCAACGGCACTGTGTTTATTAGAGAATGATGCAATAGGTCAGTGTGTTATTGAATGGCTAATGGTGCCGTGTCAGTTGGATAATTGATAGGAAATTAGCATTTAACATTCCTGCTTGGCCCTATCACATAGGCTTTCCAGATGCGTGCCCAACCCACACTTAGCTCTATACAAAGTATAACTAACTACCATCAGCCCATTTTCATGCAAATCTAACAACTACTGTTTAGAGGCTTGTTTTACTCCATTTCCAACCATTTTAATGGAATTGATTTATGAAAGCTTTATCATGCCAGATTAAATATATATACACTGCTCAAAAAAATAAAGGGAACACTTAAACAACACAATGTAACTCCAAGTCAATCACACTTCTGTGAAATCAAACTGTCCACTTAGGAAGCAAACACTGATTGACAATACATGTCACATGCTGTTGTGCAAATGGAATAGACAACAGGTGGAAATTATAGGCAATTAGCACGACACCCCCAATAAAGGAGTGGTTCTGCAGGTGGGGACCACAGACCACTTCTCAGTTCCTATGCTTCCTGGCTGATGTTTTGGTCACTTTTGAATGCTGGCGGTGCTTTCACTCTAGTGGTAGCATGAGACGAAGTCTACAACCCACACAAGTGGCTCAGGTAGTGCAGCTCATCCAGGATGGCACATCAATGCGAGCTGTGGCAAGAAGGTTTGCTGTGTCTGTCAGCGTAGTGTCCAGAGCATGGAGGCGCTACCAGGAGACAGGCCAGTACATCAGGAGACGTGGAGGAGGCCGTAGGAGGGCAACAACCCAGCAGCAGGACCGCTACCTCCGCCTTTGTGCAAGGAGGAGCAGGAGAAGCACTGCCAGAGCCCTGCAAAATGACCTCCAGCAGGCCACAAATGTGCATGTGTCTGCTCAAACGGTCAGAAACAGACTCCATGAGGGTGGTATGAGGGCCCGACGTCCACAGGTGGGGGTTGTGCATACAGCCCAACACCGTGCAGGACGTTTGGCATTTGCCAGAGAACACCAAGATTGGCAAATTCGCCACTGGCGCCCTGTGCTCTTCACAGATGAAAGCAGGTTCACTCTGAGCACGTGACAGACGTGACAGAGTCTGGAGACGCCGTGGAGAACGTTCTGCTGCCTGCAACATCCTCCAGCATGACCGGTATGGCGGTGGGTCAGTCATGGTGTGGGGTGGCATTTCTTTGGGGGGCCGCACAGCCCTCCATGTGCTCACCAGAGGTAGCCTGACTGCCATTAGGTACCGAGATGAGATCCTCAGACCCCTTGTGAGACCATATGCTGGTGCGGTTGGCCCTGGGTTCCTCCTAATGCAAGACAATGCTAGACCTCATGTGGCTGGAGTGTGTCAGCAGTTCCTGCAAGAGGAAGGCATTGATGCTATGGACTGGCCCGCCCGTTCCCCAGACCTGAATCCAATTGAGCACATCTGGGACATCATGTCTCGCTCCATCCACCAACGCCACGTTGCACTACAGACTGTCCAGGAGTTGGCGGATGCTTTAGTCCAGGTCAGGAGACCATCCACCACCTCATCAGGAGCATGCCCAGGCGTTGTATGGAGGTCATACAGGCACGTGGAGGCCACACACACTACTGAGCCTCATTTTGACTTGTTTTAAGGACAATACATCAAAGTTGGATCAGCTTGTAGTGTGGTTTTCCACTTTAATTTTGAGTGTGACTCCAAATCCAGACCTCCATGGGTTGATAAATTGGATTTCCATTGATTATTTTTGTGTGATTTTGTTGTCAGCACATTAAAGAAAAAAGTATTTAATAAGATTATTTCTTTCATTCAGATCTAGGATGTGTTGTTTAAGTGTTCCCTTTATTTTTTTGAGCAGTATATATATATATATATATTTAACTAGGCAAGTCAGTTAAGAACAAATTATTGTTTACAATGACGGCCTACCCTGATTAGCTGTCTGGCTGAGTACATCATTCATTCACTTGTAGATGTCACTGAAGGAAGTGACCCTACAGACAGCCACTGCTCTCCTGGTGGGATCCGATCCTATCTGAGAAGCACTTCGCTCAGACGTCCCAGAGGCCTTTCATAGTCAGCACCTGTCAGACTGCCATAAGCAGCGAGCACCGGAGGCACGCGTACACATACCTTTCACATCAGAGCATATAATGCACACACACACACACACACACACACACACACACACACACACACACACACACACACACACACACACACACACACACACACACACACACACACACACACACACACACACACACACACACCTCTCTCCATCACCCTTTCCTACACACTTCCATGCAGTTCACCCTCTGCCCCTCCTCTTAAACACTATCTTCGCTCACACAAAACTCTAGTAAGTGGCATGGAAGGCCTAAGTTAATGGAAGAGCAATGTAATTACTGAGGACCCTGACAGGTTAAACTTGTTAACAGAGGGGAGGTGACAAATCAATGACAAGCTCCCAGTGAGTGAGCACTCCTTTGGACATTTATGTCCACAACAAAAAATAACATATCATGGACAATATTTCATACTTATGTATGCACTCAAATCTAGTAATAAGCCAATAGGTCAAGCTATGTAATGCAGTCTATTGTACTATGCTGGTGGTATTGTCTCTGTGGGAAACAAGCAGCAATTACAACTGACTGTGTTGCTTACACTCAACTGAGTAGAGTAGTAGCAGGTGTCTATGGGTTTACTTCCTGACCTTTGCAGCCACAGTCAGCCACTAACAGGCTAAGAAGTTATTGCAGATACTATGTAAGTAGGTACACAGGTATTACCAATACAAATGTCAACTTTGAAGACTTCAACTGTACTTGGAAAGATGTTTCATATTCATTTATACAACGGGTGGGTCTAATCCTGAATGCTGATTGGTTAAAACCGCATTCCAGTCGGTGTCTATTCCACAAGTTACCACTGGCTAAATCTATGTTCCATGTAATTAGAATAGATCATAACGAGGTCTAAGGACAGTGGTTACTTGTATCAAATTCACAATCTCATTTGTAGACTTCAACTTCACCTGAGGTTTAATCACCTTCAAAGCAAATACAAACATATAATCAAAGTCACATTGCACATGTTGGACCATCCAATGAATATGCACACTCCATATGGGCATATGGTTATAGAGGCATACAATTATGGAAATTGTGTAGTAAAGAGTAAGAAGTCTAAAGGGGCTGCAGACCCATGTTGCATAGAACAACAAAAGGCATAACTTCAAGGACAAGCCAAAGATCTACAATTCATTCCCCTCAACACGCAGAGAAAACAGCACATGTTTATATGCTGTCAAACAAACCGTTATGTCAGAGCATGTCATGAATAGCACCGCATTAGTCAAGCTGAAAAGTTATGCTCTTATGCAAATTCTGACGTGTTTGACATGTGTAATTATAAACCAATCCCCTTACCTCCAGACAGTCCAGGCTGACGAAACTGGCTATGGCAAATCCATCAATGATATCCTCTTCTTGAGAACTGGATTCTCGTCTCTTTCGACGAGGGGGACGTGAGGCTCTGGAAGAAGGTGTCAAGTGTGGAACCTTTTTACCATTCTGGGAGGCGAGATCCCTCCCAGGACTTTGCTCCCTATCTGAACAAGATGAAGGGTTTGGACTGCGGGCATCCCTGCCCACTGCCTCCCGTCTCCGTACCCTCTCACGTTTGGAACGGGATCTCCGGCTCTGCTTCAATTTTCCATCCATTTTAAAAATGTTGCAATGACAAAATCACTCTAGAGCGCCTAACGTAAAGCGGATTCCCTGTGCGAAATAAGATACTATTGTGCTATCACGAGGAGATACGCATGTATAAATAATACATATATATAATAAGATTCACGGAATGACCTTGAATATTCCTCCCGAATACAATAAACAGATGTTAAAATATTCCATGCAGGCGAGGAAGAAGGAACGCAAATCCTCACGTATTTGAAGCGATCCGATACTATAAGGTCGACGCGTTCTTTACATAAGCAGGTGTAAAATGGCGAAATACTTCAAATGTATGCATTCCACTTGCTTTGCAACTTTGTTGCATTGGAAAAACAATGTTAATAGCTGCATACCACAGACAGCGCAGAGAAATAATGTCGCTGCCCGTTGTTTTCCACCACCCAATCCATGATCCACTGTCAAAAAAGGACTATGGATAACATCCGTCAAAATGCGTATTAGGTGCTTAACAATTATGTATGAGATAATACATAAGTGGATAATCCTCTCTGCATTGGCGAGTTTCAACGGTTAACCATATTCCTCTGACAAGTTCCGCCGTAGGGTAAACCTTTGCGCGATAAAAGCTACGAGGGCAGGGATTTCCACGTCTTTCGCTACTTATGCGCAATATTTTCAAAATGATCCTCCGTTTAGCTACTTCAACATACGACCATCCACTGCATATGATCAAACCCCATAAGCCAAAGCCATCGGCTATTCCAGGCCCACGTAAGTTATAGATCCACTCTTGAATTCCGTCCTTGGTTGCTCAGTTACTCGTGTCTCGTCGTATTTTTCGTTTTCACATAATGCAAAGCTTTGATAAGTGTCCTTAAAGCGGCAGAGTGATTAAAATCTTCTCTCCCCTCTTTTCCCTACATCTGAAATTAGTGTGCAGTAAAAGCCTCAGAGAGCCGAGATAACTGACGCACTTCCGCCACCTCTGCAAATTACCAGAAGGAAGAGAGCTAGTTTATACTTCTAAATCACGCACAGTAACTTTGTCATGAGGCATAGGCTACAATATTGGCATTACTGTAGTGTAATGCGGCTGGCTACACGTAGTCCTACAGTATGTCTGTCGCAGCCTACGGTCCATGAAGTCGCCCCACTCTGACGTCCTACTGTCAGCGAATAGAAATGCAGCCCAACACTTTAGTCTAGAAAACCTTTCCAACTATGATTCGTGATTTGACTTGTTTGGCGATATTCATCTCTTTCATCATTCCAGCCTATTTGATCTATTTGGATACTTGCCAAAATGAATTGTGTGGCAGTCTCCAGTGGTGTCCATTCTCCACCACTACTGATGAATCATGACATGTCATATGTTCTGTAGTCTACATCTCTGTTACCAAGCGCTCTGTTGCAGATAGATAAGCTTCAGTGAAGTAGACTTTCTGCACTTCACCTCATCAGATATTTGCCTGGGACACAAGAGTATGGTTTTTGCATTTCAGGCTCGGTTTACTACCAGCCACCACCATTTAGTGCACACAGTCAAATTGTAAGAGAAGAGACAGCCTACTATATAAAATCACATAGCATGAGGCTCAACCTCAAGCCCATCCCTGGTGCAAAGTTATTACATAGGCCTACAGTATTATTGATGTGTAGGCCTGTTTAGTGCTTGAATAAGGCTAACAGTATGTCATGATAAGTATTACTGGTGCAGGACTATCAAAAACTGAAAGAAATATCACAATTAGTGCAGGAAATGGGTATTTACAGGATATAGTAATTATCACCAATTCAGTAGGAAATTGTAGTAAATGTTAAGCAAAGAGAACCCTAATCATTTAGTATGGCAATAAAGTCTCTGAAGACTTAGTGCATTATTATACTCATGCTAGTGCATCCTCTGGCGTTGTGGAGTGATATTCTCTCTCTGTTGAACTGCTTTGTATGAAATAATTCAGTAAACAGATTAGAGAAGGGACAGGTATGGAGGAGAGGAGCAGAGCCTCTGGATTAGAGGTGAGATTACGTCTGTTTTCCTAATGCCACTGTATTTCCTGGTAACATATACACTGACTGAGCCTCACATTGCTCTCATTCAAATGAATACATAACTCTCTTTGAAATGATTTACCATTCTTCTGTAGAAGCACATAAGAGTGCTGTCAAGATTTTATAATGTTAGATGGTAGACATGTTTTTCATTTGTTTAAGCTCTCTTGATAAGAGGCATAAAGTACATTTCCACACAAAAAGCACATCAGGAGTCAGGATTTAGTTACACTCAATTGGGGGTAAAATGCTTGGAAAAGTCAGAATTGTTTGTGGTGATTACACAGAGGCAACATGTTTATCGAATTTGTTTGTTTATTTAATCCATTGAAAATCCCCATAGTAATTTAAACCAGCTGTACTATATATGCTCGATTTGAAGATTGAGTGTCTGGTGGCATAAATTAGACATCCCAATCTGTGGCCTAGTTGCCTCTGAGGAATGACTGCGGAAGAAAAACACAAGCCCATGTTTAATAACTATGGGGTTTTTAGTTGACTGTATGACATATCATAGAGTAATTCAGTCTTCTGCTGGAAAAATACTCAACATGAAAGTGCCTAGGGGCTGCAACCTATAGAAGTTAGAGAAACCCCCTGTCTGGAGAGGGGTAGGCCCAGTATTCCATGATATAAAATATTAACCTCTTAGCTATACACAACCAGAGCTTCCATTCTCCCAGTCGCTAGAAACTCTCTCTTATTCAATTCTCCCTCTCCATGTTGTCTTTCTCTGTGACTGTAGGCTATCACATCACAAGTGCTCTTCCAGCCTAATTTGAGCACATTCATGTCTGTTTCTTTTGATTAAACACTGTTCTGTTCTTTTATACTGTCTATGGTTACATTGTATTGAAATACTGTGGTATTCCTTTGTATCTTCTAATAAAAATGCTACAATAACGCTATAATACTGTAATATTAGAATGATACTGCTACTGCTGCCCCAGCTTGCTTCAAAGACATCATCTGTATGTTGCTGTAAAGGTTTCATGCCTGTCCAAGGACAATCAAGTTGGATAAAATAAATAATAGATTATCCTTATTCTCCAAGGCTGATAGTGAAAGCAGCAGTCAATAACTGAATGAACTGGTTATAAATCTAAGAGCCTTTGTATATTTCATACCATGGAGGAACAAAGTTTAATCAAACAGAAAGATTGACCTGGGAGAGGTGTGTATGAAAAGAAAGAAAGGAGCAGAATTTATTGGCAGCCCATGAAATGCCAATTTAGTTTTTATTACAGGCATCATTCAGGGTGAAATAAGTCATCTGACCTGCTATTTTAGTGAAATAAATAGAGTTAAGAGATTGACGTGGATAAATGTCACGATAAATGTCATAATAAAAAAGTACAGCTGGTAAGAAATATAAACAGTTTTTTACTCTTTCTTTTGTTTTTCTTACTGCTGGAAGTACACTCTTAGAAAAAAGGTTCCTCTGTGCAAAGGGTTCTACATGGAACCCAAAAAGGGTTATTCAAAGGGTTCTCCTATGGGGACAACCGAATAACCTTTTTTGATTCTCGATAGCACGTTTTTCTAGATAGAGCGTAGACTTCAGTCCAAAAATCCCCCATTTTAGATATTTGTCCAATGCATTGCTCAACATTTTGGGGAAGTTGTGTAATAGGTTTTATTGATCTTGACTGTCTGGTCTGCCTACGACACTATTAGTAACAACACTCTCCCTCTCCAAATCACATCAAGAGATGTCAGCACAGCTTCTCATAGAAGATACCTAAAGCGATCAATATTTCTCCAGCACACCGTATAGATTTACTTCAGTGGGGGATAAACTGACGACCTCATTTGTGCACATGAGTGATCCTGTTAACATTTCACTGCAGTGGGCTAAATCAGGGTCACACAGAGTGATCCTTGGTAGTCTTAAACAAATCTACTATGAAACAAAAGTATACACCTCACACACATTGTTATGGGCTTAAAAAAGAAGACACCTGTACCATGTCAGATATAGAGTTGAAATGTATTACATTTACACTTTATATACATCACTGAAAAATAGCAAAACTGTTTGATGCAGAAACAACAGATTTTCATCGTAAAAAAAGAAAAAACTTTACTAATTAGGAAATTATGGAAAATATGAATAACATACCAGCCATGAGACCAAAGAGGGCGCTTTTGGTCATTGACTGCATTAAAGGCCAGCACACACTGGGAAGAGTATTCAATGCACAATAGAGCAAATGGAATGTATCTGATACTATTCCACCTATTCCACTCCAGCCATTACCACGAGCCCAACCTCCCCAACTAAGGTGCTACCAACCTCCTGGGCATTACAACACTACAGCTCTACAGACATCCCAACAGTATATTATATCTATGTCATATACCTACTATAAATCAACCACTAAGGGTGAATATGTTATTGGATCTAAAGTTAATCTTTATTTGACATCAGCAAATGAAAAGTCATGAGATTACCCCAGCATTATATGGCTGATCTTATGTAACTGCTTAACTGCTCTTTTCATAACACGCTATTTCCTTTTCCTTCCTCACTGTGTCAGTGGGAAGAGTTCCTCACTGTGTCAGTCTGAGTGGCTGAGATGAACAGTATACCCACCAGTCACTCTGCAATTAACACCTGAGATTAGAAACCCCATAAACTGTAGCCTTCACCCAAGTCCCCAAACACAGAGCGAGTCTGGCTGCATGGGGGACCACAGCACTCACTGTGTGTACTGTTTTCCTTCCTCTTACTTTGATATGTCGGACTTGGGCACTGTAGCGCATGAGTAATGTGGTGGTGATGTACCTTGTAATTGTTCACAAGTGGCAGATTCCTCCACCTCAAACAACATGAAGCGAAGGGAACATTAGCAGGGGTGATATTTACACTATGACACTCAGCAGACTGACACGTTATCACAAACTGTCACATGGTATTTCACCCTCCCAAAGGTTTGTCTTTCTTTGTTGTTTTGTTATGAGTGCAGTGTGACAGAGAGAGAGAGAGAGAGTGGAGAGGAAGAGAGAGAGAGAGAGAGAGAGAGAGAGAGAGAGAGAGAGAGAGAGAGAGAACAAAAGAGAAGGAGAGAGAGAGAGAGAGAGAGAGATTGAAGTGTGTTTCTCTCTCTGTTTATGTGTGTGGTTTCCACACGTACATCTGCAGAGTATTATGACAAGTAAAAAGTCAATACAGAGGGTAAACACTTGAAGCGTTGGTGTCAGGCTTGCAACTGGCACCAGAGAGAGTTCTGTTTGTTCGATTTCAGCCCATGAGGGAACTAATGCCTCCTTGTCTACACAAACATTCTAAATCTATGAAACGTTTGCTCATACATATGAGATCAAGATCTTCCATTTTACCACATCCACCTTTCCACTTTAGTGCCTATTTGTGAGTAAAACCGAGAAACATTAACCTAGTTGTTGGAAAGTCTTCGGCTGCTTTTCTGCTCTATCTAATGATAATAAATCCAGGTGAACCTGAGACGTACATTACCCTCCTTATCCCCAGAGCAATTCTCAAGGATTTATCTTCTAAAACATTACTAATCCTTTATCTGTTCTCCTACCCCTGGGGCTGTGTTGACACAAAACTACATTTGAGTTTGAACTCACAGTTAGGTTTGAGTTGCAAGCTTTTCTACCATACTGGCTTATAGGAATGTAGGGAAATGAATCAACGGATTCAAATAAACAGTAGCAGCAGCCGATTGAAAGTTAAAAGCCTGTAAAATTAGTCTGTGTTCAAACAGAGGGCTTTGAGCAGCCACATCATACTCTCCTCCTCCTTATAATGGTCCCCCTGCAGGCTTTCACAAGCACTTGATTAGCAAACACAAGCATGGAGATAAAATGCACTCCTAGCCCTCTCGTCTCCATTTGCATGTCAAGAGGCTTTTCATGCTTATAGATGAACGACGGCACATGCTGTACTAAACATTTTCCTCACCTTTATAGGAAAAACGGTTGATCCACACAGGGAGACAATGTGCAATGTGGCTTTCTGTGGTTAGCAATGCACAGACTGACTGAGGGCCTCACGCTGTGTAGATACAGTAGTGTACTGTATGTGTGGTCGGTTGTCTTGGTCGCTCTAAGCTGTTTAAATATGATAAAGGTTGCGTCACAAATGACACCCTATCCCCTATATAGTGCACTACTTTTTAACAGAACCCTATTGGCCCTGGTCAAAAGCAGTGCACTGTATAGGGAACAGCGTGCCATTTGGGACAGAGCCATAGAAATGTGATATTGACAGCCTGTGATATAGGTCACGTTGTATGTCATCACCTGCCACTCAGGTCCATTTACACTCATCAGAATGCACACTGATACATTTCAACCTTTTGCATGTCTTTTGAATGGACAGCATCTGTGAGTGATTTCATAAACTGAGACAAAATGTGAGGGTTTACTGTAATAGATTATACAGAGATATTTCTGTTAAATTAAGTAAAGAGAGACATCCAAACATCTCTTTCAAAATAGAAATAGTCGCTTCTTTAGAACTCTCAATTCACGTGATCATATCTAGTAATGACTTCACTAAAATCAGTAGTAGATATTACTTTCATAAGTTATTCACTGAATTCCTGATGAAGTATGTAAGACAGAAATGTAATATCTATGACTACATCATCATTACAATTGTAACAGATTTACAATCATGACTATGCTGTGTGTTTTTCTTTCATGTTGGGTTAAATTGATGTAACTTTATTAAGGCAGCACTGTAATAGGGTGCAGTTTGATGTTGTTGCTGTAATTTACAACCCACTACATGCAGTAAAAATATTCATATCTGCTTATTCAGCTATGAATATACATTGGATAGCCCTACAAAACACCTCTTGGTTTTCAGACAAGGGAGTGAATGAATGTGTTGGGCTATATTTCCATTTTTAATGCCGGTTTAACTTTCCCTCACCCCAAACCATTTTCATGTTTTTTCAGATTTTGGAGGTGGTGGCTGGGTGTAGGCACACTGTGAAAAATCTATTTCCTCCCGATGGAAACCTGCTGACATGTCAATGACATTTTCCACTGAACACAAAGAATGATATCCACTCTGCAGTCTGCAGTGAAACCCAAGCCAGGATTATGTGGTTGGAAATGTCAGCTAGTCCAATACACAAAACCCCCTTTTATTAGCTTGGATATTTTGTGGGTTTGTATTCACTAATCTCTAAATGGACTTCAGAGGAATCATGACAGACAATTTTCCCCCGTATTGCTACTGTATTGATATTGACAAGGGCCCTGTCAAAAGAGATGACTTGGGACAAGTAATCACTATGAAGGAGGAGAATGAATTCATCACATAACAGGCTTGCTAAAACTAAGCTGCCTATCATACACCCCCGATTTCACCCGATACAGACCGATTTGCATCTCATTGCGCCTTGTATCCCCCGTAGTTGAGTCGACCATGTCAGACCACAATGCTGTCTCATCCATGGCAATGATGTTGCTCTCCTTTATCTTATTTTGCACAATCTTTACGGTACTCACTGAAGTTTACTCGTAAACAAATTCATTTAGATCCGGCATTTATTTTAATCAGGCATTTATTTGCTGAAATGTGTGCCGATAGCCGGCTATTAAAAGGTAGTGCCGGGTATTTGAGACTTAGCGTTTAATTGAAGTTTTACGGTACACACACATACACAGACACACTCACACACTCACTCCAAAAGAATCCCTGCGCTCAAATGACCAAAACTCGTCTCAGTGTTTGCTGATATACTGTATACTCACTCTAGCTTTTGACATTTCAATATCTATATATCCTTGTGTCTGAGGATGCTATTTCATCATTATATCTGCCTTGGTATACATGTTACAAACCCAAGGAGGGAATAGAGACAAGCTCATGTTAGACTACACTAGTTCCTGCAAATAGGAAAAACAGAGAAACATTTGTTGTGTGTGTGTGTGTGTGTGTGTGTGTGTGTGTGTGTGTGTGTGTGTGTGTGTGTGTGTGTGTGTGTGTGTGTGTGTTTGACGGTGCACCATTTCTACATTCCATCTCTTGATACATGAGCATGATTAGCTCTGAGGTCAGTAGGTGCAACAGCATCCCCTTTGATACTGAAATATGGCAGGTGTTGACTTTATGGGAATATAGAAGGTAAGGAACTCTTCAGAAACAATGTTTCAACACAATACAGAGCAAGGACACTTGCTTGTCTCTTTTTTCTCTCTCGCTCTCTTCTTGGGAGAGTTCCAGTTGTTCTCCTTTCAGTCAGCAGACTTGGTTTGCTCCAGGCTTCTTTCACTGATTTCCCCCCCTAGAGATGCAGCCAACCTCTGAACACGAGAGAGAGCCAGTGATGAAGGAGAAACAGCTTTCGCTTCCAAAAAAACTGTTTTTATACCTGAGGCACAGAGAGGATCAAAATGTTGTCCAACTACACACACACACACACACACAGATGTGTGTTTACACACACACACACACACACACACACACACACACACACACACACACACACACACACACACACACACACACACCACACACACACACACACACACACACACACACACACAGACACACACACACACACACACACACACACAGACACACACACACACCTCATTCATCCTGCTGTGCCCAAAGGAGTTCTTACAATTTGCCCAAGATGACAGGCTGAGAGAAAGAGGGGGAAAGAGAGAGGGATGCATTCTCCATCTCACTTCACTCCTCTCCCTCACACCCAGGTTTCTCCAAAGCTTTTAGTAAAAACAAGCAGGCTCTGTCGGATCAAACAGCCGAGCAGCCAGTCACTTCCAAGATCCTTACTGCAAACTGTTTGGCTTTGATATTTCATTCACTATCAGTCTTAGCACTGTGGTGTCTTTTAGAAAAAAACTTCTGGTAATGAGTCCCTCCTCTCCCTCCTTGTTCTCCTCCTCCTCTCCCTCCTGTTCCCTTCTCTCAGGTTGACTTTCAGCTTTTGCAGTTTCCTTTGGCCTGAGCTAAAGGTGAGAGATGCGTTTGCAATTCTAATTAGCCAGACCCCGTGGGTGGACGGCAGATTGGTTTTCAGACACTTCACATGAGCTCGTCTGGGGCTGAGGGAGCTCTGCCATCATGTCACTGCACTCTGTACTGTCTGTCCCCTTCGACATGGTTCTTAATGCAGTCGTAGTCAGACTCGTATTGCTGCCTTTTACTCTCAAATGGCAAACTGTGTTCAAGTCAACATTCATGTTCAACAACAGAGACCCATGGCATGAAAACAAGCCAGAACATGTGTTTACATTTATTGATGTGTTTTTCACATGGTGCTTTAACACACTTTCATGGATAAAAATGGATTACTTTGACAACTTCACAGTGATGAAAGCCTTGAACATGCATGATGTGAGTCTGTGGTAATCTCAATGCTCTTGAAAGAGGAAACAACAAATTGAAGCAGTTTGCAAGGCGGCCTCAAATTACCCTGGGTCTAGACGTCACATTAAGTGTTATTTGGAGTATTCATTTGTGTTCTCAGGCACTTGTTTTGCTTAGAGAGAGAAAGAGATAAAGGTATGGAAAAAGAGATAGAGAGAGACAGAGAGAGAGAAGATAGAGAGAGGAGAGAGAGAGGAGAGAGAGCAAAAAAGAGAGACACAAAGAGAGAAGTCTATTCTAAGAGTTGTGTTTTGAGTCATGTTCGGGGGTGGTGGAGAAGCCAGATTCATCATTCTGTGTCTGGGAAGGGAATTATGTGTGAGTAATTCATTGTGTCTGTACTATTGAGTCTGTACTGTATATTATTAAATTATTGAACTGTGCAGCAGCGGTAGAATAATCACACTAGGGACACAACAATAAAACAGACAAGCAGAGTTGCTGTCAATGGGATAACAAATCATGATACATCATTCCGTGATACATGGGAAACAAATGTGATGCTGAATAGGATACCAATGTGATGCTGAATAGGAGACTAATGTGATGCTGAACAGGAAACAAATGCCATGCTGAACAGGAAACAAATGTGATGCTGAATAAGAGAGAAATGTGATGCTGAATAGGAGAGAAATGTGATGCTGAATAGGAGACTAATGGGATGCTGAATAAGAAACACATGTGATGCTGAATAGGTAACACATGTGATGCTGAATAGGAAATAAATGTGATGCTGAATAGGAAATAGATGTGATGCTGAATAGGAAACAAACGTGATGCTGAACAGGAAACAAATGTGATGCTGAATAGGAAACAAATGTAATGTTGAAGAAATGTGATGTATAATTAAGGCATACCTTGCACTGCTAATGTCTTCCCATCTCATATAGATTAATTACAAGCTAACAATTTAATGACCCAGAGAAATTCCCCTTTTATTGTCTTGACCTCACTCTCTCTCTCTCGCTTCCTCTCTCTCTCACACACACTGAGCCAGAGTTGCACTTTAGGGCTAGCCCTGGCTGCAACAACATATGTTTCCAAACGGCCAATGGTGCTTTGGCCGGGTCCCTTTTACCTCCCATCGATCCCCCGTTCCACCTCTCCAAGTGGAGTTTATGCACTAAATTTAGTCCAGTGCTCTCGTTAATTATAGATCCATCAGTGTGGATGGGGGGGCTGCATTGATTGGTTTATCTCCCATGAAGAAGGCCTTGAGTGTGGATGGCTAAAGGCTCCTATAGCCTATAGCCCAGCTCACTGAATCAGCCATGGACTAGAGTGTACAGTATCTGAGTCAACCCTATCTAAAAGCCCAATTAGGCCTTCTCAGCTCAGTGCAAGTGTGGGCTGGCTGGATAGCCGGCTGGCTATAGCTGCACAGCACAGACCCATTAGTGCTGCCATCAGCAATTTCATCTCTCAATATCTAGGCTTCCAGCCTCAGGTAGGGAACATAAGGCTGAGAGGACAATGTATAAAAGCAATGAATGTGAAAACAACCAAATGAAGTGAGGAAATTAGCTGTATACTGCCTGATCACAACAACAGAGATTCTGGAATAGGATTATGTAAGATTACTTCACTGCAGTATGATAATGGGTCTACTCAGCTGTATGCGTTACTTACAAATTGTAAATGCCAAGTTAATAGCTAGTAATCTGTGACATATTATAACCCAATTAAGGGTGGTTTATTGACTGTAAAAAAGTTATTGTACATTTTACAGTAAATTACTGGCAATGAAGTACTGTGAATCTTTTTTGCCATTAAATTACTGTAAATGAGGCACCGGTAACTTACAGTAAATATATATTATTGTCACGCCCTGATCTGTTTCACCTGTCCTTGTGCTTGTTTCCACCCCCTCCAGGTGTCGCTTATTAGCCCCGGTGTATATATCCCTGTGTTTCCTGTCTCTCTGTGCCAGTTCGCCTTGTTTGTCAAGTCAACCAGCGTTTTTGTGTCTCAGTTCCTGCTTTACCCAGTCTCTCTTTTCTCGCCTCCTGGTTTTCACCCTTGCCTGTCCTGACTGAGCCCGCCTGCCTGACCACTCTGCCTGTCCTGACCTCGACCCTGCCTATCGCCTGGTACTGTTTGGACTCTGACCTGGTTTATGAACTCCCGCCTGTACCCGACCTGCCTTTTGCCTACCCCTTTTGTTATAATAAATATCGGAGCTCAACCATCTACCTCCTGTGTCTGCATTTGGGTCTCGCCTTGTGCCCTGATAATTATATTACTGTAAATGAACACAGGGTCTTCCATTCCTGTGGTGGTCCTCATGAGAACGAGTTTCATCATAGCGCTTGATGGTTTTTGCAAATGCACTTGAAGAAACTTTCAAAGATCTTGAGATTGACTGACCTTCATGTCTTAAAGTAATGATGGACTGTCGTTTCTCTTTGCTTATTTGAGCTCTTCTTGCCATAATATGGACATGGTATTTTACCAAATAGGGCTATCTTCTGTATACCATCCCTACCTTGTCACAACATAACCGATTGGCTCAAACGCATTAAGAAGGAAAGAAATTCACAAATTAACTTTTAACAAGGCACACATGTTAATTGAAATGCATTCCAGGTGACTACCTCATTAAGTTGGTTGAGAGAATTCCAAGAGTGTGCAAAGCTGTCATCAAGGCAAAGGGTGATTCCATATGTGTTATTTCATAGTTTTGATGTCTTCACTATTATTCTACAATGTAGAAAATAGTAAAAAAAATTGAATGACTAGTTGTGTGCAAACTTTTGACTGGTACTGTATATTATAGTACTGTAAATGAACACCAGTAACTTACTGTAAATCATAAATATTACAATACTTTATTTGAAACTTAATTGCCAGTAAATTACTATAAATGAGGCACCAGTAACTTCTTAAGTACAGTTAAAGTTTAATTTAAATAGCTCTCGGAGCTAAACTCAAAGACAGGCCACAGTAATAATATTTGGCAGTACAATAATGACAAGATGAACATTCAACTCTTCAACATTCAAAACATTCAAAACCTGAAATCAAAAGGGAGGGTTAGGTGGGGTGTCTAGTGTTGGTGGCGGCTCTGGTGCAGGGCGAAGAACCCTCTCATCCTGCAGATCCTCCAACATTGGAGGCGGCTCTCTTTCGGGGGTCGTCGCCGAAATCTCCGGACCGAGGATCGTCGCCGGAGGAACCGGACCGCAGACCACCGCCGCAGGCTCCGGACCGGGGACCGTCGCCGGAGGCTCCGAACCGGGGACCGTCGTTGGAGGTTCCGGACTGTGAAACGTCGCCGGAAGCTCTGGACTGGAAACTGTCGCTGGAAGCTCTGGACTGGGAACTGTCGCCGGAAGCTCTGGACTGGGAACCGTCGCCGGAAGCTCTTGAACGGGAAGGCGCACTGGAGGCCTGATGCGTGGGGCCGGCACCAGACTGGTAACACGCACCTCAGGGCGAGTGTGGAGAGCAGGCACAGGACACACGGGGCTGGGAAGGCGCACTGGAGGCCTAGTGCGTGGAGCCGGGACAGGTGGCACCAGACTGTTGACACGCACTTCAGGGCTAGTGCGAGGAGCAGGCACAGGACGTACTGGACTGAGGACACGCACTTCAGGAAGAGTGCGAGGAGGAGACACAGGACGTACTGGGCTGTGGAGGCGCACTGGAGACCTGGTGCGTAGAACCGGTGCAGGATATACTGGACCGTGGAGGCGCACTGGATGTCTGGAGCATAGAGATGGCACAACCCTTCCTGGCTGAACGCTCACTTTAGCCCGGCAAGTGCGGGGCGCTGGCACAGGACGAACTGGGCTGTGAATGCGCACTGGCGACAGAGTGCGTAGAGCTGGCGCAGGATATCCTGTACTATCTAAACCGCTATTTTCCATATCCGCTATTTTCCATATTTTCAGCTGATTGAAACTGGTGTACAAAACCGAAAGTAAAAGATGTAAAAAACGAAACAGAAAAATGGAACGCATAGAAATAGCGCAGATAAGCAGATTTACCGCTTCTTAGACTTGCGTTCAATGAGATTGACAGATCTATAACTCACATTTCTATGTGAACTTTGTCATGATGCCCAAAAAGTGACATATTGCAACTTTAATCAAATCTTGTGAAATGTAAACACAGATCACATTTTAAGTCAAAGTCGAAATGGGACCAAAAGAAGCCAGAAGTTTGAATTTGTAGAATGTTGTGCCTCTTGTGCCTAAGAATATGCTTACAATATAAAGTTAAAAGTTTCCTAAATATCTAACAATACATTTTTTTTTGCATTGCATTGTTTTTACAGAGGCTTTGTTGGCATCAACCTATCAGAGGGATCAAAGTTGAAGAAAAGATGCCAAGCAATAAATCCACGTGTGTACTCTCCTTAAAAAACTGATGGACTTTAAAACCCATAAGAGGGGGGGGGGGGATTTGGGCCTTACTGCTACAAACACATTGAATAACAGATTCACTACATGGAACAACAGATAGTCCCCCCAAAAAATCTAAAGGAACTCTGTTATGAAGTGTCTGACCTATATCTGAGCGATGTATTTAATTCCTTATTTCTGGCACTGAACAGTTTCCATATACACTTTCATAATTTTTTTTAAACTGGTACCGGGGGTCTTGTGAGGCCTGTGGGCGTCCTAGAGCAAAACAACTGACATGTACGTGTCTGTGAGAGTCTCACCTGTGAGTGTCCCACCTTCATCATATTATGTTTAGCCCAAACTGTTTGGAAGCTACAGACAGAAGTTGGCAGATCGGCTGTGTCCCGACTTCAGACGGGTCCCATGATGCTTATGGGGGCCAAATCGTTCCGTCGCTACATACGATTTTGTGAGAAGATCAATTTTCACATGGTCTGACAAACACCGCTCTGTCAGCTTTCACCGCAGATGTGGAAGTGCGACATAGGCGGATGCAGTGGATTGAAACGCAGACAATGGAATAAAGATTCTTTATCTTAAACTGACAGATTTTTACGTGGATATATGTATTATGCTAATTTGATTTCTGTGGGTTAATTCAATCTTAGGGTTAATTCTGAATGTCTTGGGAATGAATGAGAACCATAGACTGATGGATGACTCAGCCGTGCAATTTTGAAACATGTTTAGAGGTAAAAGACTCATCATAGTTTTTTCAAATGATCTCTATAAAGAGATCTTGAAATACACTTATACTTTATCTGTCACGCTCTGACCTATGAGAGCTGTTTTTTCTCTGGTTAGTTAGGTCAGGGTGTGATATGGGTGGGCAGTCTATGTTTTTTGTTTCTAGGTTTTGTTCTTGTTTTTCTATTTCTAGGTTAAGTTTTGGATGATCTCCAATTAGAGGCAGCTGGTTCGTGTTGTCTCTAATTGGAGATCATATTTAAGTTGGGGTTTGTCAATGGGGTTTTGTGGGTAGTTGTTTTCTGTTTTGTGAGTATCACCTGACGGAACTGTTGGCTGTCGTTTTGTTGTTTTTGTTTAAGTGTTACCATTAAAGTAAATATGAGCACTCTACACGCCGCGCCTTTGTCCCCTTCATACGACCCTCGTTACATTATCTTTCAATTGATTGCACACCATTTTAGTTTCTGTTTAATGTACACAAAGCAATGTGTGTGTGAGCTTGTGCCTAGTTTGTTGTGGTTTCTCTCCATTCTTTCTCTGGAGGAATCTCTGACAACTTTGAAAAGTACCACATATTTCTCTACGATTTTGCTAGTACGTGATATTACAAGTAAGGTGACAGTTTTGTTTGTTGGCAAAAGTTTTGTTTCTGAGCTGGGATAGAGGTAGCACAAAATGTACTGTTAAAGAGTGTAGGTGAGTTTACCGTTTCTCCTAAACGTCCAAGGACATGTTATTTTCAGAGGTAGACAGGCTCTGGCAACCAAAACAGCCAAATACTCCATCTAAACATGAATCTATTCTCAATTCTGATACAATTCTAGAAACATAAAGCCCTTTACTTTCATAGGCCGGCATTGGAAATAATAATTTGTTCTTAACTGACTTGCCTAGTTAAATAAAGGTTAAATAAAAAATAAAAATAGCACATCAATAATTTCCCAAATGCAAAATATGCACTTACTGTACACCAGTTTTAACACATTTGCAGCCAACACTATTTTTCAGTAACCACACGTTTCTGGCAGCCTTCTTTTGTTACACACAGGTGTTCGGAGCACGCTACATAGCTAATTAGCACAGGTGGTCACCTCTGTCTTCCATCTGTCTTCCATTGCTTTTCCCTTTGGATGAACTCAAGGGTGCAGGCTGCCTCCTCCGGGTACTGCAGGTTGAAGTTGTAAAAGCTGGAGAAGAGCGCCACCAAGGCAGATGTAAAGTTCACCTCTATTCCTTCCACTGACAGCATACAGCGGCCTGTAGCCATCAGTGCCTCTGCTGAAATACATACTGTAGAATAGAATATACAAACTGCAAATATCCAACAAACTTACTTATCCAATGGGCCAGTAACTGAAAGGTTAAAATCCTGGAGCTAGACTTCACATCATAACTGCATACAGACTCTATACAGGCTGGAATTCCTTAAATTACTGATGTATTAAAGAACAGCTGTTGGATTTTGGAAAATCTCAAGTAAAAAAATGAACTGAAGACTTAAGACACTCACATCGACCTGAATGATGATGGCATCTCTCTTCTCCTTGACGTGCGCAACAAGCAACAGTATGTATGATGCAGGGGATGCAGTTTTCCTTTTCTCCAAACATGGACAAGGCGTTCTCCAATTCAGGATTTGTTGTCTTGTGTAACTTTTATTTAACTAGGCAAGTCAGATAAGAACAAATTCTTATTTACAATGACGGCCTACACCGGCCAAACCCAGACGATGCTGGGCCAATTGTGCACTGCCCTATGGGACTCCCAATCATGGCCGGTTGTGATACAGCGGTTGTGATAGAGTCTTCTCCATTAAGAAGTTGAGGATATTTGTGCCTTCCAAATTAATCTTGGTAAGGATTGGAATGTCAGTGAGAAGATGGAAATGAGTGAAGAAATAGTTCATTGTGAAAATGTAAAGCCATTTGTCTGGCACATCAGCAATGGGGGGTGCTAGCTTATTGTTTATCTCAAGTCGTTGGAGGTAGTATGTTTTGCTCAGACACTGCTGCACCATTTCACGTTCTGCCCAGTGATGCCCTGCTCAGAGTGCACATCTTTCATTTGCTGCCGCATTACCTCTAGGTTCGGCGGTGTCTCCCCTGAGGGAAGGTCTCAAGTTGCCATTTCACACATCTGTACTGGTCAGCGGGGCCTCTGGATGGGATGGAATCTGCTGATGCAGACTGCACATGCCTCGGTTTTCGGCAACGTGTTGTAGGTTTGTACTGGTTTACATGATATACCCTTGTCTTGATTTGGTAGAGAACGGAGGTGTGTCCATATCCAATGACACCTCCACCTTGTAGCACATCAGCAAAACTTGCTTCACTTTGTTTTGTGCAATTCTTTCACACTTTTTTCTTAAAGGTTAACATCATAGCAGCGCATGTCATCGACCAGCACCCTAATAATCTCTCTGCGATCCCCAGGTGATGGACCTCTGACGTTGGATGACCTAATACCACTTGCTATACTACCCCATGGCACAGTGAAGTTGTCAGCCCATGTACATTCTCTAGACCGGAAAGGAGGAGATGGAATTGTCTAATGTCTAATGATTGAGCAAGTAGGCTGTGATGATCCATTTGTAGTACTGGTGGCATGACTCTGTGGAGAACCATTTGTAGTACTGGTGGCATGACTCTGTGGAGATTCATTACGAGTTATTGTTCTTGGTCGATCTGAAAATAGAGTTTCACTTTACTTTTACAATCAATGCACTTAGATGAGTTATAAATAGAATAATGTCTGCCACTGCCTGTCTTCTCAATTACAGTAATTCTGTACACATTATGTACTAAGTAATTCTGTACTTATCAAAAATATTCAGATTTTTAAAATAAATATTCATATAATTATCCTTTTTAATGATATACCTTCAGGTTTCCAGGCAATCAATACTGGATAAGCCTGACATGTTCAGCTAGGCCCTCTTCTTTAACATAGTGCAGGTCCAACGTACTCTCCATGCCAACTAGTAACAGCCTATCGAGTAGTGGATTTACATTCTCCTTGGGGAGACCTAGCACAGCTGACAAAATGGCCTCCCTGATCTCCTCTACATTAGACATTGCTCTGACATACTCAGATAATTTCTCTGCAAAAGACTGGTGAAGGGCTATTAGTGACATGCCAAAACCTTTGCAATCTGGAAGAGGATAATAGTCTAACAGATCCTCTTGCTTTATGCAAACATTTCTCTTCTGTTGCTCCCTGGCAATAAACCTCAAAATCGCTCAACTTCTCCAAAAAGTGTTTTTTAGAGACAAAATAAACAGAAATCTCGATGAGCCAAAATCTACTTTAGCCTCCCAACCTGTAATCTCTCATCTTCTTTCCAAATAAAACACACATGCCTTTCTTATACTTGGTGCCCTTCACTGTAATTTCATTAGCAGCAAGCCACTGTGATCTCAGGTTGAAAATCAAAATTTGCTACAGAATCCCTGATATTGCCATTATAGTAATTTGATGAGAACTCTGTCCCCTTCTCCACTTGTGTATGCGGAGAGAGCAAGTGTCCTGCACTCAAATATGCCTGAGGTAGCTTGTGTCTCTCAGCTAATGTCTTACACAGGTATTTAAAGTTGTGTAATTTTCTTGCACATTGCTTAAAAAAAGGTATGTTTGCTTTCTAATCTCAATCTTCAGAGACAAATAAGTGGACCAAATTGAGTAATAAGATCTGGGTAGTGGAAAAAATAATGATGTTTTGAAGGATTTCCTATGAAAAGCACAATCCTTGAGTCTACAGTGCATTCGGAAAGTATTCAGACCCCTTGACTTTTACCACATTTTGTTACGTTACAGCCTTATTCTAAAATGGTTACAAAAAAAACACAATACCCCATAATGTCAAAGTGAAAACAGGTTTTTCGAAATGTTTGCTAATTTATTAAAAATTAAATCAGAAATACCTTATTTACATAAGTATTCAGACCCTTTGCTATGAGACTCGAAATTGAGCTCAGGTGCATCCCGTTTCCGTTGATCATCCTTGAGATGTTTCTACAACTTGATTGGAGTGCACCTGTGATAAATTCAATTGATTGGACATGATTTGGAAAGGCTCACACCTGTCTATATAAGGTCCCACAGTTGACAGTGATGTCAGAGCAAAAATCAAGCCATGAGGTTGAAGGAATTGTCCGTAAAGCTCTGAGACAGGATTGTGTCGAGGCACAGATCTGGGGAAGGTTTCCAAAATATTTCTGCAGCATTGAAGGTCTCCAATAACACAGTTTGGAAGCACCAATACTCTTCCTAGAGCTGGCCAGCCGGCCAAACTGAGTAATTGGGGGAGAAGGGCCTTGGTCAGGGAGGTGACTAAGAACCCGATGGTCACTCTGACAGAGCTCCAGAGTTCCTCTGTGGTGATGGGAGAACCTTCCAGAAGGACAATCATCTCTGCAGCACTCCACCAATCAGGCCTTTATGGTAGAATGGCCAGACAGAAACCACTCCTCAGTAAAAGGCACATACATGAAAGCCTTGGAGTATGCCAAAATGCACCTAAAGGACTCTCAGACCATGATAAACAAGATTCTCTGGTCAGATGAAACCAAGATTGAACTCTTTGGCCTGAATGCCAAGTGTCACATCTGGAGGAAACCTGGCATCATCTCTATGGTGAAGCATGGTGGTGGCAGCATCATGCTGTGGGGATGTTTTTCAGCAGCAGGGACTGGGAGACCAGTCAGGATCGAGGGAAAAACTGAGCAAAGTACAGTGAGATCCTTGATGAAAAACTGCTCCAGAGTGCCCAGGATCTCAGACTGGGGCGAAGGTTCACCTTCCAACAGGACAACAACCCTGAGCACACAGCCAAGACAACGCAGGAGTGGCTTCGGGACAAGTCTCTGAATGTCCTTGAGTGGCCCAGCTAGAGCCTGGACTTGAACCCAATCAAACATCTCTGGAGAGACCTGAAAATAGCTGTGCAGCAACGCTCCCCATCCAACCTAACAGAGCTTGAGAGGATCTGCAGAGAAGAATGGGAGAAACTCCCCAAATACAGGTGTGCCAAGCTTGTAGCATCAAACCCAAGATGACTCAAGGTGGTAATCGCTGCCAAAGGTGCTTCAACAAAGTAATGAGTAAAGGGTCTGAATACTTATGTAAATGAGATATATATTTTTTATTTTTGCTTTGTTATTATGGGCTATTGTGTGTAGATTGACGAGGAACAAAAACAACTGAATCCATTTTAGAATAAGGCTGTAACATAACAAAATGTGGGAAAAGTCAAGGGGTCTGGATACTTTCCGAAGGCACTGTATGTGCTCCTCGATGAACACTTTAATACACGCAATCTGGTCTGCTGATATCGATGGTGCACAGATAAATTCCACAATTTCCCTCAGCTATAATACAAGTTGCCATACTTCACAATCTTCAGGATCTTTGATCCTGTCTTCAAATAACTGAGGAAGTTACCTCAAAAAGCACAAATTTTGCGCAGTGACCACTTAGCTTTCCACTCCTTGAATACACATCTGCAGGTTTGTCAAGAGCATCACTTCCTAGATACTTGAATTGGTCTTTGAATCGATTCACTACTGACTTCTGAGTAAGTCAAATGTTTAACTTGAACCAAGAGAATAATGAACAAAGCTAGATCGAAAGACACAATACCTTCAAAAAGATAATTTCTAAGGCACGGTGGCATTGCGGCAATCCAGGCTGACAAAGATGAAAGAACCTTAGCTGATTAAAATACTAATTTCATTTGATACCACACACAGAATCGGCACCACTGGTTGTTAGAACCTGAACATCATTTTTATAGGACTGTACAGTTCTTTTTGTGACATACATTTGTGGTGAGGTTGGAAATGATGCTCTTTCTACTTCAGAATAGCAACAGAAATGAATGCTGCGACTAAAATTGTCCAGAAAGCCTCCAATATTATGGGAACCGAGAGGATCACCAGAAGTTGCAAACAAACCACCTTTAAGAACTCACCCGTCCTCCAAAATGATGCCATTCTCTTCCAAATCATTCAGGCCTTTGATCAGAGAGCCAAAAACCAATTCCTGTCCAAAAGATTTGAAGTCTTGTTGCATACAGAGAAGAACAAGCTACATGTGACCAATGTTTGACCGATTATGAGGCGAAATGTCAGCCAGACTACTGCCATAAAAAAGCCAGACTACTGTTTGCAACTGCACATGGGGACAAAGATTATTCTTTTTGGAGAAATGTCCTCTGGTCTGATGAAACAAAAATAGAACTGTTTGGCCATAACGACCATCGTTATGTTTGGAGGGAAAAGGGGGAGGCTGGCAAGCCGAAGGACACCATCCCAACCGTGAAGGACGGGGGTGGCAGCATCATGTTGTAGGGGTGCTTTGCTGCAGGAGGGACTGGTGCCCTTCACTAAATAGATGGTACCATGAGGAGGAAAATTATCTGGATACATTGAAGCAACATCTCAAGACATCAGTCAGGAAGTTAAAGCTTGCTTGCAAATGCGTCTTCCAAATGGACAATGACCCCAAGTAAAGTTGTGGCAAAATGGCTTAAGGACATCAAAGCCAAGGTATTGGAGTGGCCATCACAAAGCCCTGACCTCAATCCTATAGAAAATGTGTGGGCAGAACTGAAAAAGTGTGTGCGAGCAAGGAGGCCTACAAACCTGACTCAGTTATACCAGCTCTGTCAGGAGGAATGGGCCAAAATTCACCCAACTTATTGTGGGAAGCTTGTGGAAGGCTACCCGAAACGTTTGACCCAAGTTAAACAATTTCAAGGCAATGCTACCAAATACTACTTGAGTGTATGTAAACTTCTGACCCACTGGGAATGTGATGAAAGAAATACAAGCTGAAATAAATAATTCTCTCTACTATTATTCTGACATTTCACATTCTTAAAATAAAGTGGTGATCCTAACTGACCTAAGACAGGGAATTTTAACTTGGACTAAATGTCAGGAATTGTGAAAAACTGAGTTGAAATGTATTTGGCTAAGGTGTATGTAAACTTCCGACTTCAACTGTATACAACTTTCAAAATACAGAAATACAGCTGGTATGATGCATTTTGGCAAAATTATTTCTGTATTCTGAAAGTTGTATACCTTGAAAAAACTTGATTGGTGACATGCAAAACATTTTGAGACTATATCAACAAAGGCCTAATGAAACAAATGCAAAAAGTGCAGAAACAGTTTTCTTAGTAGGGACATACTGGGTAAAATGGCTACATTGGCGATGCATGTCATATGATAAGCTGCTAAATGGATTTGCATAACTGTTATACTGAGAGAGAGTGACAATCACATACATCAGATTGGAGATCCACACAAAATGTAAATGTTCATTTACGAATATAACACAGAAACACAGACACAGAACCCCTTCCCCTCTTTATTGCAGGATTGTGATATGTGATTAATTAACATTGACACTAGTTAATTTTAAATAATAGTTTAACTATTAAAACAAGTTTAAACCCTTCACTTCAAAGAATTCAAAGAAAGTTCAAATAAGCTAACTCGTATGTAAAGATTAGACATCTCAGTCTAAACAACAATAAATAATTGAGTAACAAGTAGGCTATTGTTACTAAAGCACCATTACACGTGAACAAAATAAACTGCAAACCAGCAGTGGCCAACCTTGCTCCACTGATCCCTGATCTACTGGGTGAGCAGACTTCTATTCCAACCCAGCAATAGCACACTTGATTATGATGTTGAATCAGGTGGGTTATTGCTGGGCTGAAACAGAAACCTGCACACCCAGCAGACCTCCAGCGGGATTGGCCTACTTCAATTGTAATAGGTTTATACAGTGTGTGATGTTTAACAGTATTTTTACATACAACATTTGCTAACATAGGTAAGCCTGTACATTTAACCCATGGCATATACGATATACCCTTAGGGTGTTTTCACATATAGTCCTCTTTAAAAGAACCGATCTCAGTCCTCTTTAAAGTTAACTCAAGGGTAAATAAAAGCAAAGAACTCAGTTATCTTTCTATTCACACTGCCCTTGCCTTTTAATGAGGCCTCAACTCTTTAGACAATTCACTTCACCTATTTTGTGGACCGAGTCCTCTATGCATTCACATTGCTGTTTAGAAAGGAACCAAGATATTTTTCCAACATTCACTCCATGCACTCTGGGTTTACACAAAGTACAGGACAAGCCATTCCATCAGAATGTGTTATCGGATAGCTAGATCCTGTGGCGTTCTGCATTAGCATCGAATAGCCCCCGTGACATGCAACTTATCAGGCTAGCTTTTTCAAACAGAAATTTGCATCCTGTAGTACTAACTCAAAAAAGTTCTGGGACATTGGAAAGTCCATGGAGAATAAGAGCACCTTCTCCCAGCTGCCCACTGCTCTGAGGCTAGGAAACACTGTTACCACCGATAAATCCACTATAATTGAGAATTTCAATAAGCATTTCTCTCCGGCTGGCCATGCTTTTCACCTGGCTACCCCTACCCCGGTCAACTGCCCGGCACCCTCCACAGCAACCCTCCAAAGCCCCCACCATTTCTCCTTCGCCCAAATCCAGATAGCTGATGTTCTGAAAGAGCTGCAAAATCTGGACCCATACAAATCAGCCGAGGTAGACAATCTGGACCCTCTCTTTCTAAAATTATCTGCCGAAATTGTTGCAACCCCTATTACTAGCCTGTTCAATCTCTCTTTCATATCGTCTGAGATTCCCAAAGATTGGAAAGCTGCCGTGGTCATCCCCCTCTTCAAAGGGGGTGACACTCTAGACCCAAACTGCTACAGACCTATATCTATCCTACCCTGTCTTTCTAAGGTCTTCGAAAGCCAAGTTAACAAACAGATCACCGACCATTTCGAATCCCACCGTACCTTCTCCACTATGCAATCTGGTTTCCGAGCTGGTCACGGGTACACCTCAGCCACACTCAAGGTCCTAAACGATATCATAACCACCATCGATAAGAGAAAATACTGTGCAGCTGTATTCATCGACCTGGCCAAGGTTTTCGACTCTGTCAATCCCCACATTCTTATTGGCAGACTCGACAGCCTTGGTTTCTCAAATGATTGCCTCGCCTGGTTTACCAACTACTTCTCTGACAGAGTTCAGTGTGTCAAATCGGAGGGCCTGTTGTCCGGACCTCTGGCAGTCTCTATGGGTGTGCCACAGGGTTCAATTCTCTGGCCGACTCTCTTCTCTGTATACATCAATGATGTTGCTCTTGCTGCTGGTGATTCTCTGATCCACCTCTACGCAGACGACACCATTCTGTATACTTCTGGCCATTTTTTGGACACTGTGTTAACTAACCTCCAGACGAGCTTCAATGCAAACTCTCCTTCCAGACTCACATTAAGCATCTCCAATCCAAAATGAAAATCTAGAATCGGCTTCCTATATCGCAACAAAGCAGCCTTCACTCATGCTGCCAAACACACCCTCTTAAAACTGACCATCCTACCAATCCTCGACTTCGGTGATGTCATCTATAAAATAGCCTCCAACACTCTACTCAACAAACTGGCTGCAGTCTATCACAGTGCCATCCGTTTTGTCACCAAAGACTCATACACACTACCCACCATTGCGACCTGTACGCTTTCGTTGGTTGGCCCTCGCTTCATACTCGTCGCCAAACCCACTGGCTACAGGTTATCTACAAGTCTCTGCTAGGTAAAGCCCCGCCTTATCTCAGTTCACTGGTCACCATAGCAGCACCACCCGCAGCACGCGCTCCAGCAGGTATATCTCACTGGTCACCCCCAAAGCCAATTCCTCCTTTGGTCGTCTTTCCTTCCAGTTCTCTGCTGCCAATGACTGGAACGAACTGCAAAAATCTCTGAAGCTGGAGACTCATATCTCCCTCAATAGATTTAAGCACCAGCTGTCAGAGCAGCTCACAGATCACTGCACCTGTACATAGCCCATCTGTAAACAGCCCATCTATCTACCTACCTCATCCCCATACTGTATTTATTTATTTATCTTGCCGTTTTGCACCCCACTATCTCTACTTGCACATTCATCTTCTGCACATCTACCATTCCAGTGTTTAATTGCTATATTGTAATTACTTCGCCACCATGGCCTATTTATTGCCTTAACTTACCTCATTTGCACTCACTGTATATAGACTTTTTGTTTTATTTTGTTCTACTGTATTTTTGACTATCTGTTTTGTTTATTCCATGTGTAACTCTGTGTTGTTGTATGTGTCGAATTGCTACGCTTTATCTTGGCCAGGTCGCAGTTGCAAATGAGAACATGTTCTCAACTAGCCTACCTGGTTAAATAAAGGTGAAAATAAAAAAATAAAAAATAGATATACCTACTTATATTTCGGAAGCTAATAGATTGCATTTAGTTAAAATATGAGACATAATAATTGTAATCAGAAGATACTAAGATATTATTAATATGTACATTTGATTGATAATGAAATAAATAGCAATAGAATAACTGCAGAATAAATAATGATAATGCTGTAATTATAAATTATACACCCAATGTAGGCTACTGCCCTTTAAGAGCTAGAATAGATTTTGTACCCTATGTTGTGATTCCCACCAAATATATTGTCTTCTTCTATTGTCTTCTCTATTAAAACCCCACAATCAATAAACAGCTTATGAAGCTCTTAGCCTATAGATCACATATTGCAAACAAATAATCTGAACTAAAAACTCCACACATTTTGGAATTTCTGTGTGTACTTGATCATCTTGGTGGCAGGTAGCCTAGTGGTTAGAGCGTCAGACTTGCAACCGAATGCAAGATTGAATCCCTGAGCTGACAAGGTAAACATCTGTTGTTCTGCCCCTGAACAAGGCAGTTAACCCACTGTTCCTAGACCATCATTGAAAATAAGAATTTGCTCTTAACTGACTTGCCTAGTTAAATAAAAAACACCTCATCTTCTCTCTTTTGTGGCATCAATGTGAGGGTTTATGGCAGGGAAAACAGTGTTGCAGTAGTCTAGTGTGTGGTGTGGGAATAAGCGAACCTGGGGAGCTTTGCATTCACATTGTCCTTAAAAAGGGAACCGGCCTGCGGAATTCAAGCAAACTGAACTCAGACCACCTCTCGAGATGGTCTCAGTTCGAGGGGTCTAAGTTCCATTGGAGTGTTCACACTGCACAAAAAGTTATTCACAAAAATTGTCTGAAAGGGACCATGTGCTTAGTCTCTTGAGACATTCATTGGGACCTCTCTCTACATCTGCGAACTTGCTTTCACAGGTTTCCATATCTGAGGACGAAAACATCACAAAGAAACAGACTTCGTTATACTCAAATTAGACAGCACTATTATGTTGCTACTATCTCTCTGTCCTCAAAGTTTTCCCTTCTAGGGACTGGAACTTGTGAATCTTTTCATAATGTCCTCCCACAAAATGACCTGCACTATCCAGTAGCCTACACTCTCCCATGACAGCTGGCGCTGCAATTTCACCCTGTTATTTACAAAAGCATTTAGGGAGTTTTTAATTTACAATGATTACATCAAGATAGCTAGCTAACATTTAATACACTTAGCTAAACAGTGTGTAAAGTTAGCTAGCTAGCAGCTTAGTTGAGTTAGCCTGCAAAGTGGCCTACTGTAGCCAACTAGATAGCTAGCTAATAATACATTGTTTTTTAACATTTAAAAATGTTTTTACTTAATTGAGTAGGTTCTCCCACTGTCTCCGTTTTTTGGGGTACTTACAAAAGAGGCACATTTTAAAATGATTTTCACAGGTAGCAAAGCGCAGCCAGTAGCCATGTGGACTGATGGATAGAAGGAAAAAAGTGTGTTTGTCACCGAGAGATTTGGAAAGAATAAATTAACTTCACCAGCTGTTGCAGCAGCGGGGAGAGGACTGAGGCTAGAGTGGAGTGGCAGAGGAGAGAGGCAGGGGAAGGGGCTCAAGTGACTCATGCAGACACGCAGCAGCCGGCAGAACCACCGACAGGGATTGAACTACAGAGCAGTACATCTGAGCGGGCAGACACAAACAAGGAAGTCGCTAAATCAACCAAAAGTCACTGGGGCAGCCTTAAAAAGTAGCTACATTTGTCACTATACTCTTTTACAGATAAAAGTCGCTGAAGGGGTCTGAAAACTCGCTAAATCTAGCGACAAAGTCGCTTAGTTGGCAACACTGCGTTCGTGCTTTTTGTTCTGTCTGTGCTGGTAGCTTGCTCTAGCAGTGGCGTTATGCCCGCGCCCTCCTAACATTAGCCAGCTATCCACCATACACAACACGTTATCCCACAAGGTACACGTGAAATCAGGTTAATTCATAAAACTAAATTCCCTTAAATTGGAAGCTGACTAGAGATTTTGTTAAACTGTCACTATCCAAGCTCGTATCCGAACGTGAATTTTGCTTAAAAACGTGTTCCACCAGCTTGCTATAAAAATGCAATGTCGACATCTGCATGGTCCCCACAATGCTGTGTGCTTAACATTTTTACTGTAGAAAAGTGTACACTGAGTATACCAAACATTTGGAACACCATCCTAATATTGGGTTGCACCCCCCAACCCTGTTCAAAGGCACTTAAATATTTTGTCTTACCCATTTACCCTCTGAATGACACACATACACAATGTCTCAGTTGTCTCAAGGCTTAAAGTCCTTCTTTAACCTGTCTCCTCCCCTTCATTTACACTGATTGGAATGGATTTAACAAGTGACATCAATAAGGGATCATAGCTTTTACCTGCATTCACCTGGTCAGTCTATGTCATGGATATAGCAGGTATCCTTAATGTTTTGTATACTCAGTGTACATTACTGTATTTTTTCAAGCAAGACCCAAAACCACTCAAAAGTGCCATGCGATTGAGAGTAATTGACTGTTTATCAGTAAAACTGTAATTTTTTTGTTACATTTTACTGTATTATGAATGTGTTAATATTATTGTTGTTAGGCTATTATATTAACCTCATTCATAAAGAACAGTCTTCCCTTCAGTTGTAAATTGCTATCCTATCCACCCTGTCCCTGTCCCAGACCCTAACCTAAACCTGATTATCCATGATGGTGCTGCAGCTGTAGGTGAACCAACCAGCCAGTTGTCATCATAAGAGAGACCTCTCTCGCTCTGTGGCTGTGAAACCCGTCAGGGCGACAGTTAGCCAGGCAGCCAGGCCACAGGAAGCAGCCATAATAACAGGTCCCCAGCCACCAGAGCACCACACTGAGCACTGAGCCGCACGGCTCATCACAAACAGCCCTGCTACTGGGGAATGATGTGGATTGACCTGGCACAACAGCACTCCAGCACACTGCTCCCGGGTTATGTTGTCGACAGTGAATTTGCACTGCCAGCCGTATAATAAAACCCCCTGGTCACATGTAACATGTGTGCGACTGGAGTTGATGGATCATTGGATGTGCTTTCTTGTGTACTTGTTTTGTTGTTGTTGTGGTGTGTGAGTAGTTGAGTGAGTGATTGTGTGTGTATGCGTGCGTGTGTCTGCGTGTATGCACATGCATCTGTGTGTTCATTCGTGTGTGTATCACTGTTTGGGTTTCAAATTAGGCATAGATTGAATTCACATGCAATCACAGATGCAGAAAATAGTTTACCCAGTGACATGTGGAAACTGTGGAAAAACAGAGAGGGAGCGACTAACTACACATATAGCTCACAGCAGGAGGAGAAAAGTGTTTGTGCTGCCTAATCAGCTGCATGGGCTTAAACAACAGCATCCATTTCATGCCTTTTATGAAATGGAAGATAATACAACACATACTGCAGTTGTGCCAGTTGAATTTATAATAATGGGATGACTTGTCAGGATTATTAATCAAAGGAATTCTCAGTGTTCAGCCCGCTCCATGCCATGCGGGGAGCCCTGCTTTTAACAACCTCATATCTGATTAAAATACTGCCAGGCGGCAGAGGCCGGGTTGAAACAGAGTTGAGCAATTAAAGAAGTGTAAAACACTTGCAAGTAATGGAGTTGCTTGCTTAAGTTACAGCTAGCCAGCCGCATTTTGTGTCTCACAGTGTGACTGGGCACAGGCCAGGTGAACCTTGACAAGCAAGCGTGTACCTGCTGTGTTGTGGCTTCTGGGTCTGTCTTCTCTAATCTATCTGTGCCAGAGGAGAGAGATGGATGGGGTGGAGAGAGAGAGAGAGAGAGAGAGAGAGAGAGAGAGAGAGAGAGGAGAGAGAGAGAGAGAGAGAGAGAGAGAGAGAGAGAGAGAGAGAGAGAGAGAGAGAGAGAGAGATGGACAGGGTAGAGAGCCAGTGCAGTCAGAGCACAACTATGCTTGTGACTTCTCCTTGACTGAGTCTCAAATTACACATCTAAGTAAGATCTGGTAAGCTCCAGCAAGGTTTCACTGATGGAATTTCACATCTAAACCTAACAGAACACAAAATCTCAGTCTGAAGGCTCTAAAGTGCCTCAGCCACTAAACGGGTCATAAGCCAGATAGTTTTATAGTGGATATTACTCTTGTAAGGATCACTTTAACAGATCTTTGAGCATTGAAACACAGAGCAAACTTAACCAGGAGAGTTTTAAACCGAGCCTCTCAGATGAGATTCATAGGGAATAAATCCATTTTGTCCCCCTGCCCGGGTCCTTACCTTAATCTGACTTTTTTGTTTGGTTTATTACTGTCTTAGTATATGGATTATTTTCTCTCAGATAGAACCCCCATTTATGAATGGCCTAGAGAGATACAATTAGGATTTCAATTAACTTGGAAGTTATTCAATTCAGTAGTTTCTGAAAAGGAGTCACTTCCTGAGATCTATATTTAAATATTTTCAAAATGTAGTAACTTTTTGTTGTAATAGTGACCTCCAAAGTAGCTATTTGTCGTCCCCCCCCGCCCCCCCCCCAAAAAAAAGTTACTTCTCACGAAGCATATTAAAATCTGTAGTTATCCCAGGTCTGATACACACACAAAACAACAATTTAGACAGGCCCACTGAGCTACATATGGACCAGCCCATCTGACCTTTTCCCGAACGGCCCAATGGCCAGTCCATTTCTGCTGCCCTCCCTACCTTACTAGCTTTCTGCAAAGTGTACATAAGCAGTTGTAGCCCTGCATGAATGACGGTAAAACAATGTTCTGAGAAATAAACCGATTTTAATCATGCCCATAATATACATCTTAATATACACATGCTCAGACAGGGCCCTCTCCGCCTCCTCTGCACTTATAGGAGTGTCACACGGAGCGGAACAGCTGAACCCAAGAGCAGACTCACACGAGGAGACTGGGATGAGGTAACCAAGGTATTTATTGAAGCACGGGGGGAAGATTGAGTGCGGGCCAGGGGAAGCTCGGGCGGGTTGCCGGAAACCAGGTGCGGAGGCTGAGGCTGGAGCGAGAGGTGTTGGGACAGGGTAAGCAGGTCCGGAGGGGAATTGAAGGGAGCATAGAGTGGGGAATCCAGGGCAGAGTAGCAGGACTGACGAGAAGTCAGGGAGACAGGGACCAGAGTCAGAGCAGGCAGAACTGTAGTGGAGAGGAAAACAGCGTCAGGCAAGGGAAAACAGGCACAACATGAACAAACGGCTAGAAACATGGACTGACTGGGCAGAGATTACGATCTGGCAGTGTGGAAGCGGCAGGACTGAGTATTTGTAGAGGTCTTGATTATGGAACAGGTTGCAGCTGGTGGAGATCTGCTCTGACTCCAGCACACCTGTCTCCACCCACACACACACACACAGAGAAAGAGGGAGAGGGAGAGAGCACTGGGGGAGTGGCGGCAGGTCAAGGAGACACTGGATGAGCATTAGAGGGCATGGCATGAGCAGATGTGACAAGGAGTTTAAGCTTGCACCCCAAATGGCCCCCTATTCCCTATACAGTGCACTACTTTGGGCTCATAAGTAATGCACTAAATAGGGTGCCATTTGGGATGCATCCTAACTGTGCATTCTACCCTCCCTCACCAGGCCTATTGCCTACAAACTATATGAGACAGAAGCTTTAGAACCGTTATATGTGGTCAGTCCTATCCTGCTAGCTCCAGCAGCCCCACCTCTTTTTATTCCTTGCAAAATGAGAACATATGTTTAGCTTGTCGCAGTGAAGCATATCCCCCCTTTGCACAAGGCGGGAACTGAGTCGGATTTCCATCAATACTGAACATGCCTTTTCCCACTGCCTCAGCTCAGCACGCCCATTATTCAGGCCTTGCATGATTTAATTGGTGTTATGAAAAGTAAAGTATGAAGCCTGTGATATCCATTATAACTTCAATAGCCCGGGCCAGAGTGCGGTTGACACTTTCTCCCTCCACAGTTAAATTCTCCAGCAAAAAGAAAATGTGTAATCGTTGAACCTTGAAGTGAGAGAATTATTGAGTACAAGAAGTCATTCTCCCCCAAACCAAATCAAAGGTTATTTGTCACATACACATGTTAAGCAGATGTTATTGCGGGTGTGGCGAAATGCTTGTGTTTCTAGCTCCAACAGTGCAGTAATATCTAACAAGTAATATCTTGCGAGTGCAGGTAGCCTAGTGGTTAGAGTGTTGGTCCTGTAAACAAAAGGTTACTAGATCAAATCCCTGAGCTGACAAGGTAAAAATCTGTTGTTCTGCCCCTGAACAAGGTAGTTAAACCCACTGTTCCTAGGCCATAATTGTAAATAATATATTATAGTACCCTATCTAGCTCAGTTGGTAGAGCATGGTGCTTGCAATGCCAGGGTTGTGGGTTCGATTCCCACAGGGGACCAGTATTTAAAAATGTAATAAAATGTATGCACTCTACTGTAAGTTGCTCTGGATAAGAGCTTCTGCCAAATGACTAAAATCTAATGTAAAATGTATCTAACAATTTCACAACAACACACAAATCTAAAGGAATGGAAATAAGAATATATAAATATTTGGGTGAGCAATGTCAGAGCGGCATAGACTAAGATACAGTAGAATATTATAGAATACAGTATATACATATGAGATGAGTAATGCAAAACATGTAAACATTAATAAAGCGACTAGTGTTCCATTATTAAAGTGGGCAGTGATGATTTCAAGTCGATATAGGGCAGCAGCCTCTAATGTGCTAGTGATGGCTATTTAACAGTCTGATGGCCTTGAGAGAGAAACTGTTTTTCAGTCTCTCTGTCCCAGCTTTGATGCACCTGTACTGACCTCGCCTTCTGGATGATAGCGAGGTGAACAGGCAGGGGCTAGGGTGATTGTTGTCTTTGATCTTTTTGGCCTTCCTGTGACTTCGGGTGCTGTAGGTGTCCTGGAGGGCAGGTAGTTTGCCCCCGGTTGGGCAGACCGCACCACCCTCTGAAGAGCCCTGCGGGCGGTACAGTTGCTGTACCAGGCGATGATACAGCCCGACAGGATGCTCTCAATTGTGCATCTGTAAAAGTTTGTGAGGGTTTTATCTTCAGCCTCCTGAGGTTGAAGAGGCGCTGTTGAGCCCTTTATTGAGGACCTCGGCGGAAGTCGTGACATTTAGCAGCGCAAGTACTACAGTCAATGTGTTGATAGAACTTCAGTAACGTTTTTCTCAGATTTGCTTGTTAAAATCCCCAGCTACAATATATGCAGCCTCAGGATATGTGGTTTCCAGTTTGCATAAAGTCCAGTGAAGTTCTTTGAGGGCCGTCATGGTATATACATGGCTGTGACTTTAACCGAAGATAATTATCTTGGGAGGTATTACGGTTGACATTTGATTGTGAGGTATTCTAAGTCGGGTGAACAAAAGGACTTCAGTTCCTGTATGTTATCACAATCACACCATGAGTAGTTAATCATGAAACATACACCCCCGCCCTTCTTCTTCGCGGAGTGATATTTATTCCTGTCTGCGTGATGGACTGAGAACCCAACTCGCTGTACGGACTCAGACAGTATATCCCGAGAGAGCCATTGTTACGAATCCCTTTGGCCCTGCAGTCTAGGGGGGATGGCAACGAGACATCTACCTCAACCGTTTAAACTTGAGGTAGATGCTAGTGCCAGAGGTGCTGGTGCTGTTCTACTGCAGCAGGACAAGAGTGGAGTGAATCATCCTGTGTGTTATTTTTCATGGAAACTTAACAAATGTCAGACCAAATATGCAACCATCGAGCAAGAAGCTCTAGCTTTGTTGTTAGCTCTGCAATATTTTGAAGTGTATATTGGTTCTAGTGCCCTACCTGTGATTGTATATACTGACCATAACCCCTTAGTGTTTCTCCACCGGATGTACAACCAGAACCAGCGCCTTATGCGTTGGGCTCTTATTGTGCAGAATTATAATTTGGAGATCCGCCACAAAAAGGGTTCTGATAATGTGTTCGCAGATGCTTTGTCTCGTGTGTGTAAAAATGATTTTTGTATGTTTCGTGAGGTTGACTTTGTTTGATCTTGTGAGTAGTCATTGTAAAAACTTTGTTCGCAATCCCCTCTAGGGTTGCTCTTTTAAGGGTGGGAGTGTTACGGATACAGGTATCCTGTGTATGTATCCTGTGTGTGTGTTTCTTTTCTCTCCTTCTCACCTCACAGGTGACAATCATCATTCCCCAATCAGTCATCAATCAGTCACCAACCAAGACACCTGCTCCCTTGTTTGCGTTTTAGCAGGAAGCAATTATTAATCATATGTCCCACTTCATGACAAAAACAGGGACACTAATTTTTCTGGCGTGCTTGATATACTACTGGCTGACTAGAGCTAAAAGTAGGCAACTCAGTGGCTCTACTCTCAGTATGAGCCGAAAAAACGCTCTTGTGCGTCAACATAAACTCGTCTGCCAACAGACGCTTCTGACAAGGAGGATACTTTCTGTTCGTTTAAGTAAACTACAATGCGTTCGGGGACGCAATTTTTAAACTCTTCCAACAAGATTAACTCCCGGAGAGAGCTGAAATCAGTTACCTTACTAGCAGCATGTCATTTATCAAACAGATTTCCCTTGTCTCTAGCAAATTCCACATAAGTCTTACTAGAAGACTTTCTATGAGACCTAAATCTCTGTCAGTATGCCTCAGGCACAAGCTCATAGGCGCGAAAAACAGTAGCTTTGACCACTTCATAATTCAAACTGTCTTCCAGAGGTAGCGCTGACAAAACCTCTTGGGCTTTACCAGTTAGTTTACACTGAAGTAATAAGCACCACACCTGTTCAGGCCATTTCAATTCTACGGCTATTCGCTCAAACACACAAAAATAGGAGTCAACCTCTGACTCTCTAAACAAAGGTACTAAGGCAATCTGCCTACTAATGTCAAACATGTTGGAAGCTAGAGCTGGTGAGGATGCCTCACTAGCAGGAACGAAGGCTAGCCTCGCTGTCTCCAGTTCCATCTTGTGCATTTTGAACTCCAAATGCCGCTGTTCTCTTTCTTTTTCTGCCTCAAGTTTACACATTTCCAACTGGAGATTTTCTCGCCTAATTTGGGCTCTCTCTTCCGCCTCCAGTTGGAACTGTATCGAACGGACATCCCTCCTGGCATCACTGGTTGACAGTGGGGAGAGTGGATCAAAACGGGACAATGTGGCTGGAGCTTTAGCCTCGCCCTCGGTCTCAGACACCGAGGGGCTTACAGGAGAAGTAACATCCCCTACAGGGGTAGTAGGCTCAGGCAGCGGTAATACTAACATTTAACACCAGTTGCTTAACCTCTGCCTTAACTAAACTGTGTGAAATAGACAATGAATAATGGTCAGCCAAGGTCATTAAATCAACTCTACGACATTTGTCAAAAACCTCCCACGAAGGGTTATCCAAAAAGGATTTCAAATCAAAAGTAGCCATTTTGAACTACTACACAAGAGCCAACAAATAGCAAACACTAATGTTATATCAGCTATGACGCTCAACACTGAACTAAGCACTATAACAATCTGCATGAGCGGTATGGGTGTCAGTAAAGACAGATCCCGGCCCACTTATGTTACGAATACTCTTTGGCCCTGCAGTCTAGGGGGGATGGCAACGAGACCCGTAACATAAATCATGCAAATTATAATAGTGAAAAAGTAACAGTGAGAACAAAAACCACAGACAACTGAAATTTACCGTCAAACACTAAAGGTTTATTTTTAAACACACGGTAAAGGGGTGTGAGAAAAGGGGCTGAGCTGGACCCAAGGAAAGAAACAACAATACTCACAGGCTGACGGACAAAGTGACATGTAGTTGCAAAACAAAAGAGAGATCTGTATTGAGAGCGATACGGAGAGAGAGATTGAGCACTAAGAGATTGATCTTACAGAGAGAGATTGAACTAAAGAGAAAACAACTGGCTGGGTTTTTAAACCAAGGGAAAGGGATGTGATTTATTGAGGGGAAAGGAGCAGGTGTCTTGGTTGGTGACTGATTGATGACTGATTGGGGAATGATGATTGTCACCTGTGAGGTGAGAAGGAGAGAAAAGAAACACACACACAGGATACCTGTATCCGTAACAGCCATGCTTCCGTGAAACAGAGTATGTTACAATCCCTGACGTCTCTCTGGAAGGAAATCCTCGTCCCCTGAGATCGTCATCTTTATTATCCAGAGACTGAACATTAGTGAGTAATATACTCAGAAGCGGTGGGTGGTGTGCGCGCCTCCTGAGTTGGACTAGAAGTCCCCTCCGAGTACCTCTCCTCCGCCGGAGGTGTTTTGGGTCAGCCTCTGGAATCAGTTCAATTGCCCTGGGGGGTACGAACAAAGGATCTGATGCGGGAAAGTCGTATTCCTGGTCGTAATGCTGGTGAGTTACCGGCGCTCTGATATCCAAACGTTTTTCCCTGCTGTATGTAATAACACAAAAACAATTCTGGATTAATAATGTAAGAAATAACACATAAAATAACTAAATACTGCAAAGTTTACTACGCGCTAGAAGCACGGCAGCCCTATCTGTCGGCGCCATTTTCTTAACCAGGTTAACTGATGGGGGTAAACGTTACCATACGTTGGATTTATTTCCCGGTGCATAGTCGAAGAAGAACAAATATCCATGTAGTATTTACCCAGTTATTTAGTAAATGCCTAGTTGCAGGAAATGTATCGATTGAAAATCAAACAGCTCAATTTAACAAGGCTGAATATAATACGTTTGATGATGAATATTGTGTTGTTTTGAGAATGGGGTAAGCACTTCAACCATAAAATCAGCTTTTAAAAGGTAAACTTAAGATATTTTAATGGTACAGGCATGTGCTTGGGTGCTATCTCCCTGTACTTTGAGGACTGGATTTAGCTCTCGACACACTGTATGAATGGCCAAGTGCCTAAACAGTGGATATGTGTTTGTGTGTGTGTGTGTGTGTGTGTGTGTGTGTGTGTGTGTGTGTGTGTGTGTGTGTGTGTGTGTGTGTGTGTGTGTGTGTGTGTGTGTGTGTGTGTGTGTGTGTGTGTGTGTGTGTGTGTGTGTGTGTGTGTGTGTGTGAGACAGAGCAGAGCTGTTTTGTAAATGGCTTCTGGAATGGAACAAAGGAACATGGCTGTCTGACAGTAGAGAGCTGTTTTCTCTCTCCAGCACTCCACTCCACCAGACACCACTTGTAATTAGATATGAGGAGTGTGAGATAGAGGCAGCTCTTTCTTTCATATTTCACACGCACACACACACCCATGCACACACACGCATGCACACATACACACAAACTTGTACTCTTGTTGGCTTGGTAAATTCAGTTTATATAGATAACTATGGTTTGAAATGGTTGAAACCGTTGACAGATATGGTGAGGACCACTCACTTTTTACCCAGTGCAGAGCTGAGGAATTACCCAATGACAGTGTCTAGGCCTAAAGTTGCATTTTATGGACAGTGGAATTAAATGCCACCCAGCATTAGATTGTTAATTTTAGGGAGACAATGTTCCCCCTAGGGCATCTGAAAAATCCCTCTGCCTTATCTCCCTTCCATACGTCCACCTCTTACTGGGAGAAACAAGAGTGTCTTTCTCCAGGCTGAGTAGAGGGAAGTGGGTCACAGAGAAACAGAATCTCCTCAGTGGTTCCAGAGTGGCTGGGAGAAGAGAGGAGAGGAGCTGGGAGGGCTGTTAATCTTGTATCTCTCACTCTCTCACCCAGATATTCAATTATCTGAGGAGGTCAGCATTCCGGTGCAATAAAGATAAACTCGCCCAGCTAGCTCTTGTGTACTGTAACTGTATGCACAGAATTATTCAGCCCGGCTGGCTGCACAGTCATTGTTGTAAACTACAGCTGGATGAGCCACTGTAAGAATAACAAATCTGATGGCTTCGTTTGAAACAGTGGCTGTGGCTGGCCTTCCATGACTGTCCAATAAGTGTTCAATAAACAGCACCCACAAACCTACAGTCAACGAGCTCTAGGAAGGGACTGTGTAAAACAAGGAAATAAATAGAGGTCTAATGTAGTGAGATCTATACTACTTTACCGTACCCATCAGGCACTATCAAAAGGAAACAAAACAGTATCATGATTCACATTCCAGCGGTTTCACATTCCCTCATGACCTCCTAGTATGGCAATAAATATCAGAAGGCCTTAGCAACTGCCATCCTCTCATGACATCCCAACTAGTGCCTCCCTACCGTGCAAACAGACTGATTAATAAATTACCCTTGTTGAAACACAAAGGTCTGGCTACAGGTTTCTCTAATCTGGCTGTGAATGACACCAGTCTCTGCTGGCTTTAGGCTCTGCTCTGACTGCTCCTCTCTCCCCTGTTCATTGACAGGGTTTCCTTTAAGGGGTCCCGCACCCTGTCTCTGTCTCTGTCTCTCTTCCTTGCAAGCCTCTGACATCACATGTGGCCCCAGGCCATTCTTCTCAGTGAATTGTGTGATGTTGTTGGGGTGAGCCGTCACTCTTTACTCCTTTTCACAACAATGGGTGCATCCCCATCCCACTCAAGTGGTTCTCCCTGCCTCCTATATAAAGGACTAAGTGGCTGCCTGGCTGTGGTTGTCTGGCTAGCTGTATAGGATGTTGATTAATGGTGTTTAGATAGACTGCCCCCGGATGTCTGACTATCTTTGGAGTTTCACTCCACTACATTATTCCTTAGGAGTTATACCCTAGGGGCAGGATGTGGACTTTTCTAGGGTGTACTTCTCAGAATATGTACAGCAGAGCTGGGTCAGATACATTACGACACATATTTGAAAGTATTTGAAGTGCGCTTAATTAAGCTTGGAGTTGTATTTCTTTTTACACTATTCCATTGGTTCTATTGTACCAGGCAAATTAACTGAAAGTGCATCTCAAATATTTGATATGTGTTTGACCCAGGTCATCTGTACAGTCTTAGATCATTCAAGGACCTGACCGGCTTGGTTCTGTTCAGCTGTATTATTTTTCATTAATAAATGTTTCCATGGACGACAGACCCTTGACAAGATCCATGCCTAGCTATTCATCTGCTCTAAAACAGCACTGAGGCTTTACAAGTTTGTTAAGAGAGAAATTTCAGGGGTTATTGGCTCTCAGGTCCAAGACACTGTGTCTTACACAGTGTAAGACATTTTACAATAACAAGACACTTTTCCATTGTACACTACACTGTTTCAATAGACCTGTCTGACTGGATACGGTACTTTAAAGGCTGAATATACGTGAAATTCATGCAAGGCATTATTAGTAGTAAAGTCTCACACAACAACAAGCTGTTGATTTTGTTTTTGCATTACTATTGATAAACTGAAAACTCTACTCACTAGAAGATATTGCAATCAATTCACTGTTAGCAGATATTGTCAGTTGCTTGTTATTACACAATAAATCAAGCAATTTACGTTCAGATTTATTTGACTTTTGATTTCCACAGTTAATCTGGCAGATTGAATACAGATCTATCCATTTCTCCACCTACATGTACATATTACCTCAATTACCTCGACACCGGTGGCCACGCACATTGACTCTGTTCCGGTACCCCCGTATATAGCCCGCTATTGTTATTTACTGTTGCTCTTTAATTATTTGTTATTCTTATCTCTTACTTTTTGGGGGGGTATTTTCTTAAAACTACATTGTTGGTTAAGGGCTTGTAAGTAAGCATTTCACTGTAAGATCTACACCTGTTGTATTCGGCGCATGTGACAAATCAAATTTGATTTGAAATACTACAGTATACTACAGTGAATACTATAGTATTTATGCCATAGTATACTATAGTATATTTTTATGTGGGTATACTCCAATATGTCTGCTGTTTAAAGCCTTTAAGTGGGAAGATGTTATTGCCTCTGGATCTGTGTATGTGCGTGTTACTTCCTTTTGCCTATAAAGCTTGAGAACTTCAAATGGAGCCGCAGGGCCTGTAAGTGTGTTTGGCAAGGGAAGGGCATGGATTTATGAAGCATAAATACCACTAATAACCCTGGGGCTTGCAAGGTTTAGTTTCAACACTGGTTATGTAAATATTTTCTTAAAGCCCTTCCATGAATTTAGCAGTTCCATTTGTCGACATGTAGCTATGCCCTGTGCAGCAGCAGATTCAGGCAGAGCCAGGAAGCAGAACCCAAAGTAGTCAGCATCCTACGACAATGATAAACTAATACTTAAAGTTCATGGATATGTGGAGACTGAAAAGCTTTATGCAATGTTTTTTAGTTGTGCTCCATGTTTGAGTCCTAAGTATTGTGCTTTAACGGTTTTGAGCGAACAAGAGGCATCACTACAGAACAATCACCAGACAATATATAATGAACATGCCTGTTCTCGTTTTCCTGAGTGTCCAATTAAGTACAGTTCCATCTCAATAACGGTGCTGAGTTTCATTTCATGTAAAGTAGTTAGTTCCAGCCCTGGCTGCCAGCTGATCATTGATAGAGATGCATTATAGAATTTCAGTTTGTGCAGATTATGGATTCTGATTCCAAGAGTCCATTATTTCATGTTTCACTGAACTTGCAGATAGACCTGCCCTGCTGTTCCTTGGACAAATGCCAATTTAATAACGATCGATAATAACCTTCTTCCTCCTATCCTTGAATCTGGATATAATAAATAAGGCGTTAATGAGACCAAATGCTCTGCAGCCCTGTAGCACACCATTGATTTTATCTAATTATAGCCTTGTTGTGAAGGAGTCTGGTTAGCCTCAAATGATCTCACAGGCCTTAGTCAATTAGCCTGTGAACAAGACTACCCTGTTTAATGAATAATTAGGTGATTAGGTGACACTTTGGTTAGATGACACTTTGGTTATAGGGGTATTCAATCATACGAGTTACATATTGACTGAACACTGACCACCCGTGGTGCTATTATCAAGCCTCTATTCTCTCCTGAGATACACTATAAGTAAAATGGGAGTTCTACCACTCTGTCACAATCTAATGCCAGACTCCCAGATCTTTGGAGTGTTTCTGTGAGTGGCTTTAGCATTTCTAAATCACCACATTTGGCCATGACTAAACATGCAGCGTAGGGATTTATGTGTCCTTGCCTGGAAAGTTTACCTAAATGTCCCGAGGGGCCGAGGGTGAGGCCGACAGATAGACAGAGACGCAGCTGCTGGAGCTGACGATCGGTCTGCCAATGAGAGCAGGGCGACGCAGGACAGGAGGAGAGCCCCTGGGTGAATCTCAATTGTATTTCCTTGATTGCCCCTGTCCTCTCTCCTCGCTCCTTCTCAAAACACATTGGAAGAAATGGTCAAATTTTCCTCCCCTTAGACCTTGTTCCCCAATGAACTTGGAGAAGGAATCAAGGAGAAAGGACACAAGGAATCAAGAAAATACATTTGAGATTCACTCCCAGCCTGGACCCATGGAACAGCCTTCCCAGGATGCAGCTGGCTGCCGAGGAATCAACTTCAAGGTCCAGAATATGAGACGCTGACAGACACTACAGGCTAGGAGACAAGGGTTGCATACTAAAATACCAAAATAGAAAAACAGCCTGAGGCAAAGCAGTTCTGTTTCTGTCGCACTTTAGCAACAGCAATAACACAACAGATTTTTTTCAAAAACAAAGCAATAAAAACCAGTGAGCCAGCAGTTAATTTTCTCTTTGCTTCAATTGGCTCCGTCAGAGTTTGGCCGTGGGAGGAGGAAGCGGTAGCTTTACAGGTGAAATCAGATAGAGAGAGAGAGAGAAAGAACGAGTGAAAGAGAGAAGTGCTTGAGGCAGAAAGCAATTGAGGACTTGACTTCTAAAACCCCAGAAGAAGTTAATCTAGGCAGCTGAAGGGGTTTTCATTAGTTTGGCAATATGTTCCTGCAAAAGAGGTGCAGATGTAAGTTAAGTGGTATTTTATAACTGTGCTTAGCACAGGACTCACCAGTGCAGGAATGCCTACATATGGGATGCATTACATTACTTCAGCCAGCCTAACTCCTTAGTTTCCACCTTCAGATTGATTCTCCTGTGTGGAATGTGGCATCCTGCTGGAAAAATGAGAATGGATGTGATTTGGTAGTTGGATTCCTAGAAACACTTGAAATGCTGAAGTATTAAATATGTTGCTAGAGGCAACACGCCTCTCTTCATGATAAACATGATGACCAGGTGGTTGTCTTCATTAATTCGTCAAGGTAGCCCACATGTGCATAATCACTCTATACTGTATGCTCATCATGTACAGTACTGTATACATTAAACCAGCCCATCCTGTCCAGATGTCCTTTCTAATAGAAGCTTGTATCACATCGAGGTACAGTACACTTGCAGAGGGTCTCTCTACTCATCATGTACAGTACACATTAAAAGCTGCACATCTGAATGTCCAATAGTAGCCTGTGTTACAAATGACATACATCCTCCACTGCAGTCTGAACACACCGTTGGCACACAAAGGCTTGATCAGGCTGGTGGAGGCCCTTCAGCAACAATCACAATCAAATAAGGCTGGCAAACCCACACTGCTGCCCCAGCCACAGCACTGCAGCTTCATACCCTTACCAGTTTCTGTCCCCATGCCCCTCCCCATTTCTGTCCCCATGCCCGTTCCCATTTCTGTCCCCGTGCCAGTCCCAATCTCTATCCCCATGCCCGTCCCCATTTCTGTCCCCATGCCCGTCCCCATTTCTGTCCCCATGCCAGTCCCAATCTCTATCCCCATGCCCGTCCCCGTGATCTGCAGCAGCTTTTAATTAGTGTGTGTCAGCCTTCAGTCTGCCTGTGTTCTTCCCAGCCACAAGGGTCTTTAAGTTCTCCGCAAATTAATTACAAATACTAAGCAATCACAGTAATTACATTTTGCCCCAGGCACCCGGCTTGGCCTTAGACCTTAACCCTGTGTCCAGTGTGCAGCGGGGGACAAAGAAAGGAAGTGTGGTACATAGGGTTAGCATTAGCAAGCAGTGATTGAGCTGTATGGAACGAGGGGAATAGGGGACGCATTGCTGCAAGAGGATCTCCTGCTGTAATAATGCCATTATGACACACAGTCAGTGCAGCATTTGTTAGTATTCATACAGGTCACTATTTACATGGTGGAGTGGAGGGTCATGGAAGGCTCTGCTGCGGGAACTGTCATCATATAGAAACCTTATAGGGAAGTGATTTCCTCACCACACATTGTCTAATAGTGACAGATACATGTTAAAGTAGGGCAATTGTACCAGGGAGGGATTAGGGAGGGATGGGCAACACTAGCCTGGAAATGAGGCCAGGCTGGGCATAGGATGAACATCCATTCTCCTAGCAGAGCCTGCCTCTCCTCTCCCTGCCACTTCTCTGGTGTCAGAAGAGGAACATTAGACAGAAGTGTTCTAAACATAGCACTCAAAATGTAACACAATGGGACAGTTTGCTGGACACAGATTAAGCCTAGTCCTCTTTGCAGGCACACAATTTTCTCTAGTCTGTTCTGGTGCTGAAACCCCTTGGTAGGACAGAATATGTTCCCCATGAGCGTGTATGTGTGTGTGTGTGTGTGTGTGTGTGTGTGTGTGTGTGTGTGTGTGTGTGTGTGTGTGTGTGTGTGTGTGTCACCCTCCTGCTCCCAGAGCTCGACACAAGGGACCAGTGAATCAAGGATTGTTGTTCTGCATTAGCAGCAACGTTTTCATGTTCAACATGCAATGGAAAATATTCTATTCCCCTGGACATGCAGCATCTGGGAGTGTCTTCATTGCTACACACATAAAACAAGGCTCTCGCACGAAATATCAACAGGATACTAAAGCAGAGATTTAGTATGTGGCTTTTCCCTCTCCCAGTGCTGTTCTCTCTACGTGGCTAGGCACAAGGAACTATACACATCAGAGAGCCACATCACCTGCTCCATTTCCCTGCTGATCTCTACAGATCAGAAAGTAACAGGCCTAATCGATAATGAGATAATCCTGGACTATCGGACCACCATTTTATTACGTTTGCAATTGCAACAAATAATCTGCTCAGACCCCAACCAAGGAGCATTAAAAGTCGTGCTATAAATTCTCAGACAACCCAAAGATTCCTTGATGCCCTTCCAGACTGCCTCTGCCTACCCAAGGACATCAGAGGACAAAAATCAGTTAACCACCTAACCGAGGAACTCAATTTAACCTTGCGCAATACCCTAGATGCAGTTGCACCCCTAAAAACTAAAAACATCTGTCATAAGAAACTAGCTCCCTGGTATACAGAAAATACACGAGCTCTGAAGCAAGCTTCCAGAAAATTGGAACGGAAATGGCGCCACACCAAACTGGAAGTCTTCCGACTAGCTTGGAAAGACAGTACCGTGCAGTATCGAAGAGCCCTTACTACTGCTCGATCATCCTATTTTTCCAACTTAATTGAGGAAAATAAGAACAATCCGAAATTTCTTTTTGATACTGTCGCAAAGCTAACTAAAAAGCAGCCTTCGCAAATGGAGGATGGCTTTCACTTCAGCAGTAATAAATTTATGAACTTCTTTGAGGAAAAGATCATGATCATTAGAAAGCAAATTACAGACTCCTCTTTAAATCTGGGTATTCCTCCAAAGCTCCATTGTCCTGAGTCTGCACAACTCTGCCAGGACCTAGGATCAAGGGAGATACTAAAGTGTTTTAGTACTATATCTCTTGACGCAATGATGAAAATAATCATGGCCTCCAAACCCTCAAGCTGCATACTGGACCCTATTCCAACTAAACTACTGAAAGAGCTGCTTCCTGTGCTTGGCCCTCCTATGTTGAACATAATAAACGGCTCTCTATCCACCGGATGTGTACCAAGCTCACTAAAAGTGGCAGTAATAAAGCCTCTCTTGAAAAAGCCGAATCTTGATCCAGAAATTATAAAAAACTATCGGCCTATATCGAATCTTCCATTCCTCTCCAAAATTTTAGAAAAAGCTGTTGCACAGCAACTCACTGCCTTCCTGAAGACAAACAATGTATACGAAACGCTTCAGTCTGGTTTTAGACCCCATCATAGCACTGAGACTGCACTTGTGAAGGTGGTAAATGACCTTTTAATGACGTCAGACCGAGGCTCTGCATCTGTCCTCGTGCTCCTAGATCTTAGTGCCGCTTTTGATACCATCGATCACCACATTCTTTTGGAGAGATTGGAAACCCAAATTGGTCTACATGGACAAGTTCTGGCCTGGTTTAGATCTTATCTGTCGGAAAGATATCAGTTTGTCTCTGTGAATGGTTTGTCCTCTGACAAATCAATTGTAAATTTCGGTGTTCCTCAAGGTTCCGTTTTAGGACCACTATTGTTTTCACTATATATTTTACCTCTTGGGGATGTCATTCGAAAACATAATGTTAAATTTCACTGCTATGCGGACGACACACAGCTGTACATTTCAATGAAACATGGTGAAGCCCCAAAATTGCCCTTGCTAGAAGCCTGTGTTTCAGACATAAAGAAGTGGATGGCTGCAAACTTTCTACTTTTAAACTCGGACAAAACAGAGATGCTTGTTCTAGGTCCCAAGAAACAAAGAGATCTTCTGTTGAATCTGACAATTAATCTGGATGGTTGTACAGTCGTCTCAAATAAAACTGTGAAGGACCTCGGCGTTACTCTGGACCCTGATCTCTCTTTTGAAGAACATATCAAGACTGTTTCAAGGACAGCTTTTTTCCATCTACGTAACATTGCAAAAATCAGAAATTTTCTGTCCAAAAATGACGCAGAAAAATTAATCCATGCTTTTGTTACTTCTAGGCTGGACTACTGCAATGCTCTACTTTCCGGCTACCCGGATAAAGCACTAAATAAACTCCAGTTAGTGCTAAATACGGCTGCTAGAATCCTGACTAGAACCAAAAAATTTGATCATATTACTCCAGTGCTAGCCTCCCTACACTGGCTTCCTGTTAAGGCAAGGGCTGATTTCAAGGTTTTACTGCTAACCTACAAAGCATTACATGGGCTTGCTCCTACCTATCTTTCCGATTTGGTCCTGCCGTACATACCTACACGTACGCTACGGTCACAAGACGCAGGCCTCCTAATTGTCCCTAGAATTTCTAAGCAAACGGCTGGAGGTAGGGCTTTCTCCTATAGAGCTCCATTTTTATGGAATGGTCTGCCTACCAATGTGAGAGACGCAGACTCAGTCTCAACCTTTAAGTCTTTACTGAAGACTTATCTCTTCAGTAGGTCCTATGATTAAGTATAGTCTGGCCCAGGAGTGTGAAGGTGAACGGAAAGGCTGGAGCAACGAACCGCCCTTGCTGTCTCTGCCTTGCCGGTTCCCCTCTTTCCACTGGGATTCTCTGCCTCTAACCCTTTTACAGAGGCTGAGTCACTGGCCTACTGGTGTTCTTCCATGCCGTCCATGGGAGGGGTGCGTCACTTGAGTGGGTTGAGTCACTGACGTGGTCTTCCTGTCTCGGTTGGCGCCCCCCCCCCCCCCCCCCCCCCCTTGGGTTGTGCCATGGCGGAGATCGTTGTGGGCTATACTCGGCCTTGTCTTAGGACGGTAAGTTGGTGGTTGGAGACATCCCTCTAGTGGTGTGGGGGCTGTGCTTTGGCAAAGTGGGTGGGGTTATATCCTGCCTGTTTGGCCCTGTCCGGGGGTATCATCGGATGGGGCCACAGTGTCTTCTGATCCCTCCTGTCTCAGCCTCCAGTATTTATGCTGCAGTAGTTTATGTGTCGGGGGGCTAGGGTCAGTCTGTTACATCTGGAGTATTTCTCTTGTCTTATCCGGTGTCCTGTGTGTATTTAAATATGCTCTCTCTAATTCTCTCTTTCTCTCTTTCTGTCTTTCTCTCGGAGGACCTGAGCCCTAGGACCATGCCTCAGGACTACCTGGTATGATGACTCCTTGCTGTCCCCAGTCCACCTGGCCGTGCTGCTGCTCCAGTTTCAACTGTTCTGCCTGCGGCTATGGAACCCTGACCTGTTCACCGGACGTGCTTGTTGCACCCTCGACAACTACTATGATTATTATTATTTGACCATGCTGGTCATTTATGAACATTTTAACATTTTAACATTTTGACCATGTTCTGTTATAATATCCACCCTGCACAGCCAGAAGAGGACTGGCCACCCCTCATAGCCTGGTTCCTCTCTAGGTTTCTTCCTAGGTTTTTGGCCTTTCTAGGGAGTTTTTCCTAGGGAGTTTTTCCTAGCCACCGTGCTTCTTTCACATGCTTTGCTTGCTGTTTGGGGTTTTAGGCTGGGTTTCTGTACAGCACTTTGAGAATATCAGCTGATGTACGAAGGGCTATATAAAAATAAATTTGATTTGATTTGTATGTGCAGCCACCGGCCACCACTCCCAAGTGAGAGCTGGTCCCTGGTGCTCTCCAATGCGCAGCAGTTTACAATTGTGCGGGTGACGATAAATAGGTAAAATTATTCTGAGTTGATTGTCTCTACATAAGCCCCAAGGGAACAGTCTCACTGGTGAATTACTCTGCACGGTGGCATCAACCCATCAAGAGCTGTCATAACATCCTAGTCTGACACAATGTCAGGGTCCTCTGTAATTGCTGGGGGCCAATGATGCTTTTCTCCTTGAATTATTTTCTCTCCCTGAGTAGTGTGTGTCTGCTAAGTAGAGCCTGTTTAGTACAAGATGCCCTCCAACCATTTCTAAAGGAGATCTAATTATGGCTAAAATGTAGCCTCACAATGCTAATTTGATTGTGGCGCATGATAAAGGTTAATTTAGACAAAATGTGAGACTGTTTATTATTCAGGATTTCCTTTAATGGGCACATTGCTGTCTTGTTTAATAGCGACAACATCTAAATGAAAGGAAGGTGGGTGAGAGTGGAGGGTGGATGCTGGCTGGCAAGTAGACTAAAGCATCATTTATATTCCTGGGCAGATAATGGAAAAAACCTTATGGCTAAATACTGTACATTAATAATACAGCAAACCAAAACAGCAGCTGGTCTCTACGGAAAACACAATGAGATTCTCAGTGACACACAGGGGCCAATGGGATCAAAGTAATGTTTAATGAGCAGTGGGACTGGCACACACTCTGTCTAACAGTTAACCCTTTTATTTGGAGGTGAAGTACTACATGGGAGAAGTGCCACTGGCAGACTTTAGATCCGGTCAGTGTCCTAGCCAGCCAACCAGTCAGGCAGCCAGGCAGTGTGTTAGCTAGCGAGGCGTTTGCCCAGATAAGGGCAGAAGCAGCAGCAGGTGTAGTGTGTTAAAGCCCCTGTCAGACTGCCAGGCAGGCAGGCAGTCCTCTGGCAGACCTTTCCAGGCTCAGGGACTCTCCACTTATAAATGTATCCAGGCTGAGGATCTGTCTGTCTGCTGTCTGTCTGTCTGTCTGTCTGCTGTCTGTCTGTATGTTGGTCGCGAGCCTGCCTGCCCACCCACCCGCCTGTCTGTCTTTCTGTCACACTGTGTTTTGGGATTGCGTCCCTGGACACCCTGTATTCACTGAGGTTCCTTTACATTAGTGTGGGCTGTCATGGAGGGATAGAGTAACGCTCTTAACTTTACTATGTGCTGGGACAGCATCCCTGGAGCCCTGGGGAAGCGCTGGTGTCACTCTCATCAGCTCAAGGGACTCTCTGCCGTCTGCTGTCCATTCCATTCCTTTACCTGTGGGTGAAAAAGGTCACGGATATGAACTTATCATACAAGCTTAATAATGTCTACATCCCAAATGGCACCCTATTCCCTATAACATGCATTACTTTAGACCAGAGCGCTATGGGCCCCTGTCAAAAGTAATGCACTAGATAGGGAATAGGCTACACACGAGATAGAGACAATTTATTTTCTCCTCAGCACTTTCTTTTGGAAATGGTTGTGATATGACTCCAGCCTGATACTTAACAAGACACCATGAGCTCAATTAGAATAATCATTTCAGAATATGTCAATATTTTTCACTTGTTTCATAACTGTATGAACAACATGCATTTTCACATGAATGTAGGCGAATTCTCGATGTGTGGTAATGATCATGTTGCTGTAAATATTCTAATTACAAAGATGATTAACATACAACATGAATTACTTGTTTCATGAGGTTTGCCCATGTAGTGCGAGCATTCTGTATACATGCGGTATAGTGAATGACATACAGTATGACAGATCTACATGGATAATCGCTTTCAAGGATTTAACAACATTTAGGGACGGGGTATCCCTTTACTCAGAACATCAAAGTATATAAATTGTGGTATTATGGATTTCTGACTGCATCATGTTAATGTTTTTTAATCAATAATCATAAACCAAAGCTAACACCCCTCTAAGTAGATATTAAAGGCTGGAAATCACACAGAAATCCTAGATTTGTTTTTAAACAGCAGCGATTATCAATCTGTCTGGCATTACTCTAAACACAACTTCTGTGATTATCTGGGTAGTGCATGTTTTGCAATTTAATATACCATGATGTAGTCATATCACCATGAATAAAAGGCACCACACTTTCATTTGCATTGAGAAAATCAACCACTGTCTTTTCTTTTCATGTATCCACTATGTAGTACCAAGACGCTGTTCAATATTCAGAACTCTCAAAGTCGACCACATGCTGTCAATCAAACAAGGTTCCTCTCTCCTCTTTAGATCTGATGGGGGTTGACAAGTGAACATCTAGTCTTTAAATATAATCTGATCAAATGGAATACTGGCCTTCCAGTGCTGTCTGTGCATTCAAATAGCCTCTTGCACTACCAATGAATGACCAACAGTGTAAGAGCTGCTTTCAGCTCTACTAGATGTCTAATCCAGATCTAATCCAGGCCAGCATCTCATCGCTTTAAACTCCTCAATACACGTCTGACCCGCGAGGACACTAATTGGATTACAACCAGTCTCAATGTAATATACTGGAATACGTATTTATGCAAGGTTCCTGGAATGTGCAGAATAGTGTGTGTGTGAGAGAGAGAGAGAGAGAGAGAGAGAGAGAGAGAGAGAGAGAGAGAGAAGATCAACTGAAATATAATACACCTGTGTGTGTGTTTGTATTTACCTATGTGATGATGTGAGTAGAGAGCGTAGATCCTGACTGAAAAGGTTCAGTTGTCCTTTTCACAGTGCTGGAGCAGACATCTACAGCCAGGAACAGCACAGCAGCAGCCTCACGTTACACACACACACACATGTGAGATCACACACATAAAAACCCCAGTTCACATTGTCAAAAGGTGGTAATACAACGATATGGGAATAGTCTTACATGATTTAGCCTCACACCATATTCCATGGCTCTGTCTCCATCTGTGTGTTTAGGCCTCTAAACCTTCTCATTCAAAATGGACATGCAAAACTGAACCCTCAAGATGCTTTGTTGGCCAGAGAGACGGCCACTAAAAATGGGTACTTTCCCTGTTACCATGACAACCTGAAAGACCGCGAGACACAACCAGAGTCCATCTAGCCCCGGCTGTTCCAAAAACCTTTACTTTACCCTCCCTGCCCAGCAGACCTTGTCTCCTGTGAACAATAAATACACTTGGTTCCCTAACATGGAGAGCTGCTATTGTGTGTCTGATTGTTTCAACATTATTTTGACTTGACTAGACAGTTCACAATGTAGTCCTACTCTGAAGTGAGATTGAATGTTGCACCCACCCCTTAATGCCTGACAGTGTTGCTTTGAATGTGTTACACAGCTGCAAATTGTTGTATCATATGCAACTGACTGTAATACCACCATGTTTTTCATTTCTTTAAATGACATTTACAATCCTTATAGCCACTCTGATCTTGTCTCAGATCTCAGATAGTGCTGCTGCCTGAAATCCTTTACTCTGAGCCGAGCGTGATATGACCTTTACCTCAGGTCCTCCAAGAACTAGAGAGGCGAGGCGTGCGGCCGCTCAGCCTCCAGCGAAGCCATGGCAGGATATCAATACTAATCAATTTGGTAGTCTGTTAGGTAATAACAAGCTAAGAAGCTGCTCGGAAAATTTGGCTTCCGGACCTCTTTAATTTGTCATAATACAAGGGCAGAAAAACCAAACAAGATTATCTGGCCCTGAGTCTCTGATTACTCAAGCGCGGCAGATAGCCGCTAGAGGCAAGAAGGATTTAAAGGAGCAGCGTGCTCCTCTCCGGACTCTCCTTGTCAGGTGAATTCAATTCAATTAGGAAATTGCTAATAATTTTTGCTAGTTTTTGTTTTTGCTAGTCAGGCTCAAATATGTGAAGCTAAAGACTTGGAGAAATACAATGAGAAACTGCTTTTTTTCATTTAATGAGGAAATGCACTCCAGTACTGAGGAACATAGGCTACATACTGGGTGTAGGTGTAACATTTTTGCTACCGTGCCTCTCTTCGCCCCTTTCTGGGCTCGAATCAGGGACCCTCTGCACACATCAACAACTGACACCCTACGATGCATCGTTACCTGTCGCTAACTAGCTAGCCATTTCACACCAGTTACATAGGCCTATTCCCAATCTGACTGTCACTCTCCCTCAGAAGATCCTGTTACTGGCAACAACATGGATGCCTCATGAATATCCTCCTGATAATAGACCATTTAAAAATGTAACTTTACCATATTTCAATACATTCTCACAAAAACATAAATAAAACTGTGCTGGGCTGATGTATAGAAAAACATAACATGAGCTTTATTTACAAGGCCTGATACATTTTGCACAAAAACAATCATTTGGACTGGAGGTTTAGGGCCTGTGCCCTTTGTGTAGCCATGGACCCTATAAGATGAATCTGTGGGCTGAGGAGAGGAGGTTGTATAGTGGAGGTGGTCGAGCCAGCCGAGCAGCAGGCCTTAGCCTGTCACAGTACCCTCTCACAGAGGAGCGCTAGCCTCAACCATCGCTGCTGCTAGAAACACTATGCCCATTAATCACAAAGCAAGGCCAGGAGCAAAAGCCAATTTACCCGCATGCTCTCCTTGTCGCTTTCACAAGAGTAATGAATATTTCAACTCAAGCAGAAAAGGAAGAGCCCATCTGAGAAACTGTTCCATGGGATTTTACGCTCTCTGAAATGTTAGACTTGGTTATAATAAGGTTAGTTGAAAAAGACAGAGTGTGAAAGACTGTTCTGGGGTATTTCTTTACTCAGCAGGTCAGGTGTACTAGAGATAGTAGGTTGATGAATAGGACCTAGGCCTATCCTTGCCTAAAAGGCGCTGCATGGTCAATCCGACATCTGCCTTGGCCGTGCAGCATTTACGTGCAGCAACTATGGTGATAAGGCCTCTGCAGAAGTCAGAGCATTCATACTTCTTGTGCTTTGCGGAGCAATGCAGAGCTGTTGAGTTGAGCTGTTGTGAAGGAAGTTGTCAAGGAAGTGAGTTTGTGTTTATATAGGACATCCCGCCCTCACCTACTGTCACCCAATCATGTAAATGCAGAGCTATACCAGCCCTCTGCATTGTTACAACATTTGGGAAGTGCACAGCGATGCGGTACGGAGCTCAATTTGGCCTCTGCATGCCTCTGGAAGCTTTGCAAATGCGTCACACCCTCCGTACAGAGCCCCCGACCACATTTTCGGATCAAGCATAAATTGGCTTTTAGACCTGACTTGCATCTGCTTCTAGAGCTAGGCCAAAGATACTTATATGTTTCTCTAGGGTTTCTCCTATTAATCTGTGCCTTTGACGTGAATGAACAAAAGTGGTGAGGGAGGAGCGCCCTTCTCAAATGGAACGGTAATCTGTACCACACCGTTATGTTGTCAACAAGGCAGCATGCTGCATCGTCCAGAAACATAGATCTCTTTTCCATAAAATATGTTTGAATTTTCTAATTAGTTTAGGCAGATAAAGTGTATTTATAAAAAACAGTTACTTTTAATGTGAAAATACAGAATCCTACTCATTAATCCATGCGCTTCACCTAGACTACCATTCAAAAGTTTGGGGTCACTTAGAAATGTCCTTGTTTTTTTGTCTATTAAAATAACATCAAATTGATCAGAAATACAGTGTAGACATTGTTAATGTTGTAAATGACTATTGTAGCAGGAAACGGCAGATTCTTTATGGAATATCTCCATAGGCGTACAGAGGCCCATTATCAGCACCCATCACTCCTGTGTTCCAATGGCACGTTGTGTTAGCTAGCCTTTTAAAATGATAAACTTGGATTAGCTAACACAATTTGATGTTATTTTAATGGACAAAAAAATGTGCTTTTCTTTCAAAAACAAGGACATTTCTAAGTGACCCCAAACTTTTGAATGGTAGTGTAAGTCCCTTTTGTTTTGAGCCGACTTTGCCATTGGCCAGAGTGTGGCACGAGGCTCACGCCCGGGAGGCAGCCCGGGTCCAAAACTAATGCAATCACTTTTCACCCGGGGAAACGCCTCCTACAGGGGGAACCCGGGCCAGATAATCGAATCTCCTAAATGCATTCAACCCAAGCCTCTACTTCTGGGCCAACCTTTGGGAGAAGAGGTAGAGAATCAGGACCCACATCACACCCACCCACCCACTGCCTGTTTGGAATATGTCTGAGGAGAGTATCCTGTCGGCTTGTCACCACCATCAGTTTCCTCCCTGAGTGCCGTGGATCAGATCACGTCCCCCTTATTTATAATTGAGAGGCAGAGGTAGGTGCTGCCTAGAGAACCGAAATGAATTAGCTGCAGGTATTTTTAGCTAGCATTCTAAAAATACCGCTTCAAGTTTATTTTAAGGAGGCTTTTCAGAAAAAGGTATCTGAGCGTGCTATTAGTGATAACATTTTATCTAAAGTTGAAAGGAGAATGATTAAGGGTGTTTATGTTGAAGTTTGAACTAATTTTAATATGAATTTAAGATAGCCTGAATGGATTGGTGCATCTTATGCCCATTGTGATTATGTAATTCTTAATCACTTTAATGCTATGGTTATCACTAAACAACAGAAGTGTGAAACATAAGACAACAATGAATGAGGTAATCTGTTAAAAGCAGTGATGGGGAGCACTTTGTTGTGTTTTAATATTGGATATGTATGCATATTATATATATATATATATATATATATATATATATATATACCTCACATGCGACCTAAGAGAAGTCTAAGCAATTAACCACTATTGCAAGGCATTATTCTTAGCATGATCAGAGGGAGTTGAGAGAGAAGTCGTAGCCTGAAAGGCCCCAAGAGTCCCTGTTGTGGAAAGAGAGAGAAAGAAAGAGAGAGTGTATCTCAACAGTGCAGGTCATGAACAAGGAAGAGAAAGAGACAATGAAGCTAAGACCCTTTTATAACAGTTGTTTGGATTCAGAATATACGTTGTTGACCAATAGCATACTGTAAAGTTAACCTCCAATCAGGTATCAGAGCTACAGGATGTAAAGACAGTAGAACCTCTGCTTCTCAGAGGTGTGACAATGCAGGGAAGGCTGACTTCCTAAGACAATACAAAGGAAATCCTTACAAACAGTTGATAAGAGTCACTTTGGGGGCTAGGCTGCCCTACACTTTTAAGTTTAATACGAAGATACTGGCTCATTTTTCTACATAGTGGCAAGGAGTCACTATTCCTTTGACTGTTTGAGTATTGATTGAGTATTCCTTGTTTCATCCTGTCATCCAGTAATTGTTTCATCCAGTCATCCAGTCATTGTTTCATCCAATCATCATCCTGCCTAAAACACAATCCACCTTCAAACCCTGTCCTCAGTACAGCCTAATATGACTAAAAGAAGATGATCACAATAGTGTGGATGACCTGGTACCAAATGAGGAAGACACGTTTAGTTCTAATCAGCAGAATAAACCCGTCATTCTCCTTTTCTCTGTCTCTCTGTGTTCACTGGATAATTACACATTTTATTAGCAATTAGAGTGGGGCCAGGGCCAGCCTCCGTGCTGAACACACACACACACACACACACACACACACACACACACACACACACACACACACACACACACACACACACACACACACACACACACACACACACACACACACACACACACACACACACACTAAAGTTGCTTTTAAACACTACACTGAGAATAGTCAGCCAGCCAGGTATCCTAAGAGCAGGGCACAACAGAGATAATAGAGACAGGTGTTAACAACAAGGTGCCAATTTTCTGGTCAAATAGGTGGTATCATTGCCACTGTGTCAGGTTTGCTGTGCTACAATTGGAAATGAATGTAGGTTATTATCCTCTTGGCTCTGTACAACGGTCATCATGTCCATGGCTGGTTTTATCATTGTGCGATCCTCTGCATGTCTCTGGGAAATCTCTGATTTCTGTCTGGCTCAGTTTTCAGAGTAATTCTTTATCCTGCCAAAATGTATCTGCTGTGCCTTCCCTCTTACTTAAATAATCCATCAGCTCTCTTACACTGTACTGACAGGTACCTCATACAGCACCATTTCATTATCAATTCTCCTTTCAGCAGCTCTGGGCTAAGCAAATTGTTGCAACCCCTATTACTAACTTCTTCAACCTCTCCTTCGTATCGTCTGAGATCCCCAAAGATAGGAAAGCTGCCGCGGTCATCCCCCTCTTCAAAGGGGGAGACACTCTAGACCCAAACTGCTACAGACCTATTTCTATCCTACCCTGCCTTTCTAAGGTCTTCGAAAGCCAAGTTAACAAACAGATCACCGACCATTTTGAATCCCACCGTACCTTCTCCACTATGCAATCTGGTTTCCGAGCTGGTCACGGGTGCACCTCAGCCACGTTCAAGGTCCTAAACGATATCATAACCGCCATCGATAAGAGAAAATACTGTGCAGCTGTATTCATCGACCTGGCCAAGGCTTTTGACTCTGTCAATCACCATATTCTTATCGGCAGACTCAACAGCCTTGGTTTCTCAAGTGACTGCCTAGCCTGGTTCACCAACTACTTCTCTGACAGAGTTCAGTGTGTCAAATCGGCGGGCCTGTTGTCCGGACCTCTGGCAATCTCTATGGGGGTGCCACAGGGTTCAATTCTCGGGCCGACTCTTTTCTCTGTATACATCAATGATGTCGCTTTTGCTGCTGGTGATTCTCTGATCCACCTCTACGCAGACGACACCATTCTGTATACTTCTGGCCATTCTTTGGACACTGTGTTAACTAACCTTCAGACGAGGTTCAATGCCATACAACTCTCCTTCCGTGGCCTCCAACTGCTCTTAAACGCAAGTAAAACTAAATGCATGCTCTTCAACCGATCGTTGCCCACACCTACCCACCCGTCCAGCATCACTACTCTGGACAGTTCTGACTTAGAATATGTGGACAACTACAAATACCTAGGTGTCTGGTTAGACTGTAAACTCTCCTTCCAGACTCACATCAAACATCTCCAATCCAATATTCAATCTAGAATTGCCTTATTATTTCACAACAAAGCATCCTTCACTCATGCTGCCAAACATACCCTGACTATTCTACCGATCCTCGACTTTGGCGATGTCATTTACAAAATAGCCTCCAACAATCTACTCAGACAATTGGATGCAGTCTATCAAAGCCCCATATACAACCCACCACTGCGACCTGTGCGCTCTCATTGGCTGGCCCTCGCTTCATATTCGTCGCCAAACCCACTGGCTCCAGGTCATCTATTAGTCATTGCTAGGTAAAGCCCCGCCTTATCTCAGCTCACTGGTCACCATAGCAGCACCCACCCGCAACACGCGCTCCAGCAGGTATATTTCACTGGTCATCCCCAAAGCCAATTCCTCGTTTGGCCGCCTTTCCTTCCAGTTCTCTTCAGCCAGTGACTGGAACTAACTGCAAAAATCACTGAGCTGGAGACTCATATCTCCCTCACTAGCTTTAAGCACCAGCTGTCAGAGCAGCTCCCAGATCACTGCACCTGTACATAGCCCATCTGTAAATAGCACATCCAACTACCTCATCACCATATTGTTATTTAATGTATTTATTTTGCTCCTTTGCACCCCAGTACCACTACTTGCACACTCATCTTCTGCACATCTATCACCCCAGTGTTTAATTTGCCATACTGTAATAATTTCGCCACTATGGCCTATTTATTGCCTCACCCCCCTTACCCTACCTCATTTGCACACACTGTATATAGACTTTATTGTATTATTGACTGTATGTTTGTTTATTCCATGTGTAACTCTGTCTTGTTGTTTGTGTCGAACTGCTTTGCTTTATCTTGGCCAGGTCGCAGTTGAAAATTAGAACTTGTTCTCAACTAACCTACCTGGTTAAATAAAGGTGAAATAAATAAAATAAATAAAAAAGCTATTTAATGATTTAAATTTCCAGACTTCATGCAGACATATATCAGTGTCACCTGTCAATGTTCTGTTCTAATAAAGGCCCAAATCAGCCAGCAGCCAGCAGTAAGCATGATTAAGACATTATGGATGCCCAGTCTTGGTTATGATAAAATTGTGTCAGTTCTATTTTTTAGGTTCTTTCAGTTTCAAGTTCTAATGTCACATGCACAAGTACACAAGTACACAAATGCCTTTCTTGCAAGCTCTAACCCCAACAATGCAGTTATCAATAACAATGTAATACTAAAAATAACAAGGTAAAACAAAAACACACAAGATATAAAAATAAGAAATAAGAAGAATACAATCAAGTTAGAAAGCATACTATACAGGGTCAGTTCCAAAACTGTATTTACAATGTTCAGGGATTTATTTTTTCCTTCATTTCACCAGGCAAGTCAGTTAAGAACAATTTCTTACTTTCAATGATGGCCTAGGAACCGTGGGTTAACTGCCTTGTTCAGGGGCAGAATGACAGATTTTTACCTTGTCACCTCAGGGATTTGATCTTGCAACCTTTTGGTTACTAGGCCAATGCTCTAACCACTAGGCTACCTGCCACCCCTGGATTGATAGAGGTAGATATGTATAGGGGTAAGATGACTAGGCATTATGATATATGATCAACAGAGTAGCAGCAGCATATATGATGATTGTATGCGTAGAGTCAGTATAACTGTGTGTGTGCAAAGGGTAAAGAACATCATGGTACTTATTTAGGGAGTACCACTTCCTCCCGATTTGGCCCATACCCAGCACGACCTCAGGACCTCTGCCTTGCTAGCACACATGACTGCCCTCCTGAAGCACCTTACCAGTCTGCACCACATGAAAAGCTAGCTATTCACTGGCGCAAGTGGAGACGCTTACGGCTGAGCAGTAACTTTCACACATCCTCATGCGTTACATAAGAAAATGATGGCGTAAGTGTTTGTATGTGTGTTTGAGTGTCAGTGTGCGTAAGTATCTAGGGCCGTGTGAAACTGAGCCCTACAAACTGTGCAGAGAGACAGTTTGTTGGCTATCAGGCCAAATGGGAGAGAAATTATTTCATTTTCTGAAAGGAGTTAGAAAAGATAGCACCTTTATAGATGATAGGACCCACATGACTTTGAAGACTTTATTAGCTTCGTTGCGACAAAGTTTTGCATCTGAAATATAAGGCACAGTACAAAGATACATACAGTATTTAGGCTTGCCATAACAAAGGGTTTGAATACTTATTGACTCAAAACATTTCAACTTTTCATTTTTTATCAATTTGTAAAACATTCTAAAAACGTATTCCACTTTGACACCATCGGGTATTGTGTATAGGACAGTGACACAAAATCTCAATTTAATCAATTTTTAATTCAGGCTGTAACACAACAAAATGTGGAAAAAGTCAAGGGGTGTGAATACTTTCTTTTACATTTTTTATTTATTTATTTCACCTTTATTTAACCAGGTAGGCTAGTTGAGAACAAGTTCTCATTTACAATGGCGACCTGGCCAAGATAAAGCAAAGAGGTGCGACAAAAACAACAACACAGAGTTACATATGGAATAAACAAACATACAGTCAATAATACAATAGAGAAAGTCTATATACAGTGGCTGCAAATGAGGTAGGGTAAGGGGGGTGAGGCAATAAATAGGCCATAGTGGCGAAAATATTACAGTATGGCAAATTAAACACTGGGGTGATAGATGTGCAGAAGATGAGTGTGCAAGTAGCGGTACTGGGGTGCAAAGGAGCAAAATAAATACATTAAATAACAATATGGTGATGAGGTAGTTGGATGGGCTATTTACAGATTGGCTATGTACAGGTGCAGTGATCTGTGAGCTGCTCTGACAGCTGGTGCTTAAAGCTAGTGAGGGAGATATGAGCCTCCAGCTTCAGTGATTTTTGCAGTTCGTTCCAGTCACTGGCTGAAGAGAACTGGAAGGAAAGGCGGCCAAAGGAGGAATTGGCTTTGGGGATGAGTGAAATATACCTGCTGGAGCGCGTGCTGCGGGTGGTGCTGCTATGGTGACCAGTGAGCTGAGATAAGGCGGGGCTTTACCTAGCAACGACTTATAGATGGCCTGGAGCCAGGGGTTTGGTGACGGATATGAAGCGAGGGCCAGCCAACGAGAGCATACAGGTCGCAGTGGTGGGTATTATATGGGGCTTTGGTGACAAAACGGATGGCACTGTGATAGACTGCATCCAATTTGCTGAGTAGGGTGTTGGAGGCTATTTTGTAAATGACATCGCCGAAGTCGAGGATCGGTAGGATGGTCAGTTTTACTAGGGCATGTTTGGCAGCATGAGTGAAGGATGCTTTGCTGCGAAATAGGAAGCCGATTCTAGATTTAATTTTGGATTGGAGATGCTTAATGTGAGTCTGGAAGGAGAGTTTACAGTCTAACCAGACACCTTGGTATTTGTAGATGTCCACACATTCTAAGTCAGAACTGTCCAGAGTAGTGATGCTGGACGGGTGGGTAGGTGTGGGCAGCGATCGGTTGAAGAGCATGCATTTAGTTTTGCTTGCATTTAAGAGCAGTTGGAGGCCACGGAAGGAGAGTTGTATGGCATTCTGAAGGCACAGCACAGGAGGCTGCTGAGGGGAGGACGGCTCATAATAATGGCTGGAACGGAGCGAATGGAATGGCATCAAACACATAGAAACCATGTGTTTGATGTATTTGATACCATTCCACTAATTCCGCTCCAGCCATTACCAGGAGTCTGTCCTCTCCAATTAAGGTGCCACCAACCTCCTGTGAGTCATGCAGTACATAGCTACTGAGTAACAGTAACAAACATGTTTCGGACAACCCTTTAGCAGGTGAATATGACTTCAGCTGAAGGTGAAATATAGCAGAAAGCCTAGTGGTTAAGAGTGTTAGGTCAGCATTGGGCCAGTTGCTGGTTCGAATTCCTGAGCTGACCAGGTGAAAAATCTGCTGATGTACCCTTGACCAAGTCTCTGGATAAGATAGTCTGCTAAAATGTAAGCATATGGTTATTTAATATAGCCCTTCACTGTGCCTATTCCTTACATTACAGTTTACTGTCATCATTACATATGTACAGTAGTATAACAGGAATGGGCCAAACAATAGAAACCACTCAGTCATCTTCTAACTTCGGATTGTCTTTTCTTTCAGAAGAGATTTGGATTGCTTTTCATATGACAGGAAAAGGGTTGGATAGCTAATAGTTCTGTGCTTCACTCCCTGTCCAGGATCAGCAATGGCTCTATTGAGGAGATGAGAGTTAATTTACAAGGCAGTTTGAGAGTACATTGAAGAGCTCATCTCCTGCCACTCATTCACTCAGCAGAATCTCTACCGTGTGATCGACACATCTTTCTCCTTCTTTGGCCTCGTTTCCCAGACAGAGCGAATAGGCAGGCCAGGGACAGCGCCACTGTCTCCTGGCTGTAATTTCTCTATTAGTCTGCTACAAGATAGCGCTTTAACCAATGTACCACTTCACACACAAGATGCAACTGTCAATGTTCTGTAAACCAACCTGGAGGAAAGAATAGGACGTAGTGTAATATGACAGTATAATCAGGGGCTGAAAAAGATGATGTGATAACATCAATTCTGACTACCCCTCCAGCGCTAATCAATTCACTTGTATTAATTTAAGTCAGTCTAACGAGCTGCTTTACACAGATACAGTTCAGCCGGGGCTGTTTTCCTCCCTTGGTATGTATGCATCGTTTTTTTTAAACATACATTTGCCCCGAGCATCCCGCTGAGAGCAAGAGAGGCTATTAAGGTCTCTCTAAATACAATATCCGCTTTGCCTTTGTGTACAATCTGGCCTAATGTAAAAAAGAGTCGCCCCCTTTAATTTGTTAATCTCTTTATGCGGCCATGTTTTTATTTATTTGCGCTGAGAGGCAGGCTGGGTGAATATTGATTGTGTGCTTTCTTCCATGTTGTGGGGATCCATCAAGGAGCAGCGGCCCATTCCCGTGAGGCTTCTCTGGGCCAGCGAGTCTCTCCAGGGTGGGTGGACTGCCTGGGTGGACAAAAGGCCTCTCCGCTAATCCCTTTGGGCCGTTTGAGCTCTGGATTCTAGAAAACAGTGATCCTGTACTTAAACCAGTAGCCTAATCCCTGTCCCAATAAGGCTAAACGGAATTGATACTGTACAACATGTCTGAAAAGGAAAATTGCTTATCCTTATTATTAGTAGAGGGCCTTTTGGGGAAGTTGTGTGGTAGGTTGTGGTGAGGTTAGTTGGTGTGTGGGGGAGTGAAGAAGACGGGCAAAAACATGTCAACTCTTAATCCATTTCTCACAATGATGTATGTATGGAGGTTTAACAGAGATTTAAATAATTCAAAGCACTTGGGGTGCCATAATCAGCTTGCAGGCCAAAGGAGGAGGCAGCCTGATGGAGTGAACAGTGAGATGAATTGCACAGCCCACATGCATAATTAAGAGGTTTAGGGGTTTTGGATGGAAAACCTTTTTAATGACAGGTGTGGTCAGATGTTGAAGAGTTATTGTATCTCGTCATGTAAGGAACTACATAATGTCCATGTACTCTGAACAAATATATAAAATAAACATGTTAAGTGTTGGTTCCAAGTTTCATTAGCTGAAATAAAATATCCCAGAAATGTTCCATAAGCACAAAAACCTTATTTCTCTCAAATTGTATGCACAAATGTGTTAACATCCCTGTTAGCTAACATTTCTCATTTGCCAAGATAATCCATCCACCTGACAGGTGGGGCATATCAAGAAGCTGATTAAACATAAGCATTACACAGGTGCACCTTGTGCAGGGGACAATAAAAGGCCACTCTAAAATGTGCCATTTTGGCATGCTGACTGCAGGAATGTCCACCAGAGCTGTTGCCAGAGAATTTAATGTTAATGTCTCTACCATAAGCCGCCTCCAACGTCATTTTAGAGAATTTGGCACTACGTCCAAATGGCCTCACAACCGCAGACCATGTGTAACCACGCCAGCCCAAGACCTCCACTTCTGACTTCTTCACCTGCGGCATTGTCTGAGACCAGCCACCCGGACAGCTGATGAAACTGTGGGTTAACACAACCTAAGTTTTTCTGCACAAACTGTCAGAAAGTGTCCCAGGGAAGCTCTTCTGCATGCTCGTCGTCCTCACCAGGGTCTTGACCTGACTGCAGTTCAGCGTCGTAACCGACTTCAGTGGGCAAATGCTCACCTTCGATGGCCACTGGCATGCTAGAGAAGTGTGCTTTCATGGATGAATCTCGATTTCAACTGTACCGGGCAGATGGCAGGTGTTGTGTGGGCAAGCAGTTTGCTGATGTCATTGTTGTGAACAGAGTGCCCCATGGTGGCGGTGGGGTTATGGTATGGACAGGCATAAACTACAGACAACAAACACAACTGCATTTTATCGATGGCAATTTGAATGCACAGAGATACCGTGACTTATCCTGAGGCCCATTGTCTTGCCATTCATCCACCTCATGTTTCAGCACGATAATGCACGGCCCCATGTCGCAAGGATATGTAAACAATTCCTGGAAGCTGAAAATATCACTGTTCTTTCATAGCATTCATACTTACAAGACATGTCACCCATTAAGCATGTTTGGGATGCGTTGGATCGACGTGCACGGCAGCATGTTCCAGTTCCCGCCAATATACATCAACTTCGCACAGCCATTGAAGAGGAGTGGGACAACATTCCACAGGCCACAATCAACAGCCTGATCAACTCTATGCGAAGGAGATGCGTCATGCTGCATGAGGCAAATGGTGCCCACACCAGATACTGACTGGTTTTCTGATCTACACCCCTACATTTTTTTTAAGGTATCTGTAACCGACAGATGCATATCTGTGTGCCCAGTCATGTAAAATCCATAGATTACGGCCTAATGCATTTATTTAAATTGACTGATTTCCTTATATGAACTCTAACTCAGTAAAATCTTTGAAATTGTTGCTTGTTTCATTTATATTTTTGTTCAGTGTAGTAGGAAGTGTGTAGTATGTTCGTGAGTTGGAGGATTTACTTCTTCCTGTGAGAAGCAACCACGACCATTTCTTTGTAAAGTAATTACAGTAGCTGGAACCCATGTCTAGCCATTTCTCTTTTCTAGTTTATTGTATTTAGTGCATCGCAATTAACAAGTAAACACGTTTTTGAGTTGGGAGGCCTACAGCTTGAAGACTGAAGCATACTTGAAAGCCGTATAAATCGCATGAGTTCCATCAATCTCTATACCACCTCCCTGTACTGTTATAGGCTCAAATGACACAAAATGACTGCTCAATCCAGTCCCCGCTGTGTCAAACATACAGTCATGGTACAAGATGGCTGCTCAATCCCCACCACTGTGTCAAACCCATAGACAGCAGAGACGGACAGTCACAGTGACATTGACCTCCTCTCCTCATGTGGGGGACACAGATGGCATGGCCCTGGCCCCGGAAACCAGGGAGGGCAAAGAGCTATCTGTCAGAACACAGCCCAGGGAGAGGAGGCCTGTATTAGAAACACTGTCTGCCACAGGCTCATTGCTAAACAACAAAAGCCGGCCCCCCAAACAGATTCACTAACTACACAGACGTGATCTTCATCAAGAATAAATAGATCTTCATTGCCTAACTAAATGGATGATCACATAGAGATTGATAATGCAACATACAGGAATAGAATAGAGGTTGAGGAGGATGCTTTTGCTGAAATTCCAACCATATTTTTATTTGAACAAACCCATTTCCATTACTAGTAAAGCAACCTTTCTGATTGCTTTTATGAAATTGTCAAGTCACTCTACGATGAAGCTTTTTATTGCCATTACATAAAATCCCTTCATAGTCTTTGACTTAGTTTTCTTTGTTGTGTGAATGGTGGTGAGAAGATCATTGACGTAAACATTTTAGACAGCCACTCAATTCCATCACTCTGAGTTGCCATTGCAGTATAGCAGTGTTTAAATGACATCTATGAGTGCCAGCTCACAGCTGTGAGAAAGCTAGGTATGAGACAATGTACTGAGAACCAGTGTGTTCTTGCAGATACAGTTTCATTTAAAGTGATGGCATTTCCCTCAGAATCCTGTGGTAAAGGAAACTAATTTGGATTTTTTTCAAAGGGAATTAGTGCATTCCCCAATATCTTTTTATACCGATATTTTCCCATGATAGCACGGCTACTGATGTAATGTAGGCTGTTATTCATCAGAACAATTTACCACACAACAAAGAAAAACATTCGGTCATCATCACGTCCTCATATTCAGTCTGAAAACTGACCTCCATGGATTCCTTCAGCTGCCACAACGAGATATAAATCAACTGTGTGTTGATTCTACTCTCTCACATGGCACATTCGTGGCATACAACTCAAAGATTCTTCACAAATACTCAAAATCACAAATACTGTAGTCCAAGACTCACAGCAGGTCCCAGATCAGTGTTTGAGAGGTCACATGATCTCACAATGGCAGCTACTCACCAGTCTGCACCGGGCTCACTTATCCTAGATCAGTTGTTCCAGTCAGAGTGTATGATCTCACCACCACAGTAGTTATTCACCAGTCTGCAGCATGCTGCAGCCCAGTGTGAAATAGCTCCATACCAAATTAGAGCCCTGACACATTCCATTTACACACACCCCTCCTCTCGCACTCCTCTAGCACACATCCCACAGATAGACAAGACACAGCTGTGAGCTTGGAGCAGCGCTCTATATGGCTTAGCGTCAAGCCTCATACTGATTGACAGTGCCTGAGGGCTCCCTCCTCTTGAATAACATATCATAATAATCATAATTGCAGCTAATAATAACCTTCAAGGGGAATTGTTGGACTAAATGATGAGGGGGTGAATGTATGTAGAGAGAGAGAGAGAGACAGAGAGAGAGAGAGAGATGGCTTCTCTTGGCATAGGCCTGGTGCTGCTCTGCTCTGTATAGTAGAAATGCCATGGCTGAGAGAGTGGGCAGTCCCTGAGCTAAGGAGAACCTCCTCCACATCCAGCTGATTCTATGCCATCTCGCCAACACTCCTTCCTTCCCTTTATTCATTATGAATGGTGCCCACATGCCATCCTCCCTCTCATCCTAGATATCACACCAGGCAAACTTTGATTTTAGTTTTGCCCCAGGCTAATAGAAAGCTACAGAGAGTCAGATTCCATTGGAATTGAAATATGGCTATTTTTGAATTATTGTGTTGAGTTCTTTGCATAGAACATGGTTCCATATGTGAATAACGTATGTTCAACAAGTCTTAATTAATGGTAGCCTGGAGGGCCTGTGTTATGTGTGCTATTAAAAGTCCTCAATTAATATTTTTGTGTTGAAATGTACCTGTATAGTGCCTCAGCAGACAGAAATACAGTACCTCCATTATACGTGAATAACAGAATTCAAGCTATGAGGCAACCTGTTGGGAGGCTTCCAAGGGTGCAGTTCTATAATAACCCAGAGGCTCCAGTCCCTTATGTTTCTTGCGCTAATGAAATACTCCTTCTGTCTGCGTCGTAAGTCTTGTCTGAAGGCCTGAAATACGACTCTCCTCAGACCACCTCGGAGCTGAACCGAACATAAGTGCTGGTGGTTGTGTTAAGACTGCACGGTAACAGCTGATGAATCCATACCGAGATTTCTACCCAATGAAAGAACAACAACGAAATAAAAAAGCATTATTGATTGCACCCTGAAGATTGCTCTTCTCTTCCACCCTCTAAAGCATGTCTGGGCTATGAAGTCATAAACCCCACCTTGTCTATGTTGGAGTGATCACTAATACATGTGTGGAATCTCTACAGGCAGAGAGAGGTGCACTGGAGAACCAACAAAACAGGTTCTCTTTCTATTTCATCTTTCTATATCTTTACTCACTGGGTACAATCAGGGGGGAAACTCAGTTATATTGTGTAGCTGTGATGAGTGAGCTCTTTGGGATGATCTGTTGAGCAGAGGGGGAAATCACAATGGGAGCTGAGAGTGATTTCACAGGTACAGTAGTTTGAGACGGCAAGCCTTTTCATCTAAACTGATTCTTCTTCAAAAAACAAAACAAATTTGGAGTATTTTTGACCACAATTGTATTTACTCGCACCAACAATCGTCAAAACTGCATCAACATCCTAGCACAATCCACAAGAGTTGATGCCAAGTCAAATGGAAAAATACATTTTATTTGTATTTTCTGTGTGATTTGTTCTAGGCCAGGCAAGGCCCAGCCCCTAGTCGAGACAGAAGCCACTGCTCGGCCACAGAGAGGAACCTGCCGTGTCACAACAATAGGGACATTCAGCCCCCTGACAGGAAAAGGATAAGACCTGTTGCTGCTGAAAAGTGCTTTACACATGCCGTTAGTGTTCCTCCTCTTTCAGAGAGGCACTCAACTGCCATCACAGCAGAGGTTCTCTCTACAACATGGTAGTAAACACCGTGACCTCCTGACCTCTGGCTGCCGCTAGCTGCCTGCCTGCCTAGCCGTGTCGTCCTGCGGCTGGCTGCTGAAACATTCCACTCTTGTCATCATGCAGCACAGTGCTACTGTTCACGCCTAGAGGGCCACAGGGCCACAGCATGGCTGGCTGGGATTAGAGGAATACATCTGCTGCATGTATTTGTAACACAATTTTCTAAATGAAGAGCGTAGACAACTTAAGAGTACGTATATTTTGAAACTGAGTAATTTCTGACAAAAGAAAGAAGGAAGACAAGGGTTGGAATGAAAGGTCTAAACTATACTTCAAATCGTTAGATTTTTATTTATTTATTTCACCTTTATTTAACCAGGTAGGCAAGTTGAGAACAAGTTCTCATTTACAATTGCGACCTGGCCAAGATAAAGCAAAGCAGTTTGACACATACAACAACAAAGAGTAACTCATGGAGTAAAACAAACATACAGTCAATACTACAGTAGAAAAATAAGTCTATATACAATGTGAGCAAATGAGGTGAGATAAGGGAGGTAAAGGCAAAAAAAGGCCATGGTGGCGAAGTACATACAATATAGTAAGTAAAACACTGGAGAGGTAGATTTGCAGTGGAAGAAAGTGCAAAGTAGAAATAGAAATAATGGGGTGCAAAGGAGATAAATAAATAAATAAATACAGTAGGGGAAGATGTAGTTGTTTGGGTTAAATTATAGATGGGCTATGTACAGGTGCAGTAATCTTTGAGCTGCTCTGACAGCTGGTGCTTAAAGAAGGTGAGGGAGATAAGTGTTTCCAGTTTCAGAGATTTTTGTAGTTCGTTCCAGTCATTGGCAGCAGAGAACTGGAAGGAGAGGCGGCCGGAGGAGGAATTGGCTTTGGGGGTGACCAGTGAGATATACCTGCTGGAGTGCGTGCTACAGGTGGGTGCTGCTATGGTGACCAGCGAGCTGAGATAAGGGGGGACTTTACCTAGCAGGGTCTTGTAGATGACCTGGAACCAGTGGGTTTGGTGACGAGTATGAAGCGAGGGCCAGCCAACGAGAGCGTACAGGTCGCAGTGGTGGGTAGTATATGGGGCTTTGGTAACAAAACGGATGGCACTGTGATAGACTGCATCCAATTTATTGAGTAGGGTATTGGAGGCTATTTTGTAAAGGACATTGCCGAAGTCGAGGATCTGTAGGATGGTCAGTTTTAATGAGGGTATGTCCACATATTCTAAGTCAGAACCGTCCAGAGTAGTGATGCTGGACGGGCAGGCAGGTGCAGGCAGCGATCGGTTGAAGAGCATGCATTTAGTTTTACTTGTATTTAAGAGCAGTTGGAGGCCACGGAAGGAGAGTTGTATGGCATTGAAGCTCGTCTGGAGGGTTGTTAACACAGTGTCCAAAGAAGGGCCAGAAGTTTACAGAATGGTGTCGTCTGCGTAGAGGTGGATCAGAGAATCACCAGCAGCAAAAGCGACATCATTGATGTAAACAGAGAAGAGAGTCGGCCCAAGAATTGAACCCTGTGGCACCCCCATAGAGACAGGCCCTCCGATTTGACACACTGAACTCTATCAGAGAAGTAGTTAGTGAACCAGGCAAGGCAATCATTTGAGAAACCAAGACTATTGAGTCTGCCGATGAGGATGTGGTGATTGACAGAGTCGAAAGCCTTGCCCAGGTCAATGAATACGGCTGCACAGTATTGTTTCTTATCGATGGCGGTTAAGATATTGTTTAGGACCTTGAGCGTGGCTGAGGTGCACCCATGACCAGCTCTGAAACCAGATTGCATAGCGGAGAAGTTGCGGTGGGATTCGAAATGGTCGGTAATCTGTTTGTTGACTTGGCTTTCGAAGACCTTAGAAAGACAGGGTAGGATAGATATAGGTCTGTAGCAGTTTGGGTCAAGTGTGTCCCCCCCTTTGAAGAGTGGGATGACCGCAGCTGCTTTCCAATCTTTGGGAATCTCAGACGACACGAAAGAGAGGTTGAACAAGATAGTAATAGGGGTTGCAACAATTTCGGCAGATAATTTTAGAAAGAAAGGGTCCAGATTGTCTAGCTCGGACACAAATTTCTGCTTGAAAAAGCTAGCCTTGGCTTTTCTAACTGCCTGTGTATATTGGTTTCTAACTTCCCTGAAAAGTTGCATATCACGGGAGCTGTTCGATGCTAATGCAGAACGCCACAGGATGTTTTTGTGTTGGTTAAGGGCAGTCAGGTGTGGAGAGAACCAAGGGCTATATCTGTTCCTGGTTCTACATTTCTTGAATGGAGCATGCTTATTTAATATGGTGAGGAAGGCATTTAAAAAACATTACCAGGCATCCTATACTGACAGGATGAGGTCAATATCCTTCCAGGATACCCGGGCCAGGTCGATTAGAAAGGCCTGCTCGCTGAAGTGTTTCAGGGAGTGTTGGACAGTGAGGAGTGGAGGTCGTTTGACCACTGACCCATTACAGATGCAGGCAATGAGGCAGTGATCGCTGAGATCTTGGTTGAAAACAGCAGAGGTGTATTTAGAGGGCAAGTTGGTTAGGATGATATCTATGAGGGTGCCCGTGTTTACAGCTTTGGGGTGGTACCTGGTAGGTTCATTGATAATTTGTGTGAGATTGAGGGCATCAAGCTTAGATTGTAGGATGGCTGGAGTGTTAAGCATGTCCCAGTTTGGGTCACCTAGCAGCACGAGCTCTGAAGATAGATGGGGGGGCAATCAGTTCACATATGGTGTCCAGAGCACAGCTGGGGGCAGAGGGTGGTCTATAACAAGCGGCAACGGTGAGAGACTTGTTTTTAGAGAGGTGGATTTTTAAAAGTAGAAGTTCAAATTGTTTGGGTACAGACCTGGATAGTAGGACAGAACTCTGCAGGCTATCTCTGCAGTACATTGCAACCCTGCCCCCTTTGGCCGTTCTATCTTGTCTGAAAATGTTGTAGTTAGGGATGGAGATTTCAGAGTTTTTGGTGGTCTTCCTAAGCCAGGATTCAGACACGGCTAGGACATCCGGGTTGGCAGAGTGTGCTAAAGCAGTGAATAAAACAAACTTACGGAGGAGGCTTCTAATGTTAACATGATGCTGAAGGACCAAGTTTGGGATGATCCTTTTAACAGGCAGTTGGTAAATGCAGGCAACAGATGACTCTATGTGTGATTATAACAGTGGTTCAATACCAAAAAATTACTTATAATAAAGATGAATTAGCCAGAATTGAGGTATGAAGAATGGGAACAATCAGCATAAGCCTTGTGGAAAGCCCTGTATGTAAATATTAAACAAAGCCATCACTATCTCCAAAACACTTACACTTGTAACTCACACTGCCTTTAATTTCTGGTTATCAGAAGATTCAAATTAATACCACAATGATCATATTCATTTGAGAACTTGGGACTATAAGGTTCTATCTGCAGAAAGATGACTCTGCGATAATTGGCTTTAAAGTTCCAAACCCTAACTGGTTTGAATGATATCAGCAATTTTTATCTTGTATTGCTTTGAAGTTAACAACATGAATTGGGATATTTAGAATAATATATAGGTAAAGAACATTGAACAGAAAAAGGCTATGTCAATAACTACACTTTGACAAAAATGCAAATAGAAGCTTATAGTCCCAAGCTCTCGAATCACTGAATCCCCTATCAGTATCAAACCAATATAATATTTCATATGCTCCTCTATGACCTTGAAAGGAATAGGATAATATATTCTCCTCCTAATGACTGATCTGATGTGCTGGATATCCCAGTGTAACAGAAGTGGTTTGTTGAACAACGCTTCTGTGACGGGTAAACCAAGCCTGAGACTTGCATCAGCTTCCCAAGTTAATGCCTGGGCCTTTGGCTCAGTGGGCTAACTCTGATTGGTTTAAATCCAGTCAGTCACACCAGTTACTGTACAATACCTGTTCAAAAAGACACTCCTGGTGAGTGTTAGATATTGACCCTTGCAGATCTGGGTCAATCGTAGTTAAGGATTCTGCAGATGTCTTACATTATGCTATAAGGGCCAGTAGCTGAGCGGTACAGACAAACATCCCACACACACGTTTTTGATATAGACAACCGTCTGTTGGCCATTAGCTGAAAAATTTAATAAATGCCAAACCTCTCTATTGCTGTGCTGCTGTAAGCGGATGCTTTATTCACTTTGAGGGTATATTAAATGGGTTGTAGATTCTTACGGAGCTAATTGCTTAAAACTTCATGTTCATTATTGAGATGTATGTCACGACCTGAATCAAAAGCAATTTCCATCATTTTAAATAGTGTCGTTAGCTAGCGACCTGCACTTAACTACTGCTGCATCACTCTCACGTCATGCAAATGATCATGTTTCTTGATACCAGAAGTATTCCCAAAGTCATAAAACATTCAGTATGATCTCAACTTTGGATTCAATAATTTCTGTTTGCTTTTCTCTTAAAGTTAAATTGGAATGTCAGCCTTATATCAACCAAACTTCATGGATCCTATTGAGAATAGCAAGTACTGTAGATAATATCTAATGACAGTTCTCAGAGATTTCCCCATAGAGAACGTGAGCAAACATTTCTTACATAATACAGACTTTGGAGTGATTCTGTGGTAATGCAATATCCTCCACAGCACCAGATGGACATGAAGAGGTAATGTCCATGAAGAGAAACCGCTCACTGAAAGCATATAATCTCACGCTGTCACTTTACCCTCCCAGCAACTCTTGGCCCCTCCTAACCCGTCTCAACCTCAGCGTTAAATAGCGTAATCTCCACCGTGCTACAGCTGATCCTGCTGCCTGTGGGGGCTGCAGGGTTTGCGCGTGCGTGGTCTGCCAACGTGCAAGTGCACACAGAGTAAATTGCATAAAAAGAGGTGTGTAATTGAACACATCAGTGGGCCTGACTGACAGGCAGGTTGAATACAGCTCAGCGTTCAACACCATAGTACCCTCAAAGCTCATCACTAAGCTAAGGAACCTGGGACTAAACACCTCACTCTGCAACTGGATCCTGGACTTCCTGATGGGCCGCCCCCAGGTGGTGAGGGTAGGTAGCAACACATCTGCCACGCTGATCCTCAACACTGGAGCTCCCCAGGGGTGAGTGCTCAGTCCCCTCCTGTACTCCCTGTTCACACACGACTGCATGGCCAGGCACGACTCCAACACCATCATTAAGTTTGCAGACGACACAACAGTGGTAGGCCTGATCACCGACAATGACGAGACAGCCTATAGGGAAGAGGTCAGAGACCAGGCCGGGTGGTGCCAGAATAACAACCTATCCCTCAACGTAACCAAGACTAAGGGGATGATTGTGGACTACAGGAAAAGGAGCACCGAGCATGCCCCCATTCTCATCGACGGGGCTGTAGTGGAGCAGGTTGAGAGCTTCAAGTTCCTTGGTGTCCACATCAAAAACAAACTAGAATGGTCTAAACACACCAAGACAGTCGTGAAGAGGGCACGACAAAGCCTATTCCCCCTCAGGAAACTAAAAAGATTTGGCATGGGTCCTGAGATCCTCAAAAGGTTCTACAGCTGCAACATCGAGAGCATCCTGACCGGTTGCATCACTGCCTAGTATGACAACTGCTCGGCCTCCAACCGCAAGGCACTTCAGAGGGTAGTGCGTACGGCCCAGTACATCACTGGGGCAAGGCTTCCTGCCATCCAGGACCTCTACACCAGAATTGTCAAAGACCCCAGCCACCCCAGTCATAGACTGTTCTCTCTGCTATCACATGGCAAGCGGTACCGGAGTGCCAGGTCTAGGACAAAAAGGCTTCTCAAAAGTTTTTACCCCCAAGCCATAAAACTACTGAACTCTCTGTTTATCTTATATGCATAGTCACTTTAACTATACATTCATGTACATACTACCTCAATTGGCCCGACCAACCAGTGCTCCCGCACATTGGCTAACCGGGCTATCTGCATTGTGTCCCATCACCCGCCAACCCCTCTTTTTATGCTACTGCTACTCTCTGTTCATCATATATGCATAGTCACTTTAACCATACCTACATGTACATACTACCTCATTAAGCCTGACTAACCGGTGTCTGTATATAGCCTTGCTACTGTTATTTTCAAATGTCTTTTTACTGTTGTTTTATTTCTTTACTTACCCCCACACACACACACACACACACACACACACACACCTACCTATTTTTCACACAGTTGGTTAGAGGCTGTAAGTAAGCATTTCACTGTAAGGTCTACATCTGTTGTATTCGGCGCACGTGACAATTAAACTTTGATTTGATTTGATCTTCTCCTCACTTCCCCCTATGCAACCCTCTCTTCCCCCGGTCCTCCCATCTCCTCCTTCACAGTCGGTATTTAATGAGCTTGGTCTGAGATGTGTTTAAGCCCATTAACCTTTGGTGGATGGCAGAGGCTGGGCCTTCATAGGGACTGCTATTGATACAGACACACTTTGCTTGAAGTTAACTTGTTTTAAATGTGGTGATTTAATTAGTATAAGAGATGAAAAACTGCATTACAATATTTTTTTCTTGGTACTGGAGAAGTCATGATAAGCATCTGAAATAAGTAAGGAAATGCATTTGCTCTCTTGGTATTTGACAGTTCTCCAAAGATAGTTTTTTTTTACATCAGTAGTGGAGATTGGGAGAAGTCTATCAATAATAACGCAATGCTCTGCCTTCTTAACAGAACTATCAACAAGGCAGGTCCAACAGGCTGGGTCATGGGTCAATAAACTGGGGGGAGAGTTTGAGGGATTCCACCTGGAGGGGAAGATCCCGGGTGGACAGCCATACCTTCTACCTGAGATGATACCGGGGAGCCAGGGTCCGGTGGCAATCCACTTGTCGTCAATACCTGGAGGTGGTCTTGAGGAGGGCCGACCGGGCGACGACAACAGCGGACAAACATCTGGGCAGAAGGTATGCCGACCTCTTCTTTCTGCTCAGGGAAGAGCGGGGGCTGATACCCCAGGGAACACTCAAAGGGAGATAGGCCAGTGGTAGAGCACTGGCTCCAGGTGGCGGGGTGGGTGGAGACCAGGCAGTGAAGAGTAGTCTCTAGGTCCTGATTGGCTCGTTCCAAAGGGCCGTTGGACTGGGGGTGGACTCCGGAGGACAGGCTGGTTGAAGACCCAATGAGGGTGCAGAACGCCTTCCAGAACAAGGACGAGAACTGAGGACCCCGGTCAGAGACCATGTCTACTGGTAGTCCATGATCCGGAAGCGGTGCTTCACCATGAGCTGGCTGTCTCTCTGGCAGAGGGTAGTTTGGGGAGAAGAAATAAGTGGGTGGCTTTGGAAAACTCATCCACCACAGTCAGAATGGCTGTGATGCCATCAGATGGGGGAAGACCCGTGACAAAGTCCAGAGAGATGTGAGACCAGGGACAGGCAGAGGTTGGAGGAGACCAGCCAGAGCTTGCCGAGGAGTCTCGTTTTGTGCACAAACCGTGCAAGCGGCGACGAATGCGGAGACGTCAGGTACCATGGTAGGCCACAAAAAGCCTTGTCGCACAAAAGCCAGGGTCTGACGGGAGCCTGGGTGGCAGGCAAGCCTGGAGGAGTAGGCCCACTCCAGGACTGCGTCAGGCACAAACATCCGGTTATCTGAACCCCCCCCGAAGTCGGAAATTTACATACAGTACATGCTTTTTCAGTTCTGCCTACACATTTTCTATAGGATTGAGGTCAGGGATTTGTGATGACCACTCCAATACCTTTGTCACGCTCTGACCTAGGAGAGCTGTGTTTTCTCTGTTTAGTTAGGTCAGGGTGTGATAGGTGGGTGGGCATTCTATGTTTTTGTTTTCTATGTTTTGGCTAGGTATGGTTTCCAATCAGAGGCAGCTGTCTATCGTTGTCTCTGATTGGAAGCCATACTTAGGCAGCCTGTTTTTCCTGTGTTGGTATGGGTAGTTGTTTTCCGTTTTGTTAGTATACCTGACAGAACTGTTGGCTGTCGTTTTGTTGTTTTGTTTGAGTGTTTTCATTAAAGGAAAGTATGAGCACTCTACACGCTGCGCCTTGGTCCCCTTTATACGACACATGTTACAACCTTGAATTTGTTGTCCTTTTGCCACAACTTTGTAAGTATGCTTGGGTTAATTGTCCATTTGGAAGACCCATTTGCGACCAAGCTTTAACTTCCTGACTGACGTCTCGAGATGATGCTTCAATATATCCACATCATTTACCTACCTCATGATGCCATCTATTTTGTGAAGTGCACCAGTCCCTCCTGCAGCAAAGCACCCCCACAACATGATGCTGCCACCCCCGTGCTTCAAGGTTGGGATGGTGTTCTTCGGCTTGCAAGCCTCCCCCTTTTTCCTCCAAACATAACAATGATCATTATGGCCAAACAGTTCTATTTCTGTTTCATCAGACCAGAGGACATTTCTCCAAAAATAACAATCTTTGTCCCCATGTGCAGTTGCAAACCGTAGTCTGGATTTTTTATGGAGGTTTTGGAGCAGTGGCTTCTTCCTTGCTGAGTGGCCTTTCAGGTTATGTCGATATAGGACTCATTTTACTGTGGATATAGATACTTTTGTACCTGTTTCCTCCAGCATTTTCACAAGGTCCTTTGCTGTTGTTCTGGGATTGATTTGCACTTTTCGCACCAAAGTACGTTCATCTCTAGGAGACAGCACGTGTCTCCTTCCTGAGCGGTATGATGGCTGCGTGGTCCCATGGTGTTTATACTTGCGTACTATTGTTTGTACAGATGAGCGTGGTACCTTCAGGCGTTTGGAAATTGCTCCTAAGGATGAACCAGACTTGTGGAGGTCTACAATTCTTTTTCTGAGGTCTTGGCTGATTTCTTTAGATTTTCCAATAATGTCAAGCAAAGAGGCCTTGAGTTTGACGGTAGGCCTTGAAATACATCCACAGGTACCCCTCCAATTGACTCAATGGATGTCAATTAGCCTATCAGAAGCTTCTAAAGCCATGCCATAATTTTCTGGAATTTTCCAAGCTGTTTAAAGGCACAGCCAACTTAGTGTATGTAAACTTCTGACCTGCTGGAATTATGATACAGTGAATTATAAGTGAAATAATCTGTCTGTAAACAATTGTTGGAAAAATTACTTGTGTTATGCACAAAGTAGATGTCCTAACCGACTTGCCAAAACTATTTGTTAACAAGAAATTAACAAGAAATTTGTGGAGTGGTTGAAGAACATGTTTTAATGACTCCAGCCTAAGTAAACTTTTGACTTCAACTGTATATCTTGTCTTGTCTCTATTGCCATTGTTGTCCTGGCTGGAAGACGGTACAGTGATTGGGTAAGTCCATAGTAACTCAATAGGGCTAACTGGCTAGCTAGCTAGCCACGAATAATTGGTAGTTACCCACGAAAAATATATATCTACCTTGCATAACATACATTTTAGGTAATTTTTGCCTGTATAATTAGCTGGCTAGCTAGATTATTACGATTTAATCACATATCTAGCTGATAATTATGAAGTAAAACTTTTGATTTGTGTACAGTATATCTAGTTTTGACTATTGTTGCCATTGTCCTGGCTGGAAGAAGGTTCAGTGAATGGGGGGATGAAGCATGAGGAAATACAGTTGGAGGGGTACGAGTGCTTCTCAAATGCATTGTTTTATGCATTCTCCACACTCTCGTCCTCACAAGAACGTACTCGAGAACGTGGTCGGAGAATGCACTCGTAGCATGAGAGTGTGGAGCACTCTCAGTGTTGCCGAACAGTGGTTCAGTCAATGTCAAACCCTTTTGGGTGCTGCCTTGTGTTGAAAAACATTACTACTTTACTCTTCACTAGCTTTTATTGTACATTTCCCATTGCATTGCTATTTTTCCACAATCACTTCCACTATCATCATACATGTACTCCTTGAGCAAACAAGTTAGACTCCTTTTTATCGACTGCACTCCATTCCTTGTGATGTATGACAAAGTGAACGACTGAAAACAGACCACAAGCTCATTCATGCCTAATTAGAGGCAATCAAAAGCGACACACTACAGTGTTCTGAGCTAAACAATAAACAGTTCCCATTTGAGTTTGTCAGATTGCTACACAGACAGAATGACAGTTCTGTAGCGGGCTCTTCTTCAGGCAGGCTCCCTGGGGACCTATGGCTATGATGGATACATGGCTTCATGCTTCTCTCTCAGGGGCTCCCCCCTCCCTCCCTCCTTCCCTCCCCCCTATCTCTCTGATTGTCTTTTACTTGCGTGTCTCCCCTGAGAGGAGCAGTCATATTGTTTCTCCCTCAAGCAGATGCTCTTCTCTTTCTCCTGCCTGTAATCTCACTGTCTGTTGTGCAGTGAGACAGACAGACACTATTATGGTTCTGCTGGCTGCGAGATGATTTTTAAAGAGACGTCACTGAGGAGAGTTTATAAGGGTTTGTTCACATCTTCTTGTCTGTGCCGCTGTAGCTGTACTGCAGCCACTCAATTATTTGATGGAGGAGAGATGGAGAGAAGTTTAAGAGCTTCAGTGGGAGCAGACAGTATTAGTGCCATGTGAAATTATTTTATTACTCTTAAGGTCAGAAACATATTTATAATCCAGGATAGGATGCATAGTTGCCTGCGGTACCAGCCTGGTCTCATAGACAAAACATAACATTGTAAACATAAATCTGGGACAATGAAATTAGTATGATATGTTACATAAGAGAGATTCGTTACTTAAGGCAAAAACAAAAGTAGCGTGGTTGGTCCGGGTGGATGGGTGTGCGTTTAACCTGAACTTCTAACAACCCAAAGGTTGGGAGTTCAGTTTTAGCAACTTTTCAATTTCTTACTACTTTTGAGCTAATTTGCAACTATTTAGCATGTTACCTAACCCTAACCATAACCTAACCCTTTTAGCTAACTCTTCCCCTAACCCTAACCTTAACCTTTTAACCTAACTCCTAAACTTAAACTTAACGCTAACCCCTAACCCTTAGCCTAGCTAACGTTAGCCACCTAGCTAGAATTCATAGCATATCATACATTGAAAAAAAAGTGTGATATATAGTAAGTTTAGTATATTTGTAACATATTGTACGTTTTGCAAATTTGTAATATAATATGAATTGTAATACGTAACATATCATACAAAATGGGTGATGGACATCCACAAATTAATACATATCATACCAAATGAAGTGTCTCGGATTAATACGAAATGCTCTGAGACCAGGTTGGCGGTACCAGCCACCAGAAAAGATATGGAGATAGACTTTGAGGCTGGCTGGTGCAGGTCAGGATCTGCATTGTCCAATCAATGCAATGTGAATTAGGTTAAACTCATTATAGGGAGATAATCATGTGTTTATACGGTCATCGTAAATAAGCAGCAAACAGCAACAGGAGAATCAAAGCGTGTTCAATATAGAGAAGATTAGAGCCTGTTTGTGTGGGGTGATATTACCAAATATTTTTTAGAACTAAACCAAGATAGACCACAGTCTGTCGTTTCCAATGTGAGCTGATTAGGCTATTTTCATGTTATCGAGGGCGTTGGTGACTGTAACTGTGCTCCTGGCAACAATTTAATTATGCATTTTTTTAACGTTTACTGACACTGGCCATATTCAACCGGTGTTTAGCGTTTGTAAATTCATCATGAATTGATCAGGCGTTATTCTGCGCTCTGGCACACTCAGACGAGAATGCTCTGAAACAGTTGTTGCAGTGTCGTTCTATTGAAATGGATACTTTCACAGTTGAGTCTTTTGTTAAGTTCTACTACACAATACATTAAAAAAAGCAGTGTTAGACAGGATTACCTACACAATCTGACCAGCTCAAACAGACAGAAGCGGGCTATATGGCAGACCAATCCAAACGCATCTCTCGGCATGTCCAGCGCACTCATAATCTCAGCCAATCATGGGTAGCGGGAAAGTTGCTCTCTTTTCTGTGGCTTAAACAACTAGGCTCGTAATTTAACTATTTTGTTCTTAGTTACAGATGGCATACAAGTTTGTTATTAAGGCACATGAAAGTTCACATGTTCGAGAATGCATTTCTGCCCCAAAAAATAAACATTTTGATTAAAAAATGGGAAAAAAGGTTTACATTTAAACGGCTCTCCTGTGAAGTAGTGACCCGCGACATACACCTAGTTTCCTAAATGGGTCACAAATGAGTCAGTGGGCAGAACAAGCAAGGAGGTGGGCAGAGCCAAGCACGAGCTAGCGGGATCCTATTGGCGGTTTCTAGAATGCATCTGCATATTTCCGTTAGGCAACGCCTACTCTGTGAAGTGCGCAACTCAATTCGACCTTCGCACTCCTAAACAACGCAATTTAAAAAAACTTTTGCAAAGGGTAAAGTCTGCAAAACTTAGTCCACTCTGTTCATAATATATTTTAGTTTTGTGAACAGAAAACTGTATTGAGATTAAATGTTGCATCGATGAGAAAATGGGTAGAATGTCAGCCAAAATCCATTTTTGTTCCATCTTCTCCCACTGCCTGCCAGTGGGCTTCCTCTCACTACCATATATGGATTACATCATCATGTAAGACACAGAGGATTTGAAGGAGAATACTTAGACTGACATCTGGTGGATGTGTCCAGCATTACACCATCTTGAAACGCTTCCTAACCACCCCTGAACCACCTCCGACAATTTTCTTCTCAGCTCTGCTGTTGGATGAATGATCCAACATCACCACGTCTCCGTGGTAGATCAAACAATAATCCGTTTGTGCATAGGAACAGAATCATGGCAGCCACCATAGCATTTCATATCACGGCTATGCATAGTAGCATGGTAAACGCTTATGTACATCCATCCCTCTCTCAGGGTAAACTGTTTATACTGCCATTAGGCAGCTGCAGCACATGTCTGACTGTGAACATAGTGACGCTGAAGGTTGTGTTGCCACCCTCCCAGTGATAGTCATTAGTCAGGGATTAGGGCCTCTTTTGAAGTCAAGCTCTGCTTTGAAGAGCCTGCAATTCACATCCAAGTGGGAGCAATCTGGCCTCGCTCTGGGAGCACCACTGCTATCACTGCTCGCATTTCCACAACACTGATTTGTTTTTGTTTGTTTCCCTTGTTGACACTCAAAGGATCCTCTTAATGGTGCTTTCAAAGCTAATAGAAAAATGGCTTAAAAGCCTCCTTGCAGCTTGCCTGTATACCACAGTGAAAAGTGTGCGAGAGAGAGACTCAGCTTTGCCAGGAGAGCATGAGACCGTTTTTTTCTTGCACACTTATTATCAGATGTACTTTCTGTATCTTTACAAAACAACATGAGGAGTATAATAGGTTGATCACATCACTCATCAGTTCTCAGAGGGTGAGCTATAACATATTACTGTGTGGAAGTCTGTAGAATAAGCCTCCTAATATTAGTAAGAAAATCAGCTTGGTTGGGGGACTAAACATGCTCAAGATGGGCTGCGTCTCAAATGACATCCTATTCCTTGTGTAGTGTACACTCTTTTGACCAGAGTTGATAGACAGCTTGGGTCTTACAATGGCTGGCACACAGGAAGTAGAGTTGAGGTACTGAATCGAATTGATTTGCATGCAATTTAAGCAAAAATATGTTCACGCTTGTCTTGTGCAGTTCCATAATTGGGTTCAAAATCAGTTCTTCAAAACACAACGAGAAATGCTATTAATCTTTCTTGAAAATTCAGTGTCATTGCTTGAATGATTCACATCCCATCCCATTCCACACCATGCTCACCCAGCACCACCATGCTCACCCAGCACCACTATGCTCACCCAGTACCACCATGCTTATCCTAAGAGAAGATGAAGTAGAACTAATAACTCTAAATATTAGTTCAAACACTCATGGCGGTCCACTCCCTCCCTTCCAGCTCTACGGCTTTGAACACTCCACAGACAGGCAGCAATGTTTCATCCTTGCGTTATGATTTCATAGTTACCTCGCAAATGTGGCTTATGATCTAATTTAGCTTGCTAATGTATTCCCCCTTCTTCTCCCTCTCGCTTTGTTCTCTGGGTAGAGAAGTGTTTAGTACACACTTAGGTAATGATGCAGAGAGTGTAGCCTATTGTTTACAGAGTCGACTGCATGCCAAGAGGAGAGAGGCAGAGGCAGGCAGCAGAGGCCTGCTAGCCAGCCCCATATGTAAATTTAATTACGTTTCAATTTCAGCTGGTGGTTTTCCACCCTGCCTGCGTCTCCGGCTCCGTCTGGCTCTGTTAGAGACGACAGGCGTACAATCTGCACTTTACTGAGAACAAAGCCTCAAATCAAGGAAATAATGTATTATTTGTCTAGTTGTGGTTGACTGGGTTGGTGCACACAGTCATTTTTCTGTCAAAACTGTAGTCCGGCTGTGATGGAAAATGTTGGGATTAGTCTGAAGGCAGTGAGACAAATGTAGATTGTTGAATGCCTTCTACATGGAGTATAGTTACATTTTCTTGTTTGGTCAGACAACCTAAATGTGATAGTATCCATTGCAATATAAGACCACCTTTTTCAACAAAAGAAAGGGAGACTTGTTTGTAGCAGTGCCAATAGTACGCCATCATCCAGTGATATCCTGTAGAGAATGTGAGGCCGCATTACCATTGTTATGCAGGTCTAGTACTGTCTGTACTCTACCGAATGAGCATTTAATAGCTGAACCCAGAGGAAAGATATTCTATTCAAATTCAAACCACGAGAGTGTAATTTCATGCCCTTGAAGAGAGTCTTGTTTATACAAATTGAAATTAAATGGCAAATGGTATGAAAATGATACCATGGTTCAATTTACTTTCTTCCAATAAATAGCCCACACTGCACTGTCTGTCTATCACCCTGTGGATATAATAATCATTATCATCATGAATAATATGAACAATCTGATCATCTAAATCAACATACGCTGACCTTAATAACTAAAAAAAACTACATTTCCCATTGACAACGCAACCTGGCCCTGTAAAGCCTGTGCAGTATAGTGATATGATCTGTAGTCCCCAAGTGTTAATAATGTTAGGTGGTAATAGAAAGGGTTGGCTGGAGGGCAAGCTGGGTCTCCTGTGCTGTGGCTGTTAAAGCTCTGGGTCTCCTGGGCCCGCAATATGTCACCCAGCCCTGCATCGGTCCACTCCGCCGCACCTCCACTGCTGCGGCTGCACACAGCCAACCAGGCAAAGCTCAACCTTTGGAAATGTCAGCGCGATAAAACCCAATGAATCTAATGTGCCGGGCCTGCAGTGTCTAACACCATTAGTTTTAATCCTATTTGCGGGTGAAACTGCTCTTGAAAGGTAAAGGAATCTATATCTGTCTTTCAGCCCTGAGCCAGGCAGCCAGGCAATTGTAAATCTCTCAATGTGCTGACGCCCTTCTCCCTGGTTATAGGGGTGAAATGATACTGTATCCTTTCCAACTGTCTGTCTCTTTATGGTAGGTGGATATGTTTGACTTGAGGCTTTAGGCCAGCGAACTGCTAAGTAATAGAGCTGAAGAAGTGGGAGGAGGGAGCGAGGGAGGAAGGGACATACGTACTGTATAAGAGCTACTCCAGAGCAAACCGGGGCTCTAAAAAAGAGATGTCCTTTCCACTCCAATTGTCTTCTCACCGCTTGGCTTGTGAGGGTCAGCACAGTACATGGTCTCAATTGTACTGTGATGACTTTATATAGTGCAGTGGTCTTCTCAACTCAAGAGCTGCCGCTGCGGTTACTGCTGCCCAGGGAACTTGGCTTGATGTCAGGGATGTCTTTGAACTAGAATGGGCTGATGGTTGTTGTTGTTGTATACATTATTGTATGTGTTGATGCTTTCAGGAATACAAATGGTTAATTGGAATGCCTTGGAATCTGGTCTGATTTATTGAAGCTCAGATCTTGAATATGGAGTGTCTGGCTGTTTCCATAGCAACCAGTCTGTTTTGTCTGGCTTTCTGGGCCATAATGGTACATATCCAATCATGATGGAGATGCAGTAATTACATCTGGCCAGAGGCTGAAATATGAGTAACTCTGATTAATAACTCTTCAGTGTGCATTCTTACTCTCCTGTCCCTAGAAATAAAGTTATTCTATTGTGTTCTGCTATTTTCCTTTCTATTCTATTTGGCCTCATTATGAACAGTATGTCTGAACTACTTCCTTTCTCAAGTAGAAAGGAGATGTGGGGACTGCGATTTCACTTCCTCATTCATGGAGGAGTGTGGCTTCCTGTCAGGCTGACACACAGGGTCTGTCTGGCTATTTGAGGAGGGTAGTAATAATTGTCTCAAAAGGTTAAGCAGGTCTATTAATCAGACCAGGCCCAGACAAGGGCACAGTTTCATGCCAGTATCCTGATGTGTAGTACACTGTTTATAAGGAAACTGTTTACAGTGGTTTCACATCTCCTTCCATACCCTATTCCCTCCCTCTCCTTAAAGAGATTTTCCAGTACTTTTGTATAGTTTTTAGACAGTTGATCTGAACGTACACTACCGTTCAAAAGTTTGGGGTCACTTAGAAATGTACTTGTTTTTGAAAGAAAAGCAAATTTTTGTCCATTAAAATAACATAAAATTGATCAGAAACACAGTGTAGACATTGTTGATGTTGTAAATGACTATTGTAGCTGAAAACGGCAGATTCTTTATGGAATATCTACATAGGCGTACAGAGGCCCATTATCAGCAACCATCACTTCTGTGTTCCAATGGCACATTGTGTTAGCTAATCCAAGTTGATCATTTTAATAGGCTAATTGATCATTAGAAAACCCTTTTGCAATTATGTTAGCACAGCTGAAAACTGTTGTGCTGATTAAAGAAGCAATACAACTGGCCTTCTTTAGACTAGTTAAGTATCTGGAGCATCAGCATTTGTGGGTTTGATTACAGGCTCAAAACGGCTAGAAACAAAGACTTTTCTTCTGAAACTCATCAGTCTATTCTTGTTCTGAGAAATTAAGGCTATTCCATGCGAGAAATTGCCAAGAAACTGAAGATCTCATACAACGCTGTGTACTACTCCCTTCGCAGAACAGCGCAAACTGGCTCTAACCAGAATAAAAAGAGTGTGAGGCCCTGGTGCACAACTGAAAAAGAGGACAAGTACATTAGAGTGTCTAGTTTGAGAAACAGACGCCAAAAGTCCTCAACTGGCAGCTTCATTAAATAGTACCCGCAAAACACCAGTCTCAACGTCAACAGTGTAGAGGCGACTCCGGGATGCTGGCCTTCTAGGCATAGTTCCTCTGTCCAGTGTCTGTGTTCTTTTGCCCATCTTAATCTTTTCTTTTTATTGGCCAGTCTGAGATTTGTCTTTTTCTTTGCAACTCTGCCTAGAAGGCCAGCATCCCAGAGTCGCCTCTTCACTGTTGACGTTGAGACTGGTGTTCACGTCATATATATATTACTGAGTGTACAAGACATTAGCAACACCGGCTCTTTTCATGACAGACGAACAAGGTGAATCCAGGTGAAAGCTATGATCCCTTATTGATGTCACTTGTTAAATCCACTCAGGGCGAGTGCGGGGAGGAGGCACAGGACGTACTGGGCTGTGGAGGCGTACTGGAGGGAGAGTGCGAGGAGCAGGCACAGGACGTACTGGGCTGTGGAGGCGCAATGGGAGGTCTGGAGCGTATGGCTGGCACAACCCATCTTTGCTGGATGCTCAACCCAGCTCGACAACTGCATGGTGCGGGCACAGATCGCACCAGCCTGTGAGTGCGCACTGGCGACATAGTGCGCATCACCGCATAACACGGTGCCTGCCTCATCACTCGCTCCCCACGGTAAGCACGGGAAGTTGGCTCAGGTCTCCACCCTGACTCTGCCAATCTCCCCTGCCAATCCCCCCCCCTCCAATTTCTTTGGGGGCTGCCTCTCGCACTTGCCTCGTGGTCGGTATCATGCCTCATAATATCGCCGCTCCGCCTTCGCTGCCTCAATTTCCTCCTTCGGCCGGCGATACTCCCCAGCCTGAATCCAGGGTCATTTCCCGTCCAGAATTTCCTCCCAGGTCCATTTCTGTTGCTCCTGGGCACGCTGCTTGGTCCTTTGATGGTGGGTTATTCTGTCACGGCTGTCGAAAGGAGCAGACCAAAGTGCAGCGTGGTTGTAGTTCCACATTTTATTTAATCCGTGAAACTAATACATAAATACATACAATACATAAATAACTGAATTGACAAACCAACAAACCGTGATGCAGAGAGAAACAAACACTACTCAAAATATAATAACCCACAAAACCCAGGAAGAAAAACCCCTACTTAAATATGATCTCCAATTAGAGACAACGAGGACCAGCTGCCTCCAATTGGAGATCAACCCAAAAAAACAACAACATAGTAATAGAAAACTAGAACTAAACATAGATATAGAAAACATAGAAAAAAAACACAAAACACCCCTGTCACCTTTTGACCTACTCTACCATAGAAAATAACATCTTACTATGGTCAGGACGTGACAGTTATATTGGATATTGCATAAAAAATAGCATCCCAATAGCCTTTTAGTTTTGGACACAACCAGAGCACATGTGCATGAGGTGCAGTGTTAAGTTGCCGTGATATACCTGTCACAGTTGTTGTCTTCGTCTTCTGACGATAATGCGAAATCGTCATCAGAAAATGTGGACCAATACGCAGCAGGTACGTGAATGCTCATCTTGATTTTTAATTAATCTCAAAAAATGAACATACAAAATAACAAAACACAAAAAACGAACACTCGACAAATAAACAGTCTGGTAAGGCACAAGGCTATACACAGAATAATCACCCACAAATAACACATACAAACACACCCTAATATATGGGACTCTCAATCAAAGGCAGATAGACAACACCTGCCTTCAACTGAGAGTCCCAACCCCAATCAACCAAACATAGAAACACACACACTAGACTAACCCTAGAATTAACTAAACATAAACCAAAACCCGGAAAACTAAATCAAACACCCTTTACACAAACACAACACCCCGAACCACATAAAACAAATACCCTCTGCCACGTCCTGACCAAACTACAAAAACAATTAACCTTATACTGGCCAGGACGTGACAGTACCCCCCCCTTAAAGGTGCTACCCCAGAAGCACCTAAAAAAATAACCCCAAGCAACACCAAAAAAAAAAAAATCCCCTTTTCTAAAGGGAGGGAAGGGAGGGTGGCTGCCGTCAACGACGGCACTGTGCTACACCCCCCCTCCCCAACCCACCTATTTCTGGAGGTGGCTCTGGCTCCGGCCGTTCCAGGCTGTCGGGCCACTCTGGCATCGCCGAGGGGCAGTCGGACCAGTCTGGCATCGCCGGGGGGCAGTCGGGGCAGTCTGGCAATTCGGGAGAGTCTGGGCAGTCTGGCAATTCGGGAGAGTCTGGGCAGTCTGGCAATTCGGGAGAGTCTGGGTAGTCTGGCAATTCGGGACAGTCTGGGCAGTCTGGCAATTCGGGACAGTCTGGGCAGTCTGGCAATTCGGGACAGTCTGGGCAGTCTGGCAATTCGGGACAGTCTGGGCAGTCTGGCAATTCGGGACAGTCTGGGCAGTCTGGCCACTCGGGCCACTCCGGCAGTTCAGGGCAGTCTGGCCACTCCGGCAGTTCAGGGCAGTCTGGCCACTCCGGCAGTTCAGGGCAGTCTGGCCACTCCGGCAGTTCAGGGCAGTCTGGCCACTCCGGCAGTTCAGGGCAGTCTGGCCACTCCGGCAGTTCAGGGCAGTCTGGCCACTCCGGCAGTTCAGGGCAGTCTGGCCACTCCGGCAGTTCAGGGCAGTCTGACCACTCCGGCAGTTCAGCGCAGTCTGACCACTCCGGCAGTTCAGCGCAGTCTGACCACTCCGGCAGTTCAGCGCAGTCTGACCTCTCTGGCGACTGTTGACTGGCGGGCAGCTCTGACGATGACTGTTGACTGGCGGGCAGCTCTGACGATGACTGTTGACTGGCGGGCAGCTCTGACGATGACTGTTGACTGGCGGGCAGCTCTGACGATGACTGTTGACTGGCGGGCAGCTCTGACGATGACTGTTGACTGGCGGGCAGCTCTGACGATGACTGTTGACTGGCGGGCAGCTCTGACGATGACTGTTGACTGGCGGGCAGCTCTGACGATGACTGTTGACTGGCGGGCAGCTCTGACGATGACTGTTGACTGGCGGGCAGCTCTGACGATGACTGTTGACTGGCGGGCAGCTCTGACGATGACTGTTGACTGGCGGGCAGCTCTGACGATGACTGTTGACTGGCGGGCAGCTCTGATGAAGACTGTTGACTGGCGGGCAGCTCTGATGAAGACTGTTGACTGGCGAGGCTGGGTTGACGCACTTGTAGCCTGGTGCGTGGTGCTGGTACTGGGCTTACCAGATTATGTACACGCACCTCCAGGCTAGTGCGGGGAGCGGGAACAGGACGAGTCGGACTGGGTTGACGCACTTCCGGGTCCGCACGAGAGACAGGAGCTGGAAACCCAGGGCTATGGAGGCGCACAGCCGGTCTAAATCTTACCTCCTGCACAACCCGCCTTGGCTGGATGGAACTAGTAGCCCTGTACGAGCGGGGTGCTCGTACAGGGCAGACTGGGCTGTGCAGGGGCCTGATGGTAGCCGTGCGTAGAGCGGGAGTTGGGTAGCCTGGTCCTCGGAGGCGTACCGGCGACCAGATGCGCTGCGCAGGCATCCTCCTACCAGGCTGGATGCCCGCTCTAGCACGGCACCTGCGAGGGGTTTGAATAACGCGCACCGGACTGTGCGTGCGTATGGGTGAGATAGTGCGCTCCTCAGCGAAACATAGCGCTCTCCACCCCATACGCTCCTCCATATAACCACGAGTAGCTGGCTTCCGGCTCTTCTTACGCCTAGCCAAACTACCCGTGTGCCCCCCCCAAAAATTTTCTTGGGGGTGCCTCTCGTGCTTCTCCTTCAGCGCGTACTTGGCCTCGTACCACCGCCTCTCTGCCTTGGCTGCCTCAATTTCCCCCTGCGGGCATCGATAATCCCCAGCCTGATGCCAGGGTCCGGCCCCGTCCAGAACTTCCTCCCAAGTCCACTTCTCCCGCCAGTCCAACTCGAACTCCGTCTGCTCCTTCCTCTGCTGCTTGGTCCTTTGGTGGTGGGTGATTCTGTCACAGTTGTTGTCTTCGTCTTCTGACGATAATGCGAAATCGTCATCAGAAAATGTGGACCAATACGCAGCAGGTACGTGAATGCTCATCTTGATTTTTAATTAATCTCAAAAAATGAACATACAAAATAACAAAACACAAAAAACGAACACTCGACAAATAAACAGTCTGGTAAGGCACAAGGCTATACACAGAATAATCACCCACAAATAACACATACAAACACACCCTAATATATGGGACTCTCAATCAAAGGCAGATAGACAACACCTGCCTTCAACTGAGAGTCCCAACCCCAATCAACCAAACATAGAAACACACACACTAGACTAACCCTAGAATTAACTAAACATAAACCAAAACCCGGAAAACTAAATCAAACACCCTTTACACAAACACAACACCCCGAACCACATAAAACAAATACCCTCTGCCACGTCCTGACCAAACTACAAAAACAATTAACCTTATACTGGCCAGGACGTGACAATACCTTTACATTTTAAACATATTCCCATTAATACCCCACCCGCACTATTCACCCTCCCTATCCGTAACACATGGGATGTCAAATAAAAGTTAAAACAAGACAAATACACTAAGTTTCCAAAGGTCCACTAAATAAAGTTATACAATACAAAAGCACCTGTCCACTAAATACAATTACATTGAACATTACACAGGGCTGTGAGCAGTGTAGCTTGTCCCCGAGCTGGTGGACGACTGGATCTTGGCTCTGCCTGCTGGAGGTACTGCTTGTTGGTTCCAATATTAAAGGGGCAATCTGCAGTTGCTACAGCCATTTTTGGTATGTGTAGTATATGTACCTATTGATTCTTTAAGAATATAACGTATAAATGCCTCATGAGCTTAGTTCAAATGTCATACCCTTTACAGAACCCAAATTATAAACTGGGTGGTTCTGCCTTTATTGCTTGAATATAACTTGTTTTAATCCAATGTTTGTAAACAAAGTATATACACTGCTCAAAAAAATAAAGGGAACACTAAAATAACACATCCTAGATGTGAATGAATGAAATAATCTTATTAACTACTTTTTTCTTTACATAGTTGAATGTGCTGACAACAAAATCACACAAAAACAATCAATGGAAATCCAATTTATCAACCCATGGAGGTCTGGATTTGGAGTCACACTCAAAATTAAAGTGGAAAACCACACTACAGGCTGATCCAACTTTGATGTAATGTCCTTAAAACAAGTCAATATGAGGCTCAGTAGTGTGTGTGGCCTCCACGTGCCTGTATGACCTCCCTACAACGCCTGGGCATGCTCCTGATGAGGTGGCGGATGGTCTCCTAAGGGATCTCCTCCCAGACCTGGACTAAAGCATCTGCCAACTCCTGGACAGTCTGTGGTGCAACGTGGCGTTGGTGGATGGAGCGAGACATGATGTCCCAGATGTGCTCAATTGGATTCAGGTCTGGGGAACGGGCGGGCCAGTCCATAGCATCAATGCCTTCCTCTTGCAGGAACTGCTGACACACTCCAGCCACATGAGGTCTAGCATTGTCTTGCATTAGGAGGAACCCAGGGCCAACCGCTCCAGCATATGGTCTCACAAGGGGTCTGAGGATCTCATCTCAGTACCTAATGGCAGTCAGGCTACCTCTGGCGAGCACACGGAGGGCTGTGCGGCCCCCCAAAGAAATGCCACCCCACACCATGACTGACCCACCGCCAAACCAGTCATGCTGGAGGATGTTGCAGGCAGCAGAACATTCTCCACGGCGTCTCCAGACTCTGTCACGTCTGTCACATGTGCTCAGTGTGAACCTGCTTTCATCTGTGAAGAGCACAGGGTGCCAGTGGCGAATTTGCCAATCTTGGTGTTCTCTGGCAAATGCCAAACGTCCTGCACGGTGTTGGGCTGTAAGCACAACCCCCACCTGTGGACGTCGGGCCCTCATACCACCCTCATGGAGTCTGTTTCTGACCGTTTGAGCAGACACATGCACATTTGTGGCCTGCTGGAGGTCATTTTGCAGGGCTCTGGCAGTGCTCCTCCTGCTCCTCCTTGCACAAAGGCGGAGGTAGCGGTCCTGCTGCTGGGTTGTTGCCCTCCTACGGCCTCCTCCACGTCTCCTGATGTACTGGCCTGTTTCCTGGTAGCGCCTCCATGCTCTGGACACTACACTGACAGACACAGCAAACCTTCTTGCCACAGCTCGCATTGATGTGCCATCCTGGATGAGCTGCACTACCTGAGCCACTTGTGTGGGTTGTAGACTCTGTCTCATGCTACCACTAGAGTGAAAGCACCGCCAGCATTCAAAAGTGACCAAAACATCAGCCAGGAAGCATAGGAACTGAGAAGTGGTCTGTGGTTACCACCTGCAGAACCACTCCTTTATTGGGGGTGTCTTGCTAATTGCCTATAATTTCCACCTGTTGTCTATTCCATTTGCACAACAGCATGTGAAATGTATTGTCAATCAGTGTTGCTTCCTAAGTGGACAGTTTGATTTCACAGAAGTGTGATTGACTTGGAGTTACATTGTGTTGTTTAAGTGTTCCCTTTATTTTTTTGAGCAGTATATATAAACAAATACTATATAGCCTCAAACATGGTTAAAACGGTATTTTTGATATCATGGATGGTCAGTCCCTGCATCAGTCGCGGGGTTCCATAGTGGCGCAGCAGTGTAAGGCACTGCATTTCAGTGCTTGAGGAGTCACTACCGACACCCTGGCTCAATTCCAGGCTGTATCACAACCAGCTGTGATTGGGAGTCCCAAAGGGTGGCGCACAATTGACCCAACGTCATCCGGGTATGGCCGGTGTAGGCCGTCATTGTAAAATAAGAATTTGTTCTTAACTGACTTGCCTAGATAAATAAAGGTGGTTACATTTCTCCAGCCCCATCCCTCAGCTTTTTATCGATACGGGCTAGGAGAATGCTTTGTTATTGTCGCTTTAAAAGTAACAACAAATAAAGTTTAGCAATGTCTCACTATCTGGATAAGGGAAGCATTTCTGTGCTGAATGGATAGTAGAGGTGGACTGCATTGTAGAAATGTTAATATTACAGTATGTGTAACAATTTACCCTTTATACTTACAGGTTGTATTAGGGGCGTATCATTTCCCCATCCATTCTGTATGACGATGGAGGCAGGGTGCCAGGAAACATCTTCAGGTCCACATCGCCAAATGGGTCTATAGGGGAAAACTACATTTCAAACAAATCTCAAATTATTGATGTGATCAGGAAAACATATTGGATCAGGACATTGGTATGCCCATACAAACTGCCACCATACTGTAGATTCTTAAACTAACCTGGTATTGGCAATACTCTCTTAGTTCTCAATTCTGGAAAATAGTTATCTTATGTCAGTGTACTGTTGCAGCTGGTTCTACAAACACCATATAAAATAGTTTATCCATGTTTAGCATCTAGTGAGATATGCTTCTTGCGTGTGTAGATCTTTGTTTTGGTCACACTGTGAGACGCGATGTCATTTACTTTTACACGTGGCTGTGGCCATGTCGAATAGAAACGTTTAGTTCCTGCAAAATTATTGGAAATGATAGATGTGTGGCAGCTAAGATGGCGAGGAACCTCCTCCAGTAGTATAAAACTACTGGTGGAGGTATTTTTTTGTTCTCTCTGGTGTTTGTAGAACCATCTGCAAGTGGACATGGACATTTATAAGATAACTGTTTTGCAGATTTGAGAACAAACTAGCTAGTACATTATGTTTTGAGAGCCATATGTTTCTCATAGCTTGGTGAGAGCGTTGTTGTCCTATGGTTATTTTGCATACAACTTTCTGGGAATGTAGCAGGATAGTTGGTTGGCTTTGAAACATTCTCAGCACATTTAACTTGACAATTATATATATTTATTCTTTGTATTTCAGTTACTTTAACAGAACGTTTCCTAAAAGTTCAAACATGGTTACATTTCATTTACATTTTGGTAATGTTCTAGGAATGTTCTCCACCTGGTTTGACATTGGGAATGTTCTCAAATAGTTCAGAGAATGTTAAGAAACAACCGACTTCCGTGGGAATTTCAATACTTCAACATACATTTCTTGCAGGTTTGTTCTCAAATTGTTACAAGAAGGTTAAGAAAACATTCCCGAAAAAATACAAGAAAACTTCAGTAATGTTCAGAGAACATTCTAAGAATGTTATTTAAAAACATATGTATTCCGTTCTCAGTATCAACAAAAGTCTCTCTATCCTCTCTTGTTAAGTGTGTTCAGCTGTGTTGGCCACGCCCCCTAATTGGCTACACCTGCTCTTGGTCTGTTTGAATAGACTAAAATAAACATATTTGTATGAGTTTAAAAACATGGCCTGTATGATATGTTACTTTTGGTATGATTACATAAGACAGATGGTTACTTAGGGTCAGGATGAATGGGTGGATGGATAATGCAAACATCTAGCAACCCAAAGGTTGAGAGTTCAAACCTCATCACAGACAGTTTTAGCTAATTAGTAACTGTTCAACTACTTACTACCTTTTTGCTACTTTGCAACTTCTTGGCCTTAACCCTTTTAGCTAACCCTTCCCCTAACCCTTACCTTAACCGCTTAACATAAGTCCTAAACTTAACCCGAACCTTAACCTCTAGCCTAGCTAACATTAGTCAGCTAGCTAATGTTAGCCACCTAGCCAGAATTCGTAACATCATATGTTTAGCAAATTCACAATATATAGTACATTTTATAAATTCATAACATATTGTACGCTTGCAAATTCATAACATATAACACGAATTGTAATTCATAACATATTCAACCAAATGGGTGATGGAAATCCACAAATTAATACATGTCATATGAAACGTAACATATCATACTAAATGGAGTGTTGTAAGGGCTGTCGTCATGGAGAGAAGAAGACCAAGGTGCAGCGGAGTTAGTGTTCATGATTTAATTCAAAAAGAACACTGGAACACTACAAAACAAGAAAACACCGACAGCTCAACAGTACTGACAGCATAATACACTGAACAGAAACAATTACCCACAAACACACACTACTATATAGGACTCCCAATCAAAGGCAACTCAACACACCTGCCTTCAATTGTGAGTCCAACAACCAACTCACACGTAACACAAAACTCTGCCACGTCCTGACCAAAACTAATACAATTGCTCCCTCTGCTGGTCAGGACGTGACAAGTGTCTCGGATTTATGTACAGAATAATACAAAATGTTCTGAGACCAGGTTGCAATTAATACAAAAACAGCCCAACATGCAGAAAATAACCCAACAAAACGACCCAACAGCCATAACCCATCTATTGGGTTGTGAAAATACCCCAATGTCATATACGTGCAGATACAGTATGTGCACCATACCATTGCTCTCTCTGTCTCGCTCAGTTGCTGTGTGCATCTTGCTAGATGCCACTTAAATAGTTAGGGGCTGAAGCTCATAGGCTGGAACTTGAATTGCTAGGAGGCTCGCCCACGTTGAGTGAAAATGGTGCAGCACAGTTTTCAGAGAAACAGTTGCTTTCAAACTAATTGAGGTAAGACAGTAATTCGGCTCAGATTATGCATTGACACATCCAGTCCAAAGCTGGAGGTTTAAAAAATACTTAGTAATCGCCAAAGTTCTGTAGCATGTCTTTAATATACCAGTTACCCACATTGATGTATCTACTTTGATGCTGAAATCAATCAAAACACAACCCTGAATGAGGGCACAGCTGTGTTCTGCATTGTGTGGCTGCTCTGCTGGGTTCAACACTGAGGCAATTAGGACTGTTCTGTTTTTTTATGTTTCCCTGGCCTTTCCCTGCAGTGATTTCATTTGAGCTCCAGCGAAGGACCTCAGGATGTGTACAAGCCAAGTAAAGCTCTTCCTCCCTCTATCCACTCAAAGACCTCTTCATCACGGTTGACAACTCTACAGTGTCACCCTCTCAGAGTGCAAAGAACCTTGGCCTGACCCTGGACAACACCCTGTCATTCTCTGTAAACATCAAAGCAGTGATCCGCTCCTGCAGGTTCATGCTCTACAACAGCCGTAGAGTAAGACCCTACCTCACACAGGAAGCTGCGCAGGTCCTAATCCAGGCACTTGCTATCTCCAGTCTGGACTACTGCAACTCGCTGTTGGCTGGGCTCCCGCTTGTCCCAAGTTCTCTCATGTCACCCCGCTCCTCCGCACACTCCACTGGCTTCCAGTCGAAGCTCACATCCACTACACGACCATGGTGCTTACCTACGGGGCAGCAAGAGGAACTGCCCCTCTCTCGCTTTAGGTTATGTTCAAACCCTACACCCCAACCTGAGCACTCCGTTCTGCCACCTCAAGTCTCTTGGCCCTCCCACCCCTACATGTGGTCAGCTCCCGCTCAGCCAAGTCCAAGCTCTTCTCTGTCCTGGCACCCCAATGGTGGAACCAGCTTCCCCCTGAAGCTCGGACAGCAGAGTCCCTGCTCATCTTCCGAAAACGTTTGAAACCCTACCTCTTCAAACAGTATCTTATATATATATATAAAGTGCACGCAGATCGCACAGATGCTGTAGAGTGGCATTTACTACCAGGAAGTCATCTCTCTGGTTGTGTCCCAAATAGCACCCTATTCCCTACAGATGAAGGATCTTAGTTTGAGACAGTTTGCTACAGCAGGACAATAATCCTGCAGCAACAGGAAATGTGAGTTATTTAATGGATTATAATTAATGGACATTATTTGTAGGGGTTGATTTTTTGGTAGAGCAAATCCAGTCAGACATTGGAAATTACGAACTAGAAGCCTTTTTAATTATTGAATACACTACAAGTTTGCATTTCTTGCTGTTCAACAAGATTCTCAGAAACAGTAGAGTGATCAAATTAAGATCCTACATCTGTATACTGCACTCCTTTTGACCAGGGCCCATAGGGTGCTAGTCAAAAGTAGTGCACTATATGGCAGAATAGGGGGCCATGTCAGTTGAATTCTCGCTGTAACAAAGACCTTCGGGTCGAAACTTTGCGCAATAAAACTGCGGGAGCAATAAACAGTGTGAAGGTACAGTATCTAGTTCTTTCTTTCATCTGTTTACTTTTTATACTCTGCACCTGCAAGTTACTGGATATGCATGGCTACACTACAGTATTTCCAAACCAGTCCCTTTGCATGTTGTGGCCAAGATGTAGGCTCTGGCTCACCTCACACAGTGCCAAAATCTGTACTCTGTAGTATTGTGGTAATATAACTAAAGTTGCTCTAATTCAGGATATCAAGGAGGATAATCCTCTCCCTGGCTGGGTTGTGTACCAGATGGCCCTTTGAAGCTGTTCCTTACCAGAGACTACGGGGTTTAAACTTTTGGGCTGCGATTTCATTTTGGAGCATATGGGCTTTATGGAAGGAAAGCAGCTCAAATCCAACAAGTGCACAGGAGGGAATTTAATTCCTTAAAAAAAAGGTTAAGTCGGGTATAAAAGTAAGATATTTGGGGCTTTGGATATCTACATACAGTACTGTAACTGGCATAGGCTGAGTAAGACTGTAACATCCCGACTAGTGGCCAGGCTAAATATTTCTATTGAAAGTGATCCCTTACTAATGTGCTCCAAATGTAAAATGAAACACCTTGCAGCTTGATACTGTAAATCAATTGTGAAAGAACACCGATTTCAGTGTGTTAAACAAACAGCAATTCAAAATGTAACCCTTGGGAATGTAATGCATCACCAAAATAATCATATTTTAACTCAACTCATTCAGATTGCTGTGTCAATTATATTAAAATTCCACATCTGTTATGTTACTGCCATGCAGCCGTGTAGATGACAATGAATAAAACATTGATTCTCCAAGCCATGAAGAAGTGGAAGGCTGAGTAGATACTTCCAAAGCAATCTACCAAAGCTACCTGAGATCCAAATAAATATTCTCATAACTTTGTCTTTTTCAACTGCAAACTATCAAAGAGACAAAAACATAAATACATGTGTTTATGGAGTCAGTGTACTGATTACATTATGAATCAAGAACATATCTATAATAGCAGCATGTGGAACATCAATCCTTCTAGTTTTCATAGATCAAATGTGTCATTAGCTATGTTCTTATGCCTGCTGGCAGCATATTCTCGGAAGTTAAATGTTTATTTACAGTTTTTTTTAATACTTTGTAATACTATACTTTATACTTTGTAAGTCTTATGATCATTTTTAACACACACACACAACTGAAGTTGAGGAAACAACACATCTATTCTTGGTCAATTTAGGCTATTCCAAGTGCCCCTTGAACTTTGCTTTACATGGTAAATATGCTAGGTCTACTGTACATTACAATTACAATATAGATACATATTATTGCATAACACTTGTCACTTCAAACCTGTTAACTATTTGTGGATATTTGGACTGGATATTTCACATCCAGTCCAGAGTACTGTTATGGTTTAGTTAGGTAATGTGAATTATTGTCTTAAAGGAACGTCTATTAATGAAGTTGACAAATTCCTTGTGATAAAACACTGCCCTCAAGTGGTTAATGAGGTACATCACACTCCCTTTGTATGCTCACATAGCACATCTGCATTATTGTACTGACAATATCCGGTAACACTTTACTTGACACCCAGTGTTATATAACAGCTGACATAACTTGTAATAACATGGTTATAACACTGTCATGACCGATAGATTTACACCTGTTGTGATATATATTGCGTTCTTTTATGGCTAGTTATGACATGTACATAAGAGCGTCAAAACCCACATTTATTCAAATTACTTTTTCTTCTACCAAGAAGTTTCCTTTGTTTGAAAGTTTCTCTTAAATCCTTTGTTTTGATTGTAATACATTTTTTTACAGTCATGTATTTTTCATCATATTTTCAATAACTTGAAGAAAATACACTTTATGACACTGTCAGGAAGCATCATGACCATCATAATCATATAAGCCAGATAGGCCTATCATGTACATGCCCTTATATCAGTCATCAGTCAAAAAGAGGGTGTCTTGTTCTGCTCCTGAAATCTGCTCCTGCATTCATCCCAGTCATCAGCAACAGAGCACTGGGGTAGGTGCATGTCTGACATCAGTCTGTGCACAATCACGTTGATACTTCAATGTGTGGTAGTTTTTGTGGGTTTTGACACTAATGTAGGTGTCATAACCAGCCATAAAATAACACAATATGTCAAGAGGTCTAAAAATATGTTATGATCATATTATAACAGGTTATGACAAGTTATGTCATAACTTATGACGCTGGAAGTCAAATAAAGTGTTACACAATATCCTAATTGTTATCAACTCTGTGGTCAACGGGTGCACTATATCCCCACTTTTATTTTTACAAATCCTTCTTTTATTCTGCCATACAATGAAAGAACCTTTCATCTGGATCCTGGACTTCCTTCCCCTAGGTGGTGAGAGTAGGCAACACATCTGCCACACTGATCCTCAACACAGGGGCCCCTCAGGGGTACCCTGTCCACCCACGACCTGACAACAACCTCTCCCTCAACATCAGCAAGACAAAGGAGCTGATCTTGGACTACAGGAAACGGAGGGCCAAGCACGCACCCATTCACATCGACGGGGCTTAGTGGAGCGGGGCGAGGGCTTCAAGTTCCTCTGTCTCCACATCACTAAGGATCTATCATTGTGCACATACACCAACACAGTCATCTTCCCCTAAAGAGGCTGAAAAGGTTCGGAATGGGCCCTCAGATCCTCAAAAAGTTATATAGCTGCACCATTGAGATTATCTTGACTGCGTCACAGCTTGGTATGACAACTGCTTGGCATCCGACCACAAGGCGCTATAGAGGGTAGTGCATATGGCCCAGTACATCACTGGGGCCGAGCTCCCTGCCACCCAGGACCTCTATACCAGGCTGGTGTCAGAGGAAGGCCCTAGAAATTGTCAAAGACTCCAGCCACCCAAGTCATAGACTGATTTCTCTGCTATCGCACGGCAAACGGTACTGATGCACCAAGTCTGGAACCAACAGGACCCTGAACAGCTTGTACCCCTAAGCTATAAGGCTACTAAATAGTTAACCAAATAGCTACCCGGACTATTTAGCTATCTGCATTGACCCTTTTTTGCACTAACTTTGTCTCATCACATACGCTGCTGCTATTGTTTATTATCTGTCACTTTATTCCTAGTTATATGTACATATCTACCTTAATTACCTCGTACCCCTCCACATCGACTTAGTACTTTTATTAATTGCGTTTTTTACTTTTCTATTATTTCTCTATTTACTTTCTCTCTGCATTGTTGGGAAGGGTTTGTAAGTCAGCATTTCACTGGTAGTCTACACCTGTTGTTTACCAAGCATGTGACAAATACAATTTGATTTTAATCAAATTACGTAAAAATTGTGCACGTGCATGAATGCATACATGTTTGTATGTGTTTGTGTATGCACACTCTTGCATAAGTGCAAATCTTTACACACAGTACACATATAAGTGAATGTGTGTGTGTGAAGGAGATTGTGAGAGTAAAGACAGCAGAGGGCAGTATATACACACTCAACAACCCTTACAATGTGACAGACACACTTCGTTGAGATTCCTATCATACAGCAATATACATACAAAGAAGTTATTGGGTACAGACAGTGCAACACTTCCTGGCCAATTTATATTTTCACACTTCATCCTTTCGCTTCCCCCACACAGCCTAGCTATCTTTATAAGGGCATTATCTCATTATGTGCTCAATTGATCAGCAGAGCCATTTTTTCTAAGTCTTCATCAGGAGCTAATTAAAAGACACCTATAAAATGTGCCAGATTACAGGCCCCGGAAGACCCTGGAGGACTGGGCCTGATCAGTACTGCTGAGAGCCCCCACCGACACCCACCCAGCTCCATGGTGACACTGAAATATCTCCCCATTAAGAGACTCACAGTCTCACACACAAACCTGCTAACAAATGGACTGGGGAAGGGTTATCTGTTTTCACCAGCCAGCCAAGCAACACATGTCTGCCTATCTGTGTAAAGGATAGGACATCTGTCTACCTGCATGTCTGCCTCTCTGCCTGCATGTCTGCCTGCCTCCATGCCCGTCTGCCTGGCTGCCCAGCTAACATCAAACGTTTCAACAACTTTAGAGAACGTTCCCTTAAGAGTCTCATTAACTAATGTTTTCATAGGAATGTTCCCGTGATGTGCAAGGAATGTTTAAAAGAGACCATTCCCTTAATGTCAAACATAACTTACCCAGAACGTGCTTACCATGTTCTCAGAACTTAAATGGGAATTTCACCCGCTGATTTGGCCTCTTTTTTGCTTGCTCCTCAAGAAATGCTGGCGACCATGACAGAAGCCAAACTTAAGTTGGCTTGGGGGTGTGGTTTGATGTGGGTGTGTCCTTTCCACCACCAAGACACACCCACTGCCCGTAGCTGTTTCCCCCCACTCAATCACACTAAACAAACCTCCTGCAGGTTAAGTTAAATAACTACAGGCAGATGTATGGTGAGATGCCGGAGGAAGCTTTGAACAGGTCAGTAGCCTACAGAGTAATATGAGAAGAATGCAATTGCTGAATTTATGTAGATATTCAAATTAAGTGTTTTGATAAGTTTGAAATGTAGCAACAGGTCAATGTAGAATAAAAAACTATTTACATAATACCATAGAAGCAGTGTTCTGCTAACATAACAATGTGTACCTTTAAACTTTCATTGTCATTCCCAGTTGATACAGATACTCTGCCTATCGGCATTTTGTCTGGTGGTAATGGAGCTACCTTGGCAAACATGACAGAGTGGTCATATCTTTTGTGGTGTTCTGTATATTACAGGAGCTCCCTGATCCTGGTGCAGAACACACAGGATTTCTCCCTCCCCATATTGACTGATACCATTAAATTAAATAATAAAATACAATAGAAGTAAAAGTTGTATCTTGTAACATTTTTATGCCGAGTGCCAGGCCTCACTCCATTTAGAAACGTCAGTATCAAGCCCGTCTGTCAGTCTGGACATCACATCATCTTGCAAGTCTCCAGTGCTGACTCCATAGATGCATTTGTGAACACATACAGTCACTGTTCTATTACCAATTGCAGTTCGGATAGGTGATATCTGACAAACAAACATATACTATGTTGAAGTTCGATCAGGTCAGACTAAACCTACCTAATTCTGGTCTCCCTATCGACGATCGTTGGTGAGTAAGCAAGAGGTGAGGCTGGAGGTAAGGTCTTTGCGTGCGCCCCATTGATGGGCATGGCAGCGTAGAACAGTGACTGGCCACTCAAAGATACTGGTCGGTCACACACAAACACATTACATTACCAGACAAACTCCAAGCATTGATGTCTTCACTATTATTCTACAATATAGAAAATAGTAAAAATAAAGAAAAACCCTTGAATGAGTAGGTGTCCAAACATTTGGCTGGTACTGTATATATATATATATACACACCTACTCATTCAAGGGTTTTTCTTTATTTTTACTATTTTCTCCATTGTATAATAATAGTGAAGACATCAACACTTTGAAATAACACATATGGAATCATGTAGGAACCAAAAAAGTGTTAAACAAATCTAAATATATTTTATATTTGAGATTCTTCAAAGTAGCTACCCTTTGCCTTGATGACAGCTTTGCACACTCTTGGCATTCTATCAAACAGCTTCATGAGGTAGTCACCTGAAATGCATTTCAATTAACAGGTGTGCCTTGTTAAAATGTAATTTGTAGAATTTCCTTCCTTCTTAATGCGTTTGAGCCAATCAGTTGTGTTGTGACAAGGTAGGGGTGGTATACAGAAGATAGCCCTATTTGGTAAAACACCAAGTCCATATTATGGCAAGAACAGCTCAAATAAGCAAAGAGAAATGACAGACCATCATTACTTTAAGACATGAAGGTCAGTCGATCTGGAACATTTCAAGAACTTTGAAAGTTTCTTCAAGTGCAGTTGCATAAACCACCAACCGCTATGATGAAACTGGCTCTCATGAGGACCATTACAGTAAAGGAAGACCCAGAGTTACCTCTGCTGCAGAGGATAAGTTCATTAGAGTTACCAGCCTCAGAAATTGCAGCCCAAATAAATACTTCACAGAGTTCAAGTAACAGACACATGTCAACATCAACTGTTCAGAGAAGAATGCGTGAATCAGAGAATGCGTGAATCCTTTATGGTTGAATTGCTGCAAAGAAACCAGTACTAAAAGACACCAATAAGAAGAAGAGACTTGCTTGGGCCAAGAAACACAAGCAATGGACATTAGACCAGTGGAAATCTGTCCTTTGGTCTGATGATTCCAAATTTGAGATTTTTGGTTCTAACCGCCGTGTCTTTGTGAGACGGATAATCTCCGCATGTGTGATTCCCACCGTGAAGCATGGAGGAGGACGTGTGATGGTGAGGGGGTGCTTTGCTGGTGACACTGTCTGTGATTTATTTAGAATTCAAGGCACACTTAACCAGCATGTCTACCACAGCATTCTGCAGCGATACATCATCCCATCTGGTTTGCGCTTAGTGGGACTATCATTTGTTTTTCAACAGGACAATGACCCAGCACACCTCCATATGTGTTATTTCATAGTTTTAATGTCTTCACTATTATTCTACAATGTAGAAAATAGTAAAACATTTAGAAAAACCCTTGAATGAGTAGGTGTGTCCAAACTTTTGACTGGTACTGTATATATATACAGTATACTGTATAAATACACCGAGTGTACAAAACGTTCTATGATTTAGACTGACCAGGTGAATCCATGTGTAAGCTATGATCCCTTGTTGATGTAACCTGTTAAATCCACTTCATTCAGTGTAGATGAAGGGGAGGAGACAGGTTAAAGAAGGATTTTTAAGCCTTGAGACAATTGAGACATGATTGTGGGGGAAGTAAGTATTTGATGATTAATGAGGGAAGTAAGTATTTGACTCCTCTGCAAAACATGACTTAGTACTTGGTGGAAAAACCCTTGAGGTCAGACGTTTCTTGTAGTTGGCCACCAGGTTTGCACACATCTCAGGAGGGATTTTGTCCCACTCGTCTTTGCAGATCTTCTCCAAGTCATTAAGGTTTCAAGGCTGACGTTTGGCAACTTGAACCTTCAGCTCCCTCCACAGATGTTCTATGGGATTAAGGTCTGGAGACTGGTTAGGCCACTCCAGGACCTTAATGTGCTTCTTCTTGAGCCACTCCTTTGTTGCCTTGGCCGTGTGTTTTGGGTCATTGTCATGCTGGAATACCCATCCACGACCCATTTTCAATGCCCTGGCTGAGGGAAGGAGGTTCTCACCCAAGATTTGACAGTATATGGCCCCGTCAAATGATGCGGTGAAGTTGTCCTGTCCCCTTAGCAGAAAAACACCCCCAAAGCATAATGTTTCCACCTCCATGTTTGACGGTGGAGATGGTGTTCTTGGGGTCATAGGCAGCATTCCTCCTCCTCCTCCAAACACGGTGAGTTGAGTTGATGCCAAAGAGCTCCATTTTGGTCTCATCTGACCACAACAATTTCACCAGTTGTCCTCTGAATCATTCAGATGTTCATTGGCAAACTTCAGACGGGCATGTATATGTATTCTTGAGCAGGGGGACCTTGCGGGCGCTGCAGGATTTCAGTCCTTCACGGCGTAGTGTGTTACCAATTGTTTTCTTGGTGACTATGGTCCCAGCTGCCTTGAGATCATTGACAAGATCCTCCCGTGTAGTTCTGGGCTGATTCCTCACCGTTCTCATGATCATTGCAACTCCACGAGGTGAGATCTTACATGGAGCCCCAGGCCGAGGGATATTGACAGTTCTTTTGTGTTTCTTCCATTTGCGAATAATCACACCAAATGCTGTCACCTTCTCACCAAGCTGCTTGGCGATGGTCTTGTAGCCCATTCCAGCCTTGTGTAGGTCTACAATCTTATCCCTGACATCCTTGGAGAGCTCTTTGGTCTTGGCCATGGTGGAGAGTTTGGAATCTGATTGATTGATTGCTTCTGTGGACAGGTGTCTTTTATACAGGTAACACGCTGCGGTAACAAGCTGCGGTTAGGAGCACTCCCTTTAAGAGTATGCTCCTGATCTCAGCTCATTACCTGAAATCTTTCTGATTGAGAGGGGGTCAAATACTTATTTCCCTCATTAAAATGCAAATCAATGTATAAAATTTTTAACATGCATTTTTCTGGATTTTTTTGTTGTTAATCTGTCTCTCACTGTTCAAATAAACCTACCATTAAAATTATAGACTGATCATTTCTTTGTCAGTGGGCAAACATACAAAATCAGCAGGGGATAAAATACTTTTTTCCCCCACTGTATGTTGGTGGCATGCTACGACACCGCCATGTATTTATTTATGTCAGATGGCTGCTGCCTCTGCTAAACAGATATAGACTTACAATAATTTTTTGATCCGAATATTTTGTATAAAGATAAGCATTATCTGAAATATTCTTCCTCGCCTCAAATTCAACTGTCGGTGTCAGTTGGAGCACCGGGGCGCACTGCCTTCATATCATAGACCTGCAGTAGCTAAAGCTTAATAACAGCCACACCATACCAAACCTTCACAAACGTTTCTAAACGTTATTAGGGAAATATCAAAAGTAAGTCAAGCTATTGAAAATATGAGCAGAAGAGAAAATGTAAACCAGGTGAAAAACACACTACCCTCCCCTGTGCCCAATAAAAAACCACAGAACCCTCCCCAAAGCAAAACAATATGTTTGACAACCCTCCCATATTTTGGACCACCCCTCCCCCAGTACATTTTGATCCCCACTAACTGTGTCAATTACCCCCCCCCCCCCCCCCCACCTCACTAATATTCTCCTAACCCTCAGAAAACTGGACACATGAATGTTCTTTCAGCGTCCCATAAAACACGTCTACAACATTATTGTTGTATATTCTGAGAACATTTTAACCACATTCTAAATAAGTTCTGTTTGACATTAAGAGAATGTTCTATATTTAACACCAAAACATGCAAAAAGTTATCCGAATGTTTTTGATAACATAGATATAATGTTCCCATAACTAACGGAAAACTGGACACTCATACATTAAGGGAACATTACAGGTAACATTAAAGAAACATTCTCTCTCCCTAGAATTCTTAGCTGGGTGAGTAGTGCTCCAGGCTATGGAGCTAGCTATCTCACGCTGGGACTCCGGTTAGATCACACTCAGTGGAGGAGAGGTGCATTCATCAGGCCCCTGTTGTGGCTGAAACACACTCTCTCAATCCATCATTGCACCCTGCTCAGTTACTGAGAGAGGATGCCCTCTAGTCTCTACCCCCACTGACAGACCCTGCTTCTTTATCCTTGTGACTTCCCCTCACGCTGTAGAGTGAGGGAACAAAGGATTGATACTGAGAATACCCTGTCACACATAGAACTCAGGGACTCGGGTCAAGCTCAACAAGGCATGGAAGGGTCGCCCACCACTTCTCCCACTTAATTGTCACTCACGGCTGGGTTAGGAGGCCAGTGGCTTGGCATCTGATGGCCTGGAGATGGAGCTGTGTAGTAGTTATAAAGAGTACAGCTTGGCATCGCCGCATCACACTGTGTTTATGTGCGCGTGTGTGTGCTTGTGTGTGTGAGTGTGTGTGTGGTTGTGTGTGTTTGGGGGGATTACAGATTCTCTCATCTGCAGGAAATGCTAGGGCTTCAGTTGCTGCGTAGCTAGAGAGATGTAGTGGAGGGAGGCTGGAGGACAACTGTCTTTATTACAGTCAGTGGTGGAAAAATAACATTTTCATGCTTGAAAAAAAGCAAAAATACATAAATAGAAAATTATTCAAGTAAAAGTGAAAGTCACACTGTAAAATACTACTTGAGTTAAAAGTATCTGTTTATAAATAAATCTAAGTATCAAAAGTTAAAGTAAATGCTATAAAACATTTCAAATTCTTTATATTTAGAAAACCAGATGGCAACATTTTCTTGTTTTATTAATTTACAGCTAGCCATGGATACACTCCAACACTCAGACATCATTTACATTTGTGTGTTTTGGTGAATCCACCTGATGAGAGGCAGTAGAGATGACCAAGTGTTTTCTTGATAAGTGTGTGAATTGGACGATTTTCATGTCCTGCTAAGCATTTGAAATGTAACGAGTGCTTTTGGGTGTCAGGGACAAATAGTAAAGTAAGGTATATACCTCAAAATACTACTTATGTAGTACTTTAAAGTATTTTTGCTTAGTTACTTCACACCACAGTGACCTCTGTCCACCGGGGCCTATGACCCACATTCCCCCTTCCTCCCATCCTCCCCACTCCAGGTATGTTTCTGAAGTCCACCCACTCAGACTGACCCCAGAAGGTAACACCATACAGAGCTTATTTCCAGGGGCCAGAGCAAAGAATAGGGAACGTCTGTGGCGGGCGATCACAGCTGTCAAAGTGCTGGGAGGGAAGGACTTGAGCCTGGAGGTCCAGGGGAATGTTTAAATGGCCAGACAGACAGTGATAGGAGCGAGAGTAGATGAAGTGCTGCGACCCGGCGGTGAGGGAAAGCAGCTCAGAGGACCGCTGCGTGGCAGAGCAGAGCGAAGTGGAGCAGAGTGACTCAGCCATGTTTTGATGGGGGGAGACACGGAGCTGCTGCCTGCCTTTGCAGTCATTGATGCCCTTGTCTTGCAGTGTTGTTGTGGCGTCCAACGCAACCACCGCCACCGTCTGTCCGTCTGTGGCGCATTAGGGATGGTTGCCCCGCATGCCAGAAGAGCAGTGGGGAGATCTACTCACTGCTCTCTGACAGGAGTGACAGATTAATAAAGTTGCATCATGTCTGCGCTAGACGGTGGAAGGTGAGCGGTAAGGAAGGAGTGGTGACGGTGGAAGAGGAAGATGTTGTTAACTTGTAGGAGCCAGTTAATGCTGTGTTATTCTTTATTGATCTACAAGGACAGTGGTGAAGCGCACCATTCATTAAAAGTGTTTCATGAGGGATACAGGCATACATTGAAATAACCCTGTAGTCGTATTCCTTACCAATTAACTTTGTTGCAAACAAACTTACTCAGATGCGGTAAGTCGTTCATTTCTGTAGAAACCAAAATAACACATTTGTCACAACAGGGTCAAAGCAAGACTGACAGATGATTTCAGTTGTTTAAGCGAAAACAACAGGTGTTTGGATAAGAATGGAGAGATAGTTTGTATTCAACAATATTGGGACTACTGTGAGCTGCTAAAAACTTGAATCGAAATATCAACAATTAAGAAAGGAACCTTTTATTTACTGAGAGGTATCCAGAAAAACACTTAAAAAAACAGACAGCCTTTCACTCAAAAAAAAATAATCAATAGCACCTTATATTGTTCTCTGCCAGACATTTCAAACAAGCTCTATATTAAAACAAATGTTTGTTGTTTTCTGCAATTGGATATTGAGAGCATTACTGGTTTCTCCCACAATTCCCAGTGGCTTACCTTCAAAACACAGCTTGCCTAAGGCCATCTTTTAAATCCTTTGCAGACTATTAGGCATTTTGCACCTATGTCTCTCCATCACTCTCCAGGGACTAGAATGCAATGGGTTTTCAGCTCAACCTGCACACTTCATTTGCTAGTGTTATACATTGAGGCTGACCTAATAAAATGTTCTCATCTTCACAAGGTATTTTAGCTCAACTTCAATACAAAGGGGCCCCTGACGCAATTGAGAGACATCCCCTGTGCACAATACTCCTTCTGATCTGATTAGATGTTAAACCATAAACACTCACGTTTCCACGTCATCAGTGCTGTGGAAATCACTGCCCTCCCCTCCTCCTTCTCCTCCTCCTCTTCATCTTCTTCCTCCTCCTCCTCCTCCCCCCTCCATGCCTCCAGTTTACTGTGTGACCCCTATGTCCTGACACTTGGGAGACCTGCCCTTGACAGCAGCATCTGGGAGCAGCCACCGCACAGCCCTCCCATGGTGCAATGCTCAGTGATGCGTGAGTCCATGAAGGGCACATGGGACGACAGGGGAGGACAGGGTCCCCTCACTTTTTCTCTCCACCCTCCCCAACGCAAACCGACCCCTCCCCCATCCTACAATGCCCTCTGTGACACCTGACGTCTGGGACATGAGAAAGAGCGAGCGCAAAAAACTGCCGGATGCACTCATAATTTTAATGTTCCACTGATGGAGAGATGGGCTTTGTTCTCTTTCACTCCTGGCTTTGCAGTGATTGAATTCAGACAAGTCTGGATTTACAATCACAACCCGGCACCATTACAGAACAGCTCTGATCCGGCCGGAACCCCTGTCCTTGTGCCGGGCGTAATGACACGTTGCTGCACTCTTGGTAATGGGCAGAGGAGATGGAACAAGTCTAGCGGTGTACAGTACCCTTGAGATTTCAAATCAAATACCTTCTTAACCCTTACACAAATTGATTCCTTAACCCCAGATCACACTCTACTTGAACTCGGAATTATGCCATCAATGGAGAAGGAAATCAAAAGAGAACACTTTGGTTTTTCATTTTCTCATGCAGAATAATAAGGTTGTGGCATCAAAGGTCAGATCATTCAATCATGATACATGTATAGGTTACACAAACAACCCCATCCAATACACCATTCTTTCCTACACAAACAAACTGCTCTTCTCTGTCAGCAAACAAAGCTTTGGTCAGCATTCTTGCTCTCCCTGAGGAATCTCCACTGATCTCTTCATTTTATTTATTTAACTAGGCAAGTCAGTTAAGAACAAATTCTTATTTACAATGACGGCCTAGGAACAGTGGGTTAACTGCCTTGTTCCGGGGCAGAACAACATATTTTTACCTTGTCAACTCAGGGATTTGATCTAGCAACCTTTTGGTAATTGGCCCAAAGCTCTAACCACTAGGCTACCTGCTGTGAGATGGGATGGAAGTTTTAGCCCTAGCCTATGGTGAGTCACAGAGATGGATGTGTGGTATAGTGCGGACTAGAGTTGAGTCCCAAATGCCATTTTGGTTGCGACCTAGGTCTGGATGCAACAGATTAACTTCCTCATGTGCAGTGCAGTGCTGTGCCAAGCTGTGATGAGCTGTGCTGAGCTGTGCTGTGCCATCCCCAGCCTGTCCCTGGCCACCTGGCCTACTTCCCAGCACACCGTTATACGCAAATTAAAGGCATATTCAAATACAGTGCTATTTAAAAACCCACGTTCTAAATGTTTTAAGATATAATCATCATGCATTTTATGACCTTTAGAAGAGCAAATATGTTGTGCAGTCTCTAAAACACAATAAAAAGGGCACTCTACAGTTCTAGCATGAACACTGGGTTGGCAAATATACAAGCCAACAGCCTACATGAACACTATTGTCTATAAAGCAATAACACAGAATACAGTAGGACTCAATATCAGTATCCCATACCACTTTACTAAGTAAGCCACACAGTGGTGGATATAGGTCACACCCTCTATGTCTATTTATCTTTCACCCAGAACCTCTGAACAGAACTTTATTTCATTCCTGCACCTTGCAGTAAGGCACATTTATTCAAGGAAAAATGTTCTGTAGGACAGAACTGTGCTTCAAGAACTGAATCACTTTGGTGAAATTAGGCCTTTATTGAGGGGTGTCTGACTGTCACATGTCAGGGGCCCATTGTATTTGTCAAGACTGTCCCTACATGTAAGACCTGTTGTTTTTCATTTGGATGACGTGGGGTGTGTGTGTGTGTGTGTGTGTGTGTGTGTGTGTGTGTGTGTGTGTGTGTGTGTGTGTTTGCATGCATTCCCTGGAGGGGGGAAATGTCACTCTGGTGAGAATAAAATTATTGTCCAAATGTCCAAAGTGTCTCTGCCACCTCAGTCTCAAAACAGATATGACTTACCAATTCACGCCATCCATACGCCTCTTGTGTGAACATGGCTGTTACAAATTGGAGAATGTACTACAATGTGTGAAATACATGTCAGTCATTTTTAGGAAAGAGTCTGTCAAAAACAACAAAGTGATTCCAAAACAGACATACAACTGTATAAAGTTTTTATACCAACAATGGAAAATTATAGACAAGAATGTATGGAGTCAAGGGCGAAGATACCATGAATTGTTTGCTCCAAAGGACAAGTCTTTGAGAGAAATAATGGTATGATGTACACATTGATTGGATACGCCTCGATTTTCAATTTCCTGCACTTTCTATGATTACCTTTGTGATTTATGTTGATTTAGATTTATGGCGATTTAGAGTTCTGCACTCTCCAAGTATTTCACTGGATGGGTCTGAGTATTTCAGTTTGACAGGAATACGATGAGAAAAAAGAAGAAACCTGCACACTGCTCTTGATTACCTAAATTACCTCAACTATCTCGTACCCCTGCACATTGACTTAGTAGCCTTGTTATTGTTATTTTATAGTGTTAATATTTCCTATTTCTTTCTTATTTGCAATTATTTCTTTATTTTTTACTTTGCATTGTTGGGAAAGCACTCGTAAGTAAGCATTTCATGGTGAAGTCTACAGCTGTTGTATTGGGCGCATGTGATAAATCAAATAAAATTTGATATGATTTGATTTACAATGTGCAGGGATACTGGAGTGAAAAAGGTAGATATGTATAGGGGTAAGGTGACTAGGCATCTGGATACATGATAAACAGAGTAGCAGCAATGTAAATTATGATTGTTTGGGAGTGTCAGTGTGCATGAGTGTGTAGAATCCTGTGAGTGTGCATAGAGACAGTGCAAAAATATAAATAAAATACAAGGGTCAACTCAGATAGTTCATGTAGCCATTCTGTAGCTATTTAGCAGTCTTATGGCTTGGGGATAGAAGCTGTTCAGGAGCCTGTTGGTGTCAGATTTGACCAGTACAGCTTGACGTGCGGAAGCAGAAATAACAGTCTATGGTTTGGTCAGCTGGAGTCTTTAATGGTTTTCTGGGCCTTCCTTTCACACAGCTTGATATAGAGGTCCTGGATGGCAGGGAGCTCGGTAGGTATTCCTCTTATCTACAGTAGGTGGGTGAGGGCAGTGTGGTGTGCAATTGAGATTGCGTTGTCTATGGATCTGTTAGGGCAGTATACAAATTGGAGTGGGTCTAGGGTGTCTGGGATGATGGAGTTGCTGTGAGCCATAACCCGCCTTTCAAAGCACTTCGTGATTACAGATGTGAGTGCTACAGGGTGGTAGTCATTGTGTCATGAAGCCTTAGAGTTCTTGGGAACAGGAGTGATGGTAGTCATTTTAAGACGTGGGGATTACAGACTGGGACAAGGAGAGGTTGAAACTGACAGTGAATATGCCTGTCAGCTGATCTGTGCATGCTCTGAGAATGCACCCTGGTATACCATCTGGCCCTGCGGCCTTGTGAGTGTTGACCTGATTAAAGACCTTACTCACATTGGCTTCTGAGAGTGAGATCACCCAGTCCTCTGGGTCGGTGGGTGCCCTCATGCACAGTATGGTGCTGTTATTGTCGAAATGTGCATAAAATGCATTGAGTTCATCTGGAAGAGAGGCATCATTGGGCAGATCTCGGCTGGGTCTTCCTTTGTAATCCGTAATGGACTGTAGCCCCTGCCACATACGGCAGGCCTCAGAGCCTATGTAATATGATTCCAAATTATTCCTATATTGTCCTGTTGCTTGTTTGATGTCTTTGCGGAGCTCGTAGAGGGACTTCTTATACTAGTTTGTGTCTTCAGCCGTAGCCTTAGGGTTGTCTGCGATAGCTCTGTGTGCGTTAGCCCTGTCCTTTAGCTCAGCGCCAACCTTGGTGTTAATACAGTGCTTTTGATTGGGGAAGCTGTGAACCTTCACTGTTGGGAGAACGTTGCCAATGCATTTCCTTAAGAAGCCAGTGACGGAGATGGTTAGCTCGTCAATGTTATCGGCAGAGTCTAGGAACATATTCCAATAAGCGCTAGCAAAGCAGTCCTGTAGCGTAATCTCTGACTCTGATCATAATTTTTCAACGGAGTGAGTCACGGGTACTTCCTGTTTGAGCTTCTGCTTGTAAACAGGAAACAGGAGTACAGAGTCATGATCTGATTTCCCGAATGGCGGATGAGGGAGGGCCTTGTATGCTTGCTTCTGTTTGCTCATAACCCCATGTCTTTATGATTGGACGCATGACTTTCATGGCTGAATTTACATCCACACGCTCCCATGAGGCTAAGAAGGAGCTGTCTCGGCCGCTCGTGTAACATTTAGCAGCTTTGAGGCGTGTGCTACGCCTCCAGTCTCCAACCCACCCGTAAAACCCACCAATCAAAAGACCATTACAACACAGTAGAACTCTGAGAAATCCAATGTCTCTTTGTGAGGTTATTGATCATTCCTAGCTTCCTGTTCCAGAACCACGCTCTGCCCAGAGCCCACTCTTCATTCTATGGCTGTAACAAACGAGAAATAGGGGCTACATTGAACGGCTGCACTCTTAACTGATTAGTAGCCTGTGTGGCGCTAGCTAGGCCAGGCTTGAACATATGCAAAGCAGAGCAGGTCGTGGCAAGGTAGAGGTACCACTCACTATGTATTCAGAGTTTCTCTCCTGGAAAGGTAACCTCACTGCCAGGGGTGTACCCATCACCTTGTTCTAGCTAACATACTCTGTAAATACAGAATCACCAGGGGACTGTGTGGACAGCAGATTAACACTGTCAGAATGTTTTCAAGTGATAACGGCAAATTGGAATGGCACTGAACATATTGTTTTTTGATCGGGCTCCGAGTACACATTTGCATGAAATTAATATGTGGATGGGGAAGAAAATGGGTGAGCACTCAAGTTAAACTCATTAGCAAGCCCAGAAGGGGCATTTGTTCCACAGCTATCAAGGAATCCTGAGCTGAGCTTTTCATTATGCATTCAATTCTAACGCTCCCAGTCACTATTTGGTTGGATAAAAAGCATTTAACTACTAGAGATGGGGAGAAAAAACAAGGTCCGGAAAGTGTTGCTACATTTAAGAAGTGCCTGGTTTGTTTTGTTTCTTGTTGTTGTTGAAAAGGACACATTTATTCACATGTCCCTGACCTGGTGTTATGGGTCTTTACAGAGTTTCCAAACTGACAAAATTCAGTTACTGTAGAGTACTTTGTTATGGGTCTTGCTTACAATTTTGTAGCTGGTGCTTTAATTCTCTGTAATTGGTTTTAAATAGCAGAATACTCACTAAATTATTACTCAGTTATGAATTGCAACAAAATTAGAACCACTTGAACGTTTTCATGCACATTATCATGTCTATTGATATTATGTGAAAGAAGCACAACTGAATTCTCTGAACCACACACTCATAGAGGACCATACTGCGTTAGCACAGTTCTGTAGACAAATGCAGCAGATGTTCTGTACATATGTCAGTTCAGTAAAGATCTACCATTAGCTGAGTCACTCCTCCTTCTCTTATTTCTGTACCACTGAGACTTGTAAATTCACTTAAGATAAGAAGTGTCTCAGTTATTCGCTTCAGAGCAATTTTCTAACGGGGCATTTCTAAGAACCGCCCTTAGGTATGTGTTATTAAGGATTTACTTATGGGCTTTCATGCCTTATTGCTCACTTAGCTAACCAAACATGTTCAGTGTTTTACTTCAGTAACAGTCAATGTCATAGTGAAATGATATAAAGCAGTGTTGTGGTAGGCTACTTGAGAACGGTCTAGGTCTCGAGACCACATATTGAGTGTATCAGTCTTGTCTCGGTGTCGGATGCATTTTTACTTGGTCTTGACTCTGTCTCGGACAATGAGTACTCACTTCCGAGACCAGCCGAGTAAAAAATCTCTGAATTATCAGCTCCCATTCAGTCAGCACATAAAAGTGCTTCACCAGTCCAAATATCCACACTGTTTTCACATGAATATCTTATCGTCTACTGAAACCTGGGCTTCTATTTTACTCCTAATTTACTGTCCTTTACCTTCTTTGAAAAATATCCTCAAACTTTGTCTCGCTTGTTAGAATTTCCATGATCCGCTGGTAGGGAAGAGTGGAGGAAATTGTTTGAAAATTGCACGCTCACTATTACAGTAGTAAGGGGAGACCAGGGGAAGTTGTTACATATATTGTCTTTTCATCTATTATAGACCTGTTTGGGTTAGTGATCATTTGTAGCGTGGCTCTCTATTTGCCCTCAGCATGCATTTGTTTCCACCTTTCTGAATGTCTAAAGTGTCACGAATCCCACCGAAGGTGGCTCCCCTGCCTGCTCGGGCGGCGCTCGGCGATCGTCGTCGCCGACCTACTAGCCGCCGCTGATCCTTTTTTCTTTTTCGTTTGGTTTGTCTTATTGGTTGCACCTGTTCCTCATTTGTCTTTTGATTTTGGTTATTTAAGCCGGGTTAGCCCGCCCAGTGTTGTGCGGGATTATTTAGCGTCAGGTTGTGTTTTGTATTTGGATGTGCTGGCGATCTACTACTGTTCTATTTTCATGCATGCTGTGCACCTGTTGTTTGGGCACTTTGCATTTTTCACGCCCGTTGTGTTGGCGTCGATCGTGTTGTGTTTTTATTGAATAAACACACAGTTCCTCACCTCTGCTCTCTGCGCCTGACTCCTACCACCACTCCTAGCAACGACTGACAGAATCCCGCACCTGCTATGGAGTCAGCAGGAGCAGCCTCCCCTCCTCTCCCATCGATGGAGGAACGGGTCCTTCACCATACCACCATCCTCCACCGAATCGGCTCAGCGATGGAGCAGATGATGGAGAGGATGGACCGATGGGAGAGGAGTGGCCTCCCTACCGCATCCCCAGCACCAACTCCTCCTCCACCATCTACCCCTCCACCGACGTCCGGACCCGGAGCCCTACGCCTGGCTCTCCCCAGGGAGTACGATGGAGCGGCGGCGGGGTGCCAGGGGTTCCTGCTACAGTTGGATTTGTACCTGGCTACCGTTCATCCAGCTCCCTCCGGAGAGGAGAGCGTAAGCGTCCTCGTCTCCTGCTTAACGGGACGTGCCCTGGAGTGGGCCAACGCAGTGTGGTACGGCCCAGACTCGGCAAGGGATCACTACCCTGAGTTCACCCGCCGGTTCCGGGCCGTGTTCGACCACCCAGCAGAAGGCCGGGCGGCGGGTGAAAGGCTGTTCCACCTGCGTCAGGAGACGAGGAGCGCACAGGACTTTGCTCTGGAGTTCCGGACCTTGGCTGCTGGAGCGGGGTGGAACGACAGGGCCCTGATGGACCACTATCGGTGTAGCCTCCGGGAGGACGTCCGCCGTGAGCTAGCCTGTCGGGACACTACCCTGTCGCTAGACGAACTAATCGACATGTCCATTCATCTTGACAATCTGCTGGCTGCGCGCGGGCGTCCAGACGGGGCCCTGTTGGTTCCACCTCCAGGTACTCCAGCTCCCATTCCCATGGAGCTAGGGGGGGCCGCGTCCAGGGGAACCGGAGGAGGAGGCTCCCCTTGTATCCAGTGTGGTCGGAGAGGACACACTACCGACAGGTGCTGGGGGAGCTCCTCTGGGAATCGGGATGGCAGGCAGAGCACTCCTCGTCCATCTCAGGTGAGTAAGCACCAACCTCACCCAGAGCTCCCTGTTGGTCACATGTTAGTTTTAGTAACTTTCCCCTTGTTTTCTCCCTCTTTCCAGCATAAGGCGCTAGTCGATTCAGGCGCAGCTGGAAACTTTATGGATCGTGGACTCGCATTAAGGCTAGGGATTCCCCTGGTGTCATTGGACCAACCTTTCCCCGTGCACTCCTTAGATAGCAGACCATTAGGGTCAGGACTGGTCAGGGAGGCCACGGTGCCACTGGACATGGTAACACAGGGGGATCATGGGGAACAGATTAGTCTCTTCCTCATTGATTCTCCTGCGTTTCCGGTGGTGCTGGGGATTCCCTGGCTGGCCAATCACAATCCCAATATTTCGTGGAGACAGGGGGCTCTCAGAGGGTGGTCAGAGGAGTGCTCAGGCAGGTGTAAGGGAGTTTCCATCGGTGCGACGACGGTGGAGAGTCCAGACCAGGTTTCCACTGTGCGCATTCCCTCAGAATATGCCGATTTGGCTATCGCCTTCTGTAAAAAGAGGGCGACCCGATTACCACCTCATCGACGAGGGGATTGCGTGATAAATCTCCAGGTAAACGCTGCACTTCCCAGGAGTCACGTGTACCCATTGTCACAGGAGGAGACGTTGGCTATGGAGACATATGTCACGGAATCTCTGAGACAGGGGTATATTCGGCCCTCCATGTCACCCGTCTCCTCGAGTTTCTTTTTCGTGAAGAAAAAGGATGGAGGGTTGCGTCCGTGCATTGATTATCGAGGTCTAAATTCCATCACAGTAGGGTTCAGTTACCCACTACCTCTCATCGCTACGGCGGTGGAATCATTTCACGGCGCGCGTTTTTTCACGAAACTGGACCTCAGGAGCGCGTACAATCTAGTGCGTATCCGGGGAGGAGACGAGTGGAAAACCGCATTTAGTACCACATCGGGCCACTATGAGTACCTCGTCATGCCGTACGGGTTAAAGAATGCTCCAGCCGTCTTTCAGTCCTTTGTTGACGAGATTCTCAGGGACCTGCACGGACAGGGGGTGGTGGTGTATATTGACGACATCTTGATTTATTCCGCCACCCGCGCCGCGCATGTCTCCCTGGTGCGCAAGGTGCTTGAGCGACTGCTGGAGAATGACCTGTACGTCAAGGCTGAGAAATGTGAGTTTTTCAAACGAGCCGTTTCCTTCCTGGGGTATCGCATTTCCACCTCGGGGGTGGTGATGGAGGATGACCGCGTTAAAGCCGTGCGTAATTGGCCGACTCCGACCACGGTAAAGGAGGTGCAGCGGTTTTTAGGGTTTGCCAATTACTACCGGAGGTTTATCCGGGGCTTTGGTCAAGTTGCTGCTCCCATTACCTCATTGCTGAAGGGGGGTCCGGCGCGTTTGCGCTGGTCAGCAGAGGCGAACAGAGCGTTCAGTCGCCTGAAGGAGCTGTTTACTGTTGCTCCAGTGCTGGCTCATCCGGATCCCTCTTTGGCATTCATAGTGGAGGTGGACGCGTCCGAGACTGGGGTGGGGGCCGTGCTATCACAGCGCTCGGGCACGCCACCCAAACTCCGCCCGTGCGCTTTCTTCTCTAGGAAGCTAGGGCCGGCGGAGCAGAACTATGATGTGGGGGACAGGGAGTTGTTAGCTGTGGTCAAGGCTCTGAAGGTGTGGAGACATTGGCTTGAGGGGGCAAAGCACCCTTTCCTCATCTGGACTGACCACCGTAATCTCGAGTACATCCGGGCAGCTAGGAGACTGAATCCGTGTCAGGCCAGGTGGGCCATGTTCTTTACCCGTTTCCGGTTCACCATCTCTTATCGGCCAGGTTCACTGAACACGAAGGCCGACGCACTGTCCCGCCTATATGACATCGAGGAGAGGGCCATCGATCCGGCTCCCATTCTTCCGGCGTCGTGTTTGGTAGCTCCGGTGGTGTGGGAGTTGGACGCGGAGATCGAGCGGGCGTTAAGGTCGGAACCTGCACCATCGCAGTGTCCGACAGGGGTTCAGTACGTACCGCTTGGTCTCCGTGATCGATTGATTCGATGGGCCCATAATCTCCCCTCTTCGGGTCACCCTGGGATCGAGAGGACAGTGCGGAACCTGAGGGGGAAGTACTGGTGGCCCACCTTGGGTAAGGACGTGCGGTTTTATGTTTCCTCCTGCTCGGTGTGCGCTCAGAGCAAGGCTCCTCGACACCTGCCTAGAGGGAAATTACACCCCCTTCCCATTCCACAGCGGCCGTGGTCACACTTATCAGTGGACTTCCTCACTGACCTTCCTGTATCACAGGGGAACACCACTATCCTGGTTGTTGTGGATCGGTTCTCGAAGTCCTGTCGTCTCATCCCGTTGCCCGGTCTCCCTACGGCTCTGCAGACTGCGGAGGCCCTGTTTACCCATGTCTTCCGGCACTATGGGGTGCCCGAGGACATCGTTTCTGATCGGGGTCCCCAGTTCACGTCCAGAGTTTGGAGGGCGTTCATGGAACGTTTGGGGGTCTCGGTCAGCCTGACCTCGGGTTTCCACCCCGAGAGTAATGGGCAGGTGGAGAGGGTGAACCAAGAGGTGGGTAGGTTTCTAAGGACGTATTGCCAGGACCGGCCCAGAGAATGGGCGAGATACGTGCCATGGGCAGAAATAGCCCAGAATTCTCTACGACACTCATCAACCAACATGTCACCGTTCCAGTGCGTGTTGGGCTACCAGCCGGTCCTGGCTCCATGGCACCAGAGCCAGACCGAGGCTCCTGCGGTGGAGGATTGGGTGCAGCGCTCGAAGGACACCTGGAGAACCGTCAAAGACGCACTTACAAAGGCGAGTGGACGGCAGAAGAAGAGCGCTGACCAGCACCGCAGTGAGACCCCTGTGTTTGCACCAGGGGATCGAGTTTGGCTCTCGGCTAGAAACCTGCCCCTCCGCTTGCCCTGCCGGAAGCTGGGCCCGCAGTGTGTAGGGCCGTTTAAAGTCCTGAGGAGGATAAACGAGGTGTGTTACCGGTTACAACTTCCATCTTACTACCGTATTAACCCCTCGTTTCATGTGTCTCTCCTCAGGCCGGTGGTGGCTGGTCCCATGCAGGAAGGTGAGGGGCCAGAGGTTCCTCCCCCCCCGCTGGACATTGGGGGGTCCCCGGCGTATAAAATACGCGCCATTCTGGACTCCAGACTTCGGGGGCGGGGCCTACAGTACCTCGTCGACTGGGAGGGGTACGGCGCGGAGGAGAGGTGCTGGGTACCCAGGAGGGACATTTTGGACCCTCCACTACTGAGGGAGTTCCACCGCCTTCATGGGGATTGCCCTGCGCCTCGTCCTCCGGGTCGCCCTCGAGGTCTGTGTTTCAGTGTCTGTTAGTTATGTCTGTTTTTTGATTGCACCTGTTTCGTGTTTGTCATTAGTGGGGGTGTATTTAGTCTGTCTGTGTTTAGTTAGGATTCGTGCGGGATTGTTCTTTGTTACGTGTGGTGGAAGTGGTGTTATGTAGTTTGGTTTACTACTTATTGTATAGGCATTAGGGTTGCCGGGCTGCGCCCCGTCTGCCTTTTTGAGCGGAGCTTCTTTTAGTCTTTTTGACTGTTATGCTCCCAGCCGTATATGGATTTTGCCCTTGGATTTATTAAATCACGTTTGTTCCAACGGACCTCAGTCTCCTGCGCTTGACTCACCCTTAAAACTGTTCTATCCGCCCTGACAAAAATTCAATACTGTATGTGAATACATTTTTTTTTTAAGTTATTGAAGTATAAATTACCAATGTTAGATTGCCATAGATTACCTGTTAATAACCAAAATTACTGAATGTTAACTTTGGTAAATGACCAGTAGCTTTGCAACCCTAGTCATGATACTTTAATGTTCACTACATGGTGGGTGTTGGGTTGCTTTAGTTTTCCTGTAGGGTAAATGATGTTGAAACAGCAAATCCATTTTGCAGAAAACCTTTAGCAATATTCATAGCACACATAACATACCACTTACCTGACACTGGAATTACCACAGTGGAATTGTGACTGTTTACAATGCCCTTTATCCAGGTAGAGAAAGGAAAACAACATTGCATTTACTGTATTTGAGATAAGGTCATGTTCTCTATAATGATTTTTATATACTTTATGTAATCAGTTCATAAATGTTGCTCCAGCCACCAAGACATAACAGGTTTCATCCAAATAAATTAAGTTCATCTGCTTAACAGAGAGTCTGGCGTCAAGGTTGCCACGGTGATAAAAAAAAACTGGGCAGATTCAATTGGATGAAATAAGTTGGGACAGTTAATACAAAAGCTGCTTGGCTAATGAAAATGGATTCATAGCGACAGCTGCAGAGAATGAGCTTTACTCAATCAGCTTGAGAGTGCATCCAACTGCCATTTTAATTGTTACCTTGGTGATGTTTTAGTGTCCATTGGGCTATCAAAATAAAGAAAGTCCCACACTCCATGTATAATCTCCCAGCAATTGAATGGGTAATTTATCAACGTTTCAGCATCACTGTGCCTTCTTCAGGGTAATGTCATGAATACTTGAACCAGGTTATGTAGACACACAGTGCAATTAGTGTAACCAATGACAGTGGTGAGGGGTGTGTCATAATGATTAAGTTAATTAAAATGAATTAGTGAAACTGTTAAAAAAAAGTATATGGCATATTAAATATATTATGCTATTGTTATCATATAGAAACATAATGGAATATTGTACATCATATTAGCGTCAACATACATTATTGTGTCATTGAATTTCACATAGTAATTTCGTATTTCATTTCATTTTTGTTACATGTAATATTAGTTCAACCTTAATATATAATGATAATCAACAGGGGGAACATATTAGGTGTACGCTAATAAGCTGTAAAAATATTTGTTCAATTTATAAGACTTGTTCATAAAGGAAAATTTGTTCATAAGAAAGGCCTGCGATCAAAGTCAATATTCAGACCACTAGGGGTCAATGTTTTTAGACACGATATCCAGTAAGCCTCTCTTTGTAGTAGTAAGATGTCGATGTCACTTCCTCTCCTTGGTAGAGCAACATGCTCAATGCCTGTGTATTTGAGGGAGGAGATGGGATGGTTAGCTTCAACAAAGTGAGCTGCTACTGGATAGTCAATGTTCTTACACCTGATTGAGCTGCGGTGTTCAGCTATACGTTGTTTTAATTGTCTTTTCGTTTGTCCTACATAAGCTTTTCCACATGAACAGGTGATGAGATAGATTACTCCCTTGGTCTTGCATGAGATGATACCCCTAACAGGGATCTTTCGACCTGTATGTGGGTGTCTGAAGAAAAACGTTTTTTTGGGGTGCTATTGCACTGTGTGCATGAGCCACATTTGTAGTTCCCATTTGGGTTAAGTGTCAAGAGTGTCTGAGTGGGCTCAGGGGCATGTCAGATCTCACCAAACTATCTCCAATATTGCGACCATGCTTATAGAACACCAGTGAGGGTTCCTTGAAGAAGTGTGCGATTTTTTTTTTGTCTGATTGCAGAATATACGAGTGCTTTTTCAGGATTGCTTTCATTTTCTCCAAACCCTTGGTGTACTTAGTGCAAAAGACGGTTGCGTTGTTTTTCTTCTTTGGTAGAGTTTCTAGTAATTCCTCTCTTGGTTTTTGAGATATTTTCATCATTGCAGCATCAAGAGTTTTGTCCTTGTAGCCTCTCATTTTGAATGTATCTGTCATTCTTTTAGCATTGCTGTCAAAATCTGACTGGTGGCCACAGATTTGTTTAACCCTGCATAACTGGCTATATGGTAGACCATTCTGGAGGGGAAGGGGATGCATACTATCCACACATAGCAAGGTATTGCGATCTGTTGGCTTTGTGTATAAGTCTGTTTGTAATGCATCATTCTCTTTGATAATCCATAAATCCAGGTAGTTTATTTTTCTCTCATCAGTCTGCATGGTGAATTTGAGGTATTCAGAGCTCTCGTTTAGTTGAGTTTGGAATTCATTTAGTTCCTGCTGACTTCCTTCCCAGAGCACAAAGACATCATCCATGTATCTCTTCCATAGAAGTATTTTAGAAAGTAAGGGATGTGTGTCTGTTTTAAAAAGGAATGCTTCTTCAAATTGTCCCACACACAGGTTTGCATAATTGGGGGGTGAAAGGGGAGCCCATGGCTACACCCCAACTTTGAAGGAAAAAGTCTGACTCATAGTCAAAGTAGTTATGGGATAATACCAGTTCAGTAAGTTGTAAGATGCAATCATTGGATGGAGCAAGGGTAGAGTCTCTCTGCTGAAGGAAGTGTTGTAGCACCTGCAAGCCTCCAGTGTGTGGGATGTTAGTGAACAAGCTCTCCACATCAAAAGTGGCCAGCAGGGTGCCCTCTGGTATCCTTCCTAAGCCCTCTATCACGAGATCATGTGACTAGTGTCTTTGACATAAGATGGGAGATTCTCAACCATCGGTTAGTGTCCATTGGGAACACATACTGGCAGGGAGAGCAGCGCTGTGTTTTAGTGCAGTCAAAAGAGAGAGCGGGGTTAGAGAATTAGAATCTGTTACAATGAGAAAAATGGCAAATTTAATGTGAAAGAAATCCTTCAACATTGGGGTTTCCAATATCAGTTTATTGCACAATACATATCCAATCTATTGAAAAAGGAAAGGATCATGAAAATGAATAAGTTGATAAACATAAAGTTAACAATCTTGCCCATTTGGTAGGCACGTCCTGAGACATAATTCATGATAATCATTATTTTGTGGTCTCTGAATCAACAATCCATCAAAATATCTGTGAATCAAATCAGTCATATTGTTGTGTTGATCTTGATCGTAATTTAGCTGTGTTGATCTTAAAATGTTTCTTGATTGTCTTTTATAGGAATTCCGATAAGAACTGGCCATGAATGACAATTTTATGCTCCACTCGAAGAAATCAGGATGAGCATATGGTAGCTAGGCTGCTTAAAAGTAATCTTTCACATTGTAGGCCTACACAAGCCACAAGAGATGAACTGTTAATGACCACATACAGTATGGTAACCGATTGGTTGGCAGTGTCGCACGATTATTACTTACAGTGAGCAACATTTTTATCATGTTCATGTTACTAGAAAAGTTTTCTGTTCCTACAGCAATTCTCATTTCAAACCACATCCATTCACTTTATTAAATGTGAAATATTTCAGCTCCAAGCTCTAGTCTAGCGGTCACTATAATGTGAATGGAGATTTCCTCAAACACAGAATTTTAAGAAAGCTTCCTTTCAGAGACAAATATTTCTTTATGGCAAATAGATATAATGCAACTTCCACACAGCGAGACATTTCTCTCACAAGGCCAACTGACAAAAGGGCTGTACTTCAAAAGAACATACATGTTCAAAGAACATCCTGCTTTTAAAGTGTACTATTTGCCATAGGCGGAAGGAATTTTGCACAATCATCATCAAAATGCTCTGGGAGTCATGAAAACGTAATTTTACACAGACAACAAAGCATTGGCTGTGATTTCCTTCTGTTGTTCCATCTCAGGAGCTTTTATGTTATTTAAGGATGTTCTGATGTCTTATTATGGAGACATAGAGGATTGGATTCACTCTCATGTCATTATTGATCATACAGCAATGGAAAAGCGCATGCACAATGGGAGCAATATCTGCTGTCCATCCAAGAGCAGCCAAACTATTCCACTGACAAACAAGCAGCCAAACTGTTACCATGCATAATTATTGTGAAATGCTAGACCCAATGACATTGTGCAGTACATTATTGAACTCCAAACATACAATATTGGCTTAGCCTATAACTTTCACACCAATTCACCACCAGTGCCGGGTGTTTTAGAAAAATGCCTTGAATCAAGACAACTCGAAACAGAGGGGCGAAAGGTGGAACACCGACATTTACTCTGGGAGAGTTCTCTGAATAATTACCTGTGTGTGTGTGTGTGTGTGTGTGTGTGTGTGTGTGTGTGTGTGTGTGTGTGTGTGTGTGTGTGTGTGTGTGTGTGTGTGTGTGTGTGTGTGTGTGTGTGTGTGTGTGTGTGTGTGTGTGTGTGTGTGTGTGTTTGGTTTCAAATGAAACAGTTGAATAGTGCACAGACTAAAGGAGTTCATCCTCCAGCAACCATTAATCAAACACATTGGAATTAACTTTCAATTGACTTTCTTACCCTTGGGGATAAAATAGATGCCACACTGAAAAATGGGGTAAGCAAGCAATCTGTAGTTCAAACTTGGTTTGTTTCTGTGGTCGGTCTGCTGGTAAGCCATAACAAAAAAAAAGTAACCTTTCATTTTCATTAGAGGCAGAGAAATGCATGATCTAAAAGCCTGATGGCTATTATATGCCAAGTAGTTAGCATAATAGACTTTAAGGACAAGCTGCTCTGTTTTTCTTGCCAATATTTGTATTTATGCAGGCATTTTCAATTTTAAAAAAATAACTCCATAATGGGTAGATTGCTGATAGCAATGTTTATAATGAAATCACTGTACCGGGGGATATGCTAATAATTCAGACCTGTTAACTAAAAGACCTTTTGGCAACACATGGTAACACTTTACATTACGTTGCTCCTACTGTATGTACCTGTTTAGTAGCACTATGCTATAGTTACTAAGATAAGATAGCTTTATTGGTCAATTCAACACAAGGTCCAACTGAAATTTTACTTCAACCTTTAACCCAACCCCTCCGAAAGACACAAATACTGTAGATGCACATATACAGGTTTTGGAGAGATGTGGGGGGAAACCCCACTGGACGCCCGGGGAACTACTGTACTACAGTAATAGCATCATGAATATAGAGTGTTACTTATGCATTGACCATAGCTATCTACATAGCTCTTGTATTGTATAGTATGCAGTTGGCTCCAAAATTACTGTCACCCCTGACTGGCAATGCACAAACAATACTTAAAAAAAATATAAGCAGTAGAATTATAGAGATAAACACAAAATACCAACATGTGAGAAATACTGTACTTTATTAATGTTTCAATGGAACCAACCAAAATCCTACAAATATTTTATACAAAATACATTTCACCAAAATCAAGGTGCACTCCTCATTTAGTACTTAGTGCCACCACCTCTGGCAAGGATAACAGCATGGTCTTTTCCTATAATGTTTGACAATTGCAACCTGCCAGACATGACATGACATGACAGTGTCACCAGGAATACGACATTCCCGAAGCGGATCCTCTGTTCGGACCACCACCGAGGACAATGGAGCTAATTCCAGTAGGCAATCCAAAACAACAACGCCGCAGAATGGGCAGACTTAGCGGCCACCTGGCCAGGCTCTGTTGACCTGCACATCGCACACCACTCCTGAGTATACTACTAGTCTCTTGACAACAAGGTAGACAAAATTCGAGCAAGGGTTGCCTTCCAGAGAGACATCAAATATTGTAACATTCTCTGTTTCACGGAAAAATGGCTCTCTCGGAATCGGTTCAGCTACCGGGCTTCTCCATGCATCGCGCCGACAGAGATAAACACCTCTCTGGGAAAAGGAAGGACGAGGGTGCACGCTTTATGATTAACAACTCATGGTGTAATCACAACAACATACAGGAACTCAAGTCCTTCTGATCATCCGATCTAGAATTCCTTACAATCAAGTGCCAGTCATTTTACCTACCAAGAGAATTCTTGTCAGTTATATTCAGAGCTGTGTACATTCCCCCTCAAGCAGACACCAAGACGGCTATCAAGGAACTTCACTGGACTATATGCAAACTGGAAACCATAAATCCTGAGGCTGCATTTCTTGTAGCTGGGGATTTTAACAAAGCAAATTTGAGAACAAGTCCACCAAAATTATTCTGATACTGATACTCAAATTTTTGCGATGCATACAAAGCCCTCCCCCGCCCTCCCTTCGGCAAATCTGACCATGACGCCATCTTGCTCCTTCCGTATTATAGGCAAAAACTCAAACAGGATGTACCAGTGATGAGAACCATTCAACGCTGGTCCGACCAATCGGAAGCCATGCTTCAAGATTGTTTTGATCACTGGAATATGTTCCGGTCAGCCTCAGAGAACAACATGCGTTTATAAAGAAGTGCATTGGAGATGTTGTACCTACCATGACTATATAAACCTTCCCTAACCAGAAACCGTGGATGGATGGCGGCATTCACGCAAAACTGAAAGCGCGATCCACCGCATTTAACCATGGGAAGAGGTCTGGGAATATGTCTGAATATAAACAGTGTAGCTATTCCCTCCACAAGGCAATCAAACAAGTGAAATGCAAGTACAGGTACAAGGTGGAGACGCAATTCAATGGCTCAGACACGAGACGTGGCAGGGTCTACAAGAAATCACAGACTACAAAAAGAAATCCAGCCACGTCAGGGACACCGACGTCACGCTTCCAGACAAACTAAATACCTTCTTTGCCCGCTTTGCCCGACAGTGCCACAATCGCGGCCCGCTAACAAAGACTGCGTCCCCCCCTCTCCTTCTCAGTGGCTGACGTAAAACATTTAAATGTGTTAACCATCGCAAGGCTGCTGGCCCAGATGGCATCCCTAGCCGCGTCCTCAAAGCATGTGCAGACCAGCTGGCTGGTGTGTTTACGGACATATTCAATTGCTCCCTATCCCAGTCTGTTGTCCCCACATGCTTCAAGATGGCCACCATTGTTCCTGTACCCAAGAAGGCAAAGATAACTGAACTAAATGACTACCACCCCGTAGCGCTCACTTCTGTCATCATGAAGGGCTTCGAGAGACTAGACAAGGATCATATCACCTCCACCTTACCGGCCACCCAAGACCACTTCAGTTTCCATACCGCCACCAACAGGTCCACAGACGACGCAATCACCATCACACTGCACATTACCCTATCCCATCTGGACAAAAGGAATACCTATGTAAGAATGCTGTTCATTGACTACAGCTCAGCATTCAACACCATAGTACCCTCCAAGCTCATCATCAAGCTGGAGGCCCTGGGTCACAACCCCGCCCTGTGCAATTGGGTCCTGGACTTTCTGAAGGGCCACCCCCAGGTGGTGAAGGTAGGAAACAACATCTCCACTTCGCTGACCCTCAACACTGGTGTCCCACAAGGGTGCGTGCTCAGCCCCCTCCTGTACTCCCTGTTCACCCACGACTGCGAGGCCATGCATGCCTCCAACTCAATCATCAAGTTTGCAGACGACACAACAGTAGTGGGCCTGATTACCAACAATGAAGAGACAGCCTAAAGGGAGGAGGTGAGGGCACTCGGAGTGTGGTGTCAGGGAAACAACCTCTCACTCAACGTCAACAAAACAAAGGAGATGATCGTGGACTTCAGCAAACAGCTGAGGGAGCACCCCCCTATCCACATCGAAGGGACAGAAGTGGAGAAGGTGGAAAGTTTTAAGTTCCTTGGCATACACATCACAGACAAACTGAAATGGTCCACTCACACAGGAGGCTGAAGAAATTTGGCTTGTCACCGAAAACCCTGACAAACTTATACAGATGCACAATCAAGAGCATCCTGTCGGGCTGTATCACAGCCTGGTACGTCAACTGCACCGCCCTCAACCGCAAATCTCTCCAGAGGGTGGTGCGGTCTGCACAACGCATCACCGGGGGCAACCTACCTGCCCTCCATGACACCTACAGCACCCGATGTCACAGGAAGGCCAAAAAGATCATTAAGGACATCAACCACCCAAGCCACTGCCTGTTCACACCGCTACCATCCAGAAGGCGAGGTCAGTACAGGTGCATCAAAGCTGTGACCGAGAGACTGAAAAACAGCTTCTATCTCATGGCCATCAGACTGCTAAACAGCAATCACTAACTTAGAGAGGAGAGGCTGCTACCTACATTGAGACCCAATCACTGGCCACTTTAATAAATGGATCACTAGTCACTTTATACAATGCACTCTAAACAATGCCACTTTAATGTTTACATATCTTACATTACTCATATCACATGTATATACTGTATTTTATACCATCTATTGAACCTTGCCATTGCCGCTCGGCCATCGCTCATCCATATACTTACATGTACATATTCTCATTTACCCCTTTAGATTTGTGTGTATCAGGTAGTTGTTGGGGAATTGTTAGATTAGTTGTTGATATTACTGCACTGTTGGAACTAGAAGCACAAACATTTCGCTACACTCGCATTAACATCTGCTAACCATGTGTATGTGAGTGTCCTCCCAGCAGGTGAGCTGGTCAAATGTCTGTCTGTCTGTCTGTCTGTCTGTCTGTCTGTCTGTCTGTCTGTCTGTCTGTCTGTCTGTCTGTCTGTCTGTCTGTCTGTCTGTCTGTCTGTCTGTCTGTCTGTCTGTCTGTCTGTCTGTCTGTCGCTCTCTTTCATTCTCAACCTCTGTCTGTCTGTCTGTCTGTCTGTCTGTCTGTCTGTCTGTCTGTCTGTCTGTCTGTCTGTCTGTCTGTCTGTCTGTCTGTCTGTCTGTCTGTATGTATGTATGTATGTCTCTCTGTCTGTATGCGACTGTCTGTATGCAACTGTCTGTCTGTCTGTCTGTCTGTCTGTAACTGTCTCTCTGTTTATATGTAACTGTCTGTCTGTCTGTCTGTCTGTCTGTCTGTCTGTCTGTCTGTCTGTCTGTCTGTCTGTCTGTCTGTCTGTCTGTCTGTCTGTCTGTCTGTCTGTCTGTCTGTCTGTCTGTCTGTCTGTCGCTCGCTCGCTCGCTCGCTCTCTCTCCATCGCCACATAATTATCTTCTCTGGAAGAACTGCACACGCCTCTATTTTTAATTACAATCACACAGATGGGGGCTTTAGCAAGGGGTGAAAGTGAGGGCTGTAGGCTGGCTCCTGTGCTGTGCCTCCAGTTTATTTTAAATTTGTTTCCCCAAATGGCATTAATGTTGTCTGACTAACTCCCACAGCATACAGTTTTTTTCTCTTTTAAGTAAAGAAGAACACATTCTTGCTATTGCAGAAGTAGTTTACAAAGGCTTTTGATAGGAGAAATAGGGATGTGTTTTGACCTGACACAGTGGCTCCCCAATGCAATATTCTAAATGTGGATTTCAGTCTGACCATCTGGGCTGCTCTGATCCCTGCTGCCAATACACACTTTGCAGCACAGGATTGTGGGTTCGATTCCCACGGGGGGGGCCATTGCTAAAAAGTATGAAAAATGTATGCACTCACAACTGTAATTCGCTCTGGATAAGAGCGTCTTCTGAATGACTCAAATGCAAATGTAAAGATTTGTTTGCATGCATGCACACACTAATGTATGTGTTAACATCATTTACGCTAAACATATGAGAGACAATGGCAGCTGGCATGGTCTTTGGTCCTTGAACATCAACCAATCTGAGCCTGCCACCCCTGTTTGAATGGGGTCATTGATCATATACCGCATGTTCTCAGCTTTCACTATTTGTAATTTACTGTAGCATTCGTCTCCTGAAGCAAACAACATAGGCAGGCAGCATGGCAGTACATCACCTGCCGCCTGGCATCATACAGTAGTACCACTATACAGTACATCACCTGACACCTGGCGTCATAGTACCACTATACAGTACGTCACCTGACACCTGGCATCATAGTACCACTATACAGTACGTCAGGCCTCTGTAGAGCATCTGTTTGTGTGCATCGGATTCCACATGACAGTAGTCATATGTTATCTTTTACATTAAAGACGTAAAGACCTTATCCATAAGCACACACTCCCCCGAACATGTACACACACACACACACACACACACACACACACACACACACACACACACACACACACACACACACACACACACACACACACACACACACACACACGCGCGCCCGCACACAGACACACACTCACAAACGTAAACACTGTACAATAGGCCTACATGTGGAATGCACACAGGTTATGTGATATGACTGTACATTCCAGCAGCCTGGCTCGGATGTCTACAGTAAATTGTTAATAAACAATGATCTTCCTATTTTAGCATTCAGCCAGTAAATCACAAACCATAAGCTTTGGGAACGTTTTCTGTCTCCAGCGACGAACCTACGGAGACCCAATCAACCTGCATACATACAGGAACAGAGCCAGCGCATCCGTATAGAATAATGACTAGTGCATAGAGATCCTATTAAATTAAATTTCTAATTCCTAATTCTATGGACAAGTATTTGACAGTTCACAGACAATGCACACAGGGATTTAAAACAACAATATAACTGGCATAATGATGAGGTAATATGGATAGTCCATTTATCTTTGATTAGATTTCTGATGCAGTGATTCATTCCCTTGGCTAGCTATTTCATTATTCTTTCTAATTACCTTTACCGATTCGCCCATCAACGCTCACTATACTGGCAAAACATAATTGCTTCTGCCATAAATCAAGAAACATTTCAGGGTAGTCTGGAGAGTTCCCACCTTGGTCCATTAATATAAACGGTACACACTGAAAAAGTCAGGTTTATGTTCGTATTGATAAACCCACTCATTAATTTTGATATTAATTCCGAGTTGTTCAATTACAAACAACAATCACACTCGCTGTCATCTTCTCCGGGTGGAATATCAGATCAGCAGAGCTTGTTAATTCAGTCAATTCAGCTTTACATCGTGTCCATACATTTGAGCAGCCGTCCGTACAGTTTTACATTGTGTGCCATGCATTTGAGCAGCCGTCCGTACAGTTTTACATTGTGTACCATACTTTTGAGCAGCCAATCCGTACAGCCAGCTCAACTCAGGGCCAATGTGTTGGGTTGCTGTTCAACAGACAAACTCCCTCAAGAGTGTCTGTTTGGTCCAACTTGCTTCTGAGACCAGAGTGGTTCAGAATGATGAATTATGGGTAGAGAAAGACTTGTGTATGAAGGTCAGGAAGCACATGGTCTCTTAATGAGGCTTGTTGCTAATAAACACTCCATTTCATCGACTGGCTCAGCTGCCTCCCTTCAGCGAGACTGTTTTAGTCTGGGGAAGAAAAAAAAAAACCGCCAACAAGCCATTTGAAACTTAACAGCGTAGATTCCAGTCCACTGGGTTATTAATATTGCAATTGACTTTAAGGCATTGCGCAAATCAACGGCCCCGGTTGTACTGCAGGAGAAGTGGGCGAATCAAAATAAGCCAAGGTAGACAGCACTGGGTCTTAGTTGTTTGACTGAGGTCAAAGTGATAATGTATGAACTTACTGGCACATTCTCAGGGTAGGCAGCACTGAAGTAAGTGTAATATGTTGCTGCTACAGTCTCTCATGACCGAAAAGAGCTTCTGGACATCAGAACTGGGATTACTCACCTCAAATTGGACGAGTTCTTACTCAATGAGTCAGACGAGAGGGATATACTACGGACACCTGACCAGGCCCAGACCATTTTACATTTTAGTCATTTAGCAGACGCTCTTATCCAGAGCGACTTACAGTAGTGAATGCATACATTTCATACAACTCATACATTTTTTTTTTTTTTTTTTCTGTGCTGGCCCCCCGTGGGAATTGAACCCACAACCCTGGTGTTGCAAACACCATGCTCTACCAACTGAGCTACAGTGACCCTCGTGATTCACTGGAAAAGGAAACTTAGGTTATGCAGAAAGAGATCAGGATGCCTTGTGAGGATCAAGCAACGAGTTGCTAATCTGCCCTTGCCTTCCGTTCTGCTAGTTAACGTTCAATCGCTGGAAAATAAATGGGACGACTGAAAGCACGTATGTCCTACCAACGGGACATTAAAAACTGTAATATCTTATGTTTCACCGAGTCGTGGCTGACGGACAACATGAAGAACATACAGCTGGCGGGTTATACACTCTATCGGCAGGACAGAACAGCGGCCTCTGGTAAGACACGGGGCGGGGGCCTATGCATATTTGTAAACAATAGCTGGTGCACGATATCTAAGGAAGTCTCAGGGTTTTGCTCGCCTGAGGAAGAGTATCTCATGATAAGCTGTAGACAACACTATCTACCTAGAGAGTTTTCATCTGTATTTTTTGTAGCTGTCTACATACCACCACAGACAGAGGCTGGCACTAAAACTGCACTCAATGAGCTGTATTCTGCCATAAGCAAACAGGAAAATGCTCATCCAGAGGCGGCTCTCCAAGTGGCCGTGGAAACTTAAATCAGTTTTACCTAATTTCTATCAGCATGTTAAATGTGCAACCAGAGGGGGAAAAATTCTACACCAACTTTACCTCACACACAGAGACGCGTACAAAGCTCTCCATCGCCCTCCATTTGGCAAATCTGACCATAACTCTATCCTCCTGATTCCTGCTTACAAGCAAAAATTAAAGCAGGAAGCACCAGTGACTCGATCTATGGAAAAGTGGTCAGATGAAGCAGACGCTAAACTACAGGACTGTTTTGCTAGCACAGACTGGAATACTTTTCTGTGATTCTTCCGATGGCATTGAGGAGTACACCAAACCAGTCACTGGCTTTATCAATAAGTGCATTGAGAACGTCGTCCCCACAGTGACTGTACGTACATACCCCAACCAGAAGCCATGGATTACAAGCAACATTCGCACTGAGCTAAAGGGTAGGGCTGCCGCTTTCAAGGAGCGGGACTTTCACCCGGAAGGTTATAAGAAATCCTTCTATGCCCTCCGATGAACCATCAAACAGGCAAAGCATCAATACAGGACTAAGATCAAATCGTACTACACCAGGTCCAACGCTTGTCGGATGTGGCAGGGCTTGCAAACTATTACAGACTACAATGGGAAGCACATCCGAGAGCTGCCCAGTGACACGAGCCTACCAGATGAGCTAAATAACTTCTATGTTCGCTTCAAGGCAAGTGACACTGAAACATGCATGAGAGCATCAACTGTTCCGGAGGACTGTGTGATCATGCTCTCCGCAGCTGATGTGAGTAAGACCTTTAAACAGGTCAACATTCACAAGGCCGCTGGGCCAGACGGATTACCAGGACATGTACTGCGAGCATGCGCTGACCAACTGGCAAGTGTCTTCACTGACATTTTCAACCTTTCCCTATCTGAGTCTGTAATACCAACATGTTTCAAGCAGACCACCATAGTCCTTGAGCCCAAGAACACTAAGGTAACCTACCTAAATTACTACCAACCCGTGCACTCACGTCTGTAGCCATGAAATGCTTTGAAAGGCTGGTCATGGCTCACATCAACAACATTATCCCAGAAACCCTAGACCCACCCAATTTGCATACCGCACCAACAGATCCACAGATGATGCAATCTCTATTGCACTCCACACTGCCCTTTCCCACCTGGACAATAGGAACACCTATGTGAGAATGCTATTCATTGACAGCTCAGCGTTCAACACCATAGAGCCCTCAAAGCTCATCACTAAGCTAAGGACCCTGGGACTAAACACCTCTCTCTGCAACTGGATCCTGGACTTCCTGACGGGATGTCCCCAGGTGGTAAGGGTAGGTAAAAACACATCCGCCACGCTGATCCTCAACATGGTTGCCCCTCAGGCGTGCGTGCTCAGTCCCCTCCTCCGGGGCACTCATGACTGCATGGACAGGCACGACTCCAACACCATCATTAAGTTTGCTGATGATGCAACAGTGGTAGGCCTGATCACCGACAACGATGAGACAGCCTATAGGGAGGAGGTCAGAGACCTGATCGTGTGGTGCAAGGACAACCTCACCCTCAACATGATCAAGACAAAGGAGATGATTGTGGACTACAGGAAAAGGAGAACCGAGCACGCCCCCCATTCTCATTGACGGGGCTGTAGTGGAGCAGGTTGCATCACTGCCAGGTATGGCAACTGCTCGGCCTCAGACCGCAAGGCACTACAGAGGGTAGCGCGTACGGCCCAGTACATCCCCAGGGCCAAACTTCCTGCCATCCAGGACCTCTATACCAGAAGAAGGCCCTAAAAATTGTTAAAGACTCCAGGCACCCTAGTCATAGACTGTTCTCTCTGCTACGGCACAGCAAGCGTTACCGGAGCGCCAAGTCTAGATACAAGAGGCTACTAAACAGCTTGTACCCCCAAGCCATAACACTCCTGAACAGCAAATAAAATGGCTACCCCCCCTCCCATGCTGCTGCTACTCTCTGTTATTATCTATGCATAGCCACTTTAAAAACTCTACCTACATGTACATAATTACCTAATTTACCTTGATACCGGTGCTCCCTGCACATTGACACATTGACTCTGTACCGGTACCCCCTGTATATTGCCCTGCTATTGTTATTTACTGCTGCTCTTTAAAACTTCTTAGGGATAGGAGTCCCGCTCACTTCCGGTGAAACTGTAGGGCATGCAATTCAAATAAATACTCACAAGTATTATGGATTTTAAACATTTATGTACATATGAGTGTCTTATATCGGCTGAAAGCTTAAATTCTTGTTAATCTAACTGCACTGTCCGATTTACAGTAGCTATTACAGCGAAAACATGCCATGCGATTGTTTGAGGACGGCGCCCCACATCAAAATATTTTTCCACCGGCACAGGTTTCATAAATTCACATATAACGATGAAATATTCACGTACTTTTTGAAAATCTTCTTCTGATTTGTCATCCAAAGGGTCCCACCTATAACATGTAGTTTCGTTTTGTTAGATAAAATCCTTCTTTATATCCCAAAAAGTCTGTTTAGTTGGCACCATCGATTTGAGTAATCCTCCTGTTCAACTTGCAGAGAAAGGAATCTGAAAATCTACCACTAAACTTTGTTTCAACAAGTCAAAATATGTTTCTATTTACTCCTCAGATACCCTAAAATGTAATCAAACTATAATATTTCTTACAGAAAGAAGTATGTTCAACAGGAAACAGCAGGTGCGTAATGTCTTCATCTAAAATGTATATTTATTTTTTGTTTTTGAAGTTACAAGCCTGAAACCTTGAACATAGACTGCTGACACCCTATGGAAGCCATGGGAATTGCATCCAGGGAGCAAATTTTCAAGATAACCTTTTTTCTTGCATTTCTAAGAGGATGGTCTCTACAAAAAAAAAACATTCTGGTTGGTTTTTCTTTGGATTTTCTCCTACCATATATATTGTGTTATATTCTCCTACATTATTTTAACATTTCTACAAACTTCAAAGTGTTTTCTTTCCAATAGTACCAATTATATGCATATCCTGGCTTCAGGGCCTGAGCTACAGGCAGTTTACTTTGGGCACGTCATTCAGACAAGGAGTGGAGAAAAAAGGGGCCTAGTCCTAAGAACTTAAAACTGCATTGTTGGTTAAGGGCTTGTAAGTAATCATTTCACTGTAAGGTCTACACCTGTTGTATTCGGCGAACGTGACAAATAACATTTGATTTGATATCTTGGACAGGGTGATATTTTTAATGAGACACAGTGTGTGTCTGTATGCTAGTACATCTGAGCCAAGCAATGTTAATTAACTCTGCATTCCCTACCAGTTATTGTAATCCCAGACCCACATCAAATGTGTTGGTTGGTTTCTTCTGTATTGTGCTAGTTACTTTCATATACTGTACTCTGACATGTAAACCTGTTGTGATTGGACTTTATTTTACAGTACAGAAAAGATAGTGTACTTACATGCTCAAATGGTAATTACACAATAATAACCCATTAATTATTTGGGAGCAAAAACCATTAACCATATGCTAAAAGCTACTGTAGGCACAACAATGCCTAGTGCAGGTATTCCAAAACTGGGGTACGCGTACGGGGGTATGCCAAATAAAAATGTGATTCACATTTTATTTTTTTATTTATTCTTCACATTTTCGAACAGTCCATTTATATTTTCCAACGGGGCTATACATTTGGGTGAGGTTTTTTTCATTCACCTGAGTAGCCTCGTTTCACTGCCAAAAATAAAATTAAACTATATAGTGTACAGCGAAATAACAACACAATGTCAAATACAGGTAATCTAGTCAAATAATTAACATCCAGTCACATTAACCATTACTCTCTCGTGGGAATTCCACTAACGGTCCGTATGTAGCCAAAAGTAGCTGCTGCTCATGTTGGTACTGATGGTGCAAAACCCATTACAGGGAGACATAGTGGAGTGGTAACGCGCGCGCAAGCAGTTGCTCCCGACACATTTGGGTACACTGCAGCATCCACCGAGAGGCTCTTGTTGCCAAGGGAATGCCTGACAGCTTGAAAGACGTTTTGGACACTACAGCGAAAATGGTTAACTTTGTTAAAGCAAGCCCCTGAACTCTCGTGTATTTTCTGCACTATGCAATGATATGGGCAGCAACCATGTAACGCTTTTACAACATACAGAAGTGCGCTGGTTATCAAGGGGCAAAGTATTGACACATTTTTCTTAAATTGAGAGACGAGCTTAAAGTTTTCTTTACTGACCATAATTTTCACTCGTCTGACCGCTTGCACGATGACGAGTTTCTCACACTACTGATCTATCTGGGTGATGTTTTTTCTCGCCTGAATGATCTGAATCTAGGATTACAGGGACTCAGCATCTCTCCTCCGGACCGTACCCCTCCCAGTCCACGAGGTACTGAAAACCCCTCGCCTGACGTCTCGAATCCAGGATGGATCGAACAGAGTACGCCGGGGCCCCCTCAATGTCCAGAGGGGGCGGAGGAAACTCCCGCACCTCGGCCTCCTGGAGCGGGCCAGCCACCACCGGCCTGAGGAGAGACACATGGAACGAGGGGTTAATGCGGTAATTGGGGGGAAGCTTTAACCTATAACATACCTCGTTCAATCTCCTCAGGACTTTAAACGGCCCCACAAACCGCAGACTCAGCTTCCGGCAAGGCAGGCAGAGGGGCAGGTTTCGGGTCGAGAGCCAGACCCTGTCCCCCGGTGCAAACACCGGGGCCTCACTGCGGCGACGGTCTGCACCAGCTTTTTGACGTCGTACGGCGCGCTGAAGGCGGACGTGAGCTGCGTCCCAGGTTTCCTCCGCGTGCCAGAACCAGTGGTCCACCGCAGGAGCCTCGGTCTGGCTCTGATGCCAAGGGGCCAGAACCGGCTGATAACCTAACATACACTGAAACGGAGTGAAGTTAGTGGAGGAGTGGCGGAGCAAGTTCTGAGCCATCTCTGCCCAGGGCACAAACTCCGCCCACTCCTCCGGCCGATCCTGGCAATAAGACCTCAGAAATCTACCCACATCCTGATTAACTCTCTCCACCTGCCCGTTACTTTCAGTCTCCTCGCCTCCCGGATGTACTCCAGATTGCGGTGGTCAGTCCAGATGAGAAAAGGGTGTTTAGCCCCCTCAAGCCAGTGTCTCCACACCTTCAGAGCCTTGACGATAGCCAACAGCTCCCTGTCCCCCACATCATAGTTTTGCTCCGCCGGGCTGAGCTTCTTAGAGAAGAAGGCACAGGGGTGGAGCTTAGGTGGCGTACCTGAACGCTGAGAGAGCACAGCTCCTATCCCAGCCTCAGATGCGTCCACCTCCACTATGAATTGCAGAGAGGGATCCGGATGAGCCAACACAGGAACCGAGGTAAACAGAGCCTTCAGTTTCCTAAACGCCCTATCCGCCCCAGCTGACCACTGCAAGCGCACCGGACCCCCCTTCAGCAGTGAGGTAATGGGAGCTGCTATCTGACCAAAACCCCGGATAAATCTCCGGTAGTAATTGGCAAACCCTAAAATCGCTGCACCTCCTTTACCGTGGTGGGAGTCGGTCAATTACGCACGGCTGTAATACGGTCACTCTCCATCTCCACTCCTGACATAGATAGGCGATATCCTAAAAAAGAGACGGACTGTTTAAAGAACAAGCATTTCTCAGCCTTGACATACAGGTCATGCTCCAACAGGCGACCAAGCACTTTGCGCACCAGGGACACATGCTCGGCGCGTGTAGCGGAGTAAATCAGAATGTCATCGATATACACCACTACACCCTGCCCGTGCAGGTCCCTGAAAATCTCATCGACAAAAGATTGGAAGACTGATGGAGCATTTTTTAACCCATACGGCATGACAAGGTACTCATAATGCCCTGAGGTGGTACTAAATGCTGTCTTCCACTCGGATACGCACCAGGTTATACGCACTCCTGAGATCCAGTTTTGTGAAGAAGCGCGCGCCGTGCATTAATTCAATCACCGGGGCGATCAGAGGTAGCGGGTAACTGTACCCCACTGTAATTTTATTAAGACCTTGATAATCAATGCACGGTCGCAGACCCCCCATCCTTCTTCTTCACAAAAAAGAAACTCGAGGAGACGGGTGAGATGGAGGGCCTAATGTATCCCTGACACAGGGATTCGGAAACATATGTCTCCATAGCCACCGTCTCCGCTTGCGACAGGGGATACACGTGACTCTTGGGAAGTGTAGCGTCTGCCATGAGATTTATCGCACAATCCCCCTGTCGATGGGGTGGTAATTGAGTCGCCTTCTTTTTACAGAAGGCGAGAGCCAAATCGCCATATTCAGGGGGAATGTGCACGGTGGAGACCTGGTCTGGACTTTCCACCGTAGTAGCACCAACGGAAACCCCTACACACCTACCTGAGCACTCTCGCGACCACCCCGTAAGAGCCCTCTGTGGCCAAGAAAAAGTGGGGTTATGATTAGTTAACCAGGGAAGACCCAGCACCACCGGAAGCGCAGGAGTGTCGATAAGGAAAATACAAATTTTCTCCTTGTGACCCCACTGCGTCACCATAGTCAATGTAGCCGTGGCCTCCCTAATCAACCCTGACCCTAATGGTTGACTATCTAAGGTGTGAATGGGAAAAGGTACTTTTACCGGTACAATAGGGATCCCTAAACTATGAGCCAACGTTTGATCAATAAATTCCCAGCCGCGCCTGAATCTACTAGTGCCTTATGCTAGGAATGAGGGGAAAAACATCAGAAAAAGTGACAGACACAAATATATGAGCAACAGAGGGCTCTGGATGAGAATGGTGCCTACTCACCTTGGGTGGCGCCAGAGCGCCCTGCCTGTTACCTCGATTCCCAGAAGAACCTACCCGGCACCGACCAGCAGTGTGTCCTCTGCGTTCACTGACGGTACGCGAGCGGGAACTCCCCTGTGCACCCTCTCTCCTGGCTCCATGGTTATAGGAGAGGGATGTCCACGAGAGGCCAGCCCGTTGTCCAACCGGATGGACAGATCCACCAGCTGGTCGAAGGTTAGGGTGGTGTCTCTACAGGCCAGCTCCCGACGGACGCCCTCCCGCAGACTGCAGCGATAATGATCTATCAGGGCCCCGTGATTCCATCCTGCACCGGCTGCCAGGGTCCTAAACTCCAATGCAAAATCCTGGGCGCTCCTCGTCTCCTGCCTCAGATGGTAGAGGCGCTCACCCGCCGCTCTGCCCTCGGGTGGGTGGTCGAAGAATGCCCGGAAACGGCGGATGAACTCCTCATATCGGTCCAACGCCGTATTTCCTCCTTCACCATAGCGCTGGCCCATTCCAGGGCTCTCCCGGTGAGGCACGAGACTGATGGGTCTGCCGGTCTGATGGGACTGGGTGGACCGTGGCCAGAGAAAGTTCTAATTGGAGCAGGAAACCCCGGCAGTTGGCAGTACTTCAGTCGTAACCCCGAGGCATGGCTAGACGGATACTACCCGGTTCAGGTTGACAAGGGGCGTTTTGGATCGACCCTGGTTGGGCTGGTGGAGGCGCTGGCTGAATCTCCCGTCTCTCTAAGCGGTCCATCAGCTGAACAGCGCGATCCATAGCAGCGCATAGATGTGATAGTCTCTCTGCATTCTTCTGGATGCGCTCCTCCACCTCCCTGTCCGGGATATCTTCTCCTGCTGACTTCAAAAAATGGGTCGGTGATTCTGTCATAGTCCGTGTAAGTAGGTGGCAGGGAAGTCAGGCACAGGAGAAAACAGAGTGGTTAAAAATGGAATATTTATTTCCAAAACCAACGTAGAAAAATAATCCGGGTAAAACAATAACCCGTCGCACACCGATACAGAAACAACACGTACATAACAAACAAACAATCACCGACAGAGAAATGAGGGGAAGCAGAGGGTTAAATACACAACATATAATTATTGGGATATGAAACAGGTGTGTAAAGAGACCAGACAAAACCAATGGAAAATGAAAAACTGATCAATGGTGGCTAGAAGGCCGATGACGTCGATCGCCGAACACCACCCGAACAAGGAGGGGCATCAACTTCAGTAGAAGTCGTGACAATGATTAAGAAGTTGGAGCTCTTCTCTGTCTGCATTAACAAGGACAACACATGGGTCTTTCCATCATTGTAAGATTTTTTTGTGTGCAAATGAACTCAAGCTTACGGACAATGTCAAATGTGATATAGCGAAGCACCTGAGTGAGTTGGGTGCGCAATTACGCAGGTACTTTCCTGAAACGGATGACACAAACAACTGGATTCGTTGTCCCTTTCATGCCCTGCCTCCAGTCCACTTACCGATATCTGAACAAGAGAACCTCATCGAAATTGCAACAAGCGGTTCTGTGAAATTTTTATTTAATCAGAAGCCACTGCCAGATTTTCTGGACTGGGCTGTGCTCAGAGTATCCTGCCTTGGCAAATCACGCTGTTAAGACACTGATGCTTTGTAACCACGTTCCTCTGTGAGAGTGGATTCTCGGACCTCACTAGCATGAAAACTAAATACAGGAACAGACTGTTTGTGAAAAAGGATTTAAGACTGAGACTCTCTCCAATACAACCCAACATTGCAGAGTTATGTGCATCCTTTCAAGCACACCCTTCTCATTAACCTGTGGTGAGTTATTCACAATTTTCGATGAACAAATAAGGTTAATATGTAAGATGGTTAAATAAAGAGCAAAATTATTGATTATTATTATATTATTATGTGTCCCCTGGTCCTATAAGAGCTCTTTGTCACTTCCCACGAGCCGGAGCCGGGTTGTGACAAAAACTCACACTCATTCTTATGTTTAATAAATGTATTGTATAGTGTGTGTGTGGCAGGTTTACAAAATTTGAGAGTGCGCTGACCCTGATGCTAGAGGGAGTACGCAGCTGGAGATTGAATGTTTGAAGGAGTACAGGTCTATAAAAACTTTAGGAACCACTGGCCTAGTGGATTAGAAAAGGTAAGATCAGGACTACCTGGCCTGATGACTCCTTGTTGTCCCCAGTCCACCTGGTCGTGCTGCTGCTCCAGTTTCAACTATTCTGCATGCGGCTATGGAACCCTGACCTGTTCACCAGATGTGCAACCTGTCCCAGACCTGCTGTTTTCATCTCTCTAGAGACAGCAGGAGCGGTAGAGATACTCTGAATGATCGGCTATGAAAAGCCAACTGACATTTACTCCTGAGGTGCAGACCTGTTGCACTCTCTACAACCACCTTTGGTCTGGGTATTTTTACAGTAGATACACCGCCGTTGATGTCCATGATCTGTCTGACCTCTGGGTTTTCTTGCGTAATTGCATCTCTTCTGACCGCAGTACATCTCTAAAGGACTCAGCAGACCATGTCTGTGCCCCAAATGATACCCTATTCCTTATATGGTGCACGACTTTTGATCAGGGCCCATGGGGCTCTGGTCTAAAGGAGTGCACCATGCAGGGATTAGGGTGCCATTTGGGACGCAGTCCATGGCTGACTCCTGTGAACCACATCCAGCCGGAGAGCAGCTTCAGAGGATGAGAATGTTCTGTACACTCATCTAAAAGCTTCCGTTCAAGGGTCGGAAAACAGGTGGTGGAGACTCAATGGCTCGTGTTTTTCTGTTCAGACTAGGCACCACATGTGCTATGGGTAACACAGTTCAGGAGCTTTTCCTGACTATGTGACTGAGCCGTCACTTGAAAAACTCCAGTCCCATATTATATTGGACATTTCTACTGTTTTATTAAGTTCTTAACACTGTAGGTCTCCACTGAACAAGGTAAATCCGCTTTTAGTTTTCACGCTCCACATTTTTGGAATCACTTAAAAAATTCATTACATTTGGACTCCCTGGTGCCACTAGGGCATTTTATAAACCTGATGATGAGTTCACAGAGGTGTGCAATTGTTTTGAGTGATTGATTTAGTAACTTGTTTATAAAGGCTGTGATGTTGGTGGTGTTCTGGTGTAGTGTACTTCTTATTTTATCTTGTTAGATTTTTTTATCCATTGCTTTGTGGTCTCAGGGCACCATTGAAAAAGAGACCGTGGTCTCAATTGGGCTCCCCTGATTAAATAAAAGTTAATAAAAGGATATGTTATACAGTATGGTGTATATTTCTTTAGCATACTGGAACATGGGATGCATGCTCAATTATAGTGTTAAAAACATCCAAATTGTGGTATTTCTTGTCAAATGTCAATTTGATTTGGTGCTCAACATGGAAAACAAAGCTTATTAGCCTCTCCTCTCAATCCGGTCACTTTCACAGGTTTAAGAGAATCATGCAGAGACACTGTGAGCTGGATGAGTACGGTGTGTCTGGCAGCCTGCCAGGCTAATACGGCTAAAAGGCCTCAGAACTAGATTGTGTCTGGCTTAGCTGTCCTCATTCTGAATACACAAAACAGGAACAGGTCACAGAGAATGTTTGGTAGAGGAGGAGAAAGAAGGCAGAGAAATGGAGGTAATACAATAATATACCATACACATTTTATTCAAATATGTTTTTTCGCTGCTGTAACATTAAGAGCTGTATTAGTAATAGTAATATTCGTAGTTGTAGGAGTTGCAGTATTCCTAGTAGCAGCAGCAGCAGCAGTAATAGTAGTAGCAGTAATAGTAGTCGTAGTAGTAGTCGTAGTGGTTTCATAGTTGTAGTCATAGTAGTAGTAGAAGTATTGGTATCATAGTAGTAGTAGTAGTAGTAGTAGTAGTATTGGTATCATAGTTGTTGTTATAATAGTAGTAGTAGTAGTAGTAGTAGTAGTAGTAGTAGTAGTAATAGTAGTATTGGTATCATAGTTGTTGTTATAATAGTAGTAGTAGTAGTAGTAGTAGTAGTAGTAGTAGTAGTAGTAGTAGGATTGGTATCATAGTTGTTGTTATAATAGTAGTAGTAGTAGTAGTAGTAGTAGTAGTAGTAGTATGAACAGCAGTGGGTCACCAGAGATGGGTAAGGAGGCTACTGAATGATTGCCTAAGCCTGTCTGTTTCAGCAGCAGACTTCTCTCTCCACAAACCAAATCAGCACCTTTTGTAATGTGATTCATATTCAGCAGGAAACCTCATTACGTTCCGCAGATAAAGCCAATTATTTCAAAGCTGCTTGTCATGCAGAGCATGAGAACAAAAGGGATAGATTCAAGTGTATGAATAACAACCGAGGAGCCAATGTGTTACCTAGCGTGTTACCTACTCTGAGCCTAGCAGGATAGACACATGGCCTATTATCATGCAGTTGTGAAGTTCAATAGAGCAATGTATTTGTTTCTCGTTCAATAACATTGCATGTTAAACAGTAGTCCACGTGTCTTGTTTTATCTCATCTTACATTTGAATAAAATGGAAAATTAATTTAGATTTTTCATTTACACGTTCCCATTCTGTTGGAATGGTTTGAATTAGAATGGCTTCAACTAAGATCCTTCACTAAAACATCTGATTGGTTCTGGGGGAAAGGCTCCATGTACAAAGGATGTTGCCATTTTTGATTTGGAGATTTGAGGAAGTCATGGTGGGACTAATGAGTGCTACAATCAATGTAGAAATGTGTTTTGTGGGTATTACCAATGGGGATAACAGCATTAAAATACCGTTACCAATGTGGGTAAGTTTGAAACGAGAGCGATGTCCCTGATAAATAAATGTAAAGCTGGTGACTAGGTAATCTCACCCCAGCCAGCTCGTAGCAATTGAGCCTGACAAGGTTAGCGACCTCACTGGCCTGATAAAGCACATAGACCATATATGTAAAATGAAGAATGCACTATGCTACTACTTCAAGGCCTTGGTTTCAGAACAGTTGCCTGAAGAAATAACGTGGATTGAAAAATGAAAAGGTGTACTGGGACTATCAACCTCTATCTGTAAAATATATATCTGACTCAACCTTAAAATATCTCATCAAGGACTTGACTCTAGTGCCAGAAAACATTTACAAGCCTTTTGCTCTTCGTACCCCTAACATTTTCCAAGCGTGAATTTTGCAGTCAATAAATGTTTTACAGTTTTAGCCCACATCTGATTGTATTGGAAAGTCAAACAAATCAAAGAGTATAAATCTGCGCTTGGCTCCTCTGAGGAGAAAGGCCAGGGATTTATTTTTTTGGAAGGCCTACTTCTGGGTTACTCTAATCAAGAGAAAGTGCTCAGGGATTGGCTCTGTTTGGCTGTAATTTACTAGAATCGTGATTTATTTGGAATCACTGATCAGGCAGCAGTTGGTGTCTAGTAGGAAGGGCAATGGCAAACTTTTCAGCCATTGAAGTCAGAGATTTGAAATTAAGACGTTTGGCGGAAAATAGTGTAAAAAATAAATGAAAAGCATTAAAATATTTTAATTCTTTTAATTAATTGTTTACACTATTTCCTGCCAAATGTCTTAATTTCAAGTATCTGACTTCAATGGCTGAAAAGTTTGCCATTGCCCTTTTATATTATAAAGGGTACAAAACTATTACAGTATGTACATGATATTTGCATAGGCAGGTACAGTACATACAGATTTAACATAGTAGGCTACTTACACCTGTGATACCTGTTTGCATTTTGTGTAATTACACTGAGGTTAGTCTAAGACATCTCTGAGGAGGTTGGACTTGAAATCAATTAGCACTCAATCAAGTCATATACCAATAATAACTGATAAACCCTTTTCTGGCTGTTGTTGTGATTAGTAGAGGGAAGTGTATCGGTTATTTTCATTTCAATAAATGCTTATTGGGAGTATGGTGGCTCAATCAACATGACTATTTATTCTATGTGTGATTTATTCTGTTGGTATTAAGATAATATAATCAATCTAGAATCAGTGCACCATATGAATTCAAATAACATTATTTTTTATATTCATGTTTATTTTATCCTTGAGACAGATCATGAATATGCCTCTAAACGTCACAACGCAGTAGCGCTTTCCCTGCGCTCTTGCTCTGAGAGAGAGGCTGAAAGAGAGAGGGAGAGGGTGGGATGCAGACAGCATGCGAGAGCTAGCAAAAGAGAAGGGTTGGCTCACTCACCATGCAGTCAGGCAGCGCGAGCATCGGAACCGTTTGACAGCATTTTATGACAAAACCCGTTCTGAACTGCTATCTATCGGCACCTCAACGTTCTATTGCGACCAATGGTGGATTGATGGGAGAAACTCGCTGCATATTTGAGGGAGGCATGTGCACATTTCAAGACACATCCAAATCTATTTCAGGATCAGGACGAATCCAGTGACCACAACGCCTTTGAGAGAGGAAATGTCAAAGCAGCAATAGAGTATGCTGCTTCGCAAATACGGAATAATACACTGTTCAGGGTGGACGAGATGATGTTGTCCTCGTGACTGAGATTTTGACGACTTTCCACGTTGCAGTGCACGCATAGATGTTTTTCTACAGTAAATAGTCGCTCCTATTTAAGACTATGGTTCGTGTCTGACGTTATTTATTTCTAGTGGACACAACAGAATACGTTCTATGTATCTTCAAAAGCAGCGCTTCTGTAAAGGTACAGGCGTGCGGCGTTGCATATGATCTAAAGAGAAAGCATTGTTTTGTCCAGCGTCCTTACCAACCTTGAACTTCCTCAATACAGCATCTGCATACCACAGTCTGGGAGACTCGAGGCTTGGATGTCAACAGTAGTCCCCCCACATCAGCCCTAGAGAAGCGTTCCGCCGGCATCTCAGTGGTGCTGAAAGGACAGCTCCTTGTTTCAGGACTCCCAAAGTTGACTTCCACTGAAAGCATCTGCTTTTCACTGCAATACAGCCGACAGCCGAAGTAGCTAAAGTACTCCAAATGCATTATTATTTGGCTTAACGGCTTCTGCCCAACTGTTCTATTAGGGTTCATGGCTGTGGCACGCAAAATAAAAACTTTGCTCACGGTTAACATTTTTGTTTTTGTGGGGATCATATTGTTCTCGGTATATTGTAGAATACAGGACCGTTCTGAGGAACTCATTCAGATCGGCAGGATATCAGACCAGAGACTGAGAGCCAGGAATGGCAAAGTTTCCAACTTGGTGGACAGGCAGTCCATACTTCAGAGACTGGAGCGGCTGGAGGACGTTGTCTACAACCAATTAAATGGTATGCATTATTATAACTTTAACAACATATTCAGCATATAGCTTTTACTCAAGTATGAGATATTTATCATTTTCAGCATTGTTAACTGTGGAGTCATATCTCTGTATAGTTATATACATCCTGAATTACTGTCATTTTTCTACAGAGTAACTATAAACAGCCTAATTTTCCAAATACATTGAATTTGATCAGACAATGGACAATGAGATAAATATGCAACTGGTATATCAGCCATTCAGACAGTATCAGTCATTATGGTACTGTTATTGTGTGCATAGTGAGTCATCCAGTGATGAATGGTGAATTTATGGAGCCACAAATTATTGCCAACAAGTGAATAGGTTTAACTCAAGTAAAATCAATACAACTGTTCCTAATCTGTGCACTTAACCTGGTCTAATCCCTATCAAAAACACCAGCCAATAGTAGTTAGTATTATTGAGAATCCCATAGAGGTGAAAACCCTGGCTCTGGCTACAGAGTTCTGCTTTTGTCATTCCCTTGGCCCAAATACAATAATTTTGTCTGAAATGTAAAAGAAGGTCAAATTAAATGGTTCTCTAATCGAATGAAAAAAAATATTTATTTCTTTATGTAACCTTTAGTCATTGAAATGTGTTGCAGGAGGTTTGGTCTGTCTGGCAAAACAGCATCCTTTAAATCATGTTAAAAACATCTCCGGGCTATCTCATCTCTCATTATGCCCCATGGTCCTACTCTCTCATGAAACATGAGAGATTCAGACACTGAAAAGTCCAACATTTATTTTGAGACAGCTAATGCATGCATCACTATTTAGCATTCAGTCAATACCACAATTACAGTAAGAATCATCCATATGGATACATTTTTACATTTTATGTTATCAATAGTATATACAAATCCTATACAAATTATGAGACAAGCAGCCTGTGCCATCACTGATTTGTTTGAAATAGTGTATGCATCTAATGACAAAGTATAATTCCCTCAATCTCCCTGTTTAGTCGATGTCAACAAAAGCCAGTATCTGCCGCTGACAAGTCGGTAAACCTCAAGGTAAAAAGGTTAACATAAAATCCTTTCCATAGAGGCAGGTTCAAAAAGGATACGTCTTGTATCCACTGTATCAAACTATCATGGTAGTATTTGTGCTTGGTGCTCAGCAAACTGCCTGTTCATGTCAGAACTATTGTATTATAAACAGGATTTTGGTGAAAGTGTTGTGAAGTCGGTTTATTATTCTCTTTGTCAAAAGTGGTCAAGGACAGTCTGTATCTACTGTTAATGCTATATAGCATGGCCACAAAACACTCCTAGTTTGAGGGTTTTTATTTGATCTTATTACTATGCTTTGGTGCTGGCTGGCATCATTTTTGTACGAAAGAGGTCCCTCTGTCAGTTTGAGTTATGCTTTGCCTTTGGAGCCAGGAGGCACTGGCTCACCAAAGTATAATGCATCCTCTCATTCAGGGGACTTTGTCTGGAGCGAGGGGCCGGGGAGCCACCATGTATTTGCCCTGGAGTGTACAGAGTCAGACAGAGTCAGACAGAGTCAGACAGTCAGACAGAGTCAGACAGAGTCAAACAGAGTCAGACAGAGTCAGACAGAGTCAAACAGACAGAGTCAGACAGAGTCAGACAGAGTCAAACAGAGTCAGACAGAGTCAGACAGAGTCAAACAGAGTCAGACAGAGTCAAACAGAGTCAGACAGAGTCAGACAGAGTCAAACAGAGTCAGACAGAGTCAAACAGAGTCAGACAGAGTCAGACAGAGTCAAACAGACAGAGTCAGACAGAGTCAGGAGGAATCCTTCCCTTCTGTCAGCATCTCTCCATGTTTAGCATCCGGATATTTATTGACACACTTAATCATACATTTATATCCTGATTTATTTCTCGATTTTAAAATGGGGAACAGATCACTGATTGTAATCTGTTGCCATTGGGATTGGCGTTACAGAGTGAGAACCTTGTGTGCCAATAACTATTACCATGTCCGACAGTGATTTGAAGTTGTCCAACAATGACATACCAAGGGATTAAGGCTTAGATTAGATTTAGAAGACATTTACAAACTCTTCAGCTATTACATGGATTTGCAAAGTGATGCAGCTCCTGTGCATTGTACAAGCATTTATTCCAGTACTGCTCAGTCAGTGATTTGGATGATGTTATCAAATTTTTTCTTTGACTCGGTGTGTGAATTTGGTGATATTTAGGTTCCAGGTAGAACCCTTTTGGGTTCCAGGTAGAACCCTCTGTGGAAAAGGTTCTGGAACCAAAAGAGTTCTCCCTGAAACCAAAAAGGGTTGTCCTATGGGGACAGCTGAAGAACCCATTGGAACCCTTTTTCTAGTGTATACAGTATAGAGAATAGTGTGTCATTTGGGAAGCAATTACAGGACCAATCTAATCTAATACTATCTAATATTTCCATGAGGTCATTCCTCACCAGAACAACAGTAAAGTGTGCTATCTGTAACTTTGCAATTCACTATGTAAATAACTGACAAGAGGCTAGGGTCATCAGCAGCTCTCCTCTCCTCTGCTGAAGAGGCACTATCCTCTACTGGATAATCATCTATCTGGGATTAAGCTTCTTGTTAACAGGCTTATAGGACAGTGTTGTGACCTAAGCAGTGCATTAAAAGTGCCAGATCTCTACTTCCTCTTAGTGCAACTTAAGATTCACCAACAGATCCTCTCTGATCTGCGTATTTATGTTTTAGGCTACAATTTTAAAAACAAGTATACTTGTTGACCAATAATCATCAAGACATTCATATTTTATACCTAATTTACACGTTTCAACTTATGTTGCATTAATATGATAAGGTCCCTGTTGTATCTAGATGTAATTAAAATCCTGTATCATGAAAGAGTATTATAAAGTTGCCCCAAGACACTGGCTTAAGGTCAGCTCTGAGTCTCACAATGAAGTCAAGCAAAAAATATCATGCAGTTGATACTTTACTTTCTCCCAAGATGAATGCCTTGTCATTCATGCACTGTTCTCCCCAGCTCACCTCTCTGTCCTCTGACTGAGTGACCCTGCAGTGTGTCACAGCCTCCTGCTCATTGTTGTCCTTAAATAGACAGGCTGAGCTGAGCAGGGCTGAGTGTTTGTCATCAGTGATGCATGTCACTGAGTCCTGCTTTCATCCTGAGTGAGCGGAGGTGATTAGATGGCATGGCAGCAGCCTCTGAGGATGGTCCAGCTGCAGCAGTAGATATGACTCATATTTATCATTTCCAATTATGCTGCAGAAAGAAATGTTGTTTATATGTTAAAGCATGGAAAGAGAGAACTCCTGACGAGGAATTAGAAATGAAATTATGTTTCATCACCTCATACCCCATACACTGTTGATGCTTCAACCAGGACCTTAATGGTATTCATCACAGTGTGAGTATAATTTTATATTGGAGAGCCCACAGACACCTCCCCAGCAGATTGGAGTGGGGGAATGGAGCCTGTGATGGAATATATTTTCCACTAATGATATGTAGATGAGGAATCATCAACCAAACATTTTCAGTAACTGATGAGAATCTATTCAGTTCCAGCTTTTAGAAATCTGAATCTCTGTAATGTATTCAACGCCTCATCTGACAATCTGCATTTAAGCTACAAGATAATTACACTTTGTGAAGAGCTAGAGATTTCATATGCTGGTCAAAAACTCCAGCAATTTCATTCCTGTGATTATTTAAAAACTTTAATTTCATGATTCCCTACAAAGCCCTGACATTAATTGTCCTCGCCCTCCTAAATGAGAGGTCAGATCCATGTGAAAATATTTAATTTGCGTTAGGAAACTGGCATGTTTCCTGACTTATAGATAGATCTACTGTACTGTATGTCGACTGTAAAGTATTTTTGCCTAAGAATTGCTAAATGGTGCTGTTTGTGCACTTCTTCTTTTGATACAGTAGTTTCTTCTTTCAGTCCTTTGCATGTGTTACCATGCAAGCTTGGATTGTTATGATGACTCATTGTGTCTCGAGATACAGTATCACAATGACAATTTACAAATACAAGTAACCCCTCTAAATCCCGATGACCCATTAGATTGCCTTTTTTCTGTCATGAGCTGCAAATCAAGGCTTTATGCATTATCCTTTATGCGTTATGCATTTCCCTTGTTGCCAATGTTTTATGGATCGCCCACATTTGAGCTTTTAAAACCAACTACGGGTAGTTATTTTCCTCTATTTGAACAACAGATCACTCAACCACATCCAAGACATCAATATTTATAACATCTCAGCATCGCTTTTGACACGCATAACTCCACTCTCCCTTTAAATCATTCACGAAATTGAGGTGTCTTTCAGTTTGAAAATCTATCTCATCAGCACAAATCAGACATTTTTTGAAGGTTGTTACATAATTTATCACTGTTATGACGCTATAATGTATCCTGTTGTGGGCGCCTCTGTAAAAATGGATTCTGAGGTGAGCGACTGAGCATCGAGATGGATATGCACTTGGACATAGTGCACCCAGATTGATGTTTGATGGTAGCCAGCCTTTCTTGTCCCCATATCCGCACAGAAACAAATCTGTCCATCTGAGGGTGTTGGAACACTACATCAACATGCGTCCCAAATGACAACCTATTTCCTATAAAGTTCACTACTTTTGACAAGGGCCCAAAACACTCTGGTCAAAAGTAGTGCACCATAGGGATAGTGTACCATTTGGCACACACCCTTCATCTCCCCATAGTGTGCTGCTAACCTCTTCATACTGGAAATAGCACCTGTGTTTTTGCAGTGGAACAACCAGATGTTTCCCTGTAATTACTTCATTGTGGGATAATGAAGGTGTTTTGCTAATCTGCAGTTTGAAGAATTAAACTAGAGGAAGTAGAGGATAATGTGTTGAGGATGTATCAGTGATACAACATAAATCATCACAACAGCATAGTATCAAAGACATCTCTAGAGAGGCTTCTGGTTAGGCTAAGAAGCTTGAAGCTCTTTTAGCTGACTTCACCATAGTGAATAAGCAGTGGCAAAGTCACCTAAAAAGTGTCTTATCGGCGATAAATTACCGGTCAATCTAACAAGTCTGTCTTACATATTGTTCAAATGTCTTAACCAGAAGGACATCATGTAAGAGCAGCCTCAGGTGATAGGAGCTTACTGAATTTAAAAGGTTAACACAAGCTGGGAAAGATTTTTTTTCCAGTGTTCTGGAAAAACCTTCTATCCTTTATTTTTCCCCCCCAGATGTATTGTGATTCATAGTCGCATAACTACAATATGTTAGGCCTGTTGTCTGCCTTGACTGAACAAGTGAATGTTTAAGCTCATTTCATACAGGTCCAACCCAATGGCCCACGCAGTCTAGCCAACATTACAGTACAGTAACATGATGTGGCTTAGAGGCGCACTGACATTCACAGGACTGGCAGAACACTATGGTAGCTGGAGCATTTGCCATTGCCATTTGCCTCAATAGTTTTCCTTGCCTGTGTCACAATTGTCTCTCAGTGTTGTAGAAAATGACTTGGCCTACTCATGGGTTTTAGTGAATGCAATCATTCTATGTTAGATTGTGCCTAGAATGTGAATTATATTAAATGGCTTGAGCTTTGTCTAATTAAATATTTCAAGTCGCTTTACACACCTAACAATATCTACTTTACCTATCCAGAGTGGTTTGTAATAAAACACAATTGAATGTAATATTTAAATGGCAATATCTACTAAGCTAACATATGGAATTGTTTTAGTATGGTCATAAGATGGACCATTTAGCAATTTGATTTAGACTTTTAGGACCCCTGTCGATATCCCCCCCCGCCCCCCCCAAAAAAATATTATTTGATGAAACATTGAATTTGGCCTGCTATTAGCCCATAGAAATGCATTGAATAAAGCGTTCATACATGGTAAAAAAGATAACCCTTTTGATTTATTTTTGGACTATGGTTTGAGGTGTCTGAAATGCTTCTGAGGGATCTAGAAAAGCATCAGGAAGCAAAATAAAAAAATAAATAAAAGGTACATGTGTAACCCTAGTCCCAAAAATACCTATTCATTTTCATTTATTTTTTACATCACAGTCACGGGAGACATTCTCACGAGTCACGTGAAGCTTGTGGCCGTCGTTGAGCAAAACGGAGAACACATTCGTGTTTGTGAGAGTCTCATCTTTCCATAGTGGGGTCATATTACTCCAAACTGTTTAGACTCTACAGACGTTTTCATGAGAAGACCGATTTTCTGGATGTCTCATGGTCTGACAAACAACATTGTAGCTCTGCCATTTCCCACCCTAGATGCAGAAGGCTGATATCGATGTGGTGGATTGAGACGCAGCCCTTGCAAAAACCCAGATGTCTCAAGCTTAAACACACAGATTTTGATGGCTCTTTTGTTATTATGCTAATTGGATTTCCAAACAGGTGCGTGCATTGAATCTAGGGGGTCAAGTAAGTATACGATGGGCCTCCCGAGTGGCGCAGTGTTCTAAGGCACTGTGCCACTAGAGATTCTGGGTTCGAGTCCAGGCTCTGTCACAGCCGGATACGACCGGGAGACCCATGGGGCGGTGCACAATTGGCCCAGCATCATCTGAGTTAGGGGAGGGTTTGGCCTGCAGGGTTGTCCTTGTCCCATCGCGCACTAGCAACTCCTGTAGCGTGCCAGGCACAGTGCACGCTGACACGGTCGCCAGGTGTACGGAGTTTCCTCCAACACATTGGTGCGGCTGGCTTCCAGGTTAAGTGGGCATTGTGTCAAGAAGCAGTGCGGCTTGGTTGGGTTGTGTTTCAGAGGACACACGGCTCCCGACCTTTGCCTCTCCTGAGTCCGAAAAAGGGGTAAAAAAAAAATCTTTGTGGTGGAGTTGTCGGTTTTCATCAAAAGCTTAACAACAAAAATGAAAGCTTTCTTTTCGCCGACTATTTTCATTATTAAGTTGTAGCATTGTAAGGATTTCTTGCTTTGCTCCAAGCAACAGAATATTCAGCCTCCATAAAAAGAACATGAGAAACATGAAAAGATGAATCAGCAGCAGAGTGAGAAATTGTAGCTACAACAAATTATCCTCTGAGGTATTACCAAAGCACAACTTTATCAGCAGCAGCACAACAAAGGCCGCTCCAAAACCACATAAACTGTCCACTCACCACTTCTATAAATCCCTGAGCCGGTTCTGTTTGCTGTTGCTGCTCAATAAAGTGTCAAAACAATACAGGGTCAAACCAGTCCTCTGAACCGCACTCACACAATGAGTCACATTGCTTGAGGCGTGGAGTAGCATTGGGTCCCTGGGCCACTGCCTAGGCTTTAGCTTAGTGGGCTAATGTGTTCTTCTGACGTGTAAGAGACCCGCGTTTAAACCTTGTCAGTCGCACAAGGCCTATTTTAAAATACCTCTCCTCTACTCTGTCAGCCGTAGACAGCAGACATCAGCAGTAGCAGACAGACTTCTGTGAGTGCATCCGCTTCTCCTGTAATGGAATTTGCTTCAGCCAGCCAGAAGAAGCGGGGAGTGAGGGGAGCAAAATAACCAGGACCGCGGAAAACAAAACTGCAGGGATGCTAGGCTGTTTCCGAGTCTCACGCAGAGAGAGTGGCACTCCAGATTTCACTTTCAGTTGCTTCTTAGATTGCCTCAATGTCATGAGAGCGGGTGATTGAGATTCAGACTGGGTCCATAATGCTAGTGAGCCCCACTCGGGGTGTCAGATGACACCACTGCATTGCCCCTGATGGGATCCCTCTCGTGGGAGGTGACAGTGTGCAACTGCCAATTGTTCAGCTCCAATGGCAAATCTCCCAGAACCTCCCCCAAAAACATTTCTTGCAATGGCTTGTTGGGGAATGTGTGACCCTAGATCTTCATTAGTATGCGCTGTTTACTTGCTGTTTCTGTCCATCTGTTGAGAAGAGGCAACATGGTTTTCCTGTGGAGACCACTCTGGAAGTATGACAGGAATATCAAATTAAGCCCCTACAATGTCACTGTGCAGCAGAGTTTAAAATATCCAAACCAGAAAAGCTATGAGGCATCATATCTAGATAACGTGCAACAGAGGCTAAAATATCCAGATGGGAGAAAAAGCAATAAGACTCACTCCATACTTAAACAGACAAGGCGGCCCGAGTTAGGGAAACGCTGACCTAGTGAATGGCTATCGAAATGTAGTGGAAAAGCTGTATTTGTTTGTTGATAGATTTTTTTAAATTTGTATTATTTACCCAGTTGACCCCTTCCTCTGCAGGGAATTATAGCAGTCTAGAGAACCACTTTAGTGGCCAGTAGTATCCCTGTCAGTTCCAGTTCAAATCAAATCAAATTTTATTGGTCACATGCGCCTTATACAACAGGTGTAGACTACAGTAAAAAGCTTACTTACAAGCCCATTTCCAACAATGCAGAGTTAAGTAAGACAGATATTTGCTAAATAAAAAAGGAAATAGTAACACAATAAAAACAATAACGAGGCTATATACAATGAGTACCAGTACCCAGTCAATGTGCAGGGGTACAAGGTAGTTGAGGTAATACAATTTTGTAGCCTGAATTCAAAATGGATAAAATATAGTTTTTCCTCACCCATTTACACAAAATACCCCATAATGACAAAGTGAAAACATGTTTCAAGAAATGTTTGCATATGTGTTGAAAATTAAATAGACAAATATGTAATTTACATAAGTATGTAACCATTTTTAGGTCTTGCCATAGATTTTCAAGTTTAAGTCAAAACTGTAACTCAGGAACATTCACTGTCTTCTTTGTAAGTGTTTTAGGTTATTGTCCTGAATTCATCTCCCAGTGTCTCGTGGAAAGCAGACTGAACCAGGTGATCCTCAAGGATTTCCCCTGTGCTTACTGTAGCTCCATTCAGTTCATGTTTTATCCTGACAATCTCCCCAGTCCTTAATGATTACAAGCATAACCATGGCATGATGCAGCCACCACTATGCTTGAAAACATGAAGAGTTGTACTCAGAAAATGTGTTGTATTGGATTTGCCCCAAAACATACACTATATATACAAAAGTATGTGGACATTGCATTTAAATTAGTGGATTCGGCTATTTCAGCCACACCCGTTGCTGACAGATGTATAAAATCGAGCACACGGCCATGCAATCTAGATAGACAAACATTGGCAGTAGAATGTCCTAACTGAGCTCAGTGACATTCAAAATGGCGCCATAATAGGATGCCACCAAATTTCTGCCCTGCTTGAGTTGCCCCGTTCAACTGTAAGTGCTGTTATTGTGAAGTGGAAAAATCTTGGAGCAACAACTGCTCAGCCGCGAAGTGGTAGGCAACACAATCTCACAGAACGGGACCGCCGAGTGCTGAAGCGCGTAAGAATGGTCTGTCCTCGGTTGCAACACTCCCTAACGAGTTCCAAACTGCCTCTGGAGGCAACGTCAGTACAAGAACTGTTCGTCGGGAGCTTCATGAAATGGGTTTCCATGGCCGAACAGCGGCACACAAGCCTAATATAACCTGTGCAATGCCATGCGTCGCTGGAGTGGTGTAAAGCTCGCCGCCATTGGACTCTGGAGCAGTGGAAACGGATTCTCTGGAGTGATGAATCACACTTCACCATCTAGCAGTCCGACAAACGGATCTGTGTTTGGCGGATGCCAGGAGAACGCTACCTGCCAACTGTAAAGTTTGGTGGAAGAGGATTAATAGTCTGGGGCTGTTTTTCATGGTTCAGGCTAGGCCCCTTAGTTCCAGTGACCTGAAATCTTAACGCTACAGCATACAATTACATTCTAGATGATTCTGTTCTTCCAACTTTGTGGCAACAGTTTGGGGAAGTCCCTTTCCTGTTTCAGCATGACAATGCCTCCATGCACAAAGTGAGGTCCATACAGAAATGGTTTGTCGAGATCGGTGTGGAAGAACTTGACTGGCCTGCACAGAGCCCTGACCTCAACCCCATCAAACATCTTTGAGATGAATTGGAACGCCGACTGCGAGCCAGGCCTAATTGCCCCAAATCAGTGGCCAAACTCACTAATGCTCTTGTGGCTGAGTGGACCAAGTCCCCACAGCAATGTTCCAACATCTAGTGAAAAGCCTTCCCAGAAGAGTGGAGGCTGTTATAGCAGCAAAGGGGGGAGCAACTCCATATTAATGCCCAGGATTTTGGAATGAGATGTTCAAAGAGCAGGTGTCCACATACTGTTGGTCATCCTAGTTTAACACTTTGTATTCAGGACAAAAAGTTAATTGCTTTGCCACATTTCTTGCAGTATTACTTTAGTGTCTTGTTGCAAACAGGATGCATGTTTTGGAATATTTGTATTATGTACAGTCTTCATTCTTTTCACTCTGTCAGTTAGGTTAGTATTGTGGAGTAACTACAATGTTGCTGATCCATCCTCAGTTTTCTCCTATCACAGCCATTAACTATTTTAAATTCACCATTGGCCTCAAGGTGAAATCCCTGAGCGGTTTCCTTCCACTCCAGCAACTGAGTTTGGAAAGATGCATGTATCTCTATAGGGACTGGATGTATTGATACAACATCCAAATTGTAATTAATAACTTCACCATGCACAAAGAGATATGCAATGTCTGTTTGTTTTTTTTTACCAATAGATGCCCTTCTTTGAGAGGCTCTGGAAAACCTCCCTGATCTTTGTGATTGAATCTGTGTTTGAAATTCACTGCTCGACTGAGGGACCTTACAGATAATTGTATGTGTGGGGTACAGAGATGATGTAGTCATTCAAAAATCATGTTAAACACTGTTATTGCACACAGAGTGAGTCCATGCAACTTATTATGTGAGTTGGTAAGCCAATGTTCAACCCTGAACTTATTTAGGCTTGCCATAAAAAATTGTTAAATACATATTGACTCAAAACTTTCAGCTTTTCATTTTTAATTCATTTGTAAACATTTTGGAAAACATAATTCCTCTTTGACATTATGGGGTATTTAGTGTATCCCAGTGACAAAAAACATAAATGTAATCACTTTTAAATTCAGGCTGTAACACAAGAAAATGTGGGAAAAGTCAAGGGGTGTTAATACTAAAGTCACTGTATGATAAACAGAGTAGCAGCAGCATTTATGAAGTGTGAAAGTGTGTCTATGTGTGTCTGGCGTTAATATGCATGTGTATGTTTTGTGTGTGTGTGTGAGGGTATGTAGTGTGTGTGTGTGTGTGTGTGTGTGTGTGTGTGTGTGTGTGTGTGTGTGTGTGTGTGTGTGTGTGTGTGTGTGTGTGTGTGTGTGTGTGTGTGTGGGGGGGGGGGGGGATGTTGGAGTGGGAGCGTAGTATGAGTGTCTGGGTAGAGTCTAGTGAGAGCCAGTACAAGGGAATCAGTGCAAAACAATTAAGATCAATAAATAATAACGGGGGTCAATGTAAATTGTCTGGTAAGCCATTTGATTAACTGTTCAGTAGTCTTATGGCTTTGGGGTCGAAGCTGTTCAGGTGCCATTTTGTCCCAGACCTGGTGCTCCGGTACCGCTTGGGTGGCTGGAGTCGTTGAACATTTTTAGGGCCTTCCTCTGACACCACCTGGTATAAAGGTCCTGAATGGCGGGGAGTTCGCCCCCAGTGATGTACTGGGCTGTACACACTACTCTCTGTGGAGTCTTGCAGTCAGATGCTGAGCAGTTGCCATACAAAGCGGTGATTCAGCCAGTCAAGATGTTCTCAATGGTACAGCTGCAGAACATTTTGAGGATCTGAGGGCCCATGCCAAGTCTTTTCAGCCTCCTGAGGGGGAAGAGGCATTGCCATGCCCTCTTCATGACTGTGTTTGTGTGTATGGACCATGATAGGTCCTTAGTGATGTGGACACCGAAGAACTTGAAGTTCTCGACCCACTCCACTACAGCCCCGTAGATGTGAATGGGGGCATGTTCAACCTTCCGTTTCCTGTAGTCCATGATCAGCTCCTTTGTCTTGCACACGTTGAGGGAGGGGTTGTTGTCCTGGCACCACACTGCCAGGTCTTTGACCTCCTCCCTATAGACTGTCTCATCGTCATCGGTGATCAGGCCTACTGCCGTCGTGTCTTCCGCAAACTTATTGATGGTGTTGGAGTCATGCACGGCCATGTAGTTGTGGGTGAACAGGGAGTAGAGGAGGGTACTGAACACGCACCCCTGAGGGGCCCCTGTGTTTACCACCTGGGGGCGACCCGTCAGGAACTCCAGGATCCAGTTGCAGAGGGAGGTATTTAGCTTAGGGATGAGCTTGGAGGGCACTATGGTGTTGAACGCTGAGCTGTAGTCAATTAACAGCATTCTCATGTAGGTGTTCCTTTTGTCCAGTTGGTAAAGGGCAGTGTAGAGTGCAATAGAGATTGCATCATCTGTGGATCTGTTGGGGCGGTATGCAAATTGGAGTGGATCCAGGGTTTCTGGGAGGATGGTTTTGATGTGAGCCTTTCAAAGCATTTATGACTATACAGATGTGAGTGCTATGGGGCGGTAGTCATTTAGACAGGTTAACATGCCATTCTTTGGCACAGGGACTAAGGGGGTTTCCTTGAAACATGTAGGTACTACAGACTGGGTCAGAGAGAGGTTGAAAATGTCAGTGAAGAGAGCTGGTCAGCGCATGCTCTGAGTATTCATCCTGGTAATCCGTCTGGCACTGCGGCCTTGTGAATGATAACCTGTTTAAAGGTCTTACATCGGCTACGAAGAGCGTGATCATACAGTGCATTCGGAATGTTAAAACAAAAACAAACATGTTTATATATACAGTCCCTTCGGTAAGTATTCAGACCCCTTCACTTTTTACACATTTTGTTATGTTACAGCCTTATTCTAAAATTGATAAAATAAATGTTTTCCTCATCAATCTACACACAATACCCCACAATGACACAGCAAAAACAGGATTTGAGATTTTTTTGTGCAAATTTGTTACAAATAAAAAACAAAAATACCTTATCTACATAAGTATTCAGACCCTTTGCTATGAGACTCGAAATTGTGCTCAGGTGCATCCTCTTTCCATTGATCATCCTTGAGATGTTTCTACAACTTGATTGGAGTCCACCTGTTGTAAATTCAATTGATTGGACATGATTTGGAAAGGAACACACCTATCGATATAAGGTCCCACAGTTGACAGTGCATGTCAGAGCAAAAACCAAGCCATGAGGTCGAAGGAATTGTCCGTAGAGCTCCGAGACAGGATTATGTCGATGCACAAATCTGGGGAACATTTCTGCAGCATTGAAGATCTCCAAGAACACAGTGGTCTCCATTATTCTTGAATGGTAGAAGTTTAGAACCACCAAGACTCTTCCTAGAGTTGGTCTTCCGGCCAAACTGAGCAATTGGGGGAGAAGAGCTTTGGTCAGGGAGGTGACCTAGAACCCGATGGTCACTCTGACAGAGCTCCAGAATTCCTCTGTGGAGATGGGAGAACCTTCCAGAAGGACAACCATCTCTGCAAAACTCCACCAATGAGGCCTTTATGGAGAATGGCCAGACGGAAGCCACTCCTCAGTAAAAGGCACCTGACACCCCGCTTGGAATTTGCCAAAAGGCACCTAAAGGTAGGGCTGTTGCGGTGACCATATTTCTGCCACACAGGTGGTCACAAGTCATGACGGCAGTCAAATTCCACATGACCATTTAGTCATTAGTAGCCTACCAAACTGGTACTCAGCAGTCTATTGTCCCTCTATTCACTCTGACATCAATGCAAATGTAACCGAAAATCTAATCGACCACTTCATGAGAGCACTTGAGCTCATGTTGGGCAACATTTCTACATGCTATGAAATTGCGCGAGAAAACGGAGTGATGGCCTCTACTAAAAAGAGGAGACTCCCCTCAGCTTTCTCTAGGCTTACTATATTTATTTCTAAACGTTCCTAATATTAAGCACATTGCTTATATTTACAACAGGAGTATAGCCTACCTGGCTGGCATGTAAATGAACCACGCGAAATCTGTCCTTCATTCGCTATTTAAGTGCATAGATGACATGTATTTTTTCCCGCTGCCCCTTTTTCGATACAGTTGCATGATAATGGTCCATTCTAAATCAAAACTAATTTCACACATATATTATTTAGTATATGTAAAGACAGGATTAAATCAAGAATAGTCTGATGGGTGATAATATTAGCCTATCACTTGTGAATTATACAGTTGAAGTCGGAAGTTTACATACACTTAGGTTGGAGTCATTAAAAATCGTTTTTCAACCACTCCACAAATTTCTTGTTAAGAAGCTATAGTTTTGGCAAGTTAGTTAGGACATCTACTTCGTGCATGACACAATTAATTTCCCCAACAATTGTTTACAGACAAATTATTTAACTTATAATTCACTGTTCCACAATTACAGTGGGTCAGAAGTTTACATACACTAAGTTGACTGTGCCTTTAAACAGCTTGGAAAATTCCAGAAAATGATGTTATGGCTTTAGAAGCATCTGTTAGGCTAATTGACATAATTTGAGTCAATTGGAGGTGTACCTGTGGATGTATTTCAAGGCCTACCTTCAAACGCAGTGCCTCTTTGCTTGACATCATGGGAAAATCAAAAGAAATCAGCCAAGACCTCAGAAAACAAATGTAGACCTCCACAAGTCTGGTTCATCCTAGGGAGCAATTTCCAAACGCCTGAAGGTACCACGTTCATCTGTACAAACAATAGTACTCAAGTATAAACACCATGGGACCAGGCAGCCATCATACCACTCAGGAAGGAGATGCATTCTGTCTCCTAGAGATGAATGTACTTTGGTGCGAAAAGTGCAAATCAATCCCAAAACAACAGCAAAGGACCATGTGAAGATGCTGGAGGAAACAGGTACAAAAGTATCTATATCCACAGTAAATGAGTCCTATATCGACATAACCTGAAAAGGCCACTCAGCAAGGAAGAAGCCCCTGCTCCAAAACCGCCATAAAAAAGCCAGACTACAGTTTGCAACTGCACATGGGGAGAAAGATCATACGTTTTGGAGAAATGTCCTCTGGTCTGATGAAAGAAAAATAGAACTGTTTGGCCATAATGACCATTGTTATGTTTGTAGGAAAAAGGGGGAAGCTTGCAAGCTGAAGAACACCATCTTAACCGTGAAGCACGGGGGTGGCAGCATCATGTTGTGGGGGTGCTTTGCTGCAGGAGGGACTGGTGCACTTCACAAAATAGATGGCGTCATAAGGATGGAAAATGATGTGGATATATTGAAGCAACATCTCAAGACATCAGTCAGGAAGTTAAAGTTTGGTCGCAAATGGGTCTTCCAAATGGACAATTACCCCAAGCATATTTCCATAGTTGTGGCAAAATGGCTTAAGGACAACACAGTCAAGGTATTGGAGTGGCAATCACAAAGCCCTGACCTCGATCCTATAGAACATTTGTGGGCAGAACTGAAAAAGTGTGTGTGAGCAAAGAGGCCTACAAACCTGATTCAGTTACACCAGCTCTGTCAGGAAGAATGGGCCAAAATTCACCCAACTTATTGTGGGAAGCTTGTGGAAGGCTACCCGAAACGTTTGACCCAAGTTAAACAATTTAAAGGCAATGCTACCAAATACTAATTGAGTGTATGTAAAATTCTGACCCACTGGGAATGTGATGAAAGAAATAGAAGCTGAAATAAATAATTCGCTCTACTATTATTCTGACATTTCACATTCTTAAAATAAAGTTTTGATCCTAACTGACCTAATGACAGGGAAGTTTGGTTTTTAGAGTGAAGTACATCGGAAAAAAGCAAAAGAAAACTGCAAGACTGAATAGGAGAAAAAACAAGCAACAAACAAAGAAGATAGGCTTTTGAAAAATAACTATTTTTCATAAAATTGTAGTTATCTTAGCAAGCTGAATTGTTTACCAGTTGCTAAGCAGTTGCTAGGGACTCTTTTGGAAGAAGCTAGCTAGCTAACGAAGAACAACAAAGAATATCTAGTTAACAGAAGAAAAGAAAGAGAAAATCAGGACAGAAGAAAAAGGATATCAAAGTGAAACAGGTCTCTAAAGACACAGGAGACAATAATACAAGAAACAACACTTCTGTAGCTTGTCAACTATGTGTCTGTCTATCCCTGTTCTCTCCTCTCTGCACAGGCCATACAAACGCTTCACACCGCGTGGCCGCTGCCACTCTAACCTGGTGGTCCCAGCGCGCACGACCCACGTGGAGTTCCAGGTCTCCGGCAGCCTCTGGAACTGCCGGTCTGCAGCCAACAAGGCTGAGTTCATCTCAGCCTATGCTACCCTCCAGTCCCTAGACTTCCTGGCGCTGACGGAAACATGGATTACCACAGATAACACTGCTACTCCTACTGCTCTCTCTTCGTCTGCCCACGTGTTCTCGCATACCCCTAGAGCATCGAGCCAGCGGGGTGGTGGCACTGGAATCCTCATCTCTCCCAAGTGGACATTCTCTCTTTCTCCCCTGACCCATCTGTCTATCTCCTCATTTGAATTCCATGCTGTCACAGTTACCAGCCCTTTCAAGCTTAACATCCTTATCATTTATCGCCCTCCAGGTTCCCTTGGAGAGTTCATCAATGAGCTTGACGCCTTGATAAGTTCCTTTCCTGAGGATGGCTCACCTCTCACAGTTCTGGGTGACTTTAACCTCCCCACGTCTACCTTTGACTCATTCCTCTCTGCCTCCTTCTTTCCACTCCTCTCCTCTTTTGACCTCACCCTCTCACCTTCCCCCCCTACTCACAAGGCAGGCAATACGCTTGACCTCATCTTTACTAGATGCTGTTCTTCCACTAATCTCATTGCAACTCCCCTCCAAATCTCCGACCACTACCTTGTATCCTTTTCCCTCTTGCTCTCATCCAACACTTCTCACTCTGCCCCTACTCGGATGGTATTGCGCCGTCCCAACCTTCGCTCTCTCTCTCCCGCTACTCTCTCCTCTTCCATCCTATCATCTCTTCCCTCTGCTCAAACCTTCTCCAACCTATCTCCTGATTCTGCCTCCTCAACCCTCCTCTCCTCCCTTTCTGCATCCTTTGATTTTCTCTGTCCCCTATCCTCCAGGCCGGCTCGGTCCTCCCCTCCTGCTCCGTGGCTCGACGACTCACTACGAGCTCACAGAACAAGGCTCCGGGCAGCCGAGCGGAAATGGAGGAAAACTCGCCTCCCTGCGGACCTGGCATCCTTTCACTCACTCCTCTCTACATTCTCCTCTTCTGTCTCTGCTGCTAAAGCCACTTTCTACCACTCTAAATTCCAAGCATCTGCCTCTAACCCTAGGAAGCTCTTTGCTACCTTCTCCTCCCTCCTGAATCCTCCTCCCCCTCCCCCCCCCTCCTCCCTCTCTGCGGATGACTTCGTCAACCATTTTGAAAAGAAGGTTGACGATATCCGATCCTCGTTTGCTAAGTCAAACGACACCGCTGGTCCTGCTCACACTGCCCTACCCTGTGCTTTGACCTCTTTCTCCCCTCTCTCTCCAGATGAAATCTCGCGTCTTGTGACGGCCGGCCGCCCAACAACCTGCCCACTTGACCCTATCCCCTCCTCTCTTCTCCAGACCATTTCCGGAGACCTTCTCCCCTTCCTCACCTCGCTCATCAACTCATCCTTGACCGCTGGCTACGTCCCTTCCGTCTTCAAGAGAGCGAGAGTTGCACCCCTTCTGAAAAAACCTACACTCGATCCCTCCGATGTCAACAACTACAGACCAGTATCCCTTCTTTCTTTTCTCTCCAAAACTCTTGAACTTGCCGTCCTTGGCCAGCTCTCCTACTATCTCTCTCAGAATGACCTTCTTGATCCTAATCAGTCAGGTTTCAAGACTGGGCATTCAACTGAGACTGCTCTTCTCTGTGTCACGGAGGCTCTCCGCACTGCTAAAGCTAACTCTCTCTCCTCTGCTCTCATCCTTCTAGACCTATCTGCTGCCTTTGATACTGTGAACCATCAGATCCTCCTCTCCACCCTCTCCGAGTTGGGCATCTCCGGCGCGGCCCACGCTTGGATTGCGTCCTACCTGACAGGTCGCTCCTACCAGGTGGCGTGGCGAGAATCCGTCTCCGCACCATGCGCTCTCACCACTGGTGTCCCCCAGGGCTCTGTTCTAGGCCCTCTCCTATTCTCGCTATACACCAAGTCACTTGGCTCTGTCATATCCTCACATGGTCTCTCCTATCATTGCTATGCAGACGACACACAATTAATCTTCTCCTTTCCCCCTTCTGATAACCAGGCGGCGAATCGCATCTCTGCATGTCTGTCAGACATATCAGTGTGGATGACGGATCACCAGCTCAAGCTGAACCTCGGCAAGACGGAGCTGCTCTTCCTCCCGGGGAAGGACTGCCCGTTCCATGATCTCGCCATCACGGTTGACAACTCCCTTGTGTCCTCCTCCCAGAGTGCTAAGAACCTTGGCGTGATCCTGGACAACACCCTGTCGTTCTCCACTAACATCAAGGCGGTGACCCGATCCTGTAGGTTCATGCTCTACAACATTCGCAGAGTACGACCCTGCCTCACACAGGAAGCGGCGCAGGTCCTAATCCAGGCACTTGTCATCTCCCGTCTGGATTACTGCAACTCGCTGTTGGCTGGGCTCCTTGCCTGTGCCATTAAACCCCTACAACTCATCCAGAACGCCGCAGCCCGTCTGGTGTTCAACCTTCCCAAGTTCTCTCACGTCACCCCGCTCCTCCGCTCTCTCCACTGGCTTCCAGTTGAAGCTCGCATCCGCTACAAGACCATGGTGATTGCCTACGGAGCTGTGAAGGGAACGGCACCTCCATACCTTCAGGCTCTGATCAGGCCCTACACCCAAACAAGGGCACTGCGTTCATCCACCACTGGCCTGCTGGCCCCCCTACCTCTGAGGAAGCACAGTTCCCGCTCAGCCCAGTCAAAACTGTTCGCTGCTCTGGCACCCCAATGGTGGAACAAGCTCCCTCACGACGCCAGGACAGCGGAGTCAATCACCACCTTCCGGAGACACCTGAAACCCCACCTCTTTAAGGAATACCTAGGATAGGATAAAGTAATCCTTCTAACCCCCCCCCCCCCCCCCCTTAAAATATTTAGATGCACTATTGTAAAGTGGTTGTTCCACTGGATATCATAAGGTGAATGCACCATTTTGTAAGTCGCTCTGGATAAGAGCGTCTGCTAAATGACTTAAATGTAAATGTAAATGTAAGTTTTACTAGGATTAAATGTCAGGAATTGTGAAAAACTGAGTTTAAATGTATTTGGCTGAGGTGTATGTAAACTTCCGACTTCAACTGTATATTATCACTTATATTAAACCTCATGTAGCCTAGCTCTATTTTTTGATAAGGTTTGTATTACAACTGAAGTTGCCAAATAACTTCTTAAAATTAAGCACAATAATCAGCTTTACAAGGGGTGTAGAGCCTAACTGGCATTCATAAGCAGCGCATGAGTTTCAAGTTTGGGGAAGATCATTTTCACATAAAAATGCACTTTTATAATAAAAGCATTACATGCATATTTGCATTTGCGGTCACTTTTGATAATGGTGTTTTCTGCTAATGGAACGTTTGCCCTTATAGCCTACTACCATGTGTGCATTGCTGCACTTATAATGTGAAGAAATAGCCTAATAGTTTATCAACATTTTCAACTAAACGTTCTGATCTGTTGAGTCAGCCACATTATGTAATTTTTTTTTGCTGATGCTAGTGGTTGTATTAATTTGGGATCTATCTATTGGGGATAAAAAGCTAGTGCTTTTGCTGTACGTTAGGCCTTCTCATCTTGTTGGCTGACGAAAAGTAAATGTGGACAGTTCTTCCAATATCTTCAATATGCACCTCGGAATTGGATAAGGACCCGCGCAGTTGCGTCCCCGATGTGTCTGTCTTCATTTGTAGCCTGTGAGAAAGACCTGATCATGTGATGGAGAGCAATGTGAGTGAGAGCTGATTCGGAGCGCTCAGCACTCAGGGAGAGTAGCCGCAAAAAGCATGGATTTTTTTAGGGTGCATTACGGCCACACAAAGGGTATGCCACCATGAAATTCTATGAATGGTCAAGTGCTTGTCAAATTGTGAATGAATGACTGATGTAGTGTGTACAGCCTGCGCAAAAAACTAAGCAGATCTCATGCCTTTCAAACAACTTTTTTCAAATCTTTATTAGATTCGCATCATGCAGCCTTACAGTGTATTAAAAATCAAAACATGTAGCCCAACGTTTGTAGAACAATTAAAGTTACATGAATAACTCTAAATTAAGCATATAGAAATACCTATTTCTTTGTTAACCGCTCAACACAGAATAGCCGTATGTGTGCACCCCCTCAAATAGTTTGGAGAAAATGTCCTTACTATTTTATTCAGCTGTGTTCAGTTGTATTCTTCATACTATAAAATTCCACGGAATTCTAAGCAAACTTGTCGGCTAAATGAACTAGTGTAGTCCACAGCCATTTGGCATAGCCAGATCAGGACCTAAAATAAGGACAACTCAGAGTATGCTATTCTGTTCTTCTAAAATAGACTACATTTTCTTCATATCATGCTTCCTTTAGACCTGTCTAAAATGAATAATGGATTTATTGTGAAGGTGTAGGCTATATTACATGGATTTATTAGACTTTTTAAAATGTAGATGGTACAAAGGTCTGCATCAGTGGCTTTTAGTCTATGTGTGGAAGCCAGGAGATACTAAATGTGTTGATGTTAATTAACTTTTAATTACTGAGAGACCGACAGTTATTTGCTTGACAAACACCAGCTGACAAAATTTTGTGACCGCCACAGCCCTACCGAAAGGACTCTCAGACCATGAGAAACAAGATTCTCTGGTCTGATGAAACCAAGATTAAACTCTTAAACCTGAATGCCAAGTGTCAAGTCTGGGGGAAACCTGGAACCATTCCTATGGTCATGGTCATGGCAACATCATGCTGTGGGGATGTTTTTCAGCGGCAGGGTCTGGGAGACTGGTCAGGATTGACGGAAAGATGAACGGAGCAAAGTACAGAGAAATTCTTGATGAAAACCTGCTTCAGAGCCCTCAGGACCTCAGACTGGGGCGAATTTTCACCTTCCAACAGGACAACAACCCTAAGCACACAGCCAAGACAATGCAGGAGTGGCTTCGGGACAAGTCTCAATGTCCTTGATTGGCCCCCCAAATACAGGTGTGCCAAGCTTGTAGTGTCATACCCAAGAAGACTCAAAGCTGTAATTGCTGCCGAAGGTGCTTCAACACAGTACCGAGTAAAGTGTCTGAATACTTATGTAAATGTGATATATCCAGTTTTTATTCAAAATAAATGCAAAAATGTCTAAAAAACATATTTGCTTTGTCATTACGGGGTATTGTGTGTTGATTGATGAGGGGAAAAAACTATTTAATCCATTTTAGAATAATGCTGTAACCTAACAAAATGTTGAAAAAGTCAAGGGGTCTGAATACTTTCCGAATGCACCATTGTAATGTGTATGCTGGGAGTCGGGAAGCAAGTACAGGGAGTGCAAATTTTATAATAAATAGAACATAGTACAAAACAAGAAACACACGAAAAGCGTACAGACATGAAACAAAAACAGAGTCAATAACTCCTGGGAAAGAACCAAAGGGAGTGACAGATATAGGGGATGTAATCAGGAAGGTAATGTACAGTCGTCCGGAACAGCTGGTGCTCTCATGCATGGTTCAGTGTTTCTTGCCTCAAAATGAGCATTGAAGGCATTTAGCTCGTCCGGTAGGCTCGTGTTACTGGGCAGCTCTTTGCTTTCCCTTTGTAATCCGTGATAGTTTGCAAGCCCTGCCACATCCGACAAGCGTCAGAGCTGGTAGGATTCGATCTTAGTCCTTTATTGACACTTTGCCTCTTTGATGGTTCGTCGGAGGGTGTAGCAGGATTTCTTATAAGTGTTCGGATTAGTGTCCTGCTCCTTGAAAGCGGCAGCTCTAACCTTTAGCTCAGTGCGGATGTTGCCTGTAATCGATGTCTTCTGGTTGGTCAATGTGGGGACAACGTTGTTGATAGCACTTATTAAGGAAGCCGGTGACTGATGTGGTAAATTCCTCAATGCCATCGGATGAGTCCCGGAACATATTCCAGTCTGTGCTAGCATAACAGTAGTTTAGCAGCCGCTTCATCAGACCACTTCCATATTGAGCGCGGCACTGGTACACTGTTTGAGGATAGAGTTATGGTCTGATTTTCCAAATGTAGGCCGGGGGAGAGCTTTGTATGCATCTCTGTGTGTTGAGCAAAGGTGATGTAGAGTTTTTTTCCCTCTTGTTGCACAGGTGACATGCTGGTAGAAATTAGGTAAAACGGATTTCAATTTTCCTGCACTAAAATCACAGGCAGCTAGTTCTAATTGTAATTAGGTTAACCGAAAGATTATCTTCTGTTCTTCTCCAAATAAGGAGAATTCCAACGGTGGTTTTAGACCTGATATCCTGTATAATTATCAATACCATGACAATGTACACATCTGTAATTTAATACTTGTGCCATAAAAATGTTAATCGAAACATACTGTATGTATCTCTATGTCTTGCACTACCACTGCTCTGCTCTGTTCCTTGCTCTGCCATCTTGAGAAATCCATGTCCAGGTTGGTAGTTGCAGCACCTCCATAGACAGACAGAGTAATGATGTCCTACAGAAGAGCCTTTCCGAATCTAAGGGCTGTCACCCTCTATGATCCTCACAGCCCATGAATGTCAATCAGCTGTCCCTCTGCATGGCCTCTTCTCTCACCTATCATTGTCTCTCTCTCTCTCTCTCTCTCCCTCTCTCTCTCTGTCTCACTGTGTGTGTGTGTGTGTGTGTGTGTGTGTGTGTGTGTGTGTGTGTGTGTGTGTGTGTGTGTGTGTGTGTGTGTGTGTGTGTGTGTGTGTGTGTGTGTGTGTGTGTGTGTGTGTGTGTTCTGCAGGTCTGGCTAAGCCCATGGGGCTGGTGGAGGGGCCTGGAGGTCTGGGCCAGGGAGGAGCAGCTGCTACTCTGGGGGACGACAGCCATGTTGACGGGGAGGGGAAGTACGAGGACTATGGCTACAACGCCCAGCTCAGTGACCGCATCTCCCTGGACCGCAGCATCCCCGACTACAGACCCAAAAAGTAGGATTCATTTTATTCATTTATTTATGTTTTATTTATTTATTTGTGCTAAGAAAAAATAATACTGTTGCTACATCTGTCTCTAACTAAGGTGTGTGAATAGAGGAGCAAACTGAGCGTATTTATTATTTATTATTTCAGAGAAGTATAAGTGAAACAGACAACAGAGTTTCAATTAAGTAAATCGTGCAGGTTAGGTTTGTCTCCCTAGCTAGGCCACTGCAGGCTGCATCAGCATCCAGGACAGCTCAAAGCACAAACAGGACCGGCGGCATACAAAGGAAATTGCATAAAACACGAGTAAGCCTTACATGAAATACATTGTGCCAGACAGTCAGAGATGATGTTGATAGTGGGGCGGCAGGCTAGTTCATAATGCAGTAAAAGAAAGAAGTCCAGCAGTATTTCTTATAAAAGAGACCGTGGATACCCCATTGGGAATATTAATGGTATTTTTCAAATAAATTTCATATTTAGAATGTAGGACTACATCTCCGATACAATGACTGGGAGCGGATAATAAGGCCTGCCACTGGCGTTTAGATCAGCCTGTGTCAAAGAACAAAAACAGACAGACAGAGAGAGACTCAGGGAGGAAATCTGACAGCCAGAGCCTTCTTTGGGTTTTGCCAGCGATAACAATTCATTTAATCCACACAGCTTTGTTCTACCCTATCCCTTTCTTTCACGCTGAAAAATCAACGAAAGGAGAGAGAGAGTGAAAAGAAAAGTTACTTATTAATAATACCAGCTGAAAACTGCTTGGTGGAAAATAGGATTTTAGGAAATGGTTCTTTATGAAGAGGATAATGTCTACAGAAAGTCAGTGTTAGCGGTTTGATAATGTCTACAGGAAGTCAGTGTTAGTGGTTTGATATAAGGTCTAAAAGAAGTCAGTGTTAGCGGTTTGATAACGTCTACAGGAAGTCAGTGTTAGTGGTTTGGCTAAACCGGTTGTTGTTTACTCTCTAGTGGTAGATATTCATGCAGTCAGTCCTGTGTTTTGACACTCGGCTCTACATTATGTATACCCTGTGGAAATAATGATACATGCAGGTCCATGCTGTGTGTCTGTGTCTGTGTCTGTGTGTGTGTGTGTGTGTGTGTGTGTGTGTGTGTGTGTGTGTGTGTGTGTGTGTGTGTGTGTGGGTGTGTGTGTGTGTGTGTGTGTGTGTGTGTGTGTGTGTGTGTGTGTGTGTGTGTGTGTGTGTGTGTGTGTGTGTGTGCGCGTGCGTGCGCAATGGTGTGCATGTTTGTGTGTATCTGTCCTGGCATTAGTACTGAACGACCTGCCTCTATTTTAAATTAACACAATTGTTCACTCTTCCATTAACAAACCTATGCTCAGCAAGGTAGCCCATATTGAGATGTAAACAGATCATTCCAGAGGGTGAAACCCTCCCCAAAGCAAAGCAGTTCATAATAGCCATACTGTAGACACCCTGTTTGATGAAGATACAGTGAGCCTCATATGCATAAAGGGAATCAATATGTTTAGCTTAAAGTATTCTTGTCTTACGGTGCTGCATAATATTGGTACAAAAGCTAAAGAACATACACATCCAGGTACTTTCCACTGGTGCTGGAGTTGTAGGAAAACTCATGGAAAACAGAAAGGAAAACTCCGCACACTGCTGCTCATGCTCCCAGGTGATATTTATTTACAACATTTCGACCCTTAGGTCTTCATCAGGCATCCATATCCCAGGTGGGAGTGGAAGGTCCTATACATAGGGGCATTACTCATTGACATCACTTCCAGAAACAGGAGGTGAAAAAATTATATTGGACCACGACTGGAATTAAATTAAAACAAACATTGTCCCTGTACCTTGAATGACCTTGTTGGGGTAGTTAATTAGACAAGTAGCAAGATGTCTACTGAGCGAAACAAGACAGATACTTTAATTGTAATCAAAACCTGGGTTAGGGCTATTTTCATATTATGTGAGTTTATGGTATTGCAGATTGGACTGAATTGAGCTGTGCAGAAACAATGTAAGACACACCTTCAATACACTGATAGCATTTCCACCCTACTGATCCAAGCCAAGCCCATCTGTACTGCATTGGCCTGCTTATGCATTCTCCTTGGTTTCTGAAACATTGCTCGAAAGAACAATGTGAAAAGAAAATACCCTAGCCAACACAGTATAGGATTGGGGTCGGTAGGATAGTGTGGAAAGGCTAACACAAGACAACTCTGGTCTAGTACCGTAATTGCACAGGAGTCATTGAGCAGAGAGGTGTTTGATGACCACAGGGAGGCTGGGGGGATGATTGAATGATCTCTACATCCTCACTCCTCCCTCTGTCTCTGTATCCATTGGATGTGATCTAGATTTTCTCCTTTTGTAGGATTTTAAGACCTACCGCCGATCTATTCATATTAATTACATGCCACTAACAGCTCATGGTCAAATTAGGATTTATCAAGAGCGACCATTTCCAGGGACAAACCCTATTATCCCTATTCAGTGGTCTGAGCTTTATGATGGCAATCCTTCCAGCTGTGACATTTTCTAATGGTGATCCAGAGGAAGTTAACTAGAGGCTTTATTATCCCAACCAGGAGCTGCTGGGTGGCCTGTAGCACAATGCTTCAATAATACGTCTTAAAGAAGAATGGTAAATAATATTTACATCATTTAGTAGACACTCTTATCCAGTGTGACTTACAGTACATTCATACTGGTCTCCCTGTGGGAATCAAACCCACAACCCTGGCATTAGCAAGTGCCATGCTCTACCAACTGAGCTACAGGGGACCACAATGTACTAGCTAGCACCTGAGCTTCACAGAGGGCAGAAAAGAATAGCGTTTGAACGAGAAAGAAAATGAAAAACATTTCTAGCCTATACCTCACAGTCAATATGAAAATGCAATTTCCTTGCTGTTAGCTCTCTGTTGCTCTCTAGTTTCCCTCTTTACTCCCTGATCATTCCAGATGAGACATTATACAATATTTTCTATTTCAATTAATCTGTATCATTTGTAATCAAGACATGTCACGATATTGATTTTCACACCTGGATTGGGCAATAATGGCGCCGGAGGAGATAGCTGCCGTTTTACAGTCCCCTAACCAATTGTGCTATTGTGTGTTTTTTCACGTTATTTGTAACTTATTTTGTACATAATGTTTCTGCCACCGTCTCTTATGACCAAAAAGAGCTTCTAGATATCAGGACAGCATTTACTCACCCCGTACCGAAGAAGATTTTTTCTTTAACGAGTCGGACGCTAAGGATTTACTTTAGACATCTGCCAATGCCCTCATCCTAGGCATTTGCAGGAGAAAGAGACAGAGATATCGGGGATATAGGTCTGGGTGCCTTGTAGATGAAATAGACAAACTTTGAGCACGTACAGTGTATCCTACCAATGGGACATTAAAAACTGTAATATCTTATGTTTCACCGAGTCGTGGCTGAACGACGTCATGAATAACATACAGCTGGCGGGTTTTACACTTTTTTCGGTAGGATAGAACAGCAGCCTCTGGTAAAACAAGGGGTGGCGGTCTGTGTATATTTGTAAACAACAGCTGGTCTCAAGGTTTTGCTCGCCTGAGGTAGTGTATCTCAAGATAAGCCGTAGACCACACTATTTACCAGGAGAGTTTTTATCTATATTCTTCGTAGCTGTCTATTTACCACCACAAACCGATGCTGGCACTAGGACCGCATTCAATGAGCTGTGTATGGCCATAAGCAAACAAGAAAATGCTCATCCAGAGGCGGCGTGCCTAGTCATTTCTACCAGCATGTTAAATGTGCAACCAGAGGGGAAAAAAATATAGACCACCTTTACTACATTTACATTTATATTTAAGTCATTTAGCAGACGCTCTTATCCAGAGCGACTTACAAATTGGTGCATTCACCTTATGATATCCAGTGGAACAACCACTTTACAATAGTGAATCTAAATCTTTTAGGGGGGGGGGGGGGGGATTAGAAGGATTACTTTATCCTATCCTAGGTATTCCTTAAAGAGGTGGGGTTTCAGGTGTCTCCGGAAGGTGGTGATTGACTCCGCTGTCCTGGCGTCGTGAGGGAGCTTGTTCCACCATAGGGGTGCCAGAGCAGCGAACAGTTTTGACTGGGCTGAGCGGGAACTGTGCTTCCTCAGAAGTAGGGGGGCCAAGCAAAGACGCGTACAAAGCTCTCCCTCGCCCTCCATTTGGCAGATTGGACCATAATTCTATCCTCCTGATTCCTGCTTACAAGCAAAAACTAAAGTAGGAAGCACCAGTGACTCGGTCTATAAAAAAATTGTCAGATGAAGCAGATGCTAAGCTACAGGACTGTTTTGCTTGCTCAGACTGGAATATGTTCTGGGATTCTTCCGATGGCATTGAGGAGTACACCACATCAGTCACTGGCTTCATCAACAAGTGCATCGATGACGTCGTCCCGACAGTGACTGTACGTACATACCCCAACTAGAAGCCATTGATTACAGGCAATATCCGCACTGAGCTAAAGGGTAGAGCAGCCGCTTTCAAGGAGCGGGACTCTAACCCGGAAGCTTATAAGAAATCCCGCTATTCCCCTGACGAACCATCAAACAGGCAAAGCATCAATACAGGACTAAGATTGAATACTACACCGGCTCCGACACTCGTCGGATGTAGCAGGGCTTGCAAACTATTACAGACTACAAAGGGAAGCACAGCCGTGAGCTGCCCAGTGACACAAGCCTACCAGACGAGCTAAATAACGTCTATGCTCGCTTGAAGGCAAGTAACACTGAAACATGCATGAGAGCATCAGCTGTTCTGGACGACTGTGTGATCACGCTCTCCAGAGTCAATGTAATTGAATGATCTCTACATCCTCACTCCTCATCCCCTCCGTTTCAGACATTTAAACAGGTCAACATTCACAAGGTCGCAGGGCCAGACGGATTACCAGAACGTGTACTCTGAGCATGCGATGACCAACTGGCAAGTGTCTTCACTGACATTTTCAACCTGTCCGTGAATACCAACATGTTTCAAGCAGACTACCATAGTCCCTGTTCCCAAGAACACTAAGGTAACCTGCCTAAATGGCTACCGACCCGTAGTACTCACGTCTGTAGCCATGAAGTGCTTTGAAAAGCTGGACATGGCTCACATCAACACCATTATCCCAGAAACCCCAGACCCATTCCAATTTGCATACCTCTCCAACAGATATCCACAGATGATGCAATCTCTATTGCACTCTACACTGCCCTTTCCCACCTGGACAAAAGGAACGCCTATGTGAGAATGCTATTCATTGACTACAGCTCAGCGTTCAACACCATAGTCCCCCGTCACCTAAGCTAATGACCCTGGGACTAAACACCTCCCTCTGCAACTGGATCCTGGACTTCCTGACATGCCGCCTCCAGGTGGTAAAGGTAGATTTTGCCACGCTGATCCTCAACACGGGGGCAACTTAGGGGTGTGTGCTCTGTCCCCTCCTGTACTCCCTGTTCAGTCATGACTGCATGGCCAGGCACAACTGCAACACCATCATTAAGTTGGTAGGCCTGATCACCGACAACGATGAGACAGCCTATAGGGAGTAGGTCAAAGACGTGGACGTGTGGTGACAGGACAACAACCTCTCCCTCAATGTGATCAAGACAAAGGAGATGATTGTGAACTACAGGGAAAGGAGAACCGAGCACGCTCGCATTAACTACGACGGGGCTGTAGTGGAGCAGGTTGAGAGCTTCAAGTTTCTTGGTGTCCACATCACCAACAAACTATCATGGTCCAAACACCCCAAGACAGTCGTGAAAAGGTCACGACAAAGCCTATTCAGGAGACTGAAAAGATTTGGCATGGGTCCTCAAATCCTCAAAACTTTCTACAGCTGCACCATCGAGAGCATCCTCACTGGTTGCATCACTGCCTGGTATGGCAACTGCTCGGCCTCCGATCGCGAAGGCACTACAGAGGGTAGTGCGTACGGCCCAGTACATCACTGGGGCCAAGCTTCCTGCCATCCAGGACCTCTATACCAGGCGGTGTCAGAGGAAGGCCCTAAATATTGTCAAAGACTCCAGCCACCCTGGTCATAGACTGTTCTCTCTGCAACCGCACGGCAAGCAGTACCGGAGCGCCAAGTCTTGGTCCAAAGGGCTTCTAAACAGCTTCTACCCCCAAGGCATAAGACTCCTGAACAGCTAATTAAATGACTACCCAGACTTTTTGCATTGCCCCTCCCCCCTTATTTTTACGCTGCTGCCACTTTCTGTTTATTGTCTATGCATAGTGACTTTAACTCTACCAACATGTATATACACTGCTCAAAAAAATAAAGGGAACACTTAAACAACACAATGTAACTCCAAGTCAATCACACTTCTGTGAAATCAAACTGTCCACTTAGGAAGCAACACTGATTGACAATAAATTTCACATGCTGTTGTGCAAATGGAATAGACAACAGGTGGAAATTATAGGCAATTAGCAAGACACCCCCAATAAAGGAGTGGTTCTGCAGGCAGGGACCACAGACCACTTCTCAGTTCCTATGCTTCCTGGCTGATGTTTTGGTCACTTTTGAATGCTGGCGGTGCTTTCACTCTAGTGGTAGCATGAGACGGAGTCTACAACCCACACAAGTGGCTCAGGTAGTGCAGCTCATCCAGGATGGCACATCAATGCGAGCTATGGCAAGAAGCTTTGCTGTGTCTGTCAGCGTAGTGAACAGAGCATGGAGGCGCTACCAGGAGACAGGCCAGTACATCAGGAGACGTGGAGGAGGCCGTAGGAGGGCAACAACCCAGCAGCAGGACCGCTACCTCCGCCTTTGTGCAAGGAGGAGCAGGAGAAGCACTGCCAGAGCCCTGCAAAATGACCTCCAGCAGGCCACAAATGTGCATGTGTCTGCTCAAACGGTCAGAAACAGACTCCATGAGGGTGGTATGAGGGCCCGACGTCCACAGGTGGGGGTTGTGCTTACAGCCCAACACCGTGCAGGACGTTTGGCATTTGCCAGAGAACACCAAGATTGGCAAATTCGCCACTGGCGCCCTGTGCTCTTCACAGATGAAAGCAGGTTCACACTGAGCATGTGACAGACGTGACAGAGTCTGGAGACGCCGTGGAGAACGTTCTGCTGCCTGCAACATCCTCCAGCATGACCGGTTTGGCGGTGGGTCAGTCATGGTGTGGGGTGGCATTTCTTTGGGGGCCCTCCATGTGCTCGCCAGAGGTATCCTGACTGCCATTAGGTACGCGAGATGAGATCCTCAGACCCCTTGTGAGACCATATGCTGGTGCGGTTGGCCCTGAGTTCCTCCTAATGCAAGACAATGCTAGACCTCATGTGGCTGGAGTGTGTCAGCAGTTCCTGCAAGAGCAAGGCATTGATGCTATGGACTGGCCCGCCCGTTTCCCAGACCTGAATCCAATTGAGCACATCTGGGACATCATGTCTCGCTCCATCCACCAACGTCACGTTGCACCACAGACTGTCCAGGAGTTGGCGGATGCTTTAGTCCAGGTCTGGGAGGAGATCCCTCAGGAGACCATCCGCCACCTCATCAGGAGCATGCCCAGGCGTTGTAGGGAGGTCATACAGGCACGTGGAGGCCACACACACTACTGAGCCTCATTTTGACTCGTTTTAAGGACATTACATCAAAGTTGGATCAGCCTGTAGTGTGGTTTCCACTTTAATTTTGAGTGTGACTCCAAATCCAGACCTCCATGGGTTGATAAATTGGATTTCCATTGATTATTTTTGTGTGATTTTGTTGTCAGCACATTCAACTATGTAAAGAAAAAAGTATTTAATAAGATTATTTCTTTCATTCAGATCTAGGATGTGTTGTTTAAGTGTTCCCTTTATTTTTGTTGAGCAGTATATTACCTCAATTACCTCAACTAACCGGTGCCCCCGCACATTGACTCTGTACCGGTACCCCTTGTATATGCCTCGCTATTTTTATTTTACTGCTGCTCTTTCATTATTTGTTACTTTTATTAAAAAAAATTTACTTATCTATTTTTTACTGAACACTTATTTTTCTTAAAACTGCATTGTTGGTTAAGGGCTTGTAAGTAAGCATTTCACTGTAAGGTCTACACCTGTTGTATTCAGCGCATGTGACAAATACAATTTGATTTGATTTGATTGCTCCAGTATTCATTGAGATCAATGTTGGTACATTTATCAAAGCAATGCAACAGATGTGGTTGGTTCCCCAAAGACGTCCTTCTTCAGTATCTGTGACTAGGAGACTATAACTAGACTATAAATCAACTGGAAGGGCACGTGGATGTGCGCTACCTCATTTCTTAAGCCTCTGATACCTGGGAATGGGATCGCAAGGTCACCACAGTGGTCAATGGTAAGTAAAATGCTTTCAGCTTGTATGTTTCTCCCCCGAAAGCTGAGTTTATCTCCTCAACAGGGCAGTGAAATGACAAGGTAAACAATTGTCTTTCTGAGAACAGACTTTCTATAGGGGGAGAGTTGCTTTCACATTTCCTGTGCAGCACAGGTTATCTCAGGTTAATGTGAAATTTCATAGCGAATAACATGGCTGTGAAAACCAGACGGGCCGGCCGGCCGGCACAGTGTCGCAGACCGAGGAGGGAGTGTGATGGGAATAAGTCTTAATCTGCCGCTCTGTTTCTGTCACAGCTCGTTCCAGGTCAAATTATGAGAGCCTGCCAGTGAGTTTAGTTTCATTACAAACAGATGAGTCGATCGCTCATCCTGTTATGGACCTACAAGCCTCCCCGTTGCTGCAGACAGGTACACATTTAAGGTTGAACGATGGCCTAAATTGGACTCAGTAACTAGGGCATTGGAACTACAATATCACTTAACAACCTCGACACTGAATTTGGCCATAGACACAACTCAATTGAAGTGATCTGGTGCATTGCCCCATCTCCTTCTGTCTTTCATTATTATGGAAACTATTAAACATATGCTAGCTAACAACTAGCCAGGAACAATCGAACTAAGCCCAAATAAAACATACCTCATTCGATTTGGTATGGTTGTCAGCTTGTGGTTGTGTCCCCACTAAAGAAAAACCATTGCACAAAGATTCACCTGTATTCATTGCCAGATATGACTTGTGTTTATAATGCCTGTATGGCTGATTTGAAAGAGGCAGTAGAAAAGCTGTCACAGAGAATAAAAGAAACTTGAAGAGAGAGAAAAGGAAGGACCCCATGATGGGTCGCCTGATTTGAAAATGGGGTCGCGAGAAACTCCTACATTTTAAAAAATGTGCTTGTTTCATAGAACCGGGGTTACGTCAGTAACCTCCGGCAGCTGCTAGATCTGGTTGTAAAAACGGAGGTTTCTGTTTTCTTCCTACAAATGTGGCTCTATCTTTTTAACGGTTTAAGCTACAAAATATTATGACCCCATCACTGAAAGATAAGACTCTCAAGAGCATGTATGTGTCTTCTGTTTCCCTCTACAATACCCACAAGCCTCATTAGAACAGAGTGGACAAGACCAGGCACTAAATCAGGCTGTGGGAATAAGAACATCATCAATGATGATGTTTTTTTTTACACAGAGGATCATACAAAAGTATTGCCTGATGATCTTCTGAACTTCCCAATACCTTCCTGATGCATTTCAGTCACTTCAAACCATACTTACTTCAGATTGAAATCCTGTCAAAACTACTGTCAGACTGATTTGTAATAGACTGTTATAGCCCCAATTAAAATATTGGCCTTAGATTACATCACTTTTTTACATGGTGGGGTCACACATTTTTTTATATCAAAATGGGGTCGCCGGGCCAAAAAAGTTTGGAACCCCTTATTTATAGTATGACCGATTGAGACAACATCTTCAGATTCTAATTTAACGGTATAATATTATGTGATATATCAGATCATTTAATGGTATAATTTACCATGAATAAACACCCTGACAGTCTCTCCTCTCCATATCATTGTCAATTTCACTCCAGTCAAACACACACACACACACACACACACACACACACACACACACACACACACACACACACACACACACACACACACACACACACACACACACGGACTCTGACTGCACTGAGTGACTGCACAATCCCCACAAGCTTCAATCGGTAGAGAGGACAGAACAAAGCCATGCTGAGTTCCATCTGGTGCACACACACACGCAGCCACACACATACACACATTACCTCCCGGACAACCCCACTGTCACTAGGCACACAACCCTGACTCAGTGCGCACGGCGCTTTTACGTGTCACTACACCTGAACTCATGCTTTTCAACGTCAGCATTTCAAATGCCAGAATGCACAGAGCCAGGATGCCCTGTTATCTCACCAGATAAGCCAACCTGGGCTCAGGGCAATTTGTAGGATTTTATACATACAATGTTCCCTCTATTTTGTATGATATATTATGTTAAGTTAGTTTACATTATGAATGGAATAGCGGTCGTACAATATAATATCATACGTCTTACCCGGTCGTGCAATAGCATACTGGTCAGACTCAGAAGGCGAGCACACCATCCACCGCTTCCGAGCATATTACTCGCCAATGTCCAATCTCTAGATAACAAGGTGGACGAAATTAGGGCACGAGTTGCCTTCCAGAGAGACATCAGAGATTGTAACATTCTCTGTTTCACGGAAACATGGCTCACTCGGGATATGTTGTCAGAGACAAACATCCCGACAGAAACAAACATCTCTCTGGTAAGAAGAAGGGCGGGGGTGTATGCCTTATGATTAATGACTCATGGTGTAATCACAACAACATACAGGAACTCAAGTCCTTTTGTTCACCCAACCTAGAATTCCTTACAATCAAATGCCGACCACATTATCTTCCAAGAGAATTCTCTTCGATTATAGTCATAGCCGTGTATATCCCCCTCCAAGCAGATCCCTCGTCGGCCCTGAAAGAACTTCACGGGACACTATGTAAACTGGAAACCATACATCCTGAGGCTGCATTAATTGTAGCTGGGGATTTTAACAAAGCTAACCTAAGAACCATACTTCCTAAATTCTATCAGAACATCAAATGCGCGATAAGAGCTGGTAGCTTTCTGGATCATTGCTACTCGAACTTCCGCAATGCATATAAAGCCCTCCTCCGCTCCGTGCCTTTGGCAAATCTGACCATGACTCCATTTTGTTCCTTCCAGCCTATAGACAGAAACTAAAACAAGAAACGCCCGTGCTCAGGTCAATACAACGCTGGTCTGACCAATCGGATTCCATGCTTCAAGATTGCTTCGATCATGTGGACGCGTGGATATGTTCCGGATAGCCTCAGACAATAACATTGACATACACGCTGACTCGGTGAGCGAGTTTATTAGCAAGTGCATCGGAGATGTCGTTCCCTCTGTGACCATTAAAACCTTCCTTAACGCTGCGTCCCACCTAGTCAACAGCCAGTGGAATCTGACTATTTTACACCATTTTAAAGACAAGACTCTCGTTAATCTAACCACATTGTCCGATTTCAAAAAGGCTTTACAGCGAAAGCAAAATATTAGATTATGTCAGACAGAGTACCCTACCAAAAATAATCACACAGGCATTTTCAAAGCAAGCATATATGTCACAAAAACCAAAACCACAGCTAAATGCAGCACTAACCTTTGATGATATTCATCAGATGACAGTCCTAGGACATTGTGTTATACAATACATGGATGTTTTGTTCAATCAAGTTCATATTTATATCAAAAACCAGCTTTTTACATTACCATGTGATGTTCAGAACTAGCATACCCACCGCAAACTTCCGGTGAATTTACTAAATTACTCACGATTAACGTTCACAAAAAACATAACAATTATTTAAAGAATTATAGACACAGAACTCCTTTATGCAATCGCGGTGTCAGATTTTGAAATAGCTTTTTGGCGAAAGCACATTTGGCAATATTCTGAGTAGATAGCCCGGCCATCATGGCTAGCTAATTTGACACCCACCAAGTTTGGCCCTCACCAAACTCAGATTTACTCTAAGAAAAATTTGATTACATTTGCTGTTCTTCGTCAGAATGCACTCCCAGGACTTCTACTTCAACAACAAATGTTCTTTTGGTTCCAAATAATCCATAGTTATATCCAAATACCGCCGTTTTGTTCATGCGCTCAGGTAACTATCCGAAGGGTGACGCGTGAGCGCATTTCGTGACAACATTTTTTTAAATATTCCATTACCGTCCTTCGAAGCATGTCAAACGCTGTTTAAAATCAATTTTTATGCGATTTTTCTCGTAAAATAGCAATAATATTCCAACCGGGCGACGTTGTATTCATTCAAAGGCTGAAAGAAAAACATGGAGAATTCTCATGAAAGCGCATTTCCAGTGTCACTGTCCTCAGCCTGACCAGTAACAAACAGAGCTGCTGTACTTCGCCCAGAGACTGCAGACATCTCATTACACTATCTGGCGCCTTCTGAGAGCCAATGGAAGCCTTAGAAAATGTCATGTTACAGCACAGATGCTGTATTTTCGATAGAGAGGCTACAGAAGGACTATAAATTGTCAGACAGGGCACTTCCTGTATGGAATCTTCTCAGGTTTTGGCCTGCCATATGAGTTATGTTATACTCACAGACACCATTCAAACAGATTTAGAAACTTTAGAGTGTTTTCTATCCAAATCTACTAATTATATGCATATTCTCGTTTCTGGGCAAGAGTAGTAACCAGTTTAAATCGGGTACGTTTTTTATCCGGCCGTGCAAATACTGCCCTCTAGCCCCAACAGGCTAACCAGAAATCGTAGATCGATGGCAGCATTCGCGCGAAACTGAAAGTGCGAACCACCACTTTTAATCATGGCAATGCGACCGGAAACACGACTGAATATAAACTGTGCAGCTATTCCCTCCGCAAGGCAATCAAACAAGCAAACCGTCAGTATAGAGACGAAGTAGAGTCGCAATTCAAGGGCTCAAACACGAGACATATGTGGTAGTGTCTCAAGTAAATTACGGATTACAAAAAGAAAACCAAGACAAATTAAACAACTTCTTCGCTCGCTTTGAGGACAATACAGTGCCACTGACATGGCGTGCTACCAAAGCCTGTGGGCTCTCCTTCTCCGTGGCCAGCATGAGTAAAACATTTAAATGTGTTAACCCTCGCAAGGCTGCTGGTCCAGACGGCATCCCTAGCCGCGTCCTCAGAGCATGCGCAGACCAGCTGGCTTGTCACGTCCTGACCAGCAGAGGGAGTAATTGTATTAGTTTTGGTCGGGACGTGGCAGAGGGTTTGTGTTTTTGTATGTATTTCTACGTTCTGTCTAGTTTCGGTTTTCTATGTTTAGGTTTGGGTGTTGGACTCTCCTACAGTACCCGGCAGGTGTTTCTAGTTGCCTCTGATTGAGAGTCCTATAATTAGGTGTGTGTTTGGTTTGGGTTTTGTGGGTAGTTGTCTTTTGCACTGCTAGTTGTAGCCTGTAAAACTGTCGTCTGCTGTTCTTTGTTTTTTTGTTTTTTTCGTGGTCTCTTTATTGAATAAATATAAAGATGAGCATCGACATTCCCGCTGCGTATTGGTCCTCCCTTCAACACAACGACAACTGTGACATGGCTGGTGTGTTTATGGACATATTCAACCAATCCCTATCCCAGTCTGTTGTCCCCACATGCTTTAAGATGGCCACCATTGTTCCTGTTCCCAAGAAAGCTAACGTAACTGAAATAAATGACTATCGCCCCATTGCACTCACTTCTGTCATCATGAAGTGCTTTGAGAGACTAGTCAAGGACCATATCACCTCCACCCTACCTGATACCCTAGACCCACTCCAATTTGCTTACCGCCCCAATAGGTCCACTGACGATGCAATCGCCATCACACTGCACACTGTCCTATCCCATCTGGACAAGAGGAATACCTATGTAAGAATGCTGTTCATTGACTACAGCTCAGTATTTAACACCATAGTACCCTCCAAAGTCGTCATTAAGCTTGAGACCCTGGGTCTCGATCCCGCCCTCTGCAACTGGGTGGTGAAGGTAGGAAACAACATCTCCACTTCGCTGATCCTCAACACTGGGGCCCGACGAGGGTGCTTTCACAGCCCTCTCCTGTACTCCCTGTTCACCCATGACTGTGTGGCCATGCACGCTTCCAACTCAATCATCAAGTTTGCAGACGACACTACAGTAGTAGGCCTGATTACCAACAACGATGAGACGGCCTACAGGGAGGAGGTGAGGGCCCTCGGAGTGTGGTATCAGGAAAATAACCTCTCACTCAATATCAACAAAACAATGGAGATGATCGTGGACTTCAGGAAACAGCAGAGGGAGCACCCCCTATCCACATCGAAGGGACAGCAGTGGAGGAGGTGGAAAGTTTTAATTTCCTTGGCATACACATCACAGACAAACTAAAATGGTCCTCTCACACAGACAGTGGTGTGAAGAAGGCGCAACAGCGCCTCTTCAACCTCAGGAGGCTGAAGAAATTTGGCATGTCATCTAAAACACTCCTAAACTTTTACAGATGCACAAACGAGAGCATCCTGTCGGGCTGTATCGCCGCCTGGTATGGCAATTGTACTGCCCTCAACCGCAAGGCTCTCCAGAGCGTAGTGCGGTCTGCACAACGCATCACCAGGGGCAAACTACCTGCCCTCCAGGACACCTACAGTACCCGATGTCACAGGAAGGTGAAAAAGATCATCAAGGATAACAACCACCCGTCGGACATAGAGTATTATACGTATGTCTCTGAGACCAGGCTTCTTGTTGCATTGTAACAACAAAGGAGAATTTACGGGGTGAATTTACATTGGGGGTTAGGAGAACTAACAACAAAGGTTAGGATGATTTACGTTAAAGGTTAGGATAACTAAAACGACAAAGTTTGACGTAGCAGGTTAGGTGAAAAGTTAGAATAAGGGTTAGCTAAAATGCTACAGTTGTCTCTGACGCGACTCGAACACGCAACCTTTGGATTGCTAGGGAGTCATGGTATATACACATCCTCCCCGACCAACATCACTGCTTTTGTTTCTGTCTAAAGTATCTAGACCATTAGTACATATTATATGTCTTGGAGGTGCAGAAAAATATGCGTAGTATGCTTCGTATGGCTCTGAGGCCAGGCTGATTGAGTATAATGTGTACTGCAGAGTACATGTTATTAAAGGAATATTTTTGTTTGTGCACTCTGCTCTCATCTACTCAGAGCAAGAGAGAGTGAACATGAAGAAGCCCATTAGAGGGAAAATATTTAGTAGTCAATTTAAGTTTCAATCAATTTGTTGTGATGAGGTTTTGCCTACACCGCCTCATACACATTTAATTTCAACTAAACATGAGAAATGTTCAAAAATGTAAACATCTCATTATGGCTAGTACCCTCATTATCACCAGATTACGCCAGAAAAATAGAAGATGATAAAACACAGCACTGTTGTGCATAACAAGCAAGGGAAGCGTAAAGAGATTTGCAGTTGAAATATAATTAGGATGCTGGTGGGGGATGGTTTACAAGATGATCATGTGTACCAGTGGTTGCCATAGGAATCAGTTTCAGTGTGACCAGCTTTACCTCTAGATGCCTGGAAAGTATGACGCTACTGTGAAACCCCTAGGTAAATGCAATGGGAGGAGTCCAACCGGCTTTGATAATGAACAGCATCTATAATGAAAGTGCTACTGTCTGGTACCTGTTTGTGTGCTTGTGTACAGCAGCGACCATGACTGTGGTCATGTGCTATTAATTTCATTAACTGGGTCATTTAAAACGGCAACATGAAATCGGATTCCGATCACTAGAATCACGGCTCCACAGTTCCAGTTACTATGATGTTGGTGTGAGGCCTAATCAGTGGGAGCAGTTGAGCTCCTGGTCTGTAGAGAGAGCGTGGGGAGAAGAGGGAGGGAGTTGGAGAGGAGGGATAGGGAGAGAGAGAGAGAGAGAGTCTGTTGGCTGTGGAGACTGGAGGGAGAGAGAATCCACTGCATTATCATTAACAACAGACTCGTACATTTCCTCAGTGAAAATGTACTTATCAAATGTCAAATTGGCTTTTTACCAAATTACCGTAGAACAGACTAAGTATTCACTCAGCACACCCTAACTGACAAAGAAACAAACCAAAACAAAGGCAAAGGCAAAGTCTTCTCAAGCTTTGTTGATTTAAAAAAAGCTTTTGATTCAATTTGGTATGAGGGTCTGCTATACAAATTGATGGAAAGTGGTGTTGGGGTAAAAACATACAATGTCATAGAATCCATGTACACAGACAAGTTTGCGGTTAAAATGGGCAAAAAACACAAACATTTCTTTCCACAGAGCTGTGGGGTAGGACAGGGATGCAGCTTGAGCCCCACCCTCATCAACATATGCATTGCATTCGGAAAGTATTCAGACCCCTTGACCTTTTCTACATTTTGTTACATTACAGCCTTATTCTAAAGTTGATCAAATAATTTGTTTTCCTTCATCAATCTACACACAATACCACATAATGAAAAAGTGAAAACATTTGTCAAATGTATTAAAAATAAAAAACAAAAATACCTTATTTACATAAGTATTCAGACACCTTTGCTATGAGACTTGAAATGGAGCTCAGTTGCATCCTGTTTCCAATTAACATCCTTGAGATGTTTCTACAATTTAATTGGAGTCCACCTGTGGTAAATTCAATTGATTGGACATGATTTGGAAAGGCACACACCTGTCTACATAAGGTCCCACAGTTGACAGTGCATGTCAGAGCAAAAACCAAGCCATGAGGTCGAAGGAATTGTCCGTAGAGCTGCGAGACAGGATTGTGTCGAGACACAGATCTGGGGAAGGGTACCAAAAAATGTCTGCAGCATTTAAGGGCCCCAAGAATACAGTGCCTCCATCATTCTTAAATGGAAGAAGTTTGGAACCACCAAGACTCTTCTAGAGCTGGCCGCCCGACTAAACTGAGCTATCGGGAGAGAAGGGCTGGAGTCAGGGAGGTGACCAAGAACCCGATGGTCACTTTGACAGATGTCCAGAGTTCCTCTGAGGAGATGGGAGAACTTCCATCTCTGCAGCACTCCACCAAACAGGCCTTTCTGGTAGAGTGGCCAGTAAAAAGCACTTGACAGTGCACTTGGAGTTTGCCAAAAGGCATCTAAAGGACTCTCAGACCATGAAAAACAAGATTGTCTGATTTGATGAAACCAAGATTGAACTCTTTGGCCAGAATGCCAAGCGTCACGTCTAGAGGAAACCGGGCACCATCCCTACTGGGGAAGCATGGTGGTGGCAGCGTCATGCTGTGGGGATGTTTTTCGGTGGCAGGGACTGGGAGACTAGTCAAGATTGAGGGAAAGATTAATGGAGCAAAGTACAGAGAGATCCTTGATGAAAACCTGCTCCAGAGCGCTCATGACCTCAGACTGGGGTGTAGGTTCATCTTCCAATAGGACAATGACCCTAAGCACACAGCCAAGACATCCCCTACCCGATCAACAGCCCTCCACCCCCCACAGCAACTCGCCCAAGCCTCCCCCATTTCTCCTTCACCCAAATCTAGATAGCTGATGTTCTGAAAGAGCTGCAAAATCTGGACCCCTACAAATCAGCTGGGCTAGACAATCTGGACCCTCTCTTTCTAAAATTATCTTGTTGCAACCCCTATTACTAGCCTTGTTCAACCTCTCGTTCGTATCGTCTGAGATTCCCAAAGATTGGAAAGCTGCCGCGGTCATCCCCCTCTTCAAAGGGGGAGACACTCTAGACCCAAACTGCTACAGACCTATATCTAGCCTATCCTACCGAAAGCCAAGTTAACAAACAGATTACTGACCATTTTGAATCCCGCCGTACCTTCTCCGCTATGCAATCTGGTTTCAGAGCTGGTCATGGGTGCACCTCAGCCACGCTCAAGCTCCTAAACGATATCATAACCGCAATCGATAAGAGACATTACTGTAGAGCCAAAAGTCTTTCGACTCTGTCAATCACCACATTCTTATCGGCAGACTCAACAGCCTTGGTTTCTCAAATGATTGCCGCGCCTGATTCACCAACTACTTCTCTGATAGAGTTCAGTGTGTCAAATTGGAGGACCTGTTGTCCGGACCTCTGGCAGTCTCTATGGGGGTGCCACAGGGTTCAATTCTCGGGCCGACTCTCTTCTCAGTATACATCAATGATGTCGCTCTTGCGGCGGGTGATTCTCTGATCCACCTCTACGCAGATGACACCATTCTGTATACCTCTGGCCCTTCTTTGAACACTGTGTTAACTAACCTCCAGACGAGCTTCAATGCCATACAACTCTCCTTCCGTGGCCTCCAACTGCTCTTAAATGCAAGTAAAACTAAATGCATGCTCTTCAACCGATCGCTGTCCGCACCTGCCCGCCCATCCAGCATCACTACTCTGGACGGTTCTGACTTAGAATATGTGGAAAATTACAAATACCTAGGTGTCTGGTTAGACTGTAAACTCTCCTTCCAGACTCACATTAAGCATGTCCAATCCAAAATGAAATCTAGAATCGTCTTCCTATTTCGCAACAAAGCATCCTTCACTCATGCTGCCAAACATACACCTGAGCATCCTACCGATCCTCGACTTCGGCGACGTCATTTACAAAATAGCTTCCAACACTCTACTCAACAAATTGGATGCAGTCTATCACAGTGCCATCTGTGTTGTCACCAAAGCCCCATATACAACCCACCACTGTGACCTGTACGCTCTCGTTGGCTGGCCCTCGCTTCAAACTCATCGCCAAACCCAATAGCTCCAGGTCATCTACAAGTCTCTGCTATGCCATGTAAAGCCCCGCCTTATCTCAGCTCACTGGTCACCATAGCAGCACCCATCCGTAGCACGCGCTCCAGCAGGTATATCTCACTGGTCACCCCCAAAGCCAATTCTTCCTTTGGCCACCTTTCCTTCCAGATCTCTGCTGCCAATGACTGGAATGAACTACAAAAAACACTGAGGCTGGAGACTCATATCTCCCTCACTAGCTTTAAGCACCAGCTGTCAGAGCAGCTCACAGGTCACTGCACCTGTAAATAGCCCACCCAACTACCTCATCCCCATACTGTATTTATTTATTCATCGTGCTCCTTTGCACCCCAGTATCTCTACTCACACATTCATCTTCTGCACATCTACCATTCCAGTGTTTAATTGCTATATTGTAATTACTTCGCCACCATTATTGCCTTACCTCCCTTATCCTACCTCATTTGCACATACTGTATATAGACTTTTTCTACTGTATTATTGACTGTATGTTTGTTTATTCCATGTGTAACTCTGTGTTGTTGTATGTGTCGAACTGCTTTGCTTTATCTTGGCCAGGTCGCAGATGCAAATGAGAACTTGTTCTCAACTAGCCTACCTGGTTAAATAAAGGTGAAATAAAATAAAGAATAATAAATAAATAAAAAAACATCGCAGGAGTGGCTTCGGGACAAGTCTCTGAATGTCCTTGAGGGGCCCAGCCAGAGCCTGGACTTGAACTCAATCAAACATCTCTGGAGAGACCTGAAAATAGCTGTACAGCGACGCTCCCCATCCAACCTGACAGAGCTTGAGAGGATCTTCAAAGAAGAATGGGAGAAACTCCCCAAATACTGGTGTGCCAAGCTTGTAGTGTCATACCCAAGAAGACTCGAGGCTGTAATCACTGCCAAAGGTGTGAGTAAAGGGTCTGAATGTGATATTTCAGTATTTATTTCTTTATACATTTGCAAAAATTCCTAAAAACCAGTTTTTTCTTTGTCATTATGGGATATTGTATGTTGATTGAAGAGAAGGAAAAAAATTGAATCCATTTTAGAATAAGGCTGCAACGTAACAAAATGTGGAAAAAATAAATGGGTCTGAATACTTTTCAAATGCACTTTATATGAACAAATTGGCGAGGGCACTGAAACAGTCTGAAGCACCCGGCCTCACCCTACTAGAATCTGAAGTCAAATGTCTCCTGTTTACTGATGATCTGGTGCTTCTGTCTCCAACCAAGGAGGGCTTACAGCAACACCTAGATCTTCTGCACAGATTATGTTAGACCTGGGCCCTGACAGTAAATCTCAGTAAAAATAGTGTACCAAAAAAGGTCCAGTTGCCAGGACCACAAATACAAATACCTCTAGACACCGTTGCCCTAGAGCACACAAAAAACGTTATGCAGCTCGATCTAAACATCAGCACCACAGGTAACTTCCACAAGCTGTGAACGATCTGAGAGACAAGGCAAAAAGGACTCTCTATGCCATCAAAAGGAACATAAAATTTGACATACCAATTAGGATCTGGCAAAAAATACTTGTCCTTTATGGTTGTGAGGTCGAGGATCTGCTCACCAACCAAGAATTGACAAAATGGGACAAACACCAAATTGAGACTGCATGCAGAATTCTGCAAGAATATCCTCTGTGTACAACGTTAAACACGAAATGATGCATGCAGAGCAGAATTAGGCCGTTACCCGCTAATGATCAAAATCAAGAAAAGGGATGTTAAATTCTACATCCACCTGAAAGGAAGCGATTCCCAATCCTTCCATAACAAAGCCATCGCCTACAGAGAGATGAACCTGGAGAACAGTCTCCTAAGCAAGCTGGTCCTGGTGCTCTGTTCACGAACACAAACAGAGCCCCATGACAGCAACACAATTAGACCAAACCCAATCATGAGGAATCGAAAAGATAGTTACTTGACACATGGAAAGAATTAACAAAAAAACTGAGCAAACTAGAATGCTATTTGGCCATAGATAGTATACAGTGGCAGAACACCTGACCACTGTGACTGACCCAAAATTAAGGAAAGCTTTGACTATGTACAGACTCAGTGAGCATAGCCTTGCTATTGAGAGAGGCCGCCGTAGCAGACCTGGCTCTCTAGAGAAGACAGGCTATGTGTACAATGCCCACAAAATGAGGTGGAAACTGAGCTGCACTTTCTAACCTCCTGCCAAATGTGTGACCATGTTAGAGACACATATTTCCATCAGATTACACAGACCCACAAAGAATTTGAAAACAAATCAAATTTTGATAAATTCCCATATATATTGGGTAAAATACTACAGTGTGCCATCCCAGCAGCAAGAGTTGTGACCTGTTGCCGCAAGAAAAGGGTATCCAGTGAATAACAAACACCATTGTAAATTCAACCCATATTTGTGTTTATTTATTTTTCCTTTTTGTACTTTAACTATTTGCACAATGTTTCAACACTGTAACAGAGAGAGAGAGAAAGAGAGAGAGGAAGAGAGAGAGAGAGACTGTGTTGGCTGTGGAGACTGGAGACAGAGAGAGCGAGAGGGCGAGAGAGAGAGGGACTGTTGGCTGTGGAGACGAGACAGAGAGAGCGAGAGAGCGAGAGAAAGAGAGAGAGAGGGACTGTTGGCTGTGGGGACTGGAGAGAGAGAGAGACACCAAATAATGCATGCAGAGCTGAATTAGGACGATTTCCGCTAATGATCAAAATCCAGAAAAGAGCAATTAAATTCTACAACCAACTAAAAGGAAGCGATTCTCAAGCCATGAGAAAACAAAAAGATAATAACTTTACACATTGTAATGAATCAACAAAAAACAGCAAACTAGAATGTTATTTTGCAGTAAACCGAGAATACACTGTAGCAGAACACCTGACCACTGTGACTGACCCAAAATTAAATTAAGGAAAGCGTTGACTATGTACAGACTCAGTGAGCATGGCCTTGCTATCGAGAGAGGCTGTGATAGGCAGACCTGGCTCTCAAGAGAAGACAGGCTACAGTATGTGCCCACTGCCGACAAAATGAGGTGGAAACTGAGCTGCACTTTCTAACCTCCTGCCAAATGTGTGACCATGTTAGAGACACATATTTCCCTCAGATTACACAGACCCACAAAGAATTTGAAAAAAAAATCCAATCTTGATAGAGTCCTATATCTTTTGGGTGAAACAACACAAATACTACAGTGTGCCATCACAGCAGCAAGATTTGTGACTTGTCACGAGAAAAGGGCAACCAGTGGAGCACAAACACCACTGTAAATACAACCTATATTTATCTGTTTATTCATTTTTCCTTTTGTATTTCAACTATTGTTACAACATTGTACATAGCCAATAATATAACCTTTGAAATGTCTATATTATTATTTTACTTTTGTGAGTGTAATGTTTACTCTTCATTTCTGAATTGAGAGAGAGGGAGAGAGAGAGGGAGAGAGAGAGAGAGCGAGAGAGAAAAAAAACAGAGAGAGAAAGAGAGACATGTTTATTTATTTTCCCTTTTGTACTTTAACTATTTGCACATAATATGACATTTGAAATATCTTTATTCTTTTGGAACTTTTGTGAGTGTAATGCTTTCTGTTAATTTTTATTGTTTATTTCACTTTTGATTATTATCTACTTCACTTGCTTTGGCAATGTTTACATATGTTCCCCATGCCAATAAAGCCCTTGAATTGAATTGAGACACAGAGAGAGAGACAGAGAGACAGAGAGAGAGAGAGTGAGCTAGCCAGGACAGCGCTGCATTTTCCATTTACAGCCAGGCTGCAACTTTCCCTTGCCACAACCCTCACAAGAAAGATATGTGTTCCTATTTCCCCTACTTTGCTTTGTCAGAAAATGGTTTGGGACCGTGTTACGCTTTTAGGGGACAATATAAAACAACATTAATTCACTGAGCATACAGTACATACACAACTCTTCATACATTTTGCATTTCAACATCTTCTGTCTCATACAATGAATGTTTAGAACATGCAAACAAAATTTGGTTTATTCAAATGAGAGGGCAGCTGACTTTGACAGTTTCTCTCTCCAAATCCTGAATTGTGTTCCATAATTCTAAAACAGTCTGATTTGTTTCATTACAGGTGCAAGCAGTTGACCTATCCAGAGGACCTCCCTCAGATCTCAGTGGTGTTCATCTTTGTGAATGAGGCCTTGTCGGTCATCTTGCGGTCCGTCCACAGCGTGGTCAACCACACCCCTGCACACCTTCTCAAGGAGATCATCCTGGTGGACGACAACAGTGACAGTGGTAAGACTTCTAGTCTAGATGATTCTTCAGTATAACCATCTAACTGTTCATTCCTTGTGGCTGTACTCAATCAATCAATCAATTGAATTTATAAAGCCTTTTTTACATCAGCATTTGTCACAGTGCTGCTACTGTCTGCCGAACTAGATCTTAAAGAGCAAGCAAAACAACAAGATTCTACTAGATTGTTTCCAACGTTTCATTAGAAGAACCACAATCCCTGTGTTACTGCATTTTGTTTTGGCTTATTGCTCCACAAACATTACTTCTCCAATTCATTTTTGGCTTTTTAAAAGTGGAGGGTGGTGTCACAAACAAAGAATTGCATCTGTTTGTGTGTGGGAAAAGTGCCAGAGGTGTCAATTCCCTTATAAAACAAACTAGTCAAGTTTCTTAACAATAAATACATGTCCAATTTAAGTGGGATTCTGTCTGTCTGTCTGTCTGTCTGTCTGTCTGTCTGTCTGTCTGTCTGTCTGTCTGTCTGTCTGTCTGTCTGTCTGTCTGTCTGTCTGTCTGTCTGTCTGTCTGTCTGTCTGTCTGTCTGTCTGTCTGTCTGTCTGTCTGTCTGTCTATGTGTGTGTGTTCAGAGAAGAGAGGAAAAGTAGAGAGAGGGGGAGAGAGGGATGAAGAACCCTCGGGGGTGTGCTCTTGAACACTGTTAGTGAGTTTAAAAATAACCAGAAAAAAAATCTCCACTGTGATTTGGTCTGCGTGAGGTTTTGGTTGCTTCCACACACCTGCACGCCCCATGGCAGCCCTCTCTGCTCAGCCACGACTTCCAGAAGCCTGCCTGTTTCAGTGGACAGGGACAATGAACTAGATTCCAACCGACACTTGGCCCTCCATCACTTGGCATGGAGTTGGGCTTAGTCCCAGTGTCCCCCAGGCTGGCGCAGAGAGGAGGCGCATAAATAACATCTTGAAAGAGGACCAAGTAAGAGTCAACATTGGCACATGCCTACTGTCCCCATAGAGGCAATAGACAACCATTTAAACCAAACGAGGTAGGCACAAATGGCAGCCGCTGCGTCAAAATACCAACCCACTTACTCCCCCCTCTCTGTATACCCCATTGTTTAATGGTTGTGATTGGTGAAGGTTATGTGTGCACATGTAGATGCTGTTCTCTCCAGTGACATTAGACTATTAACATGCTGGCTTGGCTACTTGAGGCACAGCACAGTGGCATAATGAGTCACACACAGGGAACATGTTTTTCTTGTCTCTCTGACACATATCCTTTAGCTGGGACATTTATTGGTTGCTGATAGGTTTTTTTCAGGGTTGCTCCTTAGCCATAGCTGGGCGGGCGGGGGGGGGGGGGAGCTAAATGCATGTTCTACTTGATGAGCGTTTTATCTAGCTGTGTATACCATACAGTAACAGTCCCAAACATTCATTCATTGTTCCAGCTCACATAGTATTAGATGTAAACGGTTTAATGAGCCTGTTGGAATTCAAATCTATAGGAAAGAAAGGGGTATACCTAGTCAGTTGCATAACTGAATGCATTCAACCAAAATGTGTCTTCTGCATTTAACCCAACCTCTCTGAATCAGAGGTGCAGGGGGCTGCATTAATCAACATCATTGACACCTAGGGAGCAGTTCATGTTGTGTGTTAACTGCCTTGCTCAAGGGCAGAATGGCAGATTTTTCCACCTTGCCAGCTCGGGGATTCAAACCGGCGACATTTCGGTTACTGGTCCAACACTCTTAACCGCTAGGCTACCTGCCTAATGCTAGGCATGATTTCACGACCTTACCATTACCACCCTGAAATCCTATGGCTACCTGTACGGTGCAATATGTGTGAATTTCATGCATTTTTTATTTCACCTTTATTTAACCAGGTAAGCTAGTTGAGAACAAGTTCTCATTTACAACTGCGACCTGGCCAAGATAAAGCAAAGCAGTGTGAAACAAACAACAACACAGAGTTACACATGGAATAAACAAGTGTACAGTCAATAACACAATAGAAAAAATAAAGTCTATATACAGTGTGTGCAAATGGCGTGAGGAGGTAGGCAATAAATAGGCCATAGTAGCGAAGTAATTACAATTTAGCAGATTAACACTGGAGTGATAAATGAGCAGATGATGATGTTCAAGTAGAGATACTGGTGTGCAAAAGAGCAGAAAAGTAAATAAAACCAATATGGTGATGAGATAGGTAGATTGGGTGGGCTATTTACAGATGGACTATGTACAGCTGCAGCGATCAGGTAGCTGCTCAGATAGCTGATGTTTAAAGTTAGTGAGGGAAATATAAGTCTCCAGCTTCAGAGATTTTTGCAATTCGTTCCAGTCACTGGCAGCAGAGAACAGGAAGGAAAGGCGGCCAAAGGTGGTGTTGGCTTTGGGGATGACCAGTGAGATATACCTGCTGGAGCGCGTGTTACGGGTGGGTGTTTATATTGTGACCAGTGAGCTGAGATAAGGCAGAGCTTTACCTAGCATAGACTTATAGATGACCTGGAGCCAGTGGGGACGAATATGTAGCGAGGGCCAGCCAACTAGAGCATACAGGTCGCAGTGGTGGGTGGTATAAGGGGCTTTGATAAAAAAAACGGGTGGCACTGTGATAGACTGCATCCAGTTTTCTGAGTAGAGTATTGGAAGCTATTTTGTAGATGACATCGCCGAAGTTGAGGATTGGTAGGATAGTCAGTTTTACTAGGGTAAGTTTGGCGACGTGAGTGAAGGAGGCTTTGTTGCGAAATAGAAAGCCGATTCTAGATTTCATTTTGGATTGGAGATGTTTAATATGAGTCTGGAAGGAGAGTTTACAGTCTAGCCAGACACCTAGGTATTTGTAGTTGTCCACATATTCTAGGTCAGAACCGTCCAGGGTAGTGATGCTAGTCGGGCGGGCGGGTGCGGGCAGCGAACGGTTGAAAAGCATGCATTTGGTTTTACTGGCATTTAAGAGCAGTTGGAGGCCACGGAAGGAGTGTTGTAGGGCATCGACGCTCGTTTGGAGAAGGGCCAGATGTATACAGAATTGTGTCGTCTGCGTAGAGGTGGATCAGGGAATCACCCGCTGCAAGAGCGACATCATTGATATAATCAGAGAAAAGAGTCAGCCTGAGAATTGAACCCTGTGGTACCCCCATAGAGACTGCCAGAGGTCCGGACAACAGGCCCTCTGATTTGACACACTGGACTCTGTCTGCGAAGAATTTGGTGAACCAGGCGAGGCAGTCATTTGAGAAACCAAGGCTATCGAGTCTGCCGATAAGAATGCGGTGATTGACAGAGTCGAAAGCCTTGGCCAGGTCAATGAAGACGGCTGTACAGTACTGTCTTTTATCGATGGCGGTTATGATATCGTTTAGTACCTTGAGCGTGGCTGAGGTGCACCCGTGACCAGCTCGGAAACCAGATTGCACAGCGGAGAAGGTACGGTGGGATTCGAAATGGTCAGTGATCTGTTTATTAACTTGGCTTTCGTAGACTTTAGAGAGGCAGGTCTATAACAGTTTGGGTCTAGAGTGTCTACCCCTTTGAAGAGGGGGATGACCGCGGCAGCTTTCCAATCTTTAGGGATCTCGGACGATATGAAAGAGAGGTTGAACAGACTGGTTGCAACAATGGTGGTAGATAATTTTAGAAAGAGAGGATCCAGATTGTCTAGCCCAGCTGATTTGTACAGGTCCAAGTTTTGCAGCTCTTTCAGAACATCTGCTATCTGGATTTGGGTGAAGGAGAAGCTGGGAAGGCTCGGGCATGTAGCTGCGGGTGGGCGGCGCTGTTGGCCGTGGTTGGGGTAGCCAGGAGGAAAGCATGGCCAGCCATAGAGAAATGCCAGCCATAGAGAAATGTTCGATCATAATGGATTTATCGGTGGTGACCGTGTTACCTAGCCTCAGTGCAGTGGGCAGCTGGGAGGAGGTGTTCTTGTTCTCCATGGACTTTACAGTGTCAAAAACCTTTTGGAGTTAGAGCTACAGGATGCAAATTTCTGTTTGAAAAAGCTAGCCTTTGCTTTCCTGACTGACTGCGTGTATTGGTTCCTGACTTCGCTGAACATGTCGCGGGGGCTATTAAATTAAAACTCATATTTTCTGTTTTGCACTGTCAATTCATTTAAAACCTATTCCTTGGTTCATAATTCTCCAGTGCTGCCGATGCATTCCAACTTTCTATTTATTTGCTGTGCACCAGAGGGGATCCTTTAACATTTCTCCCTCCCAGCAAAACAGCCATGCAATTATTGCACTCTGTTGGGTTTCATCATCTTTTAGCTGCATCTGTGTAGCCACAGCTTGCACATAGGTCACAAACCATTCTAGTAAACAAACATAAATGCGTCCACACACTCAAATAAGCCAACAGGCAGGCACAGAGACACAGAGACATGCACCATACTCTCACGGTTAGTAACCTTAACCCCTACCATTAACCGAACCATAACCCTTACCTAACTTTAACCTTAACCATTTTAAATGTCAACTTCAAATGAAATTACATTTTATTTGTCACATACAGATTAACCCTGGTGTTCTTTCAGAGGTTGATTTATGTGTGGAGCAGGCGTCTGCTCCAGGCGTCTGCTCCAGGCGTCTGCTCCAGGCGTCTGCTCCAGGCGTCTGCTCCATGCATCAGTTCTAGGCGTCAGCTCCATTATAAAACTGTGCATGCCAATTGCCCTTATTATTCTTTCTCTCCCTCAAATAGAAATTCAAGTACTTAGCAACTTGATGGGAGAACCTCAAACACTTGTCAATCCTCCACAAACATTACATTGGGATCAGTCAGTTAGTCTGCCATTTGTGGAATTGCTTGTTTACCTCACAGCCTTTATTTCCAGGGATGACAGTGACACGGAAAGAAAGCTAGGCTCATCCCCTGGAGTAGAGTAAGAGGGAGAGAACGTTTTTACAGTACAGAAAGAATAAGGTAATCTGTGTTGTGCTGGGTCGCTCTAGTTTTACTTACTCTATGTAACTCATGATGCTGAGCTCTGTTGTGTGCTGTTCTTGGGGCAATTAACCCCATTCTTTTCAGAATAACAAATGTATTGTTGTATATCAGATTCAACACTTTCTGCAAGCTATTCATTTCAAATAAAATGTTCAAATAAAATGTTATTTGTCACATATGCAGATGTCGACCTCACCATGAAATTCTTACTTACAGGCCCATTTGCAGTGAAGTCAATACTTGTCAGTGTTTCTGTTATCCAAAATAACTGATTCTCTTTCTCTTGTTTTTCCAGTGGAGCTGAAGTTCAATCTGGACCAGTATGTGAACAAGCGTTACCCAGGTCTGGTGAAGATCGTCCGCAACAGTAAGAGGGAAGGCCTGATCCGAGCCAGGATACACGGTTGGAATGCTGCAACCGCCCCGGTTGTAGGTTTCTTTGATGCCCATGTAGAGTTCAACACTGCCTGGTAAGAACTGTGCTTCATCTTCATACGCTATCTCTTCTTTGTCCTTTTTACTCTTGGGGTTCATGTTAGAGTGCAATTGTCACGATCACTGTCCTCAAACTCCCTGTCATAAATAAGCCAAGGCGCAGCGTGCCGGTAATTCCACATCCTTTATTTTGAAGTGAAACCGAAACAAAACAATGAACAGGATAAACAGAAAGAAACGTGACGTTCTGGGGCTGCTCAAAGGCAGCTGCACAAAAACAAGATCCCACAACTCAAGGAGGGAAAAAGGGCTGCCTAAGTATGGTTCCCAATCAGAGACAATGATAGACAGCTGCCTCTGATTGGAAACCATACCTGGCCAAAACATAGAAATAAAATACATAGAATGCCCACCCCATATCACACCCTGACCTAACTAAACAGAGAAAAACGGCTCTCAGGTCAGGGCGTGACAGCAATGGTTGTAGTCCTACATAATCGTAGATTAAATATGCAGGTCGCCCCTCAAGCATTTTGATTAAGCGTCAGCTAAACTGTGCTTACGCTACGAAGAATTGTTACTGAGGCAGCACATTCCGGGAACATGACCTCCATTTTGAATTAGTTAGAACAGTTAATAAGCTTTTCCTGAGGTTCAAACTCATCACTTCTGAACTGTGACTAATGGCCAATAGAAAAGACACTGTTTGAGTTTCAATTATGTTACCTGTACTGTACTGTAGTGTAAGTCGCAGAAATAAGCCTAAGCCATGTTTTTACGGTGGTGGGACAATGAAATAAGAGATAACAGATTAAACGATGTTTTTGCCACATTGTTTCACCCTCCTCCAGCCTTAGGCTTTAGTGTTATAAGCATGATGGAAATTACTTAAGGGGGTCTCAACCCAATGTCTGGCTGGCACCTATGCTTACCACCAAACAAGTCACTCAAGTGCCTTGTAATTGGCACCTAATTTGAGCCTGTCATCCTGTCAGTCTTTTCAAGACGTAGAGTGTGTGGTGTGTTCCTGGGGAAGCTGGGGGAGGGCTGGAACCAAAGGTTTGGGTAATAAATTGTTTGTCTGCCTCCCTGGCTGTAGCTCAGTCACTTCACCTAACAAGATACCGCCGTTGCTTCATAACTGAAACATCAGCCAGAAAGGGAAAAGAAGATGACAAATATTTGCAGAATATATTTACTTATCACTTCAATAAAATTGTGGTTAAATATATTGTTGAAGAGTATTGAATTCTATCGTGTTATGAATAAAGCTTAGAGTTTGACTAGATTTACCAAGTCAGGTCACGTGGTCTGACTAGATTTACCAAGTCAGGTCACGTGGTCTGACTAGATTTACCAAGTCAGGTCACGTGGTCTGACTAGATTTACCAAGTCAGGTCACGTGGTCTGACTAGATTTACCAAGTCAGGTCACGTGGTCTGACTAGATTTACCAAGTCAGGTCACGTGGTCTGACTAGATTTACCAAGTCAGGTCACGTGGTCAGGAAGTCCTGGTTTCCTCCTCCCTACTTATGAATAAACAACTGTGTGATTCTAACACAGATTTGACTATAATAAATCAACACACAGCATCAAAGCTGAAAAAGACATACACAAATATGAGCACAGATAGTATCATCCAAAATCAAACCAAATCACATATTGCCACAGACAGTCCATCTACTGTGATCTGATCCGCTAATCATTCATCACTGTCATCCTTTTGACCTCTGGGCAGAGGAGGATCTCATGTACCTTGATTCTCGCCCAGGAGTGCTTTTAGTGAGAACTTAATGGACACTCCAAACCCACAGGGTGTCTCTGCCAGCCAGCCAGCCGGGGAGTTGGTTGGTTTCATCAGGAGTTGGAGTGGGTGATGATAATTGATACCCTGGTGGTTCCCTCATCTGTTCCCCCATCTGGTCCTGTTAAAAAATGGATGTGCTTTTCCGCCCCCTCACCATCCTTTCACCTCCACGGGTCCACCCTCATTGTTTCTGATGTTCGCTCCCCTGTTTTACATGCAGGGATCTATCAAAATTATCCTTTGAGTTAGCTCACTTGCTGCCTTCATGACTCACGCCGCACGCACGCATACACTCACACTCACACTCTACATTTAAAGTGTGGCTTCTGTTCGATACGGCAGCCGTGCATTTGCTTTGCATGACTCTATATTTCTGAAAAGTACAGCTGTGCACTTGGATCCCACTGATTCTATTGAAGAAGCTGTGGTATGTTAAAAAACATAGATACTGTATATGAGATGAAACGCATCAGCCACTACATTCTTGTAGGAAACAGGTTTTGTGTTGCATACAGACCATTTTTCCCCACTTCAACGGTGAGTGTGCTTATACAGTATGTGTGCACAGAGCTGAGTATAATAGATTATATTTCAGTGGGAATAGGGGGAAAAAACATTACAAATTTGTTGAATGTATGTGGTGTATTGTTCTGCTAGCCCGCAACCTTAGATGTGTACATTCATTAGTCACAAGCCCCTGTAGTCATCATCATATGACTATGCAATATGGCACATACTACAGTAATAAGTGAGATGGATTGTTCCCCTGCCTTTTTGTCATGAGACACAGTGAATGACCTTGTAAAAACTACTAGTGCATACCCAGGCATCCAGTTTGTTTAGCCAAGTGAACCTGCTGGCATTCTGAAGCCAAGAAGCTGTCTAGTTGTACCCTTTGTATTTTATTTTTTTATTTAACCTTTATTTAACTGGGCAAGTCAGTTAAGAACAAATTCTTATTCACAATGACGGCCTACCAAAAGGCAAAAAGCCTCCTGCGGGGACTAGGGCTGGGATTAAAAAATAAAAATAAAATATAGGACAAAACACACATCACGACAAGAGAGACAACACAACACTACAAAAAGAGAGGCCTAAGACAACAACATAGCAAAGCAGCAACACATGACAACAACATGGTAGCAACACAACATGGCAGAAGCACAACATGGTAGCAGCACAAAACAAGGTACAAACATTATTGGGCACAGACAACAGCACAAAGGTAGAGACAACAATACATCACGCAAAGCAGCCACAACTGTCAGTAAGAGTGTCCATGATTGAGTCTAGTATGCAATTGATTATACACATTTTGGGATTTATAGGATAGTTAGATATAATTGCATCATACTTGGTTTATATAAGTGTGGATAGTTCTCATGTGAATAGTTTTCAGAAATGGAATGGATGGAACATATTTACATTCAGTTTTACAGGATGTTATATCATTGCATTATTTTGTGTCATCTAAATATGTGCACAATCCATTTCCTCCCTCTGAAGCCATTCCAGTACAACTATACATCCAAGGCTGAGAAACAGGGTCATTCATTCCGAGGCGAACGTTCTAATCCCACTAAGCTCAATTTTTCTGTTTAGTAAATACAATTAATGTGGTGGAAATACAGCAGGGTTGTAATAAGCATCCACGCCTCTTGAACTCTAAACTCACAGGGAGAGCCTCAGATAAATGTATATATTTTTTTTAAATTCTGCACCATTGCAATCTCAGGTTATTAATGATTAATGAATAGTCCATGCGAGCGCTATGTGTGTATGTGTGCCTGCTGAGTGTGTGGGGGAGATTAGAGGTTGTGGGTGTTGGATGTTGGCTGCATGGCTGTAATGAAAAGCACGGCTCACAACCCCACGCTTTGATGGGGCTGTGATGCTGCTGCACCTTGTGATCCCACCATTTCCCAGGATTCAGATTGAGTTCAGGGAATGGAAAATAGGACCAATAAAAGAGAAACGAGCAATATGACTGTTCCAACCTCTTCCAAGGACCTCTCAACTGGTTTGGATTGTGTGCTTTCCATTCGTTGCATTCGTAGTTCAGAAATGTTTTATATATTTAAACAGAATTCAATTAGGTGCTTAACTTAGACAAATTTGTGAACTAAACACTTGTTTTCCAAACAAAGCAAATGGGATAGATGGCAACACACAGACCTTATACCATGTAGTTAAATGTGCGAAACAATTAAAAAGTATTCTGACATATTTCTCAAAGCATGGAAATGAATCACTTTTAATCAGTGGCATAGGCAGAAATCTGTTGATGGCACAGCCAGCAAAAATGTTTGTGGGACAAAATGTAGGCACTCAAATCATCATTAAATTATCATAAAAGCATTACCTACCCTACAGTGAAGGAAAGGTATTTGATCCCCTGCTGATTTTGTAAGTTTGCCCACTGGCAAAGAAATGATCAGTCTATAATTTTAATGGTAGGTTTATTTGAACAGTGAGAGACAGAATAACAACAAAAAAATCCAGAAAAACGCAGCTTTGCTGTGGGCTCATGGAAGCTGCTGTAGACACAGTGATCTAAGTTATCCAATTGGCCAGCGGTATGACTACAGGTGCACCTGATTTAGCTCTCTGGGCCCACCCGGTAGGCAGAGGTGGTATCTTCACACTAATAAAATTGTTTAAAATGGGAATGCAGGGCATTCTGGGCAGCTGAATCAAGTGGACCTATTTCATTATTGGCGAATAGGCTACAAAGAAAATATATAAAAACAATAATAGCCACCCTGATTGGCTGGGCCTGGATTCCCACTGCCAGTTCCGGTGCTCCTGCTTTTAATGGATATAATGAACTCAGTGTTCCTGCGCTGTGCAGGTCTATTACTACAAGTATTATTTTGAATTCTGAGCTAAAGTGAAACATGCCTTTTCTTTCCCCCTCGCTCTGACTGACTGGTCTTGGTTCAGTGTTTATCCATCATGAAAAGAGAAGGATGGTATAAACGCTTACACAGTGAGTGCTTCACAGACCACACACCAGGCAGGCATCCAAAAATACAGAATAGACAGAGATTTATGCTGCTAATACAACAGCGCTATCAAATCAGCCTTAGCCCCCAAGCCTATACTGTATACCTACCAGGTAAACTGAAAACATACAAAGTAATATCAAGAATCTATCAGGATATTGGCAAAATCTATTTCACTGTAACTTTAAATTCAGTGTGAATTACCTTCCCTACCTTTCATCTGGAGCAGTCATTTCTACAGGATTAGTATATAATATTGATATTTTTGCTACAGATTCAAGCATTATTTATCCAAAGAAACAACTCTGAAGACTGGATAGTCTAAGATCTGTGCACAGTGTACAGTCTTAATGTGCTAGAACAGGGATGGACAACTGGCGGCCCGCGGCCCCCCTTTTATAGGCCTGCGGACCAATTTCACCCTAAATTAGGAACTCAGTCGGGATCTCAACTTACTGTTGAGAGTTAGAATAACAGAATACACAAGGTGCAATTTCTAAATTTGATTGTGCATCGGCAGTCACTCAATTAGCACGTTTAGATTGGTAAATTAGTCTAGTGCCCAGCTATCTAAACTTGCAGTAAGCATGGTCGAATTACTGACTGGGGTGGGGGCCATTGATACGCAGACCCACGAGCCACTGTGGCTCCTCATGATGAGTTCAGCTTTTTTGTGGCCCCCACCCCCATCAAAGTTGCCCATCCCTGTGTTAGAACATGACCGGAAGCGATGAAGTCTGAGATGCCCGCACACACACACACACTATCTTTCTCTCTCTCTCACAAAAAACAAACACACACAGAAACATGAATGCACACACACTCAGCGTTAATGATCTCATAAATGGAAGCTAAAGTATGTCACAATGAAATTCCCTGTGCTTTCTGCACGGGCAACTTACATGTTCTGCTACATTTGGCCTGCAAACAAATTAAACTGATCCTATTTTAGGCACTTGGCGCCTGCAGTTCTGTGGGTGTATGGTTATGAATGAAGCTAGATCCCATTATCTGATAAATCCGTGCTTGAGAAACTTTTCAAACAGGAATTCCATTAATCTGGAAAAATGTAGTCGTAATCTCACACGGCCTGCGTTCTGGACTCTGTACAGAGGACAAAGGTAGGACAGATAGGGAGAGGAGCCATCCTCAGAAGGTGGCATGTAGACTCAAGTACACACAGATAGAGATTGAGCAGATTTTTATCCTGCCATTTGACGCTCCACGACCCCAGGTGTGTGTGACTTTGCTTAGGTTGGGAAAATCAGTGTTGATCGTAATATTAGACAATCTTTTAATTGGTTTTGAGTGTGTTAAAAACTCACGCATGGCTGTTTATTTTGTAGCATGTAGACATTCAATAAATCCAATCATGGAAATAAACAACAGATACAATAATCCGTTTTTCCAAAACGTCTGTACATTTTTTGAAAAAGGCTTGAAACCAGGCAAGGTAGGAATAAAATGAGAGAAGCTCTAGAATAACAACTAATGGCAAGACCTATTGCCACAATGTATTCACAATATTACATGAGTCATCGCTGAGGGAAAAAACACTATTTGAATATGAAACCAGATTGAATCTGGACAGATGTCGGTGAATAACCCTCCCGGTGATGGTACATATGAAAAGATAGGAAGATCAGAGGGGGAAAATGACAAGCATCATCAGTCAAACCTGATCCCTCATTGTTTCTATGCCTTGTCTTCTCCCTCATCAACACTGGGATCCCTGAGGTACCTATTGAGGTAGCTAGTGTTGAGCATGCTGCTAGCTACCTCTGGGGTGCTACTGTACCCTAGACTCTGAAGGACAAGGGAAGATGAATGGCTGATGGTGTGTACTGGAGAAGAAGGGGGTTCTGGGTCCTCAAGGTTAGAGAATGCATACAGGATCTAACATCAGCAACATCTCAGCATGTGAGATTGTATTCATCCTTGCCTATCCATGTTAGGCACATGGCAATGCGAAGTTTACAGAAGGTTGTTTATGGAATTAAAACACAGCCTACTCATTCTAAGCAGAATGAAATCTATATTTAGTAGTGGCTGAGAAATGACATATCAATGTCAATAGATAGCGCAGAAATTACTGGGGGGTTGTTCGGGGGGGGGGGCTATACACAAATCCTAGAGTTAATGAATCTTAATGCAGTCATTTTCAATTAATTTCAAAGTGTTACTTGACAATATTAGGTAGTATTGCAATATTCTTTATCACCCTTCAATTATTATGTTTTCGTCATTCAAGTTTGACTGTTTTCATCATTCCAGTTTGACTTCAAAGCACATATGGTAAATAATGTTTGTCAGACAATTTGGTTCATCAACACCTTTCTTTACCTGGATACCAACCAACTTTCCAACAGCAGATGGTGAACTCAAACCCTCTCCCACACAGACTTTTATCATTGCCATTATGCCTTAAAGTAAGTAGAGGCCCAGGTCTCTCATATGCCAATCTTTCTCAATGAGATGGGAAGCTTTTTACAATCACTCCACTGTTATTAAATGATTGCTTTTACTAAGTAGTGCCTCTGTCAGTCATTTTTACTGGCAAACCCACTTATAGCTCCATTTGGATCCATTCCCCTGCACTCTTTCCACTACCTTGATGTGATGAAGAATAATTCTGCTTTTGGAAGATAAATGGGCTTGGTTTTAAAGAAATGGAGAGAAAGGGGAGGAAGCAAGAGAGAAGAGGATAGAGAGTTTAAGAAAAGGTGGCGAGAGAGATAGAGGATGAGAATGGAGAGATAAGGGAGAGGGTATTTTTAAGAGTTACCTTAATTATGAGTTGTAATTGCAGCCTCCTCTCAGATTGAGAATAATGCTTCTCGGTATGGATATTTGCTCTAAAACTGTACTGAAGCAGACCTTCCGACATTAGACAGATGATCAAAATATAGCCAGGGCTGACAGTATGGCTAAATAATTGACAGCGACCCTGGATTATTCCCATACCATCTACCTAACGGTATCAGCATGCATGCCTTAGGCCAAAGGAGTAGGAAAGAAAGGAAACAAACACATCAACTCTGTAGCCAGCCACTTCAATGACCTGGGGACACCAACACCGAGACTTCTTCTCACTGCTTGATGTACTCTGACACAGAATGTGCCAAACAACACCCTAGAGCACGACCCACTGTAGAGGACTGGCAGGCTTTTGGAGAAAGGATTTTTATTGAGGATCACTGGCAACCCTGTACATGGGAAATAGTAGCTAAAGGGAGCCAACACTGCTTTTTTATTGCTGGGCATATGTATTAAATTTATTTCCTTACTGTTTTACCCACCTAAAGGTATGTTGATGGATGTTTGTTTGATGGTTGTGCTTGAGAAAACTATTCTATGACAGTGTCACAGTACAGTAGCTCATCCCTGATGTCTGTCTCTTCTCTTAACTAAGGGCGGAGCCTATTCTGACCAGGGTGAAGGAGGACCACACCCGGATCATCCTCCCGGCCATCGACAACATCAAGTTCAACACATTCGAGGTGCAGCAATACGCTAACGCGGCCCATGGCTACAACTGGGGCCTGTGGTGCATGTACATCATCCCCCCTCAGGAGTGGCTGGACAAGGGCGATGAGACAGCTCCCATCAGGTAACACCCCTCACCATAGCTGAGCACCCACTCCATTATAGATGAGGATCTTTGATGAAATATGGATAGCTAGGTCCCGGATATTACTTGTACATTGTTAGAGCCATCAACTATATGGCTCTATAGGTCTTTGGAACAAGTGTATAGGCCAAACAACCAACAGGGAACATCTCTATTGAAAAAAGTATCTAATTAAAATAATAAATATCTTAATATTGATGCGTGCGGTGCACGAGAGGAAGCCTTGAATATTGGGTAATTTGTGTTTTTACATACAGTGGGTGAGCGTTGTACATTACTCTAGTTTACACAACTGTGTTTATTGGGTTGGTTCTCTACTGTATGGAAGCAATATCATCACTGTAATCATAGAATTTATGATTATTACCATAATTATTCACCTAGGGGCCTCAGGTAAATCATGTTTTATGTATTTTTATACAACGGGTGATTTGGAATTCCCATAATTAGAGCCTATTCTGCTCATGATATACTTAAAGTGGAACTGACAGCATTTTAACAACAAGAAATCTGTTCACATACACCCCCAGAAAGAATATGACACCTTTGTTTTTTACGTTTTTTTTTTAAATTTTCTGACAAGCGAGCACTTGGATATGGTCATTTTCACATTTTCATAAATTCTCAGAATGTTTGGGAATGACGTATGGTAAGTCATTTGTGAAAATTCTATAGCGGCCATGCATTTGGACAATTAATAGACACTGCAGCAAATCAAACCTAATTAAAACATCTGTCCTGACCAGGACCAGAGTCTTCGGAGACCGGTGTGCCATAGCCAATCAGACCTACAGTAGGTCTTTATGCAAAGAAGCCATGTGCCACATGGGCCTGCCATCATTCACTTTGAACTGGACTGTGTGTTTACACGCAGTAGCAACAGCTTGACTTTAGATCACTAGCACACGTTTGCCAAAGCCACAAAATACACCTGAATGGATTTCTGCAAATATGTACACTGAACTAAAATATAAATGCAACATGTAAAGTGTTGGTCCTATGTTTCATGAGCTGAAATAAAAGATACCCAACATTTTCCATACGCACAAAAAGCTTATTTATATCAAATTTTGTGCACAGATTTGTTGACATCCATGGTTGTGAGTATTTCTCCTTTGCCAAGATAATCCACCCACCTGACAGGTGTGGCATATCAAGAAACTGATTAAACAGCATGATCATTACACAGGTGCACCTTGTGCTGGGGACAATAAAAGGCCACTCTAAAATGTGCAGTTCTGTCACACAACACAATGCCACAGATGTCTCAAGTTTTGAAGGAGTGTGCAACTGGGATGCTGACTGCCAGAATGTCCACCAGAGCTGTTGCCAGAGAATTGAATGTTCATTTCTCTACCATAAGCCGCTTACAATGTCATTTTAGAGAATTTGGCAGTAGGTCATCACAACCACAGACCACGTGTATTGTGTCGTGTGGGCGAGCGGTGTGTTGATGTCAACTTTGTGACCAGAGTGCCCCATGGTGGCGGTGGGGTTATGGTATGGGCAGGCATAAGCGAAGACAATGAAGACAATTTAATTTAATCAATGGCTAGGTAACGTTAGGCTCCGTGTTTTTATCTTGCTAAATAAATAGCTAGCAACTGCGACCCAAACTGGTCATTGTTTTATTCGAAACAATATGTCTCTTTATAATGTCCACTTACAGTTGAAGTCGGAAGTTTACATAGACTTAGTTTGGAGTCATTAAAACTTGTTTTTCAACCACTCCACAAATTTCTTGTTAACAAACTATAGTTTTGGCAAGTCGGTTAGGACATCTACTTTGTGCATAATACAAGTCATTTTTTCAACAATTGTTCACAGACGGATTATTTCACTTATAATTCACTGTATCACAATTCCAGTGGGTTAGAAGTTTACATACACTAAGTTGACGGTGCCTTTAAACAGCTTGGAAAATTCCAGAAAATGATTTCATGGCTTTAGAAGCTTCTGATAGGCTAATTGACATCCTTTGAGTCAATTGGAGGTGTACCTGTGGATGTATTTCAAGGCCTACCTTCAAACTCAGTGCCTCTTTGCTTGACATCATGGGAAAATCAAAAGAAATCAGCCAAGACCTCAGAAAACTAATTGTAGGCCTCCACAAGTCTGGTTCATCCTTGGGAGCAATTTCCAAACGCCTGAAGGTACCACGTTCCTCTGTACAAACAATATTACGCAAGTGTAAACACCATGGGACCAGGCAGCCGGCATACCACTCAGGAAGGAGACACGTTCTGTCTGCTAGAAATGAATGTACTTTGGTGCGAAAAGTGCAAATCAATCCCAGAACAACAGCAAAGGACCTTGTAAAAATGCTGGAGGAAACTGGTACAAAAGTATCTATATCCACAGTAAAACAAGTCCTATATCGACATAACCTGAAAGGCCACTTAGCAAGGAAGAAGCCACTGCTCCAAAACCGCCATAAAAAAGCCAGACTACGGTTTGCAACTGCACATGGGGACAAAGATTGTACTTTTTGGAGAAATGTCCTCTGGTCTGATGGAACAAAAATAGAACTGTTTGGCCATAATGACCATCATTATATTTTGAGGAAAAAGGGGGTGTCACGTCCTGACCAGTAAAAGGGTCATTTTGCCTTAGTAGTATGGTCAGGGCGTGGCAGGGGGGTTGTTTGGTGTGTTTTGTGGTTGGTTTGTTTCTAGGGGAATTTGTTCTAGTTTTCTGTTTCTATGTTTCATTTTCCATGTGTGGCCGAGTATGGTTTCCAATCAGAGGCAGATGTCTTTCGTTGTCTCTGATTGGAAGCCATACTTAGGCAGCCTGTTTTCCTTTGGGTTTTGTGGGTGGTTGCTTTCTGTTTAGTGTGTGAGTATACCTGACAGAACTGTTTGGCTGTCGTTTGTTTTTCTTTGTGAAGTGCTTTTTTCATTCAAAATAAAAGATGAGCACTCAACACGCTGCGCCTTGGTCTGTTCACTACGACACCTGTGACAGAACCACCCACCATAAGAAGACCAAGCAGCGTGGGAGGAGGTACGTCGAGTCATGGAACTGGGAGGAAATCCTGGATGGGGCAGGACCGTGGACAAGGCCGGGAGAGTATCGTCGCCCGCCGGAGGATATAGAGGCAGCGAAGGCGGAACGGCGTTACTGGGAGGAACGGCTGGAATGGCAAGAGGAGGCTCGCGCATTATCATAATTTATATGCGAGCCTGGGATATAAATGTTGAGTTGTTATTTTACCTGAAATGCACAAGGTCCTCTACTCCTACAATTAATCAACACATAAAACGGTCAACCGAATCATTTCTAGTCATCTCTCCTCCTTCCAGGCTTTTTCTTCTTTGGACTTTATATGGCAATTGGCATCTAACTTTCATAGTTACCACAACAAGACCGAACTCAGTTCATCTTTCAATCACCCATGTGGGTATAACCAATGAGGAGATGGTATGTGGGTATCTGCTTCTATAAACCAATGAGGACATGGGAGAGGCAGGACTTGCACCATGATCAGCGTCACAAATAGAACTGACTTCTATTTTAGCCCTTGGCAACGCAGAGCAGTGTGGGTGCAATAATTGAATAACATGTATGTTGCAACACTGGCCATGCGACTGGAGCGGTCTGGTCAGCATGTTACCTAAACATGGACCTAAAGTAAACTGGACCTAAACTAAACTGGACCTAAACTAAACTGGACCTAAACTAAACTGCCGAGAAAAAAATGGATTCAAATGGTTGCCCAATCAGGCAGGCTACAGTAGATGCCAGGCATTTGAGCGGTTATTCAAATAGCCTACACAGCCAATCGCCAAATAATGCTTCTGGGAATGGGCAGAAGAAGTTAACATCAATCTAGAGGCAAAAAGGACATTGTAACGGTTTAATTCCAAAAGACAAAAGCTGCAAAAGGAGAGTTGAAAATATAGAGAAGGGAAGGCCAGAAAAGTAATGTTTGGAAAATATTTGGTGAAGTGGTAAAAGAGGATGATAGCAGTGCTGGCTATGTTATGTGTGATGATTGTGAGGCTCGATACAAATTCGACAGTCTCAAGATGGGACTTCAAATAGGTCTATGGCATGTCAAGTGAACTGTAGCCTACAGTTTAGATGGGTTAAATGGAATCTGAAATCTGGACATTGACTAACCAGAATAACCTACTGTTTTTTGGCAAACTCCAAAGTCCTCTGAAAATACTAGTCCCGTGCGAGTCAACGTCCCTGTGTTTTGAGTTTGACAGGTGTTCAGCAATAAAAAATATTTCATTGATAAATTGAACAAAGTGCTGCGCATAGCCTATATATGAAGGGCCTACATGTGTGGACTTTCACAGTGAATGCTTTTGGTTAAACGTTTTGTGCGAATGGAATGAACATCGCCAAATACATCATTCAAATATATTGCGCCTCTGGAATAACGGACATTCTGGGGTAATACAGTACACACCTAACCAACGTTCTCTAGTAATACTAGTCCAGTGCAAATGGAGCTATAACCTTCATAATAACTCCTGCAGAATTAAGCATTTCTTTCTGAAAAATTAGACACCAAATGTAGGCAAAATTTGGACTTGGGAACAGGAGTGGAGAAATATGATTTTTTTTCTTTCTGCATCTTGAGAGAATGCAATGTTCAGTTAGATACCATCTGTAGAGGTGTTGTCTTCATCATAAAAACATCATAAAAGCTGATAGTATTTTAACCAAATAAAATATGCATCTAAGCCGAACTGAAATCTTATGAGAAACGCATTCAGTTGTTTTCACGGCTTTCTTTTTCCTTACAACTGGTCAAACTGATGTAATTTGGACATTTTGCACAGAAAATCGTGTTTTTGTTGTTGTTGCTTTATTCTATTTTCTCCCCAGCCCCTAAACGGCTTTGCACCGCGAAAGATGACAGAAAACTTTACCGATGTCAACTATTTATTTATTTTTAATTAACCTTTATTTAACGAGGCAAGTCAGTTAAGAACAAATTCTTATTTACAACGACGGGATACCAAAGGGGAAAAGGCCTACTGCGGGTACGGGGCCTGGGATTAAAAATAAACAATAAATACAATATAAATATAGGACAAAACACACATCACAACTAGAGAGACATGACAACACTTACATAAAGAGAGACCTAAGACAACAACATAGCAAGGCAGCAACACATGACAACACAGCATGGTAGCAACACAACATAACAACAACATGGTAGCAACACAACAACTAGACTAAAGCATTCATTCTATAGATATATTACATTGTATCTAATCAATAGTCTATCGATACAAACTACATGTATATAATTACAGACAAGTCGACTAACATATAGCCTACGAAAATGTCGGAAATTATAAGCAGAAACATATCTAAATCAGGCAAAAACATTATCCTGCACTCCTTTCACAAACTCGTTCTGCAGTCTTTGACTGTAGCCTATAGCGCATTTTCTATATTTGCAGGTTAGGGCTTGGTGCCGGCCTCAGATTTTCACTTTATCACATACAGTAAGTGGTTGTGGATGGGTTTTTAGCAATTGTGGACGGGTGTGGGTGAACAAACAGCTGACCCTCGCACCACTATTACATAGGCTATACCCTGCACTTTACAGCATAGACTAGAGTGTTGTACCCACTTGAAAACAATAATATCATTCTTCATTACACTGTGTTGTTGTAGCCTAAGTAGGATACATTTCTTGTCCCTAAAAACTCAAACATGGTAGCTTTTCCGGTGCTGCCTCAAGAGCGCACATGTGTAACTACCTATGATTTCGTTGTCTGATTAACTTTTTTTTCTTTCACTGTGTAAATGTACTGAATATATTCACTGCAGTATCAAGCCTGTCATTGAGCTTATAAATTATTGTCTAATATGCTTACGCTTTTACTTAGGCTATAGGTTAAATCTCAAGCCGGTCTCTGTTCTGTTGCACAATGAAGCACCTGGCCTCTCCACTGCCACGGTTATTCTTCTTAAATCTTGAAGAGTCCCAGGAAAAGCCAGATTACAAAAGCTTGTTGGACACTTAATTCAAACTTTTTTCTTTAGCCTACTAATAGCCTATTGGAGGAGAGATGCAAGCTTGCTCTTGCTTGCTGAATGTAATATAGGCTACAGTACTAAGAACGGGCGGGGTGTTGGAAAGGAGAAGCCCACATTTTCCTATAGTAGGCCTATCTTAACACTGGGATACATCCTGACGAAATAAACCATATGAGTGGCCTGCTAAGGTACATTGCTGGTTCTTCTAAACTGTTGAGAATAAACCCAAACTGATCCAAATGGTTGCATAACCAGGCCTAGGCTGTGGGTATATGCAGTTATTTCGGCATGAAACTAAATAGGACGTTTGAGCTGTTAAAATTCGCCTACATCACTGTAGTTTACAACCTATGGACAATAATTGTGTATTCCCTTGATAACAATAATACATTCCTTGTTGCACTGTGTTGTCGTAGCCCAGGTATAATAATTGTCTGGTTTAAAAACGTAGACCTATGCCTAATCAAAAGGGGAACTTTGCGTGCCCGGGGACCACAGAGCACAGCCTTGAGGAACGCAGTACAGATTTGCCATTTCGTCAACTGTTAACTTTTTTTTCTTGCACTTTGACGGGTAAATATTTAGCTTATAGTCCTAATATTTAGCGAATGGCCAAATATCCATTAACGAATAGCCTAATATCTAGCTAATATTTAGCTTCTTACCTCGGCTACACATCACAAGCCTCTCTCTTCCAGCGGTTCCTGTGCAGTTATTCCTGTGCGTAACAGGCTATAGGCTACAAACCCTCTCCGCAATAGGCCATTCCTCTTATTGTGAAATCCCAGGAAAGCTATAGGCTGCAAAAGCTGGAGGCCATTTATTTTGATACTTTTTTTAATACTAAGCCTAATAGCCTATTCGGGGAAAGAAGCAGGCTTGTTTTTACTAATTGACGAATGTAAAACAGGCCTACAGCCAGGGGCGAAAATCTGATATCCACTTTGGAGGGGACAGTTACATGAACATTTCTCAAGAGCAATTCCTGAGGGGGACACCAAAAGTAGTGCTGTAACACATAGCCTACATTGTAATATGGTAAATGTATATTGAGGAACCAAAGAAATAAGGTGTTTGCCGTACTCCTAACTACCGGTACCCAAAACTACACAACTAATCACAACAGCAATACCATTGCCTTTAACAAATCTTAGTTCAGTCACCAGTTTAAGTTGAGAGTGGGGGTATCCATGGCATTTTCCAATTATGTTCCTATTTTACAAGTCAAAAAAATTGAGAACCTTTCATAATGTTACCAAACAAAGACTCAACAAACTTACCTGAGACTCCCTGTCTCTGCCAGTCTGTCCCTGCATATCTGTCCCCAACTCTGCTGTCTGTGTGCCATCTGTTGCCTGCTCTGCCTAATGACATCATTGTGAAACATTTCCATTACAATTTCATTTCTTTCTTATGAACATTTTATCAACTAGTCTTTGAGATATTAGGCTACTAGGGTTCTTACTATGCGTTTTGGTGTATTGAAAAATACTCTGATGTCCGTCTTTTATTTTTCTGCCATTTTTCTACCTGGCTGGCTACACACACAGTGTGTAGGTTATTTACTGTAGGAGATGGGCTTCTATCATCTTCTATCATTCTATATGGGCTTCGATCTAAAAGGTAGCTAGCAAATGTGAAACGGATTAAAATGACAAGAGTTGACAGCTGTATGAGTTCACCATTTACACAACATATGCTGCAACCTTTTGTAATTTTAATAGTTTGTCTCATATTGGCTGGCTTCCAACAATAGCTGAATTTGCAAAGCTAGCGAGCACCAATTCAGTTTCAGTGGTGTTTGCTATAATCTTTGCTACCCGGGTTAAATAAAGGTGAAATAAAATACATAAAAAAAGTTCCCTTGCGATAATTTAGCTTTTGCAACGAGACCATTAAACATATTTAAGACAATGGTAGATGAGAGTGTAGTTCTGTTCAGTTTGGACTTCAGTTTATCGCTAACCTTATCACAGGGACTTTGAAGCACTAACTTACATCATCTGCATGCTGATTCCATCTTTGACGACGCCACATAAATGGAATAGGTACTAGCTAGCTTAATAGTTAATATTTGCGCACTAGCTTTGCATATTCAGCTAGTGTGTGTGTGCGCGATTGACTGGATGAACCTCACGGCAGTTACGTAGCAAGCTAAGGAACTCGCAGTGGATCAAACCATTGTGAGGCAAAGGGCGGCGGGGTCGCAATCTTTTGAAACTTAAAAACGCGCTATTAAGTGTCTATAATCAGCACAATTGCTTTCATTGCGTATTATTAATACTATTTAAATTACATAGTTATGTTTCAGTGATATATTGAGGGGGACAAATCATATTTTTCCCAGGATGGGGGGGTCGTGTCCCCCCCGTCCCCCCCGGGATTTCCGCCCCTGCCTACAGCATGGAAAATCAATTTCGGGGAGGAGAGAAAGTTCATTGGTGTGATCACTTTTGGCCGGTTATGATAACATTGTTGCACTGATGCATCACAAATAGTTGCACAGGACATAGCCTAGATGAGCACAGAGAAAAATACCCAAAGGAATAGACAACCAATAGAAAAATGGAAATCACTTGTAAACCACTTGAGCAATGAGGCAATGACATTCCGTAAAATATGTGCAGGCTAAAGGGCGTTTGTTGTTGAATTGCTACATTTAAATACAAGTTGCTATGTTAGTTTTCATTAGGGCTACATGTACATTGAATTATTATTTGCAGTTGTCACTATGACCATGAACACACCCTGAAAACACTGAACCAGTATCTGTGCCTTAGTGACGTCATAAATTATCTTGTGGTACCACCTTATTAATAGGCAGCTGTGCAATAGGATATGTTGATCAGTTGATTGACAGGTGCAGGACTGTAAAACGATAAACTTCCTGTGGATGCTCACCAACGTTTTATAGTTATGTAGCCTAGTTGATCATTATAGTTATCGTTATAGGCTTGGTGGATGGCCCTTAACTCTTACACAACACAACTAGCGTAATTATCACAACATAACTACCTGTTGTAATGAATACTCATGGATAAAAAGGTGTAGATTCACACGCAGAGCGAGGCAGGTGTTTATTTCGCCTTCGCCTTCGCAGAAATCAGGAATCGTGGTCACAGGCAGGCAATGGTCATACACAGGTAGGCAAACAGGCAGGTGAATCAAAACTAGGACTGAAGGTTCTCACAAACGAGCTAGGAAAAGGCTTAGTAGAGTCAAAACGAACAATACCTCACAAAGGCACAAACAGAAAGAACTGAACTAAATGAGCTGATGAGACCAGGTAAGTAACTAACACAGGTGAAATCAATGAACAAAAATAAAAGACAGAGCTACGCTGAAGAACACAACGAAACAGAACACAAGGTTGACTAAGAAAATAAATACAGAACCTTACACTTGTAGGTCTAGCACTTTAGCGAACTTGAATGAAATACATATACAATTAACACTTACACTTGTTTACTTGACTTTTACACACTATAAATTGAATCGTTCAAATAATTTACTCTAGCAAATTTACCACGGGTGTACTGCAGTAGAGCAGTACAGCGGAAGTCAAATCCATCACTTCCGTTTTTTGGCTTTGCCCATAGCAACTTCAAAATGAGGTGGATAGTCCAGACAAAAATTTGGTTGTTAGTACTTTTGGTCATGTTGCTACAGACACGACCCTAGTCATTAACATTTTAGTCATTTAGCAGACACTCTTATCCAGAGCGACTTACTGTAGTGAATGCATACATTTCATACATATTTTTTTTTCTGCCATACTGGTCCCCCGTGGGAATCAAACCCACAACCCTGGCATTGCAAACACCATGCTCTACCAACTGATCCAAACGGGACCCGTTAATTATGTTGGCATAGTTGCTATGCAAAAGGACTGGTCTTCAGATCTAACCAAAATGGTTGCGAGGCAGGCTGGAAAACATGTCTTGTTATTTGCTAGTGTAACCGATGTGAAATGGCTAGCTAGTTAGCGGGGTGCGAGCTAATAGCGTTTCAATTGGTGACATCACTCGCTCTGAGACCTTGAAGTAGTTGTTCCCCTTGCTCTGCAAGGGCTGAGGCTTTTGTGGAGCGATGGGTAATGATGCTTTATGGGGGGCAGTTGTTGATGTGTGCAGAGGGTCTCTGGTTCGAGGCCCAGGTAGGGGCGAGGAGAGGGACGGAAGCTATACTGTTACATTGATGCTGTTGACCCGGATCACTGGTTGCTGCGGAAAAGGAGGAGGTCAAAATGGGGGTGAGTGTAACCGATGTGAAATGGCTAGCTAGTTAGCGGTGGTGCGCGCAAATAACATTTCAATTGGTGACGTCACTCGCTCTGAGACCTTGAAATAGTTGTTCCCCTTGCTCTACAAGGGCCTCTGCTTTTGTGGAGCGATGGGTAACGATGCTTCGAGGGTGGCTGTTGCCGATGTATGCAGAGGGTCCCCAGTTCGAGCCCAGGTAGGGGTGAGAACAGGGATGGAAGCTATGCTGTTACACTAGCTAACTAGGCAACTGCAGCTAACTCATTCACTCACGTCAAACTTTTAACCTGGAATGACAGTACACTTGCTGCATTTTCGTTTGTTTGAGCTTCTTTTCTATTAGTATTTACTTGGATTTGATTTCAACTGGCTCAGAAAAAAATAAGTTGTCTGGTCTGGGCACCATTCACTCTATGTACAGTACTAGCTACAGAAATCGAAATTCAAAAGTGAAACATTGTTTCTGAGGCAGGCAGACAGCTAGGCCTATATTAACCATGCTGTACCAAACGTAATGCTAAGCTGGAAGCAAGGGGAAATAATGTGAGTGTTGAGATAAATACAAGAGATGATTCGGACAGTAAAATTACCATGATATTTTTTTTTATGGAGGCGCAGTGTTCATTTTCAGATGGAACTGTTAGCAAGCATAGGAGTGTCTATGATGATGACCATTACAGCACGCCTTGGAACGCTGATCATCCAATCCATCCAGGATCCAAACAAGCAGTTTTATAATAGACAATTTACACATGGCTGCTCATTCATAAAACTTGCCATCCTTTAGGTCGTTACCTAGCAACGCACTACTACTACTACTTTTACAAATGCACTGTCCAGCCATGCAATTTATAAACTTGATCTCCACTGTAAAAAGCATCTAGACATTATCTCTGACATTTGCAACTTTGTTCAAAAGTGAAACATTGTTGGAAGTCCGGAGGAGACAGAGAGCCAGCTTTTCACAGTCAGTCGAAATCGTGAATCAGCATAATTTTTATGGATATATTCAAAGACATTTCAATAGAAAAAAAGGCAAAACGAAACAAAATGCAGCTAGTTTGCTGTCTTTCCAGCTTCAGTCTGAAGTGATTGTGTTAGCTGTGTTGTTGGCTAGCTAGCAGGGAGGAAGTTCATAGCAACCATTTTTGTTTACCATAGCAACCTGCAAAGTTCTGGAACTATCAACCAGCCTTGGTTAGTTTTACTTTACATGGCATTCAATATGAATAGAACTAACGACCAGAGAATACCTACGATTGCACTGGACAACAAGTGTTAGTGAATGTAGCATCACGTTTTGTTGAAAAATGTATAGTTTGAGAAAGAATCTTGCTTTTTAACGCTGGTAGCCCGTTGTGATAAAAATGCCATAACACATGGCCTCTCATGTATTATTGCATAATTAATATGTTCACAATTAAAGTGTTATATAATATATTCTACATCACACAGAAACAGTCATATTTCTCCAGACGTGTTTGGCTGGGCAAGGTCGAAAACATACACTTGGTAAATCAGGTCATAAAGAGATTAAATTCATTATTCATATAACCCAAAATGCTGTGTCTGAACACTGGAGGTGACTGCTGAACTTATGGGCCATTTGTCTTCTTGTTGAGGCATTAAAGCATATTAGCATATGATTGTAATTTCACACAATGTCAGGAGCCAACCAAGAGCGACAGCAGAGACAAGATAAGAATCAGCCTTGCCCTCTTAAGGAAGATTTCAAACAGGCTGTTCTGACAATATGGCTATGCTACTTTGCTTATCACTATTTGAATTGCATACAACCGAACTATGCATTGCCAGTTAGACATAAATTGTCTTTCCAAAATGTGCCAGAAATAATGTTAAGCATGAGCTTAAGAATTCTGAGTCACCAAACAGCAAAAATTGCAGGTGCTGTTTGCTATTTGCGGTCCTGTTATTGATACTTTGCTATGAATGGACAGAGTGCCTAAAGGGTCAGGTAGTGTGTCAGACGTGTGGATCCATATTGGAAATCATTTCTGTACTTGTTTCCTCAAGCTCTCTGCCCATCAACAATAGACCTATGGCTATTCAGAGCTGAGACCGATTGCCTTCGCACTCATGTACACTGCTCAAAAAAATAAAGGGAACACTAAAATAACACATTCTAGATCTGAATGAATGAAATAATCTTATTAAATACTTTTTTCTTTACATAGTTGAATGTGCTGACAACAAAATCACACAAAAATAATCAATGGAAATCCAATTTATCCACCCATGGAGGTCTGGATTTGGAGTCACACTCAAAATGAAAGTGGAAAACCACACTACAGGCTGATCCAACTTGATGTAATGTCCTTAAAACAAGTCAAAATGAGGCTCAGTAGTGTGTGTGGCCTCCACGTGCCTGTATGACCTCCCTACAACGCCTGGGCATGCTCCTGATGAGGTGGCGGATGGTCTCCTGAGGGAGACCTGGACTAAAGCATCCGCCAACTCCTGGACAGTCTGTGGTGCAACGTGGCGTTGATGGATGGAGCGAGACATGATGTCCCAGATGTGCTCAATTGGATTCAGGTATGGGGAACGGGCGGGCCAGTCCATAGCATGAATGCCTTCCTCTTGCAGGAACTGCTGACACACTCCAGCCACATGAGGTCTAGCATTGTCTTGCATTAGGAGGAACCCAGGGCCAACCGCACCAGCATATGGTCTCGCAAGGGGTCTGAGGATCTCATCTCGGTACCTAATGGCAGTCAGGCTACCTCTGGCGAGCACATGGAGGGCTGTGCGGCCCCCCAAAGAAATGCCCCCCCACACCATGACTGACCCACCGCCAAACCGGTCATGCTGGAGGATGTTGCAGGCAGCAGAACGTTCTCCACGGCATCTCCAGACTCTGTCACGTCTGTCACATGTGCTCAGTGTGAACCTGCTTTCATCTGTGAAGAGCACAGGGCGCCAGTGGCGAATTTGCCAATCTTGGTGTTCTCTGGCAAATGCCAAATGTCCTGCACGGTGTTGGGCTGTAAGCACAACCCCCACCTGTGGACGTCGGGCCCTCATACCACCCTCATGGAGTCTGTTTCTGACCGTTTGAGCAGACACATGCACATTTGTGGCCTGCTGGAGGTCATTTTGCAGGGCTCTGGCAGTGCTCCTCCTGCTCCTCCTTGCACAAAGGCGGAGGTAGCGGTCCTGCTGCTGGGTTGTTGCCCTCCTATGGCCTCCTCCACGTCTCCTGATGTACTGGCCTGTCTCCTGGTAGCGCCTCCATGCTCTGGACACTACGCTGACAGACACAGCAAACCTTCTTGCCACAGCTCGCATTGATGTGCCATCCTGGATGAGCTGTACTACCTGAGCCACTTGTGTGGGTTGTAGACTCCGTCTCATGCTACCACTAGAGTGGAAGCACCGTCAGCATTCAAAAGTGACCAAAACATCAGCCAGGAAGCATAGGAACTGAGAAGTGGTCTGTGGTTACCACCTGCAGAACCACTCCTTTATTGGGTGTGTCTTGCTAATTGCCTATAATTTCCACCTGTTGTCTATTCCATTTGCACAACAGCATGTGAAATTTATTGTCAATCAGTGTTGCTTCCTAAGTGGACAGTTTGATTTCACAGAAGTGTGATTGACTTGGAGTTACATTGTGTTGTTTAAGTGTTCCCTTTATTTTTTGAGCAGTATATTTGGGCATGTTCAATTTAAAAGCAAACACGTCTCTTTTATAAACTTTGTCAGGTTACAAAGAGTGTCTGAAAACGTAATAACATAAGAATAGAAGGTGAAAACCCTAGAGGATGATAGTGTGTAAGCAGTGTGTACATTGGTAAAGGGAGCTTTTTTGCCAGATATCTATAGAGAACTGACTGTGCAGTAGGAAGTGGTGACAAAGCATTTTTGATGAGAGAATTAGACATGCTTAGGTTGTTTCTTGAGTGTGTGTGTGTCTTTCTTTCTTCCCCCACAATAATTCCAAAAAGCACACTCCAAGCAGATTATTTTGTGAAAAAGAAACTACTGCAGTTATCGTCTAAACACAACTATATGCATACAAATATATACATGCACAGCATCCTTGATAGCCCTAAAACAACATTATTTTGAATATTATCAATGAAATCATTATAGAGTCTCCTCTTCATCCTTCCTCTCCAATAACCTCCTTCCACTAATTTACTGTAGGCCCAGTCGTAGTGGACTGCACTCTCCACTCTGCGTGTTCATGTATGGTGTACTAACTGCAGGCACAATGCTGCAGTAAATAACGGCTAAACGCTGATCAGATTGAAAAGAAGCCTTTTAACGATGCATGCCATCACACAACATGGACTACTATATTTCTATATAACGTATGAAATCTTTGTCACAGAGCACTTTAAAGTTCCATGGGTAAAGCCAGTAAAAGCATGCCTGTGGTGACAGTAGTCCCGGAAATAAAACTACTTTAGAGACCTTGAGAGGGAGAGCAGGGTGGAGTGGAAAAGAGTGACCCATCCTATCCTCCTCAGGCCATCACAGACAGCTATCTCATGGCATGTGTGTGTTCCAAGGGGAAACTTCCTGCCATTTCTGACAGTGTCATCTATATTTACTAGAGGACATTGTCCCCATCATAGCTTCCCCCTCATACACCTCAAATGTCCCTAAAGCAATCTTTCTTGAAAAGCTTTATTGTATACTTAGTTACATTGTATTATGAGGATGTCTCTGGAAGTTGGTCCTTTTGATGTTTTAACAGTGACACCCATGGAGATATGCATATCTAAAGACATGTAGATTTATCAAAACACATTCATGTCTGAGTACACTTGTACCTCACATGCAAATATGAAATTAAGAGAAAACAATGGTGTCCTCTGTTATTTATTTTTATAGCAACACATATAAAATGCATTGTTATTCAATGTTTTTCAAGGTTAATTCTGCATAGATTTGGAAACTAAATAAATTCAAGTCAATCGTGTATCGGCCTGCAATGTAGCCCGGGGTGCATACTGCCTTGTGTGCAGTGATTATAAACATTATTATGAATCCTGTTGTTTTGGTAAAGGCTCTAATCAACAGAATGCACAGTGGGTGTATAAAGGTTTGTCACTGAAGCTGATCAAGACAATGACAGGGGAATGAACACAGTTTTTGAACGCCTCTCCCCCTCTCTCTCGCTCTCTCTTTTCATCTAGGACGCCAGCTATGATCGGCTGCTCCTTTGTGGTGGACAGAAAATACTTTGGTGAGATCGGCCTCCTTGATCCTGGCATGGAAGTCTATGGAGGCGAGAACATTGAGCTTGGCATGCGGGTGAGTACAACAACACTAATTCATTTTGCTTATCAAATACATCCACATTCCTTTCCTATACTCAAATGGAGACATTTATTTTTGAGAAGTTACAACATGAAGGTATTACATCATAACCACACAAACAAAGTAGTTAGAAATGCCATTAGAAAAGTTGGGGTTGTTAATGAGTCTATTCAGCTAAAGCTGGTGGGTTTGGGTTCTGATTGCTAGATGGAAAGGAAAGGTTAGTGTGCTGGAACACAATAGCAGTCATTACAAATCCAATATTAGGTACAGTAGCGCCGGATCACTTAGAAGTCACTGGTGAAATTATTTATGAAATATATTTTCCCGTCTTTGGAATGGCTCATGATTAAGTTTCCTTATTTTTTCTAGCTTAAGGGTTACAGCTTAAGATTCAATACCCAGAGGCATCAACAGAGAGATGTTTAAACTCTGCAAAGTCAAAAAGTTTCTCAGATGGGAGGGAAAACCCTTAATGCAAATAAATATTCAGTCAACCCAAAGGCCTTAAAGCCCTATACTGAAAATGTAAAAATCTTTGCAGCTGATTTTAGTTGAATTTAACGCTTCATGCGGCTTGGTTGAAGAATTGGTAGCGTTTAAATTCAGAAAACGTTTCTCCTTAGCCAAGTGGAAGCACTCTGAATCTAAACTCACTCTGTGCTTATTGAAATGAGAAATGCTTGAAAGATCCTTCTTCATTTAATGTCATCACTTCCATTTCAAAATCTTCAGAATGCTTGAATGGTGCTTCAGAAGGGTTTCTGTAGCCTTTGAAAACTGACTCCAGAGGTGAGAGGATAGATCCTGGTTGGTGTATTGATAACTCAACCCCTCAGATGAACCTGAAGGCAGTGTTATAGTAGCTAATGACCGTCTCAGAGTCCTCATCATTTCAAGTGGACTAGCATAACATATCCTCATCAATAGCAAGGTTTCCCCCCCTCCCGAATAATAAGAGGCATTCAGACAATAATATGTTCTCCATGTCTCATTATGCAGTAAATGTTTGTTTCAGGTTTAATTCCAGTGAACAGTCACCTTCCTCATTGCTCCTAATGGTTATTTCAGTATTCGGTGTGCCATCCCGAATTTCAGTCTTCAAGGTTTATGTTATTCACCGGACCTGTCTTTACGCAGCAAACCATGCCACTGAGTGGTGGGTTCATAGGGTAGGAGATTCATTCAGACAAGGCCACTAAGTAGAGTGTTATAACAAACCCACTGGAGTGTGTGTTCTATACTGATGTACTCCACTTTCTTATTCTGCTCAGTTGGATGACTTGTGTCAGGTCTGACATTTGCACTGTGCTTACATAAAGTAATTGCACTCTCCTTGAGTCATGTAATAATAACTTAACACCAATGTCACAAACATCGGCATAACAGTCTCTCTTTGTCTTTCACCATAAAACCTACACAAACAGTATTTTTATTTCAAACCTTTTCTTTAGTTCTGTAATTGTGTGAAGAAAAGAAAATACATTATTATTAAACAAACAGGCTATTGATTTAATATACTGTTGAAGTCTGAAGTTTACATACACTTTAGCCAAATACATTTAAACTCAGTTTCTCACAATTCCTGAAATGTAATCTAAGTAAAAAGTCCCTGTCTTAGGTCAGTTAGGATCACCACTTTATTTTAAGAATGTGAAATGCCAGAATAATAGTAGAGAGAATGATTTATTTCAGCTTCTATTTCTTTCATCACATTCCTACTACTATATAATATATATATATATATATATATATATATATATATATATATATATATATATATATATATATATATATATATACTATATAATCTACTCAACAAATTGGATGCAGTCTATCACAGTGCCATCCGCTTTGTCACCAAAGCCCCATACACTACCCACCACTCCGACCTGTACGCTCTCGTTGGTTGGCCCTCGCTTCATACTCGTTGCCAAACCCACTGGCTACAGGTTATCTACAAGTCTCTGCCAGGTAAAGCCCTGCCTTATCTCAGCTCACTGGTCACCATAGCAGCACCCACTCGTAGCACGCGCTCCAGCAGGTATATCTCACTGGTCACCCCCAAAGCCAATTCCTCCTTTGGCCGCCTCTCCTTCCAGTTCTCTGCTGCCAATGACTGGAACGAACTACAAAAATCTCGGAAACTGGAAACACTTATCTCCCTCACTAGCTTTAAGCACCAGCTGTCAGAGCAGCTCACAGATCAATGCACCTGTACAAAGCCCATCTATAAATAGCCCAAACAACTACCGCTTCCCCTACTGTATTTATTTATTTTGCTCCTTTGCACCCCTACTTTGCACACTCATCTACTGTCAAATCTACCATTCCAGTGTTTTAATTGCTATACTGTATTTATTTCGCCACCATGGGCTATTTATTACCTTTACCTCCCTTATCTCACCTCATTTGCTCACATTGTATATAGACTTATTTTTCTACTGTTGTCACGGCTGTTTAAAGGATTGGACCAAGGCGCAGCGTATTTGTAATTCCACATCTTTATTAAACTGTGAAACTAAATGCAATACACCAAATACTTGAAATAACAAGAAAAACAACAAACCGTGACGCAGAGAGAAAACACACTACTCAAAATGAATCACCCACAAAAACAGGTGGGACAAACATCAACTTAAATATGACCTCCAATTAGAGACAACGACAACCGGCTGCCTCTAATTGGAGATCATACCAAACAAAACCAACATAGAAATACCAAACTAGAAACTGAACATAGAAATACAAAACATAGACAAACACCCCCTGTCACGCCCTGACCTACTCTACCAAAGAAAATAACAACTTACTATTGTCAGGACGTGACAACTGTATTATTGACTGTATGTTTGTTTTACTCCATGTGTAACTCTGTGTTGTTATGTGTCAAACTGCTTTGCTTTATCTTGGCCAGGTCGAAGTTGTAAATGAGAACTTGTTCTCAACTTGCCTACCTGGTTAAATAAAGGTGTAATAAAAATAAAATAAAAATAAATAAAAAATTCCCAGTGGGTCAGAAGTTTACATACACTCAATTAGTATTTGGTAGCATTGCCTTTAAATTGTTTAACTTGGGTCAAAGGTTTCGGGTAGCCTTCCACAAACTTCCCATGATAAGTTGGGTGAACTTTGGCCCATTCCACCTGACAGAGCTGGTGTAACTGAGTCAGGTTTGTAGGCCTCCTTGCTCGCACATGCTTTTCAGTTCTGCCCACAAATGTTCTATAGGATTGAGGTCAGGGCTTTGTGGTGGTCATTAAAATACCTTGATTTTGTTGTCCTTAAGCCATTTTGCCACAACTTTGGAAGTATGCTTGGGGTCATTGTCTATTTGGAAGACCCATTTGCGACCAAGCTTTAACTTCCTGCTGATGTCAAGAGATGTTGCTTCAATATATCCATATAACTGTCCTTCCTCATGATGCCATCTATTTTGTGAAGTGCACCAGTCTCTCCTGCAGCAAAGCACCCCCACAACATGATCCTGCCACCCCCATGCTTCACGGTTGGGATGGTGTTCTTCAGCTTGCAAGTCTCCCCTTTTTCCTCCAAACATAACAATGGTCATTATGGCCAAACAGTTCTATTTTTATTTAATCAGACCAGAGGACATTTCTCCAAAAAGTACGATCTTTGTCCCCATGTGCAGTTGCAAACCGTAGTCTGGCTTTTTTTATGGCGGTTTTGGAGCAGTGGCTTCTTCCTTGCTGAGCGGCCTTTCAGGTTATGTCGATATAGGACTTGTTTTACTGTGGATATAGATACTTTTGTACCGGTTTCCTCCAGCATCTTCACTAGGTCCTTTGCTGTTGTTCTGGGAAGGATTTGCACTTTTCGCACCAAAGTATGTTCATCTCTAGGAGACAGACCGCGTCTCCTTCCTGAGCGGTATGATGGCTACGTGGTCCCATGGTGTTTACACTTGCGTACTATTGTTTGTACAGATGAACGTGGTACCTTCAGGTATTTGGAAATTGCTCCCAAGGATGAACCAGACTTGTGGAGGTCTACAATGTTGGCTGATTTCTTTAGATTTTCCCATGATGTCAAGCAAAGAGGCACTGAGTTTGAAGGTAGGCCTTGAAATATGTCCACAGGTACACCTCCAATTGACTCAAATTATGTCAATTAGCCTATCAGAAGCTTCTAAAGCCATGACATCATTTTCTGGAATGTTCCAAGCTGTTTAAAGGCATCGTCACTTTAGTGTTTGTTAACTTCTGACCCACTGGAATTGTGATACAGTGAATTGTAAGTGAAATAATCTGTCTGTAAACAATTGTTAAAAAAATTACTTGTGTCATGCACAAACTATCTTTCCTAACCGACTTGTCAAAACTATAGTATGTTAACAAGAAATTTGTGGAATGGTTGAAAAACGAGTTTCAATGACTCCAACATAAGTGTATGTAAACTTCCGACTTCAGCTGTATACCTGCATGTACAGTACCAGTAAAAAGTTTGGACACACCTACTCATTCCAGGGTTTTTCTTTATTTTTACAATTTTCTACATTGTATAATAATTTTGAAGACATCAAAACTATGAAATGACACATATGGAATCATGTAGTACCCAAAAAAGTGTTAAACAAATAAAAATATATATTTATATTTGAGATTCTTCAAAGTAGCCACGCTTTGCCTTGATGACAGCTTTGCACGCACTTGGTGTTCTCTCAACCAGTTTCATGAGGTAGTTACCTGGAATGCATTTCAATTAACAGGGGTGCCTTGTTAAAAGTTCATTTGTGGAATTTCTTTCCTCATTAATGTGTTTGAGCCAATCTGTTGTGTTGCGACAAGGTATGGGTGGTATACAGAAGATAGCTCTATTTGGTAAAAGACCAAGTCCATATTATGGCAAGAACAGCTCAAATAATCATAGAGAAACAACAGTCCATCATTACTTTAAGACATAAAGGTCAGTCAATACGGAACATTTAAAGAACTTTGCAGTCGCAAGAACCATCAAGTGCTATGATGAAACTGGCTCTCATGAGGACCGCAACAGGAAAGGAAGACTCAGAGTTACCTTTGCTGCAGAAGATAAATTCAGTAGAGTTAACTGCACCTCAGATTGCAGCCCAAATAAATGCTTCACAGAGTTCACGTAACAGACACATCTCAACATCAATTGTTCAGAGGAGACTGCATGAATCAGGCCTTCATTGTCGAATTGCTGCAAAGAAACCACTACTAAAAGAAACCAATAATAAGAAGAGACTTGCTTGGGCCAAGAAACACGAGCAATGGACATTAGACCGGTGGAAATCTGTCCATTTGGTCTGATGAGTCCAAATTTGAGGTTTTTGGTTCCAACCGCCATGTCTTTGGGAGATGCAGAGTAGGTGAACGGATGATCTCTGCATGTGTGGTTCCCACCATGAAGCATGGAGGAGGAGGTGTGATGGTGTGGGGGTGCTTTGCTGGTGACACTGTCTGTGATTTATTTGTAATTCAAGGCTTACTTATTAACCAGCATGGCTACCACAGCATTCTGCAGCGATATGCCATCCAATCTGGTTTGCGCTTACTATCATTTGTTTTTCAAATGGACAATGACCCAAAACATACCTCCAGGCTGTGTAAGGGCTAATTGACCAAAAAGGAGAGTGATGGAGTGCTGCATCAGATGACCTGGCCTCCACAATCACCCAACTTCAACCCAATTGTGATGGTTTGGGATGAGTTTGACCGCAGAGTGAAGGAAAAGCAGCCAACAAGTGCTCAGCATTTGTGGAAACTCCTTCAAGACTGTTGGAAAAGCATTCCTCATGAAGCTGGTAGAGAGACTGCCAAGAGTGTGCAAAGCTGTCATCAAGGCAAAGGGTGGCTACTTTGAAGAATCTCTAATGTAAATTATATTTTGATTTGTTTAACACTTTTTTGGTTACTACGTGATTCCATATGTTTTATTTCATAGTTTTGATGTCTTCCCCATTATTCTACAATGTAGAACATAGTACAAATAAAGACAAACTCTTGAATGAGAAGGTGTGTGTCACAAAAAGAGCCGTGTTGAATAGACCAAACTGCAGCGGGAATATGGATGCTCATGTTTTAATTCAAAAAAGGAGTAACGCATCCACTGGAAAACAATATACACGACAGGAACAGTTTTGCAGGCACACAACATGCAGTGCAAAAACAACTACCCACGAAAACCAAACAAACACACACCTACTTATGGGACTCCCAATCAGAGGCAACTAGAAACACCTGCCTCCAATTGAGAGTCCAGCACCCAAAACTACACATAGAAAAACAAACCTAGAACCTATACCAAACTAATACACCCCACTACACCACACACAAAACCCCATAATACAAAACAAATATACCTCTGCCACGTCCTGACCAAATATAATAGAAATAATACCTAAATATTGGTCAGGACGTGACATTACCCCCCCCTAAAGGTGCAGACCCCGGAATGCACCTTAAAAGAAAACACAAAAAATCCCCATTACCCCAACAAAACCAAAAAGCAATACCCCCTAAACAATAAGGGAGGGAAGGGAGGGTGGCTGCCGTCAACGACGGCACTGTGCTACACCCTCCCTCCCTCCCCAACCCACCTATCCTGGAGGTGGCTCCGGTGCAGGACGTGGACCCTGCTCCACCCTCGGCGTCGTCCACTTCGGTGGAGCCGATAGCTGCGCCAGGCAGACGGACCCCTCGGGCCGGGCCGGAGGACAGGAGGGCCCCTCGGGCTGGGCCGGGGGACAGGAGGGCCCCTCGGGCTGGCCCGGGGGACAGGAGGGCCCCTCGGGCTGGGCCGGGGGACAGGAGGGCCCCTCGGGCTGGGCCGGAGAGCAGGAGGGCCACTCGGGCTGGGCCGGAGGGCAGGAGGGCCACTCGGGCTGATTCTGACAGGCCGGGCACCCTGGCAGATCAGGGCAGGCGGACCACTCGGGCTGGGCCGGAAGGCATGCGGGCCACTCGGGCTGGGCCGGAAGGCATGCGGGCCACTCGGGCTGGGCCGGAAGGCATGCGGGCCACTCGGGCTGGGCCGGAAGGCAGGAGGACCACTCGGCTGGACCGGAGGGCAGGAGGACCCCTCGGGCTGGACCGGAGGGCAGGAGGACCACTCGGGCTGATCCTGACAGGCCGGGCACCCTGGCAGATCAGGGCAGGCGGGCACCTCTGGCAGAACCGGGCAGTCTGGCCACCCTGGCAGTTCAGGGCAGTCTGGCCACCCTGGCAGTTCAGGGCAGTCTGGCCACCCTGGCAGTTCAGGGCAGTCTGGCCACCCTGGCAGTTCAGGGCAGTCTGGCCACCCTGGCAGTTCAGGGCAGTCTGGCCACCCTGGCAGTTCAGGGCAGTCTGGCCACCCTGGCAGTTCAGGGCAGTCTGGCCACTCTGGCAGTTCAGGGCAGTCTGGACACTCTGGCAGTTCAGGGCAGTCTGGCCACTCCGGCAGTTCAGGGCAGTCTGGCCACTCCGGCAGTTCAGGGCAGTCTGGCCACTCCGGCAGTTCAGGGCAGTCTGGCCACTCCGGCAGTTCAGGGCAGTCTGACCTCTCTGGCGACTGTTGACTGGCGGGCAGCTCCGACGACTGTTGACTGGCGGGCAGCTCCGACGACTGTTGACTGGCGGGCAGCTCTGACGACTGTTGACTGGCGGGCAGCTCTGACGACTGTTGACTGGCGGGCAGTTCTGACGACTGTTGACTGGCGGGCAGCTCTGACGACTGTTGACTGGCGGGCAGCTCCGACGACTGTTGACTGGCGGGCAGCTCTGGTGATGGTTGACTGGCGGGCAGCACTGACGACTGTTGACTGGCGGGCAGCTCTGGTGACTGTTGACTGGCGAGGCTGGGTTGACACACTAGACTCCTGATGCGTGGGGCTGGTATAGGACGTGCCAGCCTGGAGACACGCACCTCCATGCTAGTGCGTCTGGCGGGAAACACCGGACCGAAAGGGCGCACTGGCGGTCTTGAGCGCAGGGTTGGCATCACCCCTTCCGGCTCGATGCCTACTTCGCCCTGGCACATGCGGGGCGCTGGTACCTTGCCTACCGGCCTGAAAATCCCAGGCCTCACCACAGCCCCAACCCCAAAGCACGGGACCTGTCCAGTCTGCCCTACAAGGGTACGGGGAGCTGTCCTGGGGCTGTAATCTCGCCCCGCCAAATAGCCCTTGTGCCCCCCCCTAAAAAATTCTTGGGGCTGCCTCCAACATTCCTCCCTCACTTGCCTCTGTCCTCTTCTCCGGTGCTTGGTCCTTTGGTGGTGGGTAGTTCTGTCACAAAAAGAGCCGTGTTGAATAGACCAAACTGCAGCGGGAATATGGATGCTCATGTTTTAATTCAAAAAAGGAGTAACGCATCCACTGGAAAACAATATACACGACAGCAACAGTTTTGCAGGCACACAACACGCAGTGCAAAAACAACTACCCACGAAAACCAAACAAACACACACCTACTTATGGGACTCCCAATCAGAGGCAACTAGAAACACCTGCCTCCAATTGAGAGTCCAGCACCCAAAACTACACATAGAAAAACAAACCTAGAACCTATACCAAACTAATACACCCCACTACACCACACACAAAACCCCATAATACAAAACAAATATACCTCTGCCACGTCCTGACCAAATATAATAGAAATAATACCTAAATATTGGTCAGGACGTGACAGTGTGTCCAAACTTTTGACTGGTACTGTATATGAGTGGCTGAATAACATTCAGCTTTGCTTCACCGCCATACATATTGTATATTCCTTTAAAACCTCTTACATCTAGATGTTCCGCTAGCGGAACGCCTCGCCAATATCCAATGATAGAGCGTGGCGTGAATTACAAACACCTCAAAAATCCCAAAACGTACATTTTTCAAACATATGACTATTTTACACCATTTTAAAGACAAGACTCTCCTTTATCTAACCACATTGTCCGATTTCAAAAAGGCTTTACAATGAAAGCAAAACATTAGATTATGTCAGGAGAGTACCCAGCCACAAATAATCAGACACCCATTTTTCAAGCTAGCATATAATGTCACAAAAACCAAAACCACAGCTAAATGCAGCACTAACCTTTGATGATCTTCATCAGATGACACTCCTAGGACATTATGTTATACAATACATGCATGTTTTGTTCAATCAAGTTTATATTTTTATCAAAATACAGCTTTCTACATTAGCATGTGACGTTCAGAACTAGCATACCCACCGAAAACTTCCAGTGAATTTACTAAATTACTCACGATAAACGTTCACAAAAAACAAAACAATTATTTTAAGAATTAGAGATACAGAACTCCTTTATGCAATCGCGGTGTCCGATTTTAAAATAGCTTTTCGGTGAAAGCACATTTTGCAATATTCTGAGTAGATAGCCCGGCCATCATGGCTAGCTATTTTGACACCCACCAAGTTTGGCACTCACCAAACTCAGATTTACTATAAGAAAAATTGGATTACCTTTGCTGTTCTTCGTCAGAATGCACTCCCAGGACTTCTACTTCAACACCCAATGTTGTTTTGGTTCCAAATAATCCATAGTTATATCCAAATAGCTGCGTTTTGTTCTTGCGTTCAAGACATTATCCAAAGGGTGACGCGTCGGCGAGTATCGTGACAAAAAATTACAAAATATTCCATTACCGTACTTCGAAGCATGTCAAACGCTGTTTAAAATCAATTTTTATGCGATTTTTCTCGTAAAATAGCGATAATATTCAGACTGGGAGACCTTGTATTCGTTCAAACACTGAAAATAGAAAATGGAGTCTTCACATGCATGCACGCGCCCGTGACATTGTTCTCAGAACGACCACTTTCCAAAACCCCTACTGTTTTTCGCCCAGGGACTGCAGAGTCATCATTCCCCGTTCTGGCGCCTTCTGAGAGCCAATGGGAGCCTTAGAAAATGTCACGTTACAGCGATAAAGAGGCTATAGAAGGCCAAGGAATGGTCAGAGAGGGCACTTCCTGTATGGAATCTTCTCAGGTTTTGGCCTGCCATATGAGTTCTGTTATACTCACAGACACCATTCAAACAGTTTTAGAAACTTTAGGGTGTTTTCTATCCAAATCAAATAATTATATGCATATTCTAGTTTCTGGGCAGGAGTAATAACCAGATTAAATCGGGTACGTTTTTTATCCAGCCGTGAAAATACTGCCCCCTATCCTAAACAGGTTAATGGAATGGAGATGGGGAGCAATTATGTCTCCAAGGCCTACTCCATGAAACTGGTGAGTGAGAGAGACAGAGAGAGAGTGAGAGAGAGTGAGAGAGAGTGAGAGAGAGACAGAGAGAGACAGAGAGAGACAGAGAGAGATGGATGGATGGATGGATGGATGGATGGATGGATGGAAGGAAGGAAGGATATAGAGACAATGAGAGAGAGAGAGAGGGAGGGAGAGTTGCCATTTGGGATAGGCGTGATTGACAGGAACATGTTTAACAATTAGCCAGGGCAGCTCTCAGTAGCTGCCTGCTGCCCAGGACCATTTCACCACGGGCGTGGATGTAAGGCCAAGTTCACAGCCAAAGGTTATGGAGTATTGTAATTTACTGTGCATTCTACACTCCGTGTAAAAGGGTTTTCTGGGCTGGCACCTAGGCGCTGGCCTCTTTAAAAGAAGAGAAAGGTTAAGTTAAGATAGAGAGGGAGGGAGAGAGATAGAGAGATGTTGAGATGAGCTGGTGCTGGGTTCTTAGGCCACAGTGGTGTTTTGTGTGATTGTGGAGACCTTGGGGAAGCAGTAGCTGAATAAAACAAGGGCATTGGAGGGAATCAAGAGCAGAAGTATAAGATCTTGTTGGATTTTTTTCCATGTACGGTATAGAGATGTATTTACACTAGAGAGAAGAGGAGGAAAAGACAGATACAAGAGAGGTAGTCAATGTGTAAAAACAATAAGATACATTGACTATTGACATTAAAGTAAATGTTTCAGTACATAGCCTGGGTATGGGTTTAAAATTACACTCATTTGTAAGTCAGAGTGAACTGCATCAAAAATAAGCTACTTTACTACTAATATTTTATTGGAAGAGCTGCAATGGCATCGATAATCAACAACATTAATATCATGGCTAAAATACCTAAAGTATGTGTGAAATGTAGGTAATTTAGCCAAGATATTAATGATGTTGATTATCGATGCCATTGCAGCTCTTCCAATAAAATATTACTATTAAAGTAGTATATTTTTGATGCAGTTCACTCTGACTTACAAATGAGTGTAATTTGAAACCCATACCCAGGTGTCAGACATTAAAATATTGCTTACCTTGAGGCTGAGTTTGCAAAGAGAAAACAATGTCAAGAAGGAATAGAAATGATGAATTCTGCCAGAGGTGTCAATACACATTTATTGCGTAATGGTTTTTCCATCTCTCACTTACTGTTTGCTGATAAAGCATCTCATGAGACCACAACATCGCTCTTCATGTCCCCTCAGGTATATGTAGCTACAGTATACATACAGTACCAGTCATAAGTTTGGACACACCTACTCATTCAAGGGTTTTTCTTTATTTTTAACATTTTCTACATTGTAGAATAATAGTGAAGACATAAAACTATGAAATGACACATAAAGGAATCATGTAGTAACCAAAAAAGTGTGAAACAAATCAAAATATGTTTTAGATTTTTGATTTTTCAAAAGTAGCCACCCTTTGCCTTGATGTCAGCTTTACACACTCTTGGCATTCTCTCAACCAGCTTCACCTGGAACACTTGGAAAACATTCTTGAAGGAGTTCCCATAAATGCTGAGAACTTGTTGGCTGCTTTTCCTTCATTCTGCGGTCCAATTCATCCCAAACCATCTCAATTGGGTTGAGGTCGGGTGATTGTGAATTGAGGAGGCCAGGTCATCTGATGCAGCACTCCATCACTCTCCTTGGTCAAATAGCCCTTACACAGCCTGGAGGTGTGTTGGATCATTGTCCTGTTGAAAAACAAATGATTGTCCCACAAAGCGCAAACCAGATGGGATGGCGCATTGCTGCAGAATTCTGTGGTAGCCATGCTGGTTAAGTGTGTCTTGAATTCTAAATAAATCACTGACAGTGTCACCAGCAAAGCACCCCCACACCATCACAACGGCAGTTGAAGAAATTTCTACAATGTGGAAAATAAACAAAAACCCTTGAATGAGTAGGTGTGTCCAAACTGACTGGTACTGTACATACATACATAAAATATATCTAGGGGTCAAGAGTGACACGTGTTTGTAAAGGGTTTATCAAGAGTTACAGGGAGTATAAATACCTACTTATGAATTTGTAGATACAAATCAAATATGTCTGTCTGTAAGACATTTGTTAGTCTGTTACATTAGAAATAAATGATAAACAGACATATTCTTTATAGGTTAGTTCCCACCAAAATGGTCTTATCGGTATATAGGCACTATGCGCTCTGCAGGGTTTTCTTCAAGAATTCAGGTTTTACTCAGCCCCAATTTAACTAAACTCATCTGTGAGTGATCCCACCAGGGCACTTCTCTTGGGACAATCAAATTAATTCAACCAACCCAAGCCATTTTCACATGTATTTAACAAAAAACTTTGCAATAATTTCCTGAAAGCCCCTCTACCGTATCCACACTGGCTCTGGTTCATCCCTGGCATATGGTCATAATCTCACTTCAGTTGGAGAGGGAATTTGCTTAATTAAAACTCCAGAAACATCAACACAAAGTTGGAGAGGAGATGGACATCGCTCAACTCAGCTGGGTCCTCTCCTACCCAAAAGATAGGATACACTCCTGCCGCTTCACTTTCAGGGTTTGTTGTTCGGCAGGATATTTTCAGGTACTTGTAGAAAAGGGAGAAAAGGGAATCCACACAGTAGAAAAGAGAATCCACAGGTCTTTAACTAAGACTGTGTTCTTTTTTTGTTTCTTTTTTTACAGTTGAACATAATTGGAGGGAATTTGTGTCTTGAAACTTCAAACATTTCTGTAGTTAAAGAAAACCAGACAAAGATTGGTACACTATTGAACTTGGGTAATGCCAAAGCTTTCAAGTAAAACACTCACCGCTTTGAATTGTTGTTTTCAGATGCTGTGGCTAGTTTGTCCACTGTTTGTTCCTTTTACAGCAAATGTTCCTTTTATGCTCGGGAGACCGACACTCTGCCAAATGGATTATTAGAGGATAGTTCCTTTTATCAAAAACACAAGTCATTTTGCAATGGTGGTGGTGGTACATAGTTGTTTGCTACACATTTCAAGATGTCCTCACACTACACTTACCACAATTCATGTTGACCACAGAATTAAAATCACAATAGAGTTGATACTGGGAAGAGGGTACACAATCATAATATCGAAGAGAAGAGGAGATCTCTCTGTAGTGGTGTTTGCTTTGCTTTGCTTTCCTCCGTATCCCCACATACACAGCAAAGAGAGAGAGAGTCACCTTGAAAAGGTCAGCCCTGTCATTATGAGCCCATATTAAGCCTCAGCCATCTGTGGTAACCAGCCATTCAAGTTCCAGCCGCTGCTAAAGCTAAATCACCCAGAGGCCCACGTCCATCAGGCAGCAAATGACAAAGTAGCTGACCATATGTGGGCCCAGTAAAACAAACAGACCACTTAAAACCTGTTGGGGCTCGGGGGCAGTATTGAGACATTTTGAAAAAAATATGTGCCCATTTTTAACTGCCTCCTACACCAACTCAGAAGCTAGGATATGCATATTATTAACACATTCGGATAGAAAACACTCTGAATTTTCTAAAACAGTTTGAATGGTGTCTGTAAGTATAACAAAACTCATATTGCAGGCAAAAACCTGTGAAAAATAGATTTAAAAAAAATGTGAATTTTGTGACTGTACTATTTAGTGTCATTGTTTTATAGATACCATAGTGAGAAAGGATTCATTTCGCAACACCTACGGTTTCCACTAGATGTCAACGATCTTTATAAAGTTGTTTGAAGCGTCTATGATAAACAGAGAGCAAATTAGAATCCAAGGAAGTTGACATGTCATCACTTCATTTTTATGCGCCTGCGCATAAATCTGAGAAGCGTGAGTTTGTCATCATTGTTTATCTAGACATAGGATAGGTTGTGTGAAAATATTACTGATGTTTAACGTTAAAAATGGACCAAAAGATTAATGCTAAACAACATTTGACATGTTTGAACGAACGTAAATAGATTATTTACTAGTTTTTTTTAGCTTTTCGGCGTGATTTTACACTCCCCCCACCACGTTTTGTGGGAGCATAATGAACGCTAAGTACTTGGTGTTATTTGGACATAAATTATGAACTTTGTCAAAAGAAACCACATTTGTTCCGGACCTGGGATGCCTTCCGGACCTGGGATGCCTGCCTTCTGATGGAGATAATCAAAGGTAAGGGGATATTTACAATGTTATTATCGATTTTAGATGATGCTAACTGTATAGCATAGCTTATTGTTCTTAGCATAGCACCCCGTTTATTGCAAAATGTGATTTCCCAGTAAAGTTATTTTGAGATCTGGCCATTCGGTAGCAATTACGAGATGATAATATATTATTCTTTGAATGACAATATTATAATTTACCAATGTTTTCGAATAGTAATTTTGTTATGTTCACCGGAAGCATTTCAGAGAAGAAAAAAATCTGAATTTCACGCTACTGTAAAATGCTGTTTTTGGATATAAATATGAACTTGATGGAACAAAAAATGCATGTATTGTATAACATAATGTCCTAGGAGTGTCATCTGATGGAGATTGACAAAGGTTAGTACATAATTCTAGCTGGTTTCTGCTTTTGGTGACGCCTGACCTTGAATTGAAAATGGATGTTTGTACTTTTGTGGCTATGTACTGTCCTAACATAATCTAACTTTATGCTTTTGCCGTAAAGCCTCTTTGAAAATCGAACAATGTGGTTAGATTAAGGAGATGTTTATCTTTTAAATTGTGTAAAATAGTTGATTGTTTGAGAAATTGAAATTATTAGATTTTTGATGTTTTGAATTTCCAGCCTTGTTAGCAATCCCGACTCGGGGTTCATTGCTAACCTGTAGCCCCATCAGGTTAAAAAAATAGGACTGATTTGAGCCACTTACTGAGGGAATTTGATCATTTGGCTATACTAGGTCATGGTTTGAAGGTAGACATGATGAGCCTTGGGAGAAGAAAGTGATAGATGAGAAATATGTACATTAGTGTGAGAGATCACTGCAACAGGAGACCTGATCTGTGTCGTATATCAAATATCGACTACAGATATACAGATATACTGTATCTCTTCCTCTCCTCCACTGGCTCATCTCCCCATTACATGAATGATTAATTCTCACATAATACAGTCTTTTAACCGAGAGGACATGGGAGGAAAGATCCGTTTTTCATCAATAGGCACAGTGCAAAGGTAACAATGGGGGAGACCGTACCATATTGATCAAGCATTTGTCTTTTTCAATACATGCATTATTTAGAGGGCCTGAATCAATCTGCTAGGGCTTAATGGACAGAGGTATTTACTCTATGCTTCATTACAGTAGGTTTTGCCTCACTACCTCACCACTTGTCACAGGAGGGAGGACAGAGAGAAGAATAGGAACTACAGTGATATATAGCTTTCTTATTCTTATAATACTATATAGGGACTCTTAATGCTCCATTCATTCAATGGTGTGTTTACAAAATGTGGCTGTCCCAGTTCTCAAAGTTAATATTGAAGTAAATATGCTATAGATATGGGCAGCTTTTTTGTACTCTATGTCAAAGTGATTAGCGATGACATTACATGTATTTACATAAGCAGTCATTTTGATGCAAAGTTGTTTTAATGCGCTGTTTCATTTAAAACCAGATAGCATTAAAACCCGTTTAGAATTTGCATTGTAGTGGGCACAGATAATTGGACTGGGTTTATATTGTTTTATAGGGTATAGTGCTGCACCCCAGTAATCTGCCAGTAATTTATGGTGAAACAGGTTTTGAAAAGACAACTTATCCCCTAACAACAGCCCATGCAGCTTATTTTCAAGACTTTAAAATTCTTGAATCCGACAGCCTTTTGAAAATTGCCATGGTTATGTGGGTATCAAAAACATAATGTAGCACTCGACAGACAGACAGACAGACAGACAGACAGACAGACAGACAGACAGACAGACAGACAGACAGACAGACAGACAGACAGACAGTTTGACTAGCTCTACCCATTCAGGGCCAGAGGGAGTAGCAATAAGGCTGAACTTGTCGGCGCACCTATTATCACGAGTCATAAACTTCATTAACTGCCTCTTTCAAGTGTGACTGCACTTGCACCTATCTTTAAACACACATTGACGAGGCATTAAGACGTATTGTTCATTTCATAACCCTCTGTTTTCAGAAACTATTATGCCCCGAAAAAGTTAAGCTTATTAACCACCCAACTCTGTCTGAAGTCACCATACTTACTTAACTTTACTAACTTAACTTAAGTTTAATTGGGTGGTGTTTGATGGTGTGAGATAGATGTTTGATGTGTTTGACAAGATATACATTATTTTGACATCTAATCTACTGTAACACAAAAAACGGAGGAATCCGCAAGTATGCTAGACATTTCACAAACTAACTCACTGCAGTACAATCAAGAGGGACTACCGAGGAGAAGCAGGGGATTCAAATGCTCTGCATGTTTTGACAGTAGATTTGAAAGAGCAGCATCACATCCCTGAGATGTCCTGGTTTGAACTATACATTTTCTGTATGAGAGAGAGAGAGAGAGAGAGAGAGAGAGAGAGAGAGAGAGAGAGAGAGAGAGAGAGAGAGAGAGAGAGAGAGTATATATATATGACACCTTCAGTTCATTCTGCTTTGAAACATCACTCATCTCATGGGTCCAGGATTACTGTTGGGAGGGGCATGGTAGGCACACACCACCTTTGCATTGCAACACATTATGATGATGCTGCCGGGTATTCTAATCATTCTCAAGAGTTTAGATGATGGTCTGACTGATTCTGTTAACCATGGTGTTGCATGACTATAACATACAGTACCAGTCAAAAGTTTGGACACACCTACTCATTGTCACGTTCGTCGTAAGGATTAGACCAAAACGCAGCGGGAATGTGAATACTCATCTTCTTTATTTAGAAGAAAAGCAAAATAAACACTTAATCAAAAACAATGACGAAAAACAGTCCTGTGAGGCACACAGCTACACACGGAACAACTACCCACAAATCCCAATGAAAAAACACCCCTAATAAATAGGACCTTCAATTAGAGGCAATGAGAAACAGCTGCCTCCAATTGAAGGTCAACCCAATAAACTAAGCATAGAAATAGAATAACTAGACACAGACATAGAAATAGACTAACATAGAACATTACCCAAAAAACCCTGAAACACACTAAACAAACACCCCCTGCCACACCCTAACCAAACTACAATAACAAACAACCCCCCCCCCCCCCAAAGGTGCAGACCCTGGATGCACCTCAAACAAAAAAACACAAAAATAAACCCCAAAACAAGAAAATGATCCCAAACTAAAGGGAGGGAAGGGAGGGTGGCCACTGTCTCCGACGGTTCTTGTGCTACACCCCCCCTCCCCAATCCTCCTTCTATGGAGGTGGCTCAGGCTCCGGCCTTAGTCCCCAACCTAACCTGTACACCCCCGCTGAAGGCTCAGGGCTGAGGCGCGTCGCTGGAGACCTCGGGCTAAGGCACGTCGCTGGAGACCTCGGGCTGAGGCGCGTCACTGGAGACCTCGGGCTGATGCGCGTCGCTGGAGACCTCGGACTGGAGGGCGACTCTGGCTGCGGCGGTTCCGGACTGGAGGGCGACTCTGGCTGCGGCGGTTCCGGACTGGAGGGCGACTCTGGCTGCGGCGGTTCCGGACTGGAGGGCGACTCTGGCTGTTCCGGACGGGAGGGCGACTCTGGCTGTTCCGGACTGGAGGGCGACTCTGGCGGTTCCGGACTGGAGGGCGACTCTGGCGGTTCCGGACTGGAGGGCCGTCTCTGTCGGTTCCGGACTGGAGGGCGACTCTGGTGGTTCCGGACTGGAGGGCCGTCTCTGTCGGTTCCGGACTGGAGGGCCGTCTCTGTCGGTTCCGGACTGTGGGCCGTCTCTGTCGGTTCCGGACTGTAGGACGTCGCCGGAAGCACTGGACGGGGCACTGTTGCCAGAAGCTCTAGACGGGGCACTGTCGCCGGAAGCTCTAGACGGAGCACTGTCGCCGGAAGCTCTAGACGGGGCACTGTCGCCGGAAGCCCTAGACGGGGCACTGTCGCCGGAAGCTCTAGACGGGGACTGCGCACTGAAGGCCTGATGCGTGGGGCTGGCTTTGGAGGCACCAGACTATTTACACGCACCACAGGGCTAGTGCGAGGAGCAGGAGTAGGACGAACTGGACTGGGCTGACGCACTGGAGGCCTAGTGCGTAGGGCTGGTACTGGAGGTACCAGACCGGAGACACGCACCTCAATGCTAGTGCAAGGAGCAGGAACAGGACGTACTGGATTGGGCTGACGCACTGGAGGCCTGGTGCGTGGTGTTGGCTTTGGAGGCGCCAGACTAGTGACACGCACATCATGGCTAGTGTGAGGAGCAGGAACAGGGTACACCGGGCCATGAACAACAACAACAATCACTGGAGGTCTGGAGCGCACAACCTGCACCACCCGTCCTGGCTGGGTAGTCACAGTAGCCCTGCACGGGCGGAGTGCTGGCACAGGGTGAACTGGGCTGTGCAGAGGCCTGATGGCTGCCGTGCGTAGAGCAGGCGCAGGGTAGCCTGGGCCAAGGAGACGCACTGGTGGCCAGATGTGCTGCGCAGGCATACTCCTACCTGGCTGGATGCCCACTCTAGCACGGCACTTACGGGGGGCTGGTATCGCTCGCACCGGACTGTGCGTGCGTATGGGCGAGATCGTGCGCACTCCCGTATAGACCGGCGCTCTTCTCCCTGCCAAACGCTCCCCATAATAAGCACGGGGAGTTGGCTCAGGTCTATTGCCTGACCTAGCCCCACTCCCCGTGTGCACCCGCAAAAAATTATTGGGGGTGCCTCTCGGGTTTCCTTGCCAGCCGTGTCCCAACATAGCCTTCTCTCCAATCTCCTGCTGCCTCCGCTCTCCTGGCTTCCTCCACCTGTTCCCATGTGAGGCGATCCCTTCCAGCCTGGATCTCCTCCCATGTGTAGGATCCCTTTCCGTCCAATATCTTCTCCCATGTCCATGAATTCAAAGAGCTCCTCTGCGGCTCCTTCCTCCGCTGCTTGGTCCGTTGGTGGTGGGTAGTTCTGTCGCGTTCGTCGTAAGGATTAGACCAAAACGCAGCGGGAATGTGGGATACTCATCTTCTTTATTTAGAAGAAAAGCAAAATAAACACTTAATCAAAAACAACGATGAAAAACAGTCCTGTGAGGCACACAGCTACACACGGAACAACTACCCACAAATCCCAATGAAAAAACACCCCTAATAAATAGGACCTTCAATTAGAGGCAATGAGAAACAGCTGCCTCCAATTGAAGGTCAACCCAATAAACTAAGCATAGAAATAGAATAACTAGACACAGACATAGAAATAGACTAACATAGAACATTACCCCCCCCCAAAAAACAAAACACACTAAACAAACACCCCCTGCCATGCCCTGACCAAACTACAATAACAAACAACCCCTTTTACTGGTCAGGACGTGACACTCATTCAATGGTTTTTCTTCATTTTTACTATTTTTTACATTGTAGAATAATAGTGAAGACATCAACACTATGAAATAACACATATGAATCATGTAGTAACCAAAAAAGTGTTAAACAAATCCAAACATATTTTATATTTCAGATTCTTCAAAGTAGCCACCATTTGCCTTGCTGACAGCTTTGCACACTCTTGGTAATCTCTCAACCAACTTCATGAGGTGCATTTCAATTAAAAGGTGTGCCTTGTTAAAAGTTATTTTGTTGGATTTCTTTCTTTCTTAATGCATTTGAGCCAATCAGTTGTGTTGTGACAAGGTATGGGTGGTATACAGAAGATGGCTCTATTTGATAAAAGAACAAGTCCATATTATGGCAAGAACAGCTCAAATAAGCAAAGAGAAACGACAGTCCATTATTGCTTTAAGACATGAAGGTCAGTCAATCTGGAAAATGTCAAGAAGTTTCTTCAAGTGCAGTCGCAAAAACCATCAAGTGCTATGATGAAACTGGCTCTCATGAAGACCGCCTCAGGAAAGGAAGACCCAGAGTTACCTTTGCTGCAGAGGATAAATTCAGTAGAGTTAACTGCGCCTCAGATTAGAGCCCAAATAAATGCTTCACAGAGTTCAAGTAACAGACACATCTCAACATCAACTGTTCAGAGGAGACTTCGTGAATCAGGCCTTCATGGCCGAATTGCTGCAAAGTAACCACTACTAAAGGACACCAATAATAAGAAGAGACTTGCTTGGGCCAAGAAACACGAACAATGGACATTAGACCGGTGGAAATCTGTCCTTTGGTCTGATGAGTCCAAATTTGAGTTTTTTGGTTCCAACTGCCATGTCTTTGTGAGACGCAGAGTAGGTGAACAGATGATCACTGAATGTGTAGTTGCCATCGTGAAGCATGGAGGAGGAGGTGTGATGGTGTGGGGGTGCTTTGCTGGTGACACTGTGATTTATTTAGAATTCAAGGCACACTTAACCAGCATGGCTACCACAGCATTCTGCAGGGATACACCATCCCATATGGTTTGCACTTAGTGGGACTATTATTTGTTTTTCAACAGGACAATGACCCAACACACCTCCAGGCTGTGTAAGGGCTATTTGACCAAGAAGGAGAGTGATGGAGTGCTGCATCAGATGAACTAGCCTCCACAATCATCCAACCTCAACCCAATTGAGATTGTTTGGAATGAGTTGGACCGCAGAGTGAAGGAAAAGCAGCCAACAAGTGCTCAGCATTTGTGGGAACTCCTTCAAGAATGTTGGAAAATCATTCCAGGTGAAGCTGGTTGAGAGAATGCCAAGAGTGTGCAAAGCTGTCATCATGGCAAAGGGTGGCTACTTTTAACACTTTTTTGTTTACTACATGTTTTGTGTGTGTTAATTCATAGTTGTGATGTCTTCCTGTTCACCCATGATTGCGTGGCAAAGCATGCCTTAAACTAAATCATCAAGTTTGCAGACGACACTACAGTGGTAGACTTGATTGCCAACAACGACGAGACGGCCTACAGGGAGGAGGTGAGGGCCCTCGGAGTGTGGTGTCAGGAAAATAACCTCACACTCAACGTCAACAAAACAAAGGAGATGATCATGGACTTCAGGAAACAGCAGAGGGTGCACCCCCCTATCCACATCGACGGGACAGTAGTGGAGAAGGTGTAAAGTTTTAAGTTCCTCGGCGTAGACATCACGGACAAACTAAAATGGTCCACCCACACAGACAGTGTGGTGAAGAAGGCGCAACTGCGCCTCTTCAACCTCAGGAGGCTGAAGAAATTCGACTTGTCACCAAAAACACTCACAAACTTTTACAGATGCACAGTCGAGAGCATCCTGTCGGGCTGTATCACCGCCTGGTAGGGAAACTGCTCCGCCCACAACCGTAAGGCTCTCCAGAGGGTAGTGAGGTCTGCACAACGCATCATCGGGGGCAAACTACCTGCTCTCCAGGACACCTACACCACCCGATGTCACAGGAAGGCCAAAAAGATCATCAAGGACAACAACCACCTGAGCCACTGCCTGTTCACCCCGCTATCATCCAGATGGCGAGGTCAGTACAGGTGCATCAAAGCTGGGACCGAGAGACTGAAAAACTGATTTTATCTCAAGGCCATCAGACTGTTTAACAGCCATCACTAACATTGAGTGGCTGCTGCCAACATACTGACTCAATCTCTAGCCACTTTAATAATTATAAATTGGATGTAATAAATGTATCACTAGTCACTTTAAACTATGCCACTTTATATAATGTTTACATACCCTACACTACTCATCTCAAATGTATATACTGTACTCTATACCATCTACTGCATCTTGCCTATGCGGTTCGGCCATCGCTCATCCATATATATTTTTATGTACATATTCTTATTCATTCCTTTACACTTGTGTGTATAAGGTAGTTGTTGTGAAATTGTTAGATTACTTGTTAGATATTACTGCAGGGTTGGAACTAGAAGCACAAGCATTTCGCTACACTCGCATTAACATCTGCTAACCATGTGTATGTGACAAATAAAATTTGATTTGATTTGATTTCAATATTATTCTACAATGTAGAAAATAGTAAAAATAAAGAAAAACCCTTGAATGAGTAGGTGTGACAACTTTTGACTGGTACTGTAAATACTGACAAAAACACCAGTGGGGGGTATAGGCCGAATGAATTATGCTCAAACCAAGGTGTAGCAATTATAATTTTTTATAATGGCCCATCTCTCTGTTATAGAGGACATGTTTAATTATTCTAATATTCGTACTGAACATTTGAGGGAAATATTTTAAGTTCCTTTTAAAATGTGTTGTTCTTCATGTCCACATACTGAATCAATTAATGTACAGTATATGTGATTTGCATGGAGGAGTGATTACATCAGTGCTTTGAATGCTAGGTGTCCACACTGCACAGTGGGGTTCTGAAATTGAATTAGTCTTCAAAGTCACACTGTCTGTCAGAAAAGCATACAAGAAACGGATGTGAGGGATATTTATTTTTCTTTACAAAGCAAAATAGCTTCATGGGAGAAGATATCACTTTGTGGTCAGGATTTCCTGCTATGTCTTTGAAATGGGCAAATCTTTCAGATTTTATGTTAAAAGGAGGAGATCTCTCCTTGGTCTAGAAGCCAGTGAGAATAATTTCAATTAAGACCAGAGACAGAGACTCAAATTCCTAAGACACAACTGAGCACACACACAGCTTATTAAGTCAAGTGGTAAAACAAGCCCACAAATGCAAGTCTTTCTTCTTATAGTTGTGAATATTTCCGCTTTGCGTTGTAATGTAAATCTCTGTAAGGCTCTGACAGTAAAGCTGTTGAGGGATTCACTGGGCTTTGTTAAAAAGCAATAAGATATCCCAATCCCCTTTAATCCTCCCTCATCCATTTGTTGCTTCACTCTAATTTAACGCAACATTTTTCACAGAATCGCAGCTCCGTGGCAGAAATGGAAATAAGGACCTTTAGGGCAGTCTCCCTCCCAACGATGAGTCAGGAATCACTGGTGGCTCGTGGCTAGTCCCATTCTGTGTCATGAAGTAAAACTGGGTTAAGGCTATAATAATAAGTTTAATTTTAGTTGGTTTCATTGGTTTCACAAGATTATTACAAATTTTCTAGGTACTGTTGTAGTTGATACTGTATATTACAAGGCAAAAGGGGTTTAGGAGCCGCTGTGTTAGAGAAACTTGACTGTTACCAGACCTTTGTATATGCTAATCAGAGAAATGTACTTTATGCGATATAGGGGAGATCTGTATACACTTTTGAATGTTTCTAGTGCTATAACTCAGAAATGTAAATTTTGTGATTTGTGTGATTGTCAATAGGAGAAGGCCATTATCTAAGTCTAAGGTATAGATTTTCATGACCATATGGTTGATGGCAAACCTCCCTTTGTGGAACATAGACATATACAGTGGTATATACCCACATTTATAAAGTATTTATAAATTGTTACCAATTTCAAAAAGGTGTGCAATTTGCAAAAGAGGGACATTTTACAGTACATTTACAGTTGACTATCAGTGAAGTAGTTATGGAAAATGTATGTTTTTTTTGCTATAAACTCCAACATGGAGTTTATAGTAAGCGGAGGTCGCCTTGGGTCATACCTCAGTACATTGCCTTTGTCTCAGCCATCCATGCTAACAACATGACTAGTAAATATTAGAGCTTAACTCTCTGTGACCCCCCAGGCAGCTTCTACAGTCACTGGAAAGGACCGACATTGTCCAGTATTAGTTACTAATACTGTATACTACATTAGTTACTAATACTGGACAATTTCCCACACTGTCTGTCAAATCAGTCAGCTGCCTGTCAAGTAAGATGAGGCAGAAAATTAAGTCTGCAGGACCTCAGCCAAACTTCTGAAGATCTCAGACTGACACTATGGCTACATATGTGCATGCGAATATGCGTGTTGAAACTGTCGATCCCCCCCAGACGTGATCATGACACGCGGGTTAAAATACTAAAACCAACCGTGAACCAACTATATACATTTTGGGACAGGTGGAAACACACATTAAATATTCATGTACATTAAGCTAGATAGGTGTTGCTAGCAGTTTGTCCTGGGAGACATTGGGTTGTTATTTTACCTGATCATGCATATGGTCCCCTTTCTAGCTGGTTCTTTGTAGATCATTAAAATATTGTGTTTCGTCACTCCGACGATTAATCCACAGATAAAAAGGGAAACCTAAGCTATGTTGGAATACCCATACTAACATACTGTATACTACATACTTAATGAGTATATACTACATACTATATACTATTAGTTCATTTTAGTATAGTGTAAACGAATGCTATCCTTTCAGTTGAGTGTACTAGCGCTTTGCCTATCTACCGGAAGTTGATGCTGTTGATATGCAACTTCTTGCTATCTTGTTAGCATAGCTAACAAATTACTAGCTAGACATCTTACGACTTCATTAATAATGTCCATTGAGAACTTATTATTTGAAAAGGCATTTCTTTCTTACATTGCTCAATATTTTCTTAACATTTGTCATAATTAGTTAAAACAATGAATTTGTATCCTCTCTCGTCAGACTTTGCCTGCATATTTTCTGCCATTTTCTTCAAAAAATTCTCTTCAAAAAATGTTGTGAAGTCATGCTCATTTTCTGAAGAATTTATTTTATTTTTTCATTTCACATTTATTTAACCAGGTAGGCCAGTTGAGAACAAGTTCTCATTTACAACTGTGACCTGGCCAAGATAAAGCAAAGCAGTGCGACAAAAACAACAACAGAGTTACACATGGGATAAACAAATGTACAGTCAATAACACAATAGAAAAAGTATATGTACAGTGTGTGCAAATGTAGTAAGATTAGGGAGGTAAGGCAATAAATAGGCCACAGAGGCAAAATAATTACAATTTGGCATTAACATTTGAGTGATAGATGTGCAGATGATGATGCGCAAGTAGAGATACTGGGGTGCAAAAGAGAAAAAAAAATATGGAACAATATGGGGATAAGGAAGTTGGGTGTGCTATTTACAGATGGAAAGGTTTGCGATATTTGCATTACAGATTTGCATTATGGGCCCCAAAAGCACAGAAATAGTGTCCACTGCTTGTATACTTTGTATTTTAACGAAGGTAGTACGACATCCGGGAACTTTTGGCATACTAAATATATCCATACTATGACCAATAAGCATACAACATACTCAAATTACATCACAAATAGTAAGGTTAGTGTGGTTAGTATGAGTATCCTCGTTCATCCTTCAAGCAACCACATGGGTTTGTATGTTCCTGATATACAGTTAGCTAGGCTAGGGATTAGGGGTTAGAAGGGATAGCTAAAAGGGTATGGTTAGGGTTAGGGGAAGGGTTAGCCAAAAGGGTTAAGGTTAGGATTAGGGGAAGGGTTTGCGAACATGCAAAGTAGCTAAAAAGTAGTAAGTAGTTGAAAAGTTGTTAATTAGCTAAAATGCTCTTTTAACGACAGGTAAATGTTTCATACATATTATGAGAACATTTGCCACGACCAAACAAATGTTCTGGGAACTTTCACAGAACTAATTACTGTTTATTACCTGAAAACCTAATGAGAACTTTGGGGGAATGTTCTGTGGTGGTTGTTACAGATGTTGTATACAACATTTTAGTGAATGTTGACTGAACATCCCAAGGATATTTCGTTTTTTGTTTTAATTGAAAAATACAAATATTTTGTTATCAAACGAGATATTAAGTCTTTCAAACAAGATACTATGTCGTTCAAACAAGATAATTGTTATTTTGCCCAATTACACCGGCTCCGACGCTCATCTGATGTTTTTTTTTATTTAACCTTTGTTTAACTAGGCAACTCAGTTAAGAACAAATTCTTAATTTAAATGACAGCCTAGGAACAGTGGGTTAACTGCCTTGTTCAGGGGGACATCAACAGATTTTTACCTTGTCAGCTCAGGAATTCGATCTTGCAACCTTTCGGTTACTAGTCCAACGCTTTAACCACTATGCTACCTGCCGCCCCAGAAGTGGTAGGGCTTGCAAACTATTACAAACTACAAAGGGAAGCACAGCTGAGAGCTGCCTAGTGACATGAACCTACCAGACGAGCTAAATTACTTATATGCTCGCTTCAAGGCAAGTAACACTGAAACATGCATGAGAGCATCAGCTGTTCCGGACGACTGTGTGATCACGCTCTCCGCAGCTGATGTGAGTAAGACCTTTAAACAGGTCAACATCCACAAGGCCGCAGGGCCAGATGCATTACCAGGACATGTACTCCGAGCATGGGCTGACCAACTGGCTAGTGTCTTCACTGATATTTTCAACCTCTCCCTGTCTGAGTCTGTAATACCAACATGTTTTAAGCATACTACTATAGTCCCTGTGCCCAAGAACACTAAAGTAACCTGCCAAAATAACTACCGACCCGTAGCACTCACATCTGTAGCCATGAAGTGCTTTGAAAGGCTGGTCATGGCTCACATCAACACCATTATCCTAGAAACCCTAGACCCACTCCAATTTGCATACCGCCCCAACAGATCCACAGATGATGCAATATCTATTGCACTCCACACTGCCCTTTGACACCTGGACAAAAGGAACACCTATGTGAGAATGCTATCATTGACTACAGCTCAGCGTTCAACACCATAGTGCCCTTAAAGCTCATCACTAAGCTAAGGACCCTGGGACTAAACACCTCCCTCTGTAACTGGATCCTGGACTTTCTGACTGGCCACCCCCAGGTGGTAAAGGAAGGTAAAAACACATCCGCCACGCTGATCCTTAACACGGGGGCCCCTCAGGGGTACGTGCTCAGTCCCCTCCTTTACTCCCTGTTCACTCATGACTGCACAGCCAGGCACGTCTCCAACACCATCATTAAGTTTGCCGATGACACAACAGTGGTAGGCCTGATCACCAACAACAATGAGACAGCACATAGGGAGGTCGGAGACCTGGTGCCAGGACAACAACCTCTCCCTCAACGTGATCAAGACTAGGGAGATGATTATGGACTACAGGAAAGGAGGACCGACCACGCCCCCATTCTCATAGATGGGGCTGTGGTGAAGCAGGTTTAGAGCTTCAAGTTCCTTTGTATCCACATCACCAACAAACTAACATGGTCCAAGCACACCAAGACAGTTGTGAAGAGGGCACAACAAAGCCTATTCCCCTTCAGAAGGATGAAAAGATTTGGCATGGGGGTCCTCAGATCCTCTAAAGGTTCTACAGCTGCACCATCGAGAGTATCCTGACTGGTTGCATCACTGCCTGATATGGCAACTGCTTGGCCTCCGACCACAAGGCACAACAGAGGGTAGTGCGTACGGCCCACTACATCATTGGGGCCAAGCTTCCTGCCATCCAGGGCCTCTATACCAGGCGGTGTCAGACAAAGGCCCAAAACCCTGTCAAAGACTCCAGCCACCCAAGTCATAGACTGTTCTCTCTGCTACCACACGGCAAGCGGTACTGGAGCGCCAAGTCTAGGTCCAAGAGGCTTCTAAAACGCTTCTAGCCCCAAGCCATAAGACTACTGAACATCTAATCAAATGGCTACCCAGACTACCTGCAATGCCCCCCCCCCCCCCCCTTTTACACTGCTGCTACTCTCTGTTATTATCTATACGTAAGTCAATTTAATAACTCTACCCACATGTATATATTACCTCAATTAACTTGATTAACCGGTGCCCCCGCACATTAACTCTGTAACGGTACCCTTTAGCCTCACTATTGTTATTTTACTGCTGCTCTTTAATTATTTGTTACTTTATTTCTTTTTTTAAATTTTTCTTAAAACTGCATTGTTGGTTAAGGCTTGTAAGTAAGCATTTCACTGTAAGGTTGTATTCTGCGCATGTGACAAATAACATTTCATTTGATTTGATTAATTAGGCCTAATTTATTATGCTGCTTGTCAGACCATGTAATGGTTGCTGCAGCCATTCATTCACTGATTCCATCCATTGATATGATTGACAGTTCTTTGTTAGCCTAAAGCATGGCTGCTTTTGAATGCCAGAGCATGTAAGTGGGCAAGTGTGGAGCGAGGCGCATAGCATAATTGAGCAGTTTAAAAAAAAATGTTGGCCTTCTCTCCGGCTCCAATTTCGCTATGGTACTGCTCAGCCACAAGCTTTGGGCATGCTTTGCCTTGAATATTTAGTTGCCATTATCACTATTCTTTTAATTAAGCTTATTCCATTTAAATTATTTAGCCTACCCCGCCCACAGTAGCCTATATCTAGTTTATATTCTGTTTTCTAACAATAGGATATGTATTTCCTAAATAAAGTTAACATCTTCCGCAATAATAAACCATGGGTAACCAGAAAAAAATGGTGTTTAAATCAGGTGGCAGTAAAGAGGAAAGTAAAAATATTCAGAGGCAACTTAAAAGCTAAATTAAGGAGTGCAAGACACCATAAAAAGACAAATTACAAAACCTTTTTAAGGAGAAGGACAGTAGGAAAGGCTGGCAAGGGCTACAAACCATCACAGTCTACAAACCAAAGAGACATTGTATGACCGTGTATGACCTTTGCTTTTGCAAATGATTTGAACAGTTTCTATTGTAGGTTTGACATGTGTGATTTTATATCGCAGCAGAAAGTGGCCTTGGACAGTATAGATAGCATACCAGCTGTTGATATACAGATCTCTGTGAATAACGTCAAGCAATACTTTAAATGTGTAAATCCACGAAAATCATATGGTCCAGACGGCGTCAGCAACAAGGTACTTCAGGCATGCACAGACAAGCTCGCATTTCCGTGCCAGAAGGTGTTCTAGCTGTCACTGAACAGTGGGATAATTCCAGACTCATGGGAGAAGTCACTGATTGTCCCAATACCTAAAAACAACAGGCCAAAATAATATAACGATTTACGCCCTGTAGCCCTTGAAATCTGTACCTATGAATAATTTTGAATAAATAACAAAAGAATGAATTCTCTCTGATCTCTCATCTCAAATAGACTCAAACCAATTTGCCTACCATGACTCCAGGGCTGTTGATGATGCGTTACTGGTCATGCTGAACAATATTTACGAACATTTAGAAAAGGCAAATAGCCTAGTGAAAATTGTATTCATTGACTTCAGTAGCGTGTTTAACACCATCCAACCCCACCTACTCGTGGATAAGCTGGTGAATTTGGGTGTCAACTCTCTACCGATCAAGTGGATAAATATACTGCTCAAAAAAATAAAGGGAACACTTAAACAACACATCCTAGATCTGAATGAAAGAAATAATCTTATTAAATACTTTTTTCTTTACATAGTTGAATGTGCTGACAACAAAATCACACAACAATAATCAATGGAAATCCAATTTATCAACCCATGGAGGTCTGGATTTGGAGTCACACTCAAAATTAAAGTGGAAAACCACACTACAGGCTGATCCAACTTTGATGTAATGTCCTTAAAACAAGTCAAAATGAGGCTCAGTAGTGTGTGTGGCCTCCACGTGCCTGTATGACCTCCCTACAACGCCTGGGCATGCTCCTGATGAGGTGGCGGATGGTCTCCTGAGGGATCTCCTCCCAGACTTGGACTAAAGCATCCGCCAACTCCTGGACAGTCTGTGGTGCAACGTGGCGTTGGTGGATGGAGCGAGACATGATGTCCCAGATGTGCTCAATTGGATTCAGGTCTGGGGAACGGGCGGGCCAGTCCATAGCATAAATGCCTTCCTCTTGCAGGAACTGCTGACACACTCCAGCCACATGAGGTCTAGCATTGTCTTGCATTAGGAGGAACCCAGGGCCAACCGCACCAGCATATGGTCTCACAAGGGGTCTGAGGATCTCATCTCGGTACCTAATGGCAGTCAGGCTACCTCTGGCGAGCACATGGAGGGCTGTGCGGCCCCCCAAAGAAATGCCACCCCACACCATGACTGACCCACCGCCAAACCGGTCATGCTGGAGGATGTTGCAGGTAGCAGAACGTTCTCCACGGCGTCTCCAGACTCTGTCACGTCTGTCACATGTGCTCAGTGTGAACCTGCTTTCATCTGTGAAGAGCACAGGGCGCCAGTGGCGAATTTGCCAATCTTGGTGTTCTCTGGCAAATGCCAAACGTCCTGCACGGTGTTGGGCTGTAATCACAACCCCAACCTGTGGACGTCGGGCCCATACCACCATCATGGAGTCTGTTTCTGACCGTTTGAGCAGACACATGCACATTTGTGGCCTGCTGGAGGTCATTTTGCAGGGCTCTGGCAGTGCTCCTCCTGCTCCTCCTTGCAAAAAGGCGGAGGTAGCGGTCCTAATGCTGGGTTGTTGCCCTCCTACGGCCTCCTCCACGTCTCCTGATGTACTGGCCTGTCTCCTGGTAGTGCCTCCATGCTCTGGATACTACGCTGACAGACGCAGCAAACCTTCTTGCCACAGCTCGCATTGATGTGCCCTCCTGGATGAGCTGCAGTACCTGAGCCACTTGTGTGGGTTGTAGACTCCGTCTCATGCTACCACTAAAGTGAAAGCACCGCCAGCATTCAAAAGTGACCAAAACATCAGCCAGGAAGCATAGGAACTGAGAAGTGGTCTGTGGTCCCCACCTGCAGAACCACTCCTTTATTGGGGGTGTCTTGCTAATTGCCTATAATTTCCACCTGTTGTCTATTCCATTTGCACAACAGTATGTGAAATTTATTGTCAATCAGTGTTGCTTCCTAAGTGGACAGTTTGATTTCACAGAAGTGTGATTGACTTGGAGTTACATTGTGTTGTTTAAGTGTTCCCTTTATTTTTTTGAGCAGTGTAGTTTCCTTGTGAACCGTACTCAACAAGTGAAGTTTAACTCCACCATTTCTACTACAACGGTGAATACGGGAACACCTCAAGGTTGCGTACTTTCACAGATACATACACACTGTACACAAACAATTGTCAAGCCTCTGACGCAACCCACACATTTTTTTATATGCAGATGACCACTGTTGTGGATTTCCTCCACCCAGACCAAGCCTCTCTTCAAGATTTTGACAGAGAAACGGCAAACTTTGGCCTATGGTGTGCAGATAACTTTCTTGAAATAAACGTTAAGAAAACAAAAGAGATGGAAATTGATTTCAGAAGGAACAAAACTCCACTACCCCCTTTTAAGATCAATGGGGAATCAGTCGATAGAGTGACCACATATAAGTACATGGGAATCGAAATAGAAAATAAACTGAAATTCAATGACTGTGCCTTTGCAAAGATAAAGAAATTGCAAGAAATTGCAATTAATCTAACTGAACCATTTTAAAGTCGACCGCCATGTCTTACAAATGTTCTATAAATCTGTCCTGCAGAGTGTGCTGTCCTTTGGTCTGATATGTGTGTTCAGAAACATGCGAGTGCAAGACCAAGTCAAGCTTCAGCGCTTGATTAAGACGGCGGGAAGGATAATTGGTATAGATCAAGAATCAGCCACCAACCTGTACACAAAATTCATCCTCCTAAAACTTGAAAGCATTTTACAGGACAGTACTCATCCCCTTCACTCAAAATTCAGTCACAGCAGCAGCCGGACAAGGGGAAAGAGACATCTTCAAAAGAAAATAAAAACAGATATATAAGGGGACTCTTTTATTCCAACAGCCATTAGGCTGTATAATAAATAGTCTGTTGGTCCCTTCGAGTATACAGTATATTGCACTTTCACTTTAAATGTGTAGCTATAGCACTTTCAATAAATTATTTTGTGTAGTTTCTGTGTTTTCATGTTTTATGTACTGCCTTTTAAAGCATATGACCAAATGAATTTCCCCTTGGTGGGATAATGTAGCCCGTCTGGTGTTCAACCTTCCCAAGTTCTCTCACGTCACCCCGCTCCTCCGCTCTCTCCACTGGCTTCCAGTTGAAGCTCGCATCCGCTACAAGACCATGGTGATTGCCTACGGAGCTGTGAAGGGAACGGCACCTCCATACCTTCAGGCTCTGATCAGGCCCTACACCCAAACAAGGGCACTGCGTTCATCCACCTCTGGCCTGCTGGCCCCCCTACCTCTGAGGAAGCACAGTTCTCGCTCAGCCCAGTCAAAACTGTTCGCTGCTCAGGCACCCCAATGGTGGAACAAGCTCCCTCACGACGCCAGGACAGCGGAGTCAATCACCACCTTCCGGAGACACCTGAAACCCCACCTCTTTAAGGAATACCTAGGATAGGATAAAGTAATCCTTCTAACCCCCCCCCCCCCCCCCCCTAAAAGATTTAGATGCACTATTGTAAAGTGGTTGTTCCACTGGATATCATAAGGTGAATGCACCAATTTGTAAGTCGCTCTGGATAAGAGCGTCTGCTAAATGACTTAAATGTAAATGTAAATGTAATAATGTCACAGTATCCACAGAAAATGGTGCCCCTCCTGGGCCGGGCGGCGCTCGGCGGTCGTCGTCGCCGGTCTACTAGCTGCCACCGATCTATGTTTCTGTGTTCGTTGTGTTTTGTCTGTCTAAGTCCGCACCTGTTTTCGTTTCTGTCATTAGTGGGGGGGGGGGGTATTTAGTTTGTTCCTGTGGGGGTTGTGTGTTGTGCGGGATTATTTTGATTGTCAGCGGGCAGTGTGGTTGTACTTTGTATTTTGCTCCAGCATTTTATTATTTGGAGTATTGATTCAAGCTGGGCTGCGCCCCGTGCGTATTTTCACCTCTTCATCTGGATTACCTGTTTCCCTTTTGGGGTTTTCTGCGATCTCTGTGTTGTTGACACACCTAGCGTGTTGAGTGCCATTAAACTTCGGCCTACTGAAGTATCACATCCTGCATTTGACTCTGCTCCTTCCTCCTGCCCTACATATCCGTGACAGATAATAACGTTGATCTGAATCTGAATCTGGATGTCATTTGGGTGGTGGATAATTTCTTGATACACACGGGAAGCTGTTGAGTGTGAAAAACCCAGCAGCGTTGCAGTTCTTGACACACTCAAACCGATGTGCCTGCCACCTACTACAATACCCCGTTCAAAGGCACTTAATTATTTTGTCTTGTCCATTCACCCTCTGAATGGCACAAATGCACAATCCAGGTTCAATTGTCTCAAGGCTTAAAAATCCTTCTTTAACCGGTCTCCTCCCCTTCTGTCACACCCTGATCTGTTTCACCTGTCCTTGTGATTGTCTCCACCCCCTAGAGGTGTCGCTTATTATCCTCGGTGTACATATGCCTTTGTTTCCTGTTTCTCTGTGCCAGTTCATCTTGTTTGCGAAGTCAACCAGCGGTTTTCCTTGCTCCTATTTTTTCCCAGTCTCCTTTGGTTCTAGTCCTCCTGGTTTCGACCCTTGCCTGTCCTGACTCCGAACCCGCCTGCCTGACCACTCTGCCTGTTCTGTCTTCAAGCCTGCCTATCCCCTTGTACTGTTTTGACTCGGATCTGGTTACTGAACCCCTGCCTGGCCTGACATCGAGACTGCCCGTCGTCTGGTACTGTATTGGACTCTGACCCGGTTTATGAACTCTCGCCTGTCCCCGACTTACCTTTTGCCTAACCCTTGGATTAATAAATATCGGAGCTCAACCATCTGCTTCCTGTGTCTGCATTTGGGTCTCGCCTTGTGTCCTTATACCTTCATCCAAACGGATCGAAGTGAATTTAACAAGTGACATCAGTAAGGGACCATAGCTTTCACCTGGATTCACCTGGTCAAACTATGTCATGGAAAGAGCTAGTGTTCGTAATGTTTTGTACACTCAGTGTATACAGTATTCCTATGAAACCATAGAAGGATACTTAAAGACGTCCTCCAGTGATTTTTGAACTTTTACTGTTAGTATAAATACAGTAAAGTACACACTATTTTTTATCTTTTTTTAAATAGTGTTTTTTAGACACAACTGTAAACATCAATTAATTGGGCATTCAAGGAGTTGGTCTGATGGGGATTAATGATGTCATCGGCTTCCCCCTTGCTTGATTTACAATCGAGGAGCAATAGAGAACAAAAGAGGAAAGGCCCACTCCCCATTTGTGTGTCAGGGCTGTGCGCTGCTGGTGGAGAAGTCAGGTGCAGGAGAGCAGGGAGTATTGAACAAGCGCACACTTTATTATGGCAGTAGAGAAAATAACAGAAGAACGCTGCTTCTTGAAAACCTCCAGCCCACAAGGCAAAAGTGTAAGGCGCGATAAATGTTCAATACAAGACACTGTAATACAAAATAAACAAACCGTGTGCAAAAAACACAGAAACATGAAAACCCAGTCAGGCTCGTAACGATAACCACGTAACACGAAACAATTACACACAAAGACATGGAGGGGAACAGAGGACTAAACACATGCAGTGTGATTATGGAAATGAAAACCAGGTGTGTATGGAACAAGACAAAACAAATGGACATATGAGAAATGGAGCAGCGATGGCTAGAAAGCCGGTGACGTCAATCGCCGAACGCCGCCCGAACAAGGACAGGAGCCGACTTCGGCAGAAGTCGTGACATTGTGCCATGCCATGAGGATACCTGGACCACCTATTGAGCTGTGCCTTTTGTTAAATAAATCAGTTGATAAATGAGCTGAAAAGGAGACTGGTGTAGGACTTTACATATGTTTATTTCCTTATCTATTCAGAGGTGAAGGTCATGTGTGGATGATGCTTCTATGTAGGTTACCAACTGACCGTGATACATGACTGTTGACTCCATAGAATGCCATAGGAGTCCTATAAAGGCACAAATGTCAACACTCATAGATCAGGGTAAAACACCAACCTTTGAGATAAATGTTGTTTTACCTTGGTAATAATGTGTATTACTGCTGGTAAAAAAAAACACTTCTTAATGTGACTTGACAGGCCAGATGATGCACCTGCAGATCAATTATTGCCTATTTGAGGAGATCAGGCGAGAGCTGTGCTACAGGCAAGGCTCTCTCAGCATGGCGTAAATGTGTTTTCCACGCAGCCCTGGCGCAATCATCACATCATCATTATGCCTTTTGTGTCCAGGGAAAAGAAGGCATTTGGTCTGATTTGTTTTGTTAATGCCCTGGCTGACACCTCCAAAGATACGAGAGCGAGACAGCAGTGTGAGAAGACATCCTGGAACAGACGTGACATACATGAGAAGCCAGCAGTCTGCTCCTTCCTCTGCCTGGTACTGGTCTGCTGCACGCCACCTGTTCTCGCTCTGATTGACTAACACTGGGATGCTCTCTCTTGCTGTCTCATCATGCTGCAAAGGTCACATCATCACTGATGATTTTGCGTTTTAACACTAGAACCACCAATGGTCATTGATGTTTGATTTTGTACATTTAAAAAATCTGCCAAAAAAAGCAAGATCCTGCTCCTTCCCTGATCTTTCCTTAATATTTGTTTTTTTACATTGCACAGTTGTCAGAAAACGACAAACAGAGGCTTTTTACCTGTTTTTCTTTTTCTTACACCTATTAATACCTTAAGGGGCCATGACAAATGCGCTGTAGGACGTTGGTACCTAAATCTGCCTCTCTCCTCACTGAATAAATGGCATAAATGGATGAATGGGCGATAGAAATTGATATTTGTGCATGTTACTTCCCAATTGAATTTCAATGAACTGAATGATGAGGATGATGAAGAGGGTGAAGAGGGTGATTGAATTTAGAACAATAGTGTAATGATAAACAATTGTGACCGTTTTGAGCGGTCTAATTATTTTATTTACGAAAGGCTGGAAATTGTATGTAATCTCCCCTCGGCGAGATTATAATCAGACACTGACTACAACATATGATGTGTGTAGTTCACAATGGCAAGCCGAACCAAACAAATGGATGCTGACAGCATTGAAGATGTTACAGAATTTGGATGAGCTGGAGTCGGATGGATTGGATATGGAGCCTCCTGAAATTGACCATGCTGATAATATTGTGGGGTCTTCATCCTTTACAATTGTTTTTGCACTATTTAACAAGTGTTGGTGCTTACGGCAAATCGTTTGACCTGCACGCCACGCGGGTTGTGCAGCTAATTGAAGTCCCTGACTGTGCTATTTCTCTGCTAGCTAACTGTTTTATCAATTCTCTCGGATGTACCCACTGCATGTCCAAACATGTCATATCCAAGTATTACACACTATTTGAGCACTGGCAGTCAAGGATACTGTGCTTCATCTCAATGTGATTCTTCTTCTCTCTCGTCACTAAGAGACTACAGGAAGTCTATATTCTGTTGTAATTCACAAGTCTGACACTTTGGAAATCACGACTGAAAGATATTGATCTTCAATTGACTTTTAGTGCAAGGAAGGGTATATTCTAGTAGCCAAGCACTGCAATCACACACACAACCCTGGTTGTTTATCCATTCTGAACAGCATACCGTATACAAAGACAACAAGCTGTATTAATATGTTACAATAGATATGTTACAATAGGCATGTGGTTCTGCTACAGATTAAAAGGAAGAGAAGTTTCAATAGTGCGATTAGTGTGTGTTTGTTGTTTGAAACCTAATCATTGATCAGTAAAACGAGAAGTCATCCATTAGTGAATGCATTAAAACAACATCCACAGACTCACAATGATAGCAAGTAGTTGGTACGTTGTATATTTGTCTTAGTCCATTGTCACTCCACAGTTCTTTGCTTTTTAATCTAAGAGGGGGTTTACAGCCAATCTGGGTCATTATGGAGGGTGTGACATGGAGGAGGGGAAAGGTTTTTCACAACTATGAAATGGGTCAAAAAGCATCCATGTTAATTCAGTGAATGAAACATTAAATTAAACACACACTCACATAAACACATTTGAGTGTTACTGTAAATGTAAATTATGGTAACAACAACTTGATTAATATTTGATGTCTGTAATTTCCATGAACATGTCACACTGTACCATATGGCTCGGGGGCTCAGCAGCTCCAACATATTACCTCGATGAATTTCACAGACCCACTTATCAGCAAGAATTTGTTTGGCTTATTTGAATATTTGCACGGCATTATATTAGTATAGTGCTTGTTACACTATCGCTCAAATACCTCTGCGTAATGTGTGGTGAAATACAACAAGTTAAAACATAAGCTGCCACAAACTGCTAGGGAAAAGATATAAGAGTACATGCTCTGCATAGCAGCAGTCTTTTTGGGGTCATACACTTACAGCATACACTATATGTCCCTTCTGGGCACAAATTATGACACTGAGTACAACGTTTATCTGGCAAATCCCTGCAATGATCCAGCTATTACTCTTGTGTGCACAGTGACTGAGAATGGAGGAGAAGGGGGAGAGAAAACCATGACAAACAGCCATTACATACCAGATACAGTACAGGCAATTTCAGAAGGACAGATAAAACGTCAAAGTTAATGGTGGAGAGGGAAGTGAAATTGTGCAGCTAATTGAAGTCCCTGACTGTGCTATTTCTCTGCTAGCTAACTGTTTTATCAATTCTCTCTGATGTACGACTACCCACTGCATGTCCAAACATGTCATATCCAAGTATTACACACTATTTGAGCACTGGCAGTCAAGCATACTGTGCTTTATCTCAATGTGAGTCTTGTTCTCTCTCGTCACTAAGAGACTACAGGAAGTCTATATGCTTTTTTTTATTACAGTGTAATTACATATGTAATTGCACTGTAACAAGTATTGTAATAATTCATAGTTACCCTGTAATAACAACATGTAACTGGTGGTAATTGCAATCTGCAATTACAGAGGAGTAACAACAAATGCTTGTTACCATGCTTGTTGCAAATGTTAAAGTTTCCGATAGCATCCTAACACACCATATTTCAGCCTGCACAAACCACGTGATAAGGGTTAGCCAATTGAAAATCGACCGCCTCATTGACACAACTCTGCAATAAAGCAACAACCGTTAATAAAAAGTTCAAATATAATAAAAATATAAATATAAATACACTTAAAATGGTCATAAGGCAAACTCTTATTCCATCATGTAACCTTTCAAGAGTTTCACTGTTGAAGAACATTCTCACTTTTGGATGGGATTCCATGGTGCAATTATTTACTTAAGGCATCATGTCAAGATCTCAATGATTTTTATATACACTAGTTGACTGATAGGGGGTGTTGGTAAAACCACTGTGCCTCTACTTGGCACTCCCCCAACATTATAAAAAATATATATTTTGGAAGCTATAGAAATGCATTTATTAACATCTACATTAGTTTTTGACACATTTATTCTATTACAGATACCTCAATATATACTTTCAAATATTATGTGAAAAAAACATAAAAAGAAAAAAAAATGAAGTAGAATTTTTAGAGATTACTAATGCTACTATCCCCATTACAACAATAAAATACTTAAATACATGTAATTTTGTCCTTGAAACAATTTATTGAAATACTGTAGAATTCCAATCATTCATATGGAGGACTGCTCCTACTGGTGGCTTCTAAGCCTCTCAATGGACAATGCATAGCATCAGCAATCCAGGGTTTCTATACACATTTCAAGATCTGCCCATCTGCGCAACATGCTCGGAATAACAAAGACCTCGAACGTGCCCACGTGTTGACACTGACATCATACAACAGTGCGCAAAGAACAGGGTTGAGAAGAAGGTCAGTGTGCAAAATCCAGACATGGAAGATAGGGTTGGGCGGTATTCATATTTTCATACCTTCATACCGTTCCTGTACTATATAGTAGTGCCAACATAAGGGTCATTAGTCCTTTTCAAATGTAATTTTATTCAATTTTATCTACACACAGAACAAATTATGGAACTGGGGGGATTGACTGTCTTTGCTGTAACCAAGAAGCTTAATCTTGCAAGTAGCCATTTAGCTAGCAAGTTAGCAAACTAAATGCATAGCTCGAGCCCCCCGCTCTTTCTATGACATAGACTGACCAGGTGAATCCAGGTAAAAACTATGATCCCTTATTGATGTCACCTGTTAAATTTACTTCAATCAGTGTAGATGAAGGAGAGATGTAAGTGCCTTTGAATGGGGTATGGTAGTAGGTGCCAAGCGCACCGGTTTAAGTGTGTCAAGAACTGCAACGCTGCTGTGTTTTTCAAGCTCGACTGTTTCCCATATATATCAAGAATGGTCCACCACCCAAAGGGAATCCAGCCAACTTGACACATCTGTGGGAAGCATTGGAGACATGGGCCAGCATCCCTGTGGAACGCTTTCGACACCTTGCAGAGTCCATGCCCTGATGAATTGACGCTGTTCCTAGGGCAGATGGGGGTGCAACTCAATATTAGGAAGGTGTTCCTTATATTTTGTCCACTCAGTGTTTGTGTGCCTATGTTAGCAAATGTTGTAAACAAAAACACAGTTTAAAGTCACACACAATGTATTAACCTATTTCAACTGGAGCAGGCCAACCCTGCTGGGTGTGCAGGTTTCTGTTCCAGCCCAGCACTAACACCTGATTCAACTTAACAAATTACTTGATAGTCATGTGTGCTATTGCTGGGCTGAATAGAAATCTGCTGCCCAAGTTGATCAGGGATCCGTGGAGTGAGGTTGGCCTCCTCTGGTATTACATTTTTTTTGTTCACCTGAAATTATGCTTTAGTAATAATAGCTAACTTGTTACTAACCTTTATATATGAGTTAGCTTACTTGTACACTTTGAAATTATATGAAATAAAGTGTTGATTCTTTGAAGTGAAGTGTTTAACCTTGTTTTAATTGTTAACTTAAAACTATTATTCAATGTTGATTCATCACAGATCACAATCCTGCAATACAGAGGGGAAGGGAATCTGTCTCTTATTTGTCTGTGTTTCTGTGTTGTATTCTCAAATGAACATTATCTTTTTGTTCAGTTGTAATCTCTCTCTCTCTCAGGATATCAGCCATGTGAACCCATTTTGCATTTGATGATAATGGCATGCAATGCCTTTGCAGCCATAGGCCTACAGTTTAATGGTGTTAGCCTTTAGGGCCTTTGTAATTCACCACTGGAAAGTGCATCTGAAGCAGAGAATAGCTTAACTCACACATTGTTTACATATTGTTGAGCTATATGTTCTCAATTTAAAAACCAGTACTATACCAGTAGACAATGTAAACTAGGCTAATTATTATACCAGATGTTGTACATGCCTTGTGCTGACATAAAATTGTTTAGTGCAAATCCAACCCTTGTAATCTAGGTAGTATAATGTCGAAGCAGGAGATGATGGTCTTAGCTTAAAACGTACTAACACTACTACCAAGTTCAATGCCAGATACTTTTTTCCCAGGTCTGAGTGGCACTAGGAAGTACCACTGTGATAATGAAGATGATTTGCCTAAGACTACTAAAACAATTACATTTTCTATGCAAAATGTGTTTAAATTGTAAAAGAAAGAAAGAACAGTTAGGCTTTAAGAAATACATTTTATTCAATGAGGCAAGCCAATGCAGAGATGGCACACAAAATACTTGAAATTTCACAACAATATAGTCTATTATTAAAGTTCAGTATGTTTACAGTATCATAAACAATATTTGTTTACATGTTGTTCCATATTACATTTGATATATTCATACAAGTGTACGGAAATAGATTACTATGAAACTGTGTTTCTGTTTAATTAGCAGTTATTGCTACACCCTTCCTTCAGTTTAAGGGGCACTTTTGTCATGACGACAAGGTGACATTGCTCTTTACTCAAATGGCACAACAGAATCATTCAGATTGACCAAGGCACAGCATATTACAATAATTTTGTCTAACTGAGGGATGTCTCCTTTCATGTCTGGAAAAGGATGAGGTAGTAGAGGTAGAAACTGATGCTACTGCAGCATTGCTCATCTTCACAGTGGGAATCCGGTCGACATGGATGGCTTGATAGATCAGCTGGTGAACCTAGAGTACATAAACAAATACAAAGCACACCTGATGTTAGAATATCACTTCTTCAGGTCACTTTGTCACGCCTGCTCCTGCTCCCCCTCTCTGGCGCTCGAGGGTGCCAGGCCGCCCATTATTACGCATACCTGTCACCATCATTACCATCACCATCATTACGCGCATTACTGCAAAGAGAAGTTTCAACAGTGCATTACCACAGAATGTTCATCTGTGAAGTGCCTGTGCTTTAATAGAGGCAACATTGAAGATTAGTGTGTGTTTGTTTGATTAAGTCTGTGTTTGTTGTTTGAAACCTAATCATTGATCAGTAAAAACGAGAAGTCATCCATTAGTGAATGCATTACAAGAACATCCACAGACTCACAATGAAAGCAAGTAGTTGGTACATTGTAGCCATGCAGGTGCGTATTGGGTAAGTAATGGTAATGGGGCTGATTGATTTCTTAGTCCAGGGTCACTCCAAGGTTCACTGCTGTTTAATCTAAGAGAGGGTTTACAGCCAATCTGGGTCATTATGGAGGTTGGTTGAGTGAAATGAAACCTTTGAGGATGTGAGATGGAGGAGGGGAAAGGTTTTTCACAACTATGAAATGGGTCAAAAGGCAACCATATTAATTCAGTGAATGAAACCTTAAATTAAACACACACACTCACATAAACACACTTGAGTGTTACTGTAAATGTAAATTATGGTAACAACAACTTGATTAATATTTGATGTCTGTAATTTCCATGAACATGTCACACTGTACCATATGGCTCGGGGGCTCAGCAGCTCCAACATATTACCTCGATGAATTTCACAGACCCACTTATCAGCAAGAATTTGTTTGGCTTATTTGAATATTTGCACAGCATACTATATTAGTATAGTGCTTGTCACACTATCGCTCAAATACCTCTGCGTAATGTGTGGTGAATTAAGTTAAAACATAAGCTGCCACAAACTGCTAGGGAAAAGATATAAGAGTACATGCTCTGCAGAGCAGCAGTCTTTTTGGGGTCATACACTTACAGCATACACTATATATCCCCTCCGGGCACAAATGATGTGTCAGAAACGCAGCCAAACCAACATTTTCTAATGAGAGCATTCTCCATGTGTCAGTGGAAGGCCTAAGTGAATGCAATGGGTTACATTTATGCAACCCTGTCCAACAGAAAGGTTCGAGATAGAGCTTTTGACACAATTCATCCTGACTAGGGATCCATCTATCCATCGAATTTGAGCAATGACATTTATCCTCCTGCCTCAATTCTCTCTGCATTGCCTTATACCCACATGCACACAGTTTGGTATGAAACCACCTTATGTTTGACATAAAGCACAGTGTAAGTCCATGCTAGCACAAAATATGCAACATTAGCGGTACACCTACAGTATAAAGCCCCCATCATGTCAAGTATTCCTTACTAACCCCTCCAAAACAATGGTGAGGTCACTGCTAGTCAAAAACAAAATTATCCCTTAGGGAGGTGAATCATTAGTATGTCATTCAAATGCACTGAACAAAAATATAAACACAACATGCAACAATTTCAAAGATTTTACTGAGTTACAGTTCATATTAGGAAATCAGTCAATTGAAATAAATTAATTTGGCCCTAATCTATGGATTTCACAGGACTGGGAATACAGATATGCATCTGTTGGTCACAGATACCTTACAAAAAAAGGGCAGGGGAGTGGATCAGAAAATCAGTCAATATCTGGTGTGACCACCATTTGCCTCCTTCGCATAGAGTTGATCGGGCTGTTGATTGTGGCCTGTGGAAGGTTGTCTTACTCCTCTTTAATGGCTGTGCGAAGTTTCTGGATATTGGCCGGATCTGGAACACACTGTCGTGCACGTCGATCCAGAGCATCGCAAACGTGCTCAATGGGTGACATGTCTGGTGAGTATGCAGGCCATGGAAGAACTGGGACATTTTTAGCTTCCAAGAATTGTGTACAGATCCATGCGACATGGGGCCATGCATTATCATGCTGAAACATGAGGTGATGGCGGCAGATGAATGGCACGACAATTCATCGTCATGGTATTTCTGTGCCTTCAAATTGCCATTGATGAAATGCAATTGTGTTCGTTGTCCGTAGCTTATTCCTGCCCATACCATAACCCCACAGCCACCATGGGGCACTCTGTTCACAACGTTGACATCAGAAAACTGCTCGCCCACATGACATCTGCCCAGTATAGTTGAAACCAGAATTTTACCGTGGAGAGCCTACTTCTCCAGCATGCTATTGGCCATCGAAGGTGAGCATTTGCCCACTGAAGTCGGTTACAATGCCAATTTGAAGTCAGGTCAAGACCCTGGTGAGGATGACAAGCAAGCGGATGAGCTTCCCTGAGATGGTTTCTGACATTTTGTGCAAGCTTTCTTCGCTTGTGCAATCCCAGTTTCATCAGCTGTCCGGGTGGCTAGTCTAACTTGATCCCGCAGGTGAAGAAACCGGATGTGGAGGTCCAAATCTAACTGTGGTTACACGGGTCTGCGTTTGTGAGGCTGGTTGGATGTACTGCAAAAGTCTCTAAAATGACATTGGAGGCAGCTTATGGTAAAGAAATTAACATTCAGTTCTCTGGAAACAGCTCTGGTGAACATACCTGTAGTCAGCATGCCAATTGCACGCTGCCTCAAAACTTTAGACATCTGTGGCAGTGTTGTGTTTCATTTATTTATTAATCTACCTTTATTTAACCAGGTAGACTAGTTAAGAACAAGTTCTCATTTGCAACTGTGACCTGGCCAAGATAAAGCATAGCAATTCCACACATACAACAACACAGAGTTACACATGGAATAAACAAAACATACAGTCAATAATACAGTAGAACAAAAGAAATCAAAAAGTCTATATACAGTGAGTGCAAATGAGGTAAGATAAGGGAGTTAAGGCAATAAATAGGCCATGGTGGCGAAGTAATTACAATATAGCAATTAAGCACCGGAATGGTAGATGTGCAGAAAATTAATGTGCAAATAGAGATACTGGGGTGCAAAGAAGCAAGATAAATAAATAAATACTGTATGGGGATGAGGTTGGTAGATAGATGGGCTGTTTACAGATGGGCTATGTACAGGTGCAGTGATCTGTGAGCTGCTCTGACAGCTGGTGCTTAAAGCTAGTGAGGGAGATATGAGTCTCCAGCTTCAGAGATTTTTGCAGTTTGTTCCAGTCATTGGCAGCAGAGAACTGGAAGGAAACATGACCAAAGGAGGAATTGGCTTTGGGGGTGACCAGTGAGATATACCTGCTGGAACATGTGCTACGAGTGGGTGCTGCTATGGTGACCAGTTAGCTAAGATAAGGCGGGGCTTTACCTAGCAGAGACTTGTAGATAACCTGTAGCCAGTGGGTTTGGCAACAAGTATGAAGCGAGGGCCAATCAACGAGAGCGTACAGGTCGCAGTGGTGGGTAGTGTATGGGGCTTTGGTGACAAAACGGATGGCACTGTGATAGACTGCATCCAATTTGTTGAGTAGAGTGTTGGAGGCTATTTTATAGATGACATCACCGATGTCGAGGATCGGTAAGATGGTCAGTTTTACGAGGGTATGTTTGGCAGCATGAGTGAAGGATGCTTTGTTGCGATATAGGAAGCCAATTCTAGATTAAATTTTGGATTGGAGATGCTTAATGTGAGTCTGGAAGGAGAGTTTACAGTCTAACCAGACACCTAGGTATTTGTAGTTGTCCACATACTCTAAGTCAGAGCCGTCCAGAGTAGTGATGCTGGATGGGCGGGCAGGTGCGAGCAGTGATCGATTGAATAGCATGCATTTAGTTTTACTTGCATTTAAGAGCAGTTGGAGGCCACGGAAGGAAAGTTGTATGGCATTGAAGCTCGTCTGGAGTTTAGTTAACACAGTGTCCAAAGAGGGGCCAGAAGTATACAGAATGGTGTCGTCTGCGTAGGGGTGGATCAGAGAATCACCAGCAGTAAGAGCGACATCATTGATGTATACAGAGAAGAGAGTCGGCCCGAGAATTGAACCCTGTGGCACCCCCATAGAGACTGCCAGAGGTCCAGACAACAGGCCCTCCGATTTGACACACTGAACTCAATCCAAGAAGTAGTTGGTAAACCAGGCGAGGCAATCATTTGAGAAACCAAGGCTGTAGAGTCTGCCAATAAGAATGTGGTGATTGACAGAGTCGAAAGCCCTGGCCATGTTGATAAATACGGCTGCACAGTAATGTCTCTTATCGATGGCGGGTATGATGTCAGTTAGGACCTTAGGGTGGCTGAGTAAGAACCCATAACCAGGTCTGAAACCAGATTGCATAGCGGAGAAGGTACGGTGGGATTCGAAATGGTCGGTGATCTGTTTGGTAACTTGGCTTTCGAAGACCTTAGAAAGACAGGGTAGGTCTGTAGCAGTTTAGGTCTAGAGTGTCACCCCCTTTGAAGAGGGGGATGACCGCGGCAGCTTTCCAATCTTTGGGAATCTGAGACGATACGAAAGAGAGGTTGAACAGACTAGTAATAGGGGTTGCAACATTTTCGGCAGATAATTTTAGAAAGAGAGGGTCCAGATTGTCTAGCCCGGCTGATTTGTAGGGGCCCAGATTTTGCAGCTCTTTCAGAACATCAGCTATCTGGATTTGGGTGAAGGAGAAATGGTGGGGGATTTGGTGGGTTGCTGTGGAGGGTGCTGTGCAGTTGACCGGGGTAGGGGTAGCCAGGTGGAAAGCATGGCCAGCCGTAGAGAAATGCTTATTGAAATTCTCAAGTATAGTGGATTTATCGGTGGCAACAGTGTTTCCTAGCCTCAGAGCAGTGGGCAGCTAGGAGGAGGTGGTCTTATTCTCCATGGACTTTACAGGGTCCCAGAACTTTTTTTAGTTTGTGCTACAGGATGCAAATTTCTGTTTGAAAAAGCTAGCCTTAGCTTTCCTAACTGCCTGTGTACATTTGTTCCTAACTTCCCTGAAAAGTTGCATATTCGATGCTAATGCAGAATGCCACAGGATGTTTTTGTGCTGGTCAAGGGCAGACAGGTCTGGAGTGAACCAAGGACAATATCTATTCCTAGTTCTACATTTTTTTAATAGGGCATGCTTATTTAAGATGGTGAGGAAGGCACTTTTAAAAAATAGCCAGGCATCATCTACTGACGGGATGAGGTCAATGTCATTCCAGGATACCCCAGCCAGGTCGATTAGAAAGGCCTGCTTGCAGAATTGTTTTAGGGAGCGTTTGACAGTGATGAGGGGTGGTCGTTTGGTCGCAGACCCATTACGGATGCAGGCAATGAGGCAGTGATCGCTGAGATCCTGGTTGAAAACAGCAGAGGTGTATTTGGAGGGCGAGTTAGTTAGGATTATATCTATGAGGGTGCCCGTGTTTACGGATTTGGGGTTGTACCTGGTAGGTTCATTGATAATTTGTGTGAGATTGAGGGCATCAAACTTAGATTGTAGGGGTGTTAAGTATGTCCCAGTTTAGGTCACCTAGTAGCACGAGCTCAGAAGATAGATGGGGGCAATCAATTCACATATGGTATCGAGGGCACAGCTGGGGGCAGAGGGAGGTCTATAGCAAGCAGCAAGAGTGAGAGTCTTGTTTCTGGAAAGGTGCATTTTTAGAAGTAGAAGCTCGAATTGTTTGGGTACAGACTTGGATAGTAATACAGAACTCTGCAGACTATCTTTGCAGTAGATTGCAACACCACCCCCTTTGGCAGTTCTATCTTGGCGGAAAATGTGATAGTTAGCGATGGAGATTTCAGCGTTTTTGGTGGTTTTCCTAAGCCACGATTAAGACACGGCTTAGACATCCAGGTTGGCAGAGTCTGCTAAAGCAGTGAGTTAAACAAACTTAGGGAGTAGGCTTCTAATGTTAACATGCATGGAACCAAGGCTTTTACGGTTACAGAAGTCAACAAATGAGAGCACCTGGGGAGTGGGAGTGGAGCTAGGCACTGCAGGACCTGGATTAACCTCTACATCACTAGAGGAACAGAGGAGTAGGATAAGGGTACGGCTAAAGGCTATACGAACTGGCCATCTAGCACGTTCGGAACAGAGAGTAAAAGGAGCAGGTTTCTGGGCACGATAGCATAGATTCAAGGCATAGTGTACGGACAAAGGTAAGGTAGGATGTGAGTACATTGGAGGTAAACCTAGGCATTGAGTAATGATGAGAGAGATATAGTCTCTAGAGACGTTTAAACCAGGTGATGTCATCGCATATGTAGTAGGTGGAACAACATGGTTGGTTAAGGCATATTGAGCAGGGCTAGAGGCTCTACAGTGAAATAAGGCAGTAATCACTAACCTGGACAGTAATGGATGAGGCATATTGATATTAGCGAGAGGCATGCGTAGCCAAGTGAACATATGGGTCCAGTGAGTGGTTGGGCTGACTGGGGACACGGCGATTCAGACAGTTAACAGGCCGATGCTAACAAGCTAACAGTTAGTAGGCCGGGGATAAACAAGCTAGCAGTTAGCAGACCGGGGCTAGCAAGCTAGCAGTTAGCGGACCGGGTTAGCAAGCAAGCAGTTAGCAGACCGGGGCAAGCAAGCTAGCATTTAGCAGACCGGGGCAAGCAAGCTAGCAGTTAGCAGACCGGGGCAAGCCTGCTAGCAGTTAGCAGACCGGGGCTAGCAAGTTAGCAGAAGGGCCTTTGGGGGACGTCGCGATGGAGGTAAGTCTGTTTTTGCCTCTTCGTGCGGTGACGTCGATAGACCAGTTGTGGATTAGTAGGGTTCCAAGTAGCTCTAGGTAGCTAGCAGGCCGCAGTTAGCAGAATGGGCCTTCAGCGGACGTCGTGCCTGAGGGGCCTGTTGGAATCCTCGTGCAGATTATGTCGGTATTCCAGTCGTAGAGGATCGGCGGAGTTCCGTGCCCCGTACCGGCAGTAGAAGGGGTCCGGATATTGTAGCCCAGGAGTAGGCTTCGGTGGTAGCACAGGAGCCCTGGCCGAGCTAGCTTCAGGCTAATTGGTGCTTGCTCCGGGATGGAAACGCTAGCCAGGAGTAGTCACCCGGGATTGCGGTTAGCTAGTTGCGAAGATCCAGATGAAAATGTTCAGAGTTTGCGGTTGGAATCCGGGGATATGGAGAGAGAAAAAAATAGGTCCGTTATGCTCTGGTTTGTCACATTGTTCGAACTGGCGAGTGCTTTCTGAGCTAAAGGTTAGCTGATGACCGCTAGCAATGGTTTTCTGACTGATAGCTGGTAGGTAGTTAGCTGGCTAGCTTCAGTTGAGGGATTCCAGATCCGAAGTAAATAGAAATACTTTAGAAAAAAAACCAGATCCACGCCACATTGGGTGAGGCGGGTTGCAGGAGAGTATTTAGAAGTTGAGGTTTAGGAAAATATTTTTAAAAGATATGCGAAGAAAAATATGAAAAAAGATATATACAAGGGACACGACAGGACAAAGACAAAGACGTCTGACTGCTACGCCATCTTGGATATAATTCTGTGTGACAGAACTACACATTTTAGAGCGGCCTTATATTGTCCCCATCACAAGGTGCACCTGTCCACTGATCATGCTGTTTATTCAGCTTCTTGATATGCTTCACCTGAGAAATTCTCACTAACAGGGATATAAAGAAATTTGTGCACCAAATTTGAGAGAAATAAGCTTTTTGTGCATATGGAACATTTCTGACATCTTGTATTTCAGCTCATGAAACATGGGACCAACACTTTACATGTGTTTATATTTTTGTTCAGTATACATGTTTGTATTTCGGTACGATAACCTTCTCTGGTAGAGCTCCATGATTTCTTCAGGGTATTTTTCTGCGGCATGCAGGCAGTTGTCTGTCTCCTTGTATTCTGAGAATGATGTAAATGTTGGGTTCAGTGGAATGTTAATGGTTTGGAACATCTGTTATGTTGTGATGATCGTTATTAAGAGACTCTCAGGGTGCCGGTAGCTCTGCAGTTTAAAAGACAGGAGAAGTTCATTACCATATGCTGTCCTCTCTAATGTCTTTCTGCTCTGGACAGAGTTTTCATTTAAGCTATTTCTTTCTCTCTCTAGTTGTGACTTCACTTTCCTTTTTAGGCTGTAATTTTTTGTCTGGGCAAGAGTCACAGCATTTTTTCAGGCTGTATTCAATCAATACTTTCGGCAGTGATGGATGTTTTTCTCCAGGATGACACGCATTTACTGTCTAGTTTTGTGTATTACCCCTTATGCACACGCAGACACTATTCAGGAGTAATCCAGTGTCAGGGTTTATATGTGTCACAGGAAATTTTCCAGGGACACTCATATTTATGGGCCATTCCAACACACACCCATTTATTAGGCCCCTTTTTGCCTACTTCAGCAGAAAATAATGGCCCGTGCAACCTAATTGCTGCATCAAGGAAAAGCACTCCTTTGTAAAAAGATAAACAAGGAGGCAGCTATAACACCGAACAGGAAATTCTGCAGATACAAATGTTTTCTCTGTCAGAGCCATTTACCATTTACCATTATGGAAGATCAGTGATGTTGCTTTCCCTGTAACAGGCTTTGGTCTAGGGTAGATAGATATATTTATTTGACCATTTGAAACCTCTTACGGATCCGCCCCTTTTTTACAGTTTTCGCCTAAAATGACATACACAAATCTAACTGTAGGAGAATATAACACATTAGATCTGGTAAAAGATAATACAAAAAAAAAAGTTTTTTTATTAAATTTTTTACCATCAACTTTGAAATGCAAGAGAAAGGCCATAATGTATTATTCCAGCCCAGGCACAATTTATATTTTGGCCACTAGATGGCAGCAGTGTATATGCAACGTTTTGGACTGATCCAATGAACCATTGTATATCTGTTCAAAATGTTGTATCAAGACTGCCCAAATGTGCCAAATTGGTTTATTAATACATTTTCAAGTTCATAATTGTGCACTCTCCTCAAACAATAGCATGGTATTCTTTCACTTTAATAGTTACTATAAATTTTACAGTGCAGTTAGATTAACACGAATTTAAGCTTTCTGCCTATATCAGATATGTTTATGTCCTGGGAAATGTTCATTCTACTTACAACCTCATGCTAATCACATTAGCCTATGTTAGCTTAAGCGTCGGTGGTGGCGGGGGGAGGGGGGGGGGCTAAAGGTTAAGAGGTTAAAACACAATACAACGACACGTGGATAATGCATTTGAAATCATTGAGGATGACACAAAAAAGTTTGAAAACGTATTTCCATTGTGGTCCTTTTAAAAGGGCGACAGCACTTCCTGATTTGGCCTCGTTTTGAAGATTGCTCATTAAGAAATGCTAGCGGCAATGACTGAAGCTAATTGAGAGTTATCTTGGGGGTGTGATTTGATGTGGGTGTGTTATGTTCGCATATTATACCGTGACAGGTACGGTTGTTTGTCCCTCCTGATTCACCGTAGCAACAACATAGCCACTTCCTCAAAATAGTCACTTCCTTAAAATAGTCAGAATTATGTCTAAGATAAATCAAGAAATCTGTAATTAATTTAGACGTTTTTGCCAAAGAGGTCCTAGTAACGCAATTTTACATCTAGCGAAGTGTTTGGTGCAGTATTTTTTTAAGTAAAAAAATTTGCTAAAAAACTACTCAGTGCACTGCATACAGTCTATTGAGTCAGGACATTCTGTCTGTGCACTCAGGACTGATTTCTGAGAACAATAACATGTCTGCAAGTTGTTAAACTATCGTAAATAAAGCACAAGCTACACGCTGTTTATCAGTGCCCAAAATCACTTGCTAGCTAGCTAAGTTCCAACTCTGTGTTTGTCAATGAAGCTAGCAAGTAGTAGACAGCAGGCACATTGAGCAGCCAGGCCACAATCAGCTTATCAAGTCACTGGTGAGTGGCGACGTTTGTGCTTCAGTGCTGTTTAGTTTTTTACAACTTTCTCACTTACCAGAGTGTGAGTCTGTCAGGCAGTGTTTCTTAGGGAATCATGTTACAAAACAGGTCGTGGGAGGACACAAATGCTTGCGAATGGGAAGTTACAGTTGTGACCGTCTCAATTCTCATTTTGCCCAACAAATGGGCAGACTAGAGCGATTGACACTATCAAACACATAAGGAAGTGGCCACTCCATAAAAGGCGTAGTGCCAAGGGTGATTTCAACATAACATTGGCGACGTGTTGTCTTATGTAAACTAAACAAGTCTGAGGCACTGCGGAATGGGCAGGTCTGTCTCACTGTCTGGAGGTTCTGGCTGCTATGATTGGATAAAGCACACAGCTGATAGAGCGCAATCAGCACAGCTGCTTCTCTCATGTTAGTGGGCATTGGGCAAGTGGGCATGATCATAGTTCATACCCAACCCTCCAGTAAGTTTTGACAAACTCACAAAACTCAGTTTTGGAACGAGACTGACTTTATTACCAAAATTATCCTATTTACACTTTGTAGTAAATTTTGACACTAGAATGAATGTTTCTGACTCATACCGATGCCAGACAGGCTGTTTAAAACTAAAGAAGATGGTTCAAAAATTGACAAACATAAACATAGAAGGCCTAGGCTACACAGTAGAGCTAGCCTACTAAGCATACTTGGGTTATATAAATAACACACAACAAAATAAAGGACAAGACGACATTGTCATAGCCATAGAGCAGGACCCTCAGAAGATCAGTGATCACAGGCTCCTAATCTGAGTTAGATGATGGCTTGATGATGGTGATGCCAGGTGATGCTAGATGATGCTGATGCAGTTGATGCCACATGAGGGTGATTCAGTTTGCTTGCCAGCTCTGATGTTATCCTCAGCCTCTGTCTAGTCTTTGATGCCTTGTGATGGTGATGGAGTTGGCATACTGCAGGGTCACTGTCTTCTCTCTGCTGTTCTCTCCTCTAGGTGTGGCAGTGTGGGGGGAGCATGGAGGTGCTGCCCTGCGCCAGAGTGGCGCACATCGAGCGGACCAAGAAGCCATACAACAACGACATTGACTACTATGCCAAGAGGAATGCCCTGCGGGCCGCCGAGGTCTGGATGGATGAGTACAGGTCCCACGTCTACATGGCCTGGAACATCCCCATGAATGTGAGTGTAACCATAGTCTCACAGCAGCTGACCTACGAAGAAACCTAGAATGGCTAGAGTCATGGCTTTTGTATCCATAGAAAAACAATTACATTAGATGACACAACAGGCATTCTATTGCTAATCTAGAGGAGGTGGTTCGATGAACCAAGCACGTGATGCGTAACCTTGCTTGAGACCTGAAGACTTGTGGTTCACAATGCAGCTGGTCACAAGAGCCTGGCTGGCTTTTCACCCCACCCACCCATCCATCCATCCCATCCTCACCACTTGTTCATTCAGACCAGCAGCCTGTTCTGTGCCGAGCAGGGTGGCCCCCTCTAGACAGACTGCTAGGCCTCAATGGATATTCAGATTTCATTCCACTCGACCTTCAGAGCAGCTCAGTGAGATCTGAACGACGACGTCAGGCTCTGAGTGGTGGAGCGGAGTGAAGAGCTGAAACCAAATGAATGACTAATTTAATCAGTGCCACTTTCATACACATCAGTTAAGATGTAATTGCTTTCAAGGGCCTTTGAAATAGGCATGGAAAATAATAAACAGCTATTTTCAATAATAAATAAAAAGGGATTAATGGAGAATACTAATTGTCATGTCTAGTAAAGGAGTACTGCAATGATCTGAGTGGCACAGTGGGCGGTGACAATACTTTAAAACATAGCCTGGTAGTAATTGTAATGTTTTCAAGACATTATTGTCATTAGAAACAAACTTTGGATTGTGTTTCACTTAAACAAGGCCTCCTGCACAGGGGCACATTACGGTAATGATCCCAGGGAGGCCAATGCTTCTGTTAATATGGCTGAACGGTCATTCAAAACACAGGGAGAGGCACAATGGATACAGGCAAGAGGACAGTAACTAAGACAGCACCCTATTAACAAACTGCCTCATCGCCCAACATTGTTCGTCCAATGTAATTACGAACACAGTGGTACAGTGCTCTATTAACCCTCTGTCCCATGGTGCAGAGTTATTTTGTGCATAATGCTATAACTAATATATCTCCCATTCCCAACACCACACACACAGGATCACATAGTCTTGTTATTGGTTAGAGAGGCTGGAGGAGAAACCAATTACTCCGGTAGGAGGGCAGGGTCTGATTCACTGTGATTACCACCATGTAGTCCAAACAACATCTCTCAAATGGAATGCATCTGTTTTAGCTAATAAAAATAACAGAGGACAATGCCAGTGCTCATTATTCACAGATATTAAAATATAGCTGATACCTGTGGCTGGATGTAGTGAAGTATGCTTAAAGGCCCAGTGCAATCAAAACATGAATTGCCTGTGTTTTGTATACTGTCACGGGTACTTAGGGCAGGAGGAAGGAGTAGAGTCAAATGCAGGAGATATCGTCCAGTAGCTCGAAGTTTATTCACACCCACACACTAGGTGATCAAAAGGCACTGGGAGTGCACAATACCCAAAAGGGAAACAGGTAATCCACAAAGGGAAAATCATGCACGGGGCGCAGCCCGGCGAGAAAATAAATCCTCCAATATAAAAACGGTAGAGAAGAAACGGCCACAGCGTAAACCCGCTGAAAAACAAACAATCTCGCACAACACACAACCCCAAAGGAACAAACTAAATACCCCCCCACTAATGACAGAAATGACAACAGGTGCGGACCTAGACAGACAAAACACAATGAACACAGAAACACAGATCGGCGGCAGCTAGTAGACCGGCGACGACGACCGGCGAGCGCCGCCCGGCCGAGGAGGGGCACCATTTTCTGTGGATACTGTGACATATACACTGAGTGTACAAAACACAAGAAACACCTTCCTAATATTAAGTTGCAACCCCTTTTGCCCTCAGAACAGCCTTAATTTGTCGGGCATGGACTACAAGGTGTCGAAAGTGTTCCACAGGGATTCTGGCCCATGTTGACTCCAATGCTTCCACAGTTGTGTCAAGTTGGCTGGAAGTTCTTTGGGTGGTGGACCATTCTTGATGCACATAGGAAATTGTTGAGCGTGAAAAACCCAGCAGTGTTGCAGTTCTTGACACACTCAAACCGATGCGACTGGCACCTACTACCATAGCTTTTCAAAGGCACCAAAATATTCCATCTTGCACATTCACCCTCTGAATTGCACACATACACAATCCATGTCTCAATTGACTCCAGGCTTAAAAATCCTTCTTTAACCTGTCTCCTCCCCTTCATCTACACTGATTGAAGTGGATTTAGGTGACATCAATAAGGGATCATACTGTAGCTTTCATCTGCATTCACCTGGTCAGTTTATATTATAGAAAGAACAATGTTTTGTACACTCAGTGTATATTTCCACACTGTGAGGTTGGAATAATACTCAGAAATTGTGAAAATTATCATAATGCTTTTTTATTGTAAGAGCTGCTTGAAAATACCTCCTGAAATTTCAGCCTGTTTGGTGGGATGGAGTTTTGGCCTGCCTTGTTACATCACAAGACCAATAAGAAAGAGAGTTCCAAACCTCTCTGCCAATAACAGCTTGTTTTCTGTTTCCCCCTCCCCACTTAAGAAATTGCTCTTTGCTAAGAAGCTATTTATGTTTTATTTTTGGCAAGTTGAATTGAAAACAATCACAGTAAGGTACTTAATTGTTACCAACACACTATTTGATATTTAAGGTTTAGAAACAGCTGCGGTCCAAACAGAAACAGGCTGCAGTACAAACACTTCAAAGACACACCCTTATGCCCTTGGGGGAATCCCCGTCGCCATCTTGGAGGGCGGCTTAAATTATTAGCCAAGCAAGGGAAGCAACATTGTCACGATTGTGTGTAGGAACGGACCAAGGCGCAGCGTGAATATCGTTCCACATATTTTATTATAATGTGAAACTATGCATACAATAAACAATAAACAAAAACAACAAACCGTGACGACAGAGGTGCAACATGCACTAACTCAAAATAATCTCCCACAAACAAAGGTGGGAAAAACAACTACTTAAATATGATCCCCAATTAGAGACAACGATGACCAGCTGCCTCTAATTGGGGATCATCTAAAAACCCCAACATAGAAAAACAGAAACTAGAACCAAACATAGACAAATAAAAATAGAATTAACCCCCCAGTTACGCCCTGACCTACTCTACCATAGAAAATAAGAGCTCTCTATGGTCAGGACATGACAGTACCCCCCCCACACACACAGGTGCGGACTCCGGCCGCAAAACCTGAAGCCAAAAGGGAGTGTTAGGGGGGGTGTCTAGTGTTGGTGGCGGTTTTGGTGAAGGACGAAGAACCTTCTCATCCTGCGGATCCTCCCGCATCGAAGGCGGTTCTGGTGCGGGACGAAGAACCCTCTCATCCTGCAGATCCGCCAGCATAGGAGGCGGCTCTGGTGCGGGACAAAGAACCCTCTCATCCTGCAAACCCACCAGCATCGAAGGCGGTTCTGGTGCGGGACGAGGAACCCTCTCATCCTGCGGATCCTCCAGCATAGGAGGCGACTCTGGTGCAGGACGAAGAACCCTCTCATCCTGCAAACCCACCAGCATCGGTGGAGGCTCTGAACCGCAAACCGTCGCTGGAGGTTCCGGATCGCAGACAGTCGCTGGAGACTCCGAACCGCAGACCATCGCTGGAGGCTCCGGACCGCAGACCGTCGCTGGAGACTACGGACCGCAGACCATCGCTGGAGACTCCGGACCGCAGACCGTCGCTGGAGGCTCCGGGCCACGGGCCGTCTTAGGAGGCTCCGGGCCGCGGGCCGTCTCAGGAGGCTCCGGGCCGTGGGCCGTCTCTGGAGGCTTCGGGCTGTGGACCGTCTCAGGAGGTTCCTGACTGTGGACCGTCTCAGGAGTTTCCAGACTGTGGAACGTCTCAGGAGGTTCCGGACTGTGGACCGTCTCAGGAGGTTCCGGACTGTGAAACGTCGCCGGAAGCTCCGGACTGGGAACTGTCGCCGGAAGCTCTGGACTGGGAACTGTCGCCGGAAGCTCTGGACTGGGAACTGTCGCCGGAAGCTCGGAACGGGAAGGTGCACTGGAGGCCTGATGCGTGGGGCTGGCACAGGTGGCGCCAGACTGGTAACACGCACCTCAGGGCGAGTGCGGAGAGTAGGCACAGGACGCACCAGACTGGGCAGGCGCACTGGAGGCCTGGTGCGTGTAGCCGGGACAGGTGGCACCAGACTGGTGACACGCACTTCAGGGCGAGTGCGAGGAGAAGGCACAGGACGTACCTGACTGAGGACACGCACTCCAGGGAGAGTGCAAGGAGGAGGCATAGGACGTACTGGGCTGTGGAGGTGCACTGGAAACCTGGTGCGTAGAACCGGTGCAGGCTATACTGGACCGTGGAGGCGCACTGGAGGTCTGGAGCGTAGAGCTGGTACAACCCGTCCTGGCTGAATGCTCACTTTATCGTTCCACATATTTTATTATAATGTGAAACTATGCAAGACATACAATAAACAATAAAGAAAAACAACAAACCGTGACGACAGAGTTGCAACATGCACTAACTCAAAATAATCTCCCACAAACAAAGATGGGAAAAACCCCAACATAGAAAAACAGAAACTAGAACCAAACATAGAAAAATAAAACTAGTATAAACCCCCCCATTCACGCCCTGACCTACTCTACCATAGAAAATAAGAGCTCTCTATGGTCAGGACGTGACAAACATAAGCCCCTCAGCCCTCGTTTTCAGTTGGCTTTACGAGTGTACAATTATGTTCACTCCGGGGCCTGAAACTCCCCATAATTCAATTTGCAACGATTGTACATCCGCTAAGAAAAGTCTGCGAAAACATAAAAACAACATCAATGGAGAAGTCAACGTACAAGTGTAAGTAAAAACGAATGCAAATAATTTTGAAATTGTGCTACTTATGCACATGACGGCACAAACACGTCTCATAAAAAGTTAATGTTTTTGTTTGGTTATCTTTTGGAAATTTTAGAAATAAAACATTTTTCTTCCTCATAAGTTCCAGCTAGGCAGGCTAACGTCAGTTAGCTCATACATTTGCTAGCTATCACACAGTAGGCGTATATTAATAATTATATATGTAGTATAAGTAGACATACAATCATAATTGACTGTAGCACAAGTAAAGTACCCACAAGATACCGGTGGCTGAAAACACAATCATCGCGGGTTGAACGAGTGACAAATTTCCGACCAAGGGTGGTCCATTTCAAAATCATTCCTTCCTCCCTCGCCCATTGCCCTGAAAGCGTATACTCGTCAGATGTCATGATACGTCATCAGAAGTGTCCACTTAATTTGAGGGCTGAGGGGATAGGGTGTGTCTTTTCATTGTTTGGACCACAGCCAGTGAGTCTTTCTCTTAATGAGGCAGTGCATGTCTGCTGTGGAGGCCAGGGCACAGTGCAGAGCTCAGAGCAGAGCAGAGCAGAGCAGAGCAGAGCAGTTATTAAGCATTCCCCACATCAATTTGAGAAGCCACCTCCATGCACAACGCTGCCCGGCGTGGCAGGGCCATGAACACTCATAATTAAGCAGCTGATTAGAATTTGCACAGCATACTGTCATGTCTAATGAAAGAACAATGATTGTCCCACATGACAGCCTCCATCCATCCACCTCTTAACCAAATACACTCTTCTCTCAGGCTCCTTCTTAACTTTTTTCCTTTTCCACCCTTTCTCCTTCCAGAAATCTTATGAGCCCTCCATTTTTCTAATTACATGAAGAATAGTCATATGTTGCTTAGCTTAAGTAATTGTGTCCTGGTTTAATGTGATTTCTCCGTGTTTGCTACCAGAACCCTGGGGTTGACTATGGGGACGTGTCTGAGCGGGTGGCCTTGAGGAAGAGGCTGCAGTGTCGGAGCTTCCGCTGGTACCTGGAGAATGTCTACCCAGAGATGCGCATCTACAACAACACCATCACATATGGGGAGGTGAGACATTCCCTATTCACTATCAATAATAGGTTTACAATACAAAAACATAATCAGGTTTTGAGTGGAAGACCTGTACTGATGTAGTGGAAGACCTGTACTGGATGTAGTGGAAGACCTGTACTGGATGTACTGGAAGACCTGTACTGGATGTAGTGGAGGACCTGTACTGGATGTAGTGGAGGACCTGTACTGGATGTAGTGGAAGACCTGTACTGGATGTAGTGGAAGACCTGTACTGGATGTAGTGGAGGACCTGTACTGGATGTAGTGAAGGACCTGTACTGGATGTAGTGGAGGACCTGTACTGGAAGACCTGTACTGGGTGTTGTGGAAGACCTGTACTGGATGTAGTGGAGGACCTGTACTGGATGTAGTGGAGGACCTGTACTGGATGTAGTGGAAGACCTGTACTGGATGTAGTGGAGGACCTGTAATGGATGTAGTGAAAGCTGTACTGGATGTAGTGGAGGACCTGTACTGGATGTAGTGGAAGACCTGTACTGGATTCAATTTTCACAACACAATACAAAAACAGGTGGAATATGTGCAGCCTACTGTGTGTTTGAAGAAAGCTGACAATAACATTCTACAAAGAATAAAAACATCACATTAGTTTGCCAAGAGATTATTAATTCATCAACCCACACATTCTTGAAATCTCCTCTTCAGTCTTCTGTTGAATTATCTTGTCTCTTTCAGTGATTGCAGAGTGTGCTTTGTTGTAAGGAATGCATCAGTATAAGAAGCAGTGTTTGTTTTAATATCACATACAGTGTTAGTCAAGCTATGTTTAAATGCTGTATGCACAAGCAATCTATCGTCGACAGTGTATTTTATCCCATCTGCACTTCAAAGATTACATGTTGAAGGGAAATTAATTCATTCACAGGGAGTCATCGAAAGGTAAAGGTATCATGTTTCCATCGCAACACGGCATAGCTACAAGATTCAATGCAATTTCCCCGTAATGAGATTTAATTAAACAGTTATTAGCTTTCGATGCCTACTTGATTGTTTTGAGCTCGACTGCACAACCCTGCACAGCAAAAAAGATTCTGACAGGACGAGAAATTGAATGCAAGAAGTCAGACAGTCAATTCGGAATCATTTTAAAATAAAAGTCAAGCCTTTTACTTATTGATTTCAAATTCAGAGAAGGGGAAGAAAATCAGCCTTTTCAAATATATGGTCGGCATATATCAGAAGTAAACTACAGATTCATCAAGCAGCACAATGTTGGTGGCCCTGGTTCTTCTACAGTCTTGATATGAATGATGTCTACGCCGGCGTCTTGCAAATGGATTCCTCAAAGCAGCTCCCATTTAGGTTGCACTATTTCAAATCTGCGACAAGCCACGGAACAGTTACCTTGTGTTGCCATAGCGCAGCAGCTGAAGCTCATCTGTCATTGGAACTTCAGCTGCACCCCCTGCACTGACCAGACCAGCAGAGCGGAGCCTATCTGACAACACAACATGATAGATATCTTCACAGGGTGGAAATAAAGTGATACACATTCAAATCACATACCTCCACCAACACATACCTCAACTAACACACACTACCATCTGGACTAGGAGTCTAGAACATTGAAGAGGTTTTTGTTGCTTACATGATACCCTATCTTAGAATAAAATTAAATCTCTCATTACTATAGTGTGTAGATGATTTGTTTATGAGACATTGTGAGATGACAAAGTGGCGTTGCATTTCCTAAGGGACAGATTTATTAAGAGTTACCTTTTACAGTATTTTCTAGACAAGAGGTTCTAAAAAATTATAGAAAAAGGGTTAGAAAAGACTGTTATAACAACAATTTTGAGTTTATACCTTTTTGTTTCCTTCTCGAAATAACAAATGTAAACTTTAACCTGAATCAGGAACAATAAGGTCTCTGTCTGTTGTGTTGCAGGTCAGAAACAGTAAGGCCAGTGGCTACTGTCTGGACCAGGGATCAGAGGACGATGACAAAGCCATCCTCTATCCCTGCCACGGGATGTCCTCACAGGTTAGCAGATTTCACTCCAATTATCATTGATATATTTACAAATAATATAAAGACTGTTCAGAATTTCAAAGTTGACTGAATGTGAACGTACCTTTTTTCTTCAACAAATAACAGTGTTTAAGCGTTATTCTTACATTATACAGTGTAATGCCATGGTATCTCATTATTGACAGCCAAGCAAAATAACATTTCATTTTGGGGAAAAAGCTCAGAATTGTGAATATATTCTGCTAAATGTGGTTTTAAGAAGTCTAGGCACTACAAAGTCCTCCTGAAGTGGAAGTAATTCATCAGCCAGTAGCTTTTTGCTTTCTTATTTGTTTGTTCTAATATTGTAATCCATGGCCTCTAGAGCCCCCTGGAAGTTTCATTAGAGAATGTTCACTAGGTGCTGACCTGTGAGTGCCAGGGCAAAAGGGGCTTTGCGACTATTTTTGTTGTGCACATGCAGCAAAACTAAAGCTCACGCCTGAGAAACAATCATGCAAATATTATTCATGGCTGATTTTTTGTCCACCCTCCAGATGCAGAGTGACATGTTTATTATCAGTCGCATGCTGAATATAAATACATTGTTGAGCACTGGGTGGCTCTTTCCTCCTTCCCTCCTTCTGATAGAGCTCAGTGCAGTCCAGTAATGTAAAGCTACATCAAGTCTTTAATTCTAACCTCAGGGGAAATAAACAAATGGGAATGAATTTTATGCCATTGTATCATTAGATTACAACGATGACTGGCACTATTCTACTACACATGACCCAATTCAATTTTTGGAGCCGTTTAGATTTTTACTGAACCTTTCCAATTCCGTATGAAAAATGTAATTGTGCTGAATAAATCTTTATTGTGCCTCTTAAAAGTCTGTCTCTGTTTCCACCATGCCTCCTGTAAGGAGATTTAAAACCAGGAGGACAATGGCACACCTTGTCCATTTGGCTAATCCTAATATAGGGCATGGCAGAGGATGGAGGTTCCAGGCCCAGGGTCTCCCCACTCAACCCCTTGGCTCATCCCAGCAGGAATCTCAGCTATGTATGGTGTACATGGAGCACTGGATGTTGCTCCCTGTTTTCTGTTTGCATCACTTATGCTAAGAGGCCTCTTAAATCCCCAGCCATGGGCTGTGTAGTAGTCATGGCCTGCATAGCAAATCGCACCCTTCCCCCTATATAGTTCCCTACTTTTGACCAGGGCCCATAGGGAATAGGGTGCCATTTGGGACACAAACAGGGTGTTTCACATCACACACTGGTCTCCTGGTGTGGCTCAGCCCCCATAGGGAGAGGACATGTCCTGTCTTCTGTCCAGGCTAATATACGGTGAGCCTGCCTGCCTGGGCCATACATGTAACATAAGCCTGCATGGCCCCTCACAAAGTACAGTAATCTCAGTGGGACATTGCAGTGCTGTCGCTCCATGGTAGAGCGAGGGGCGGAGGGGGGATTACCGTAGCAGGTGGTCTCCCTCTGAAATACTTCCTCCTATACAATAAAACACAAACATAATTTACTGTGCTCTACCCTGCTGTGTTAATGAGACAATTGGTGAACACATGATTAGCCTGACCCAAAGAGGCTCCCCCCAAACCTTACGGCTTCAAGAAAGTAATTGAGCATCAGCTTCTAATATAATGCTTTGAGAACAGGTTGATTGGCTTGGCAGAATAATTTTGTTATGTTGGCTAAGTATTTGTAATAGTAACATTTTAACTGCATTAGGAAATAAAGGTATCCACTCCGTAACGCTGTCAACACATTTTAACAGGGATTATGTCTTTGGCCTGTGCCCAGTTCTCGTTTACACTACTGATAAATCATCTTATGATGCCATTTGCTACACATTTCACAACCCGTACACTAGGATGGCAAATCCGTTTGAGGTATTTTGAAGGAATAAAAAGAAGAGTAAAATGAATGAATTACAAAAATGAATCACTTAATCGTTTATGATCTATTAGCCTTGCTGCCAGGCAGGAAGCCACTTCTAAACAAAATTTTGCAGCAGACAGCATATAGTTTTAAAAACCTTTATTGGTATTTGAAACACTTTCTCTTGGTATTTCAATAGAAATAGTGAAAAGGAAATCAGCTACAGGATATTAACCAGGCCCAAGGTAGTAAAAGTTTATATTTTTTACTCAAACCATAGCCTCCTTCAAACAAGTGTACCTTGAAAAGTCTGGACAAGTACGTGGCAAACCCATTCCATATTTTTCATATGTTCCAAATTGGTGTCTCTTAATTGTTATAAGAGTGCAGCACTCTGCTAAAAGAGCACCCAGTCAGCTTCAGTTATAGCTACAGTACAGCCTGTTAGCTCCACATGAGCTGGCTGGTATATCGTTTATCCAGCTCTGTGTATTTGGATTAAGAGAGTGGTAACAGAAAATATAAACCGGCAGCTATCAGCAGCCATTCATTCAGCTGCAAGGCTCATATATTTTCCATCTAAGCCAAGTCCTCAACAGTATGGGTTCAAAAGCATTCTGTTACATTGATCACCCTCCTCTTGTTCTGGTTCATACAGTTACGTGTAGCTCCGTTACAATACCCCCTCTTAGCTGGATGACTGGGGAACAATGGAGAAGAGCAGCATTTCACAGTGTGTGTCAAGTGGGTTGTATTGAAGACCCCCTTATCTTTGGCATCTAATTTCTGTGAGAGGATCAGTGTAATGAATAATATATGTTAACTCTACTGTATCCTAATGTAAAAGATATGAGGCACAGACATACACCATTTCATGTACTGGATTAAACGTCTAGGGATAATATTTGGTTGAGAAAATCTTTAGCATTAATTAACTATATAATTTCTATCTGTATATAATGCCCTCGGAAAGTCACATAATAGACTTAGCTCCAAAAATATTAAGATAATTGAAGTCTGCATACAGTTCATGAATTTGCTCACTGAATCAGAGTTGGATGATGAAAATACCTTCCGGTGCACTGCAATATCTATGAACTACTTGCCAATTTTATTTGCAGCATTTACTCAAATGTACAGTATTTTGGATCCATGCTTATTTTTGCTACAATCAAATGATCTGCCTGATGTTCATCTCTGTTTCAGCTTGCCCGTTACTCAACAGAGGGGCTTCTACAACTAGGACCCCTAGGGTCGACCACCTTTCTGCCTGACACCAAATGTCTCATCGACGACGGAAGAGGGCGCACGCCCAGCTTGAAAAAATGTGAATCTGTTTCACGGGTTTCCCAGAGGCTGTGGGATTTTACACAGGTAAAAACAAAACACAAATGGATTAAAATCAAATAATTGATCAATGTTTCTGAAAAGAGCCTCTGGCTTCTTTGGAATAACTCAGTCATGTAATGCATACATATAGATGGATTGAGGTAAAACAAATTGTTCTGTATAATACGATGAGCCATGTGTTAAATGTTAGATTAAATGTGGTTGCTGCTGGTAAAGGTCCCTCCATTGCAGAAGACTATGCAAAATCCCACTGAGCATAGTAAAACACATTTCCCACTTTCATTCAGTGCATTTGCATTCACAACTGGCTCATAGAAGGATAATAGCAATGTTGATTCTACTTTGAAGTGTGCCAGTACTGCGTATAATAACACTATTTGAACCATAATATCTACCATCAGGATTATAGAAAGTGATTTGAGGTTATGCAAAGTTAGTTGGAAGAATGTGTTCTTTTTCAATATCAGTGTTTCTGATATGATCTTTTCCCATTTTTTTTTGCAGAATGGTCCAATCATCAGCAGGGACACTGGACGGTGCATGGAGGTGGAGATGTCCAAAGATGCCAACTTCGGCCTTCGACTGGTGGTGCAGAGGTGTTCTGGTCAAAAGTGGATGATACGGAACTGGATAAAGCATCCGAAGCATTGAGGCAAGACATTACCTCTGAGAAAAGAATACCATTTCAATCTTGGAGGGCAAACCCATGGACAGACAGTCTGAGAGCATTCCACATGAGATAGCTATAGGCCCTGGGACTGATGAGATGAGTAGTTCACAGTGTGTGGACTCTTCTATGGACTGTGTGCACTGTGCCCTCCCCTTAGGGCATAGAGCTTTCAACTGCTGAATCTTTAGAAGAATATATGTTTTTAGCTGAGCTGGGGGTCAAACATGGAGAGCATACCATAGGCCTACAGCGAGCTAGACAGTACTGTTTGAAATGCTTTTTTACAGAACATCCACCTATGTACAAAATTAATAATAAGACAATGGAATGCAACTCCTAAGGGGGTTCAACACTGACAATGACAAGCAATGTGTATTTGATATAAAGCCAATCCCAGGAATCTTTGCAGATCAAAATATGAAATTGCTTATCAGTCACCATATCAACTTGTAATTACTTCAGGCTATCATTTGGAGAATTTCTTTGGACATTTCGCTAACCTGTTAAGAGATTTAATATGCTTCAAAAAGCTGTTCATCCTCCCGATGAACTGATCAGGATGCAAAGCAACTACTGTTCTCACAAATACAAAAGGATATTCTTTTCTCTTTTTCTTTTTGACTGCATTGCTCGCCACTGATTATCAGAGCAATAACGTGCCTTTTTCCATCCTTATGAGTCATCTGACCAGGGAATGTCAATTACACAAGCATGTACAAATTAGTTTAAAGCAATTAATATATAAACCAACGTAAATATGGCTAAATAATAGTAATATATTGTAAAATTGAAATTGATATTAGTCCTCTAAGAACAGTTAGGATAATAAAAATGTTTTTATGATGACCCAGGAGTACATTTTGTAAAACTGGATTAATTCAAGAATTCTAGATTGTAAACCATTGTTCACAGAGCAAGGTAGTGTATATAATGGAACATTCCAAGATTTCTAAAGATGTTTCTTACTCACAATGCTGTTCACTGCATGTTACATGGAAGGCAGGTCCTATTTTTACGGATGTAAAGACAGATGCTGGTGGTTGTTTGACACTGACAGCGAGCACAATTATCTGCCTTTGTTGTGTTTCCACTTAGTCTCCTACTGGATTCTGGCCTCAACTCTCTAATCGTTAAAACCCACCCACAGGATAGCATGTCTTCACAAAGTACTGAAAGCTTTCCAATTTATTATGCTCAGCAAGAAACTCTTTCCCCATTGTATTTTCTGATGCCCGGCCAACTTTGAAGATAAATAATTATTCTCTAAACCTTTTTGGTACCATATTTTGTGCCTCATTCAATTTAATGAATGGTCAAAATGTAGAGGTGCAAATGACAACATTTTCTTGACAAGTGGATTATATTTTTTAAAGCTGTTGAATGCTGTTATTACTTGCAAGAGGTGTCCTTGAATGTCATCTATCCTCCAAACCCAGGGCCAGATATCGTGCGCAGAACCAGGCAGACAGACGTTCCTCCTCCAATAAGCATGGCCATTATATCCACCTGTGTGCTCCTGAGGCCAGTTTTAATTTGGTTTCCAGCTGGTTCACCACCAGAGATAGCTGGAGCTCTCGTGTCACGCCACACTACCTCTCCTCTAATCATTTCATAAAAGCAATGCATCATTTCTGTTCTCTAAAAATGTCAAGCGCATCTTAAGGCTTGGGCTTTCCACTGCAATGTCTTATTCAAACACCAGCAAGATATACAAACAGCACTGATGAGCCAAATCAGTTTCATAGTGTTGGTAAATACAGAGGAAATTATTATTTTGTCAATTAAGCGTTGTTTGAACACACACAGAGTAATGATGTTCTACTTGGGAGAATTGATAGCAGGCCAACTACTGTGCCGTGAAATAGGCTAGTGTTCTTGATATTTTACATTCCCCACCTTGGGGGAAATACAGTACACATGGCAGCCATTGGCTTAATGGCAGCTAGCTGAGAACTAGAGGAGGCTGAGGCTCCCCTGAGACTCTTACCTTCATGTACACTCACTGATTGTGTAAATGCGTGTGTATGTGTTTGCGCGTGCATGTGCCAGGGTTTCCATTAGCCGGTAATAGCCGGCTTTTGGGGCAAAAAATTGGAAAACACAGTAAATAAAACTGGCTCCAGCCAATTGTTCCCCTCAAAATATCCCATTGTGAAATACGGCTTTTTAGCCTATTCATGCTTATTGGTCTATGGGTTAATTTGCATAAGTTTGTGGAATTATATTGGTGCATGTGTACATTCGTTATGTATCTTATTTATCACCTGCGCACAGCATACAGATACAGAGCCTTTTAGCAGAAAATCTGTCAGACAGCACTTTTATAAGCCCAGTCATTGCGCAACAATTGTAAATGCAATTGTTTGTTAAAAATATATATTTTTTTGTGTCTGAGTTGCAAAGAAAAAGCCGTATCTCAGATTGGCTAATAAAACGAAAAGATTAAGATGGGCAAAAGAACACAGACACTGGATAGAGGAACTCTGCCTAGAAGGCCAGCATCCCAGAGTCACCTCTTCACTGTTGACGTTGAGACTGGTGTTTTGCAGGTACTATTTAATGAAGCTGCCAGTTGAGGACTTGTGAGGCGTCTGTCTCTCAAACTAGACACTCTAATGTACTTGTCCTCTTGCTCAGTTGTGCAGTCTCCCACTCCTCTTTCTATTTTGGTTAGGGCCAGTTTGTGCTGTTCTGTGAAGGGAGCAGTACACAGCATTGTACGAGATCTTCAGTTTCTTGTCAAATTCTCGCATGGAATAGCCTTCATTTCTCAGAACAAGAATAGACTGATGAGTTTCTGACACGACTTCCACCGAAGTTGGTGCCTCTCCTTGTTCGGGCGGCGTTCGGCGGTCGACGTCACTGGTTTTCTAGCCACCACCGATCTACGTTTCATTGTCCATTTGTTTTGTCTTTATTGTACACACCTGGTTTCCATTACATTATGATTTATTCCCTATTTAACCCTCTGGTTCCCACATGGTTTTGTGCGTGTTTGTTCGTTGTTAAGTGTTCGCTATATCTGTGAGCTGGAGTATTTTCCCTGCGTGGAATTATTTTTGTGGTTTATTCGAGTAAAGTACGTTTTTTACTCAGTTCTGTGTCCTGCGCCTGACTCCGTCCTACCCGCTGCACATTGACACTTGACAGTTTCAGAAAGAAGTTCTTTGTTTCTGGCCATTTTGAGCCTGTAGTTGAACCCACAAAGGAAGGTGCTCCAGATACTCAACTCTAAAGAATGCCAGCTTTATTGCTTCTTTAATCAGAACAACAGTTTTCAGCTGTGCTAACATAATTGCAAAAGGGTTTTCTAATGATCAATTAGCATTTTAAAATGATCAACTTGGATTAGCTAACACGACGTGCCATTGGAACATAGGAGTGATCAACATTTTAAGCTAAACATTCTGATCTGTTGCATCAGACTCATTGATTTGTAATGTTTTTTTTATGTAGCCTAGGCCTATTGGTTGTATGAATTTGTGATCTATTGTCCCACAACTGTCCCAGAGTCTGTTTGGGCTATTTCTTTCTCGACAAGCTGACAAATAGAATAGGTAAACTTTGTACTATGGGGAAAGTAGATTGACATAGGCTCATAGGCAGCTCGTCCTGAGTGTGCCCTGCGCATATTCACTCTTTATAATTGTTGGGTCAGTACCACTTAAAAGTTTGTTTTTGGACAATCATTTCCTCCTCCAGTTTAGATGGACGTCATATTATACACTGCTCAAAACAATAAAGGGAACACTTAAACAACACATCCTAGATCTGAATGAAAGAAATAATCTTATTAAATACTTTTTTCTTTACATAGTTGAATGTGCTGACAACAAAATCACACAAAAATAATCAATGGAAATCCAATTTATCAACCCATGGAGGTCTGGATTTGGAGTCACACTCAAAATTAAAGTGGAAAACCACACTACAGGCTGATCCAACTTTGATGTAATGTCCTTAAAACAAGTCAAAATGAGGCTCAGTAGTGTGTGTGGCCTCCTCGTGCCTGTATGACCTCCCTACAATGCCTGGGCATGCTCCTGATGAGGTGGCGGATGGTCTCCTGAGGGATCTCCTCCCAGACCTGGACTAAAGCATCCGCCAACTCCTGGACAGTCTGTGGTGCAACGTGGCGTTGGTGGATGGAGCGAGACATGATGTCCCAGATGTGCTCAATTGGATTCAGGTCTGAGGAACGGGCGGGCCAGTCCATAGCATCAATGCCTTCCTCTTGCAGGAACTGCTGACACACTCCAGCCACATGAGGTCTAGCATTGTCTTGCATTAGGAGGAACCCAGGGCCAACCGCACCAGCATATGGTCTCACAAGGGGTCTGAGGATCTCATCTCGGTACCTAATGGCAGTCAGGCTACCTCTGGCGAGCAAATGGAGGGCTGTGCGGCCCCCCAAAGAAATGCCACCCCACACCATGACTGACCCACCGCCAAACCGGTCATGCTGGTGGATGTTGCAGGCAGCAGAACGTTCTCCACGGCGTCTCCAGAATCTGTCACGTCTGTCACGTGCTCAGTGTGAACCTGCTTTCATCTGTGAAGAGCACAGGGCGCCAGTGGCGAATTTGCCAATCTTGGTGTTCTCTGGCAAATGCCAAACGTCCTGCACGGTGTTGGGCTGTAATCACAACCCCAACCTGTGGACGTCGGGCCCATACCACCCTCATGGAGTCTGTTTCTGACCGTTTGAGCAGACACATGCACATTTGTTGCCTGCTGGAGGTCATTTTGCAGGGCTCTGGCAGTGCTCCTCCTGCTCCTCCTTGTACAAAGGCGGAGGTAGCGGTCCTGCTGCTGGGTTGTTGCCCTCCTATGGCCTCCTCCACGTCTCCTGATGCACTGGCCTGTCTCCTGGTAGCGCCTCCATGCTCTGGACACTACGCTGACAGACACAGCAAACCTTCTTGCCACAGCTCGCATTGATGTGCCATCCTGGATGAGCTGCACTACCTGAGCATCTTGTGTGGGTTGTAGACTCCATCTCATGCTACCACTAGAGTGAAAGCACCGCCAGCATTCAAAAGTGACCAAAACATCAGCCAGGAAGCATAGGAACTGAGAAGTGGTCTGTGGTCTCCACCTGCAGAACCACTCCTTTATTGGGGGTGTCTTGCTTATTGCCTATGATTTCCACCTGTTGTCTATTCCATTTGCAGAATAGCATGTGAAATTTATTGTCAATCAGTGTTGCTTCCTAAGTGGACAGTTTGATTTCACAGAAGTGTTATTGACTTGGAGTTACATTGTGTTGTTTAAGTGTTCCCTTTATTTTTTTGAGCAGTATATTTGTATCTCTTCTCGTAGGTATATTATGTGGACAACGTTGTTTTTATTGATCTGTTTGTCAGTGTCATTAGAGTAGACTACCCTGTAATTTCTTGTATTAAAACAGATTCTGCTAATGTCTCCAGTCATATAAAGTGTAGTATAATTGCATGAAATGTGTTTTTCCCATGCAAAGAAAGAAGAAACATATCTGATACAGCCTATAGCCTGGCCTCTACACTATACATGCTCAGCCATGCATTGAACTGTCTTTTTTGTGAACTGTGATTGAGTTATATTATTAGCCTAAATTACGGCTATCCAATCTACTCATCACATTACGAATAGTAGGCTATCTGCAAATGTGATGATGCATGAAATGCTTTATGAAAATATGTTTCCCCAAACTTGAAACTCACGTGCCACCTAATCATAGGCTAGTGATTATTGCTGTTAGTTACTGGTCTTGCTGGCTGAGGAAAAGTAAATGTGGACAGTTATTCAAGCATCTTCAAAGTGTGCGGTCAGGACACACGTCGTTGTATCCTCGACTTGCATGTTCTGTTCAGATTAATTACCATAATCTAAATGTGATTTCTGTCATTCTGAGCACCGTGGGTGGACGCCCTAATCAGGACACGCACCCAATGCATATTGGTTGAGAAATGTACCGGTAAATTAAAATGCTGCAGGTCAAATGTCTGGCGCCACATTTTCACAACGGAAACCCTGTGTGTGAGTGGATTATCATTACACGGTTGAAAATGTCACAATACCTATTGCGCTCCTCCTAGCGGAGACTGGAGCAGATCATCCGACAGAGAATGCATTACAAATTTCATTCTTGATTACGTGCTGCATAGACAGGTAGTGTGACAGTGAGTGATGGGCTGGCGTGGCAGAAGGGTGGTGGGGGGGAGTGATGGGGGAGCGGTCTGGGGGCAAGAGTTGCAGGTGGACAAGGACACACAGCTGTCATGAGCAGGGGACCAGGTAGTTTCTCATTGTCATGCTGACAATAGTATTTTTATGCCTGGGGCCCAACCAACAGGGAGAGGTGACTTCATTACTCAGACAGATGGAGGGAGCAATCCCTGACAAATGAAGGGGGAAGGGCATCACATTCAGTCGTACTGCTGTGACATTCTGCGAGACTTGGTTTGGGAACAGTGCGAACTGTTGGCCTATAAACTGTGTTCCGTTGTCTGATTGCATATACCTTTCGTAGGCAGCTTGTCACTGCAATCTAAGAATTATTTTACAGAAACATTGACAGCAATTATTGGAATGTACAGTACCAGAAAGAGGATAGCTTTCCAGCACTGGAGCTAGTCAGCCACTGCGACAGAGCATTCTGTGAATATTCATAAGCATAGTTTAATGGGGGGGTGGGAAATAAACATAAACCAACTGTATGCTGTAGTAGATATAAGACCCTTTGAAGATAAATCAAATTAAAAAATGTATATATTTGGTGTACCAATGAAGACTCAAATACATTGAATAATGATCCATCCAGGATCTGTTCTGTTATTTTGATTTATCTTGACCCGTTAACCTGTTGGGGCTAGGGGGCAGTATTTTCACGGCTGGATAAAAAAACGTACCCGATTTAATCTGGTTACTAATCCTACCCAGTAACTAGAATATGCATATACTTATTATATATGGATAGAAAACACCCTAAAGTTTCTAAAACTGTTTGAATGGTGTCTGTGAGTATAACAGAACTCATTTGGCAGGCAAAACCCTGAGACATTTTCTGACAGGAAGTGGATACCTGATGTGTTGAATTACCTTTAAGCCTATGCCATTGAAACACACAGGGGTTGATTAATGTTTTGGCACTTCCTATTGCTTCCACTAGATGTCACCAGCCTTTACAAAGTGTTTTGAGTCTTTTACTGTGAGATCTGACCGAACAAGAGCCATGGAACGGTGATGGCCGATTAGACTCTGGCGCGCGAGTTCATGTTGGGTACCCTCGTTCCAATACGTTATAAAAGAGAATGCATTCGTCCACCTTGAATATTATTCATGTTCTGGTTAAAAAAGGCACTAATGATTTATGCTATACAACGTTTGACATGTTTGAACGAACGTAAATATATTTTTTCCCCTCGTTCATGACGAGAAGTCCGGCTGGCTTAGATCATGTGCTAACAACACGGATCTTTTTGGATATAAATGATGAGCTTTTTTGAACAAAACTACATTCGTTATGGACCTGGGATTCCTGGAAGTGACATCTGATGAAGAGAATCAAAGGTAATGGATTATTTACATAGTATTTTCGATTTTAGATCTCTCCAACATGGCCGTTTGTCTGTATAGCAAAGCATATTTTTCTGGGCGCAGTGCTCAGATTATTGCAAAGTGTGATTTCCCAGTAAGGTTATTTTTAAATCTGGCAAGTTGATTGCGTTCAAGAGATGTAAATCTATAATTCTTTAAATGACAATATAATATTTTACCAATGTTTTCTAATGTTTTCTAATTTTAATTATTTAATTTGTGGTGCTGACTTGACTGCCGGTTATTGGAGGGGTTATTGGAGGGAAACGATTTCCTCAACATCAATGCCATAGTAAAACGCTGTTTTTGGATATAAATATGAACTTGATAGAACTAAAAATGCATGCATTGTCTAACATAATGTCCTAGGAGTGTCATCTGATGGAGATTGTAAAAGGTTTGTGCATCATTTTAGCTGGTTTTATGGTTTTGGTGACCCTGTCTTTGAATTGACAAAACATTACACACAGCTATTGTCAATGTACTCTCCTAACATAATCTAACTTTATGCTTTCGCCGTAAAACCTTTTTGAAATCGGACAACGTGGTTAGATTAAGGAGATGTTTATCTTTCAAAGGGTGTAAGATAGTTGTATGTTTGAAAAATTTGAATTTTGACATTTATTTGGTTTCAAATTTGCCGCTCTTGAAATGCACCTGCTGTTGATAGGGTGCACCACGGAAGTTAAGGTATCATTAATAATTTAACAATATGTGACTCGTTTCAGGAAACTAGGCATATGTTGCGCATCTCTACTTCACAGGCGAGGCATTTCAATGTAAAAATGTATTCTGGAACATGTTAACTTTCATGTGCCTTAATAACAAACTTGTATGCCATCTGTAAATACAAATACAATTGTTAAATTACAATTCTAGTTGGTTTAGCCACAGAAAAAGACAGGAACCTTCCTGCTAGCCATGATTGACTGAGATAATGGATGGGCTGGACATGCCGAGAGATGAGTTCAGATTGTTGTGCCATGTAGCACGCTTCTGTCTATAACAAAGGGCTGCTCAGGTAATCCTTTCTAATGCGTTTTTTTTTTTAAGATATCACAAATAACTGCAAAAGTGTTGCTTTCCACTTTCTGGAGGACAGAGTTTTGAAATCAGTGGAATGCCCGAAGCAGAGTATGACAGATAAGGAGATGGGGAAAATTCTGGCATTTGATTGCAAATATGCAGAGGGAGTCGAAAAGTGAGCACACAGAAGGGTGTTGTATGAAACACCTGTCTCCGGATTACATCTTCAAACTAAGGGCAACCATGGCACCCGTGACAGAGAAGGAGAAGCATTCATCCGGGTAAGAGAGTCTAGCTAGCTACATTTTCAGATAGTATGCATTTCTAATTGTGTCAGAAAGTCATTTTCATTGCAAGTTAACCTCTATGGGCTAGGTGGGACGCTAGCGTGCCACCCGTGGTGCACTCCATCAACAGCAGGTGCATTTCAAGAGCGGCAAATTTGAATCCAAATAAATGTCAAAATTCAAATTTTTCAAAAATACAACTATTTTACACCATTTGAAAGATAAACATCTCCTTAATCTAACCACGTTTTACGATTTCAAAAAGGTTTTACGGCGAAAGCATAAATTTAGAGTATGTTAGGACAGTACATTTACAAGAGTTGTGTGTAATGTTTTGTCAAGTCAAAGACAGGGTCACCAAAACCATAAAACCAGCTAAAATGATGCACTAACCTTTTACAATCTCCATCAGATGACACTCCTAGGACATTATGTTAGACAATGCATGCATTTTTTGTTCTATCAAGTTCATATTTATATCCAAAAACAGCGTTTTACTATGGCATTGATGTTGAGGAAATCGTTTCCCTCCAATAACCGGCAGTCAAGTCAGCGTCACAAATTAAATAATTAAAATTAGAAAACATTGGTAAAATATTATATTGTCATTTAAAGAATTATAGATTTACATCTCTTGAACGCAATCAACTTGCCAGATTTAAAAATAACCTTACTGGGAAATCACACTTTGCAATAATCTGAGCACTGCGCCCAGAAAAATACGCGTTGCGATACAGACTAGACGTCATGTTGGGGAGATCTAAAATCGAAAATACTATGTAAATAATCCATTACCTTTGATTCTCTTCATCAGATGTCACTTCCAGGTATCACAGGTCCATAACGAATGTAGTTTTGTTCAAAAAAGCTCATCATTTATGTCCAAAAATCTCCGTCTTGTTAGCACATGATCTAAGCCAGCCGGACTTCTCGTCATGAACGAGGGGAAAAAATATATTTACGTTCGTTCAAACATGTCAAACGTTGTATAGCATAAATCATTAGGGCCTTTTTTAACCAGAACATGAATAATATTCAAGGTGGACGAATGCATACTCTTTTATAACGTATTGGAACGAGGGTACCCAACATGAACTCGCGCGCCAGGTGTCTAATGGGACATCATCGTTCCATGGCTCTTGTTCGGTCAGATCTCCCTCCAGAAGACTCAAAACACTTTGTAAAGGCTGGTGACATCTAGTGGAAGCAATAGGAAGTGCCAAAATATTCCTCAGCCCCTGTGTTTTTCAATGGGATAGGTTTAAAGTCAATACAACACATCAGGTATCCACTTCCTGTCAGAAAATGTCTCAGGGTTTTGCCTGCCAAATGAGTTCTGTTATACTCACAGACACCATTCAAACAGTTTTAGAAACTTTAGAGTGTTTTCTATCCATATATAATAAGTATATGCATATTCTAGTTACTGGGTAGGATTAGTAACCAGATTAAATCGGGTACATTTTTTTTATCCAGACGTGCAAATGCTGCCCCCTAGCCCTAACAGGTTAAAGCTTACTGTTAGCTAACTAGCTAAAGTTACCTGGCTGGCTCGCTAGCTAACGTTACATGTATGATCTGTGTAGTAATATTATTTGTATATCAGAACCATTTGCATTGCTAGTTATGGCCTAATGTTAGCTAGCTAACTAACATTGTATCTAGTTGGTTAGCTACCTGCAAATTCATGTAGGGTTGTAATGTTATGAGTTGGGATTATGGTTAATTGTTTAGCTAGCTAGCTACAGTACATGCCCAAACAAAAGACTCCACTATGCAAGGTACCATTTCACTGTACCATTTACACCTCCTGTATCCTATGCATGTTACAAATAAACATTGACTTTATTTGATATGTGTTTTTACCAGAGGATATAACTTTAGGCCAACAAGACATTCTCTGGTAGAATCTCCTGCTTTTATTTCATCACACTCACAACTGTAAGATATTTTCTTTAATTAGCTTGCCATTAATTTGTAAATAATGATATTATTGTGAGTTTATTTTCCTATAATAATTAATACAAATTAGCTAAAGATAAGACTTTGTCAGCTATATGATGTGCTCATTATTTGAACTGGCTAGCTAGCTAACGTTGTTAGCTAACAAGCTAGAAACCAACCAAAACATTGTTTAGAAAGTTAGTTGCCTGGTTTGCTAGATTGACATATACTACATTTCTTTAAAAACTGATAGGCTTATTGGCGTTAAAATACACCAGTTATGCTATTTTGTACCCCCAGGCTGCTGATGTCATGCATGTGAATCCTTAAAGAGATGGGTTGGGCTAAGGCTTAAGAGGTTGTGAATGATGCTGAATGGGTGTGGACAAAGAAGAGCTCTCCAGTATGTACACCAAAACATTCAAGGGCCATTTTCTCAAAAGTGGCGTAACAAGTTTATCGACTTTCAAAGCAGAATTACTTTCCCATTGTTCCTCAACTGTGGTGTATGATATGCTATTTTGTAGCTCTGACTCTTTACTTTTATCCAATGTAAAAAACACAATTTCAAATTCTGCTACATAAGAAAGAATTGAGCAACTGGTGTGGATGTAGAGATGTGTAGAGGAAGTAGAGACAACATCGGTGTGGGTGTAGAGGCAGTAGAGACAACAGCGGTGTGGGTATAGAAATGTGTAGAGGCAGTAGAGACAATAGCGGAGGGGGTGTAGAGATGTGTAGAGACAACAAGTGTGGGTGTAGAGATGTGTAGAGACAACAGTGGTGTGGGTGTAGAGATGTGTAGAGGCAGTAGAGACAACAGCGGTGTGGGTGTAGAGATGTGTAGAGGCAGTAAAGATAACAGTGGTGTGGGTGTAGAGATGTGTAGAGGCAGTAGAGACAACAGTGGTGTGGGTGTAGAGGCAGTAGAAACAACAGAGGTGTGGGTATAGAGATGTGTAGAGGCAGTAGAGACAACAGCGGTCTGGGTGTAGAGATGTGTAGAGATGTGTAGAGACAACAGCAGTGTGGGTGTAGAGATGTGTAGAGACAACAGCGGTGTGGGTGTAGATATGTGTAGAGACAACAGCGGTGTGGGTGTAGAGATGTGTAGAGACAACAGCGGTGTTGAGTTAGTGTATGTTGCACCTCTTCGTCACAGTTTGTTGTTTTGTTTATTTGTATGTCTTGCATAGTTTCACAGTTAACCTGTTAGGGCTAGGGGGCAGTTTTGACACAGCCGGATAAAAAACGTACCCGATTTAATCTGGTTACTACTCCTGCCCAGTATCTAGAATATGCATATAATTATTGGCTTTGGATAGAAAACACCCTAAAGTTTCTAAAACTGTTTGAATGGTGTCTGTGAGTATAACAGAACTCATATGGCAGGCCAAAACCTGAGAAGATTTCAAGCAGGAAGTGGCCTGTCTGAGAAGTAGTGTTTCATCTTGGCTCTTTTTATTGAAGACTCAGGATCTGTGCAATAACGTGACACTTCCTACGGCTTCCATAGGCTGTCAGAGCCCGGGAAAAAGCTGAACGATATCGAGGCAGGCTCTGGCTGAAACACTTTATCGCTTTTGGCAAGTGGCCACTCAGAGTACTATGGGCTTAGGCGCGTGCCCGCGTCGACCGAATGCTTTCTTTTCCTTTGTCTGTTTACCTAAACGCAGATTCCCGGTCGGAATATTATCGCTTTTTTATGAGAAAAATGGCATAAAAATTTATTTTAAACAGCGGTTGACATGCTTCGAAGTACGGTAATGGAATATTTAGAATTTTTTTGTCACGAATTGCGCCATGCTCGCCACCCTTATTTACCCTTTAGGATAGTGTCTTGAACGCACGAACAAAACGCCGCTGTTTGGATATAACGATGGATTATTTTGGACCAAACCAACATTTGTTATTGAAGTAGAAGTTCTGGGAGTGCATTCTGACGAAGACAACAAAGGTAATAACATTTTTCTTATAGTAAATCTGACTTTGATGAGTGCTAAACTTGCTGGGTGTCTAAATAGCTAGCCCTGTGATGCCGGGCTATCTACTGAGAATATTGCAAAATGTGCTTTCACCGAAAAGCTATTTTAAAATCGGACATATCGAGTGCATAGAGGAGTTCTGTATCTATAATTCTTAAAATAATTGTTATGCTTTTTTGTGAACGTTTATCGTGAGTAATTTAGTAAATTCACCGGCAGTGTTCGGTGGGAATGCTAGTCACATGCTAGTCACATGCTAATGTAAAAAGCTGTTTTTTTATATAAATATGAACTTGATTGAACAAAACATGCATGTATTGTATAACATAATGTCCTAGGGTTGTCATCTGATGAAGATCATCAAAGGTTAGTGCTACATTTAGCTGTGGTTTGGGTTTATGTGACATTATATGCTAGCTTGAAAAATGGGTGTCTGATTATTTCTGGCTGGGTACTCTGCTGACATAATCTGTTTTGCTTTCGTTGTAAAGCTTTTTTGATATCGGACAGTGTGGTTAGATTAACGAGAGTCTTATCTTTAAAATGGTGTAAAATAGTCATATTTTTAAAAAATTGAAGTAATTTCTAAGGTATTTGAATAACGCGCCACAGGATTCAACTGGCTGTTGAGCAAGCGTCCCACCTAGCCCATAGAGGTTCAAATAAAATGTGGAACGATACACACGCTGCGCCTTGGTCTCCTTCATCGTACGACAACCGTGACAGAATCTCCCACCACCAAAGGACCAAGCAGCGTGGTCAGGACCAATGGACATGGGAGGACATACTGGACGGAAAGGGATCCTGGACGTGGGAGGAGATCCACGCCGGATGGGATCGCCTCCCATGGGAACAGGTGGAAGCAGTGAGAGAGGAACAGCGACGAGACCGGGAGTCACGGCAACGACGGAAGCCTGAGAGGCAGCACACGGGGAGATTGGCAGAGTCAGGGTTCAGACCTGAGCCAACTCCCCGTGCTTACCGTGGGGAGCATGTGACCAGTCGGGCACCGTGTTATGCGGTGATGCGCACTGTATCTCCAGTGCGCATTCACAGCCCGGTGCGCTCATTGCCAGCGCCCCGCATTTGCTGAGTTAGAGTGAGCATTCAGCCAGGAAGGGGTGTGCCAGCTCTACGCTCAAGACCTCCGGTGCGCCTCCACGGCCCAGTATATCCTGTACCTCCCCCACGCACCCGGCCTCCAGTGAGTCTATCCAGCCTGGTATGCCCTGTGCCTGCTCCTCGCACTCGCCCTGAAGTGCGTGTCACCAGTCTTGGGCCACCTGTCCCGGCTCCACGCACTAGGCCTTTAGTGAGTCTTTCCAGTCCGGTGTGTCCTGTTCCTGCTCCCCGCACTCGCCCTGAGGTGCGTGTTACCAGTCTGGCGCCACCTGTGCCAGCCCCACGTATCAGGCCTCTAGTGTGCCTGCCCAGTCCGGGGTGTCCTGTTCCTGCTCCCCGCACTCGCCCTGAGGTGCGTGTTACCAATCTGGTGCCACCTGTGCCAGCCCCGTGCATCAGGCCTCCAGTGCGCCTGCCCAGTCTGGGGTGTCCTGTTCCTGCTCCCCGCACTCGCCCTGAGGTGCGTGTTACCAGTCTGGCGCCACCTGTGCCAGCCCCACGCATCAGGCCTCCATTGCGCATTCCCAGTCCAGAGCTTCCGGCGACAGTTCCCAGTCCAGCGCTTCCGGCGACAGTTCCCAGTCCAGAGCTTCTGGCGACAGTTCCCAGTCCAGAGCTTCCGGCGACAGCTCCTGAGACGGCCTACAGTCCGGAACCTCCTGAGACGGCCCACAGTCCGGAACCTCCTGAGACGGCCTACAGTCCGGAACCTCCTGAGACGGCCCACAGTCCGGAGCCTCCGGCGACGTCCCCCAGTCCGGAGCCTCCGGCAACGTCACGCAGTCCGGAGTCTTCGGCGACGGTCTGCAGTCTGGAGTCTTCGGCGACGATCTGCATTCCGGAGTCTTCGGCGGCGGTCTGCAGTCCGGAGTCTCCGGCGGCGGTCCGCAGTTTCACAGTTAAAATAAAATGTGGAACGATACACATGCTACGCCTTGGTCTCCTTCATTGTACGACAACCGTGACAGGTGTGGGTGTGGAGATGTGCAAACTGTCATCTTGGAGACGGGTGTTTAATACAGTACAAGGTGTGAAGAGCCCAGCGTACCCTGCTATAATTTGTGTATCTAGCTCTACAAATTGATGACAATCTACGACAGCACTGTTAGGCTACAAAGGGGAAAAGTGGGCCGTGGTTAAGTTAGAGCCGAATGTCTGTGAAATATCCAACTTACAACATCAAACTAATTTTACCACGGTCCAACATTTTTGGACAGACTTGCATCTTGACAGGGATCAATCATTCAGTGCAAGGTGGAGACTAGAATCTGAAGTCAAAGGTCTACTGTTCGCTGATGATCTGGTGCTTCTGTCACCAACCAAGAAGGGCCTACAGCAGCACCTAGATCTTCTGCACAGATTCTGCCAGACCTGGGCCCTGACGGTAAATCTCAGTAAGACAGAAATAATGATGTTCCAAAAAAGGTCCAGTGGCCAGGACTACAAATACAAATTCCATATAGACACCGTTGCCCTAGAGCACACAAAAAACTATACATACCTCGGCCTAAACATCAGCGCCACAGGTAACTTCCACAAAGCTGTGAACGAGCTGAGAGACAAGGCAAGAAAGGCCTTCTATGCCATCAAAAGGAACATAAAATTTGACATACCAATTAGGATCTGGCTAAAAATACTTGAATCAGTTATAGAACCCATTTCCCTTTATGGTTGTGAGGTCTAGGGTCCGCTCACCAACCAAGAATTCACAAAATGGGGCAAACACCAAATTGAGACTCTGCATGCAGAATTCTGCAAAATATACTCTGTGTACAACGTAAAACACCAATAATGCATGCCGAGCATAATTAGGCTGATACCCGCTAATTATCAAAATCCATAAAAGAACGGTTAAATTCTAAAAGCATCTAAAAGGAAGCAATTTCCAAACCTTCCATAACAAAGCCATCACCTACAGAGAGATTAACCTGGAGAAGAGTCCCCTAAGCAAGCTGGTCCTGGGGCTCTGTTCACAAACACAAACAGACCCCACAGAGCCCCAGGACAGCAACACAATTAGACCCAACCAAATCATGAGAAAAAGATAATTACTTGACACTTTGGAAATAACTCACCAAAAAATAGAGCAAACTAGAATGTTTGGCCCTAACAGAGAGTACACAGTGGCAGAATACCTGACCACTGTGACTGACCCAAAATTAAGGAAATCTTTAACTATGTACAGACTCAGTGAGCATAGCCTTGCTATTGAGAGAGGCCGTCGTAGGCAGACCTGGCTCTCAAGAGAAGACAGGCTATGTGCACACTGCCCACAAAATGAGGTGGAAACTGTGCTGCACTTCCTAACCTCCTGTCAAATGTATGACAATATTAGAGAGACATATTTCCCTCAGATTACACAGATCCACAAAAAAACTATTTTGATAAACTCCCATATCTACTGGGTGAAATACCACAGTGTGCTATCACAGCAGCATAAACCGTCACGTCCTTGACCAAGGTACATTTTTACATTTTTTACATTTTAGTCATTTTAGCAGATGCTCTTATCCAGAGCGACTTACAGTAGTGAATGCATACATTTCATTTTTAAAAAGTCCCGTACTGGTCCCCGGTGGGAATCAAACCCACAACCCTGGCGTTGAGAACACCATGCTCTACCAACTGAGCCACAGTTGGTAGGCCACCAGTACTTCCCAAACAAACAGCGCAACTGAGGGTGGGTCACGACTTCGGCAGAAGTCGTGACATCAGTAGGGTCAGTAGAATGTCTTGTATAGATAGTGTCATTTCATGAGGCTCTGAGTAAGAGTGTTGCTAGCCTTTTACTCCACCTATTCCATTGGCGGTTGAATTACATCACATGTGCGCTTACTGCACTACAGAAAACCCGCTAACCGAAAAACAATGCAGGGTATGCTCACTGAATTAAAGAGCAACTATACTCAAAATTCAAAGTTTCTTAGATTTTTCCCAGACCTCAAAAGTCATCATCTGCTGTGGTTTAAGCATTGTTGTGAACTCAGAAAATCGAATTTTGTTGTTTTTATATAAAAAAAAAGTGTGAAAGAAATGGGGTAAAATATAAATAATGTGGGAAACCCAAAACCAGGAAAAACAAAACCAAGAAAACATAATTTGGGGGAAAAAATATTTTAAAAGGCCCTATGAATGTTTTTTGCTGTGCATGAGTACACTTTAAAGTGTGTCATCCTGCAGCACAGCATTTTGGGAGAAGTTGAGGTCAGGTCCAATATTGACTTTGCACCCAAGAGGAAAAGAGGTTTGGTCTTCCTGAAATATAATATAATTAAATTAGCAGACACTTTTATCCAAAGCAACTTACAGTCATGCATGAATACATTTTTACGTATGGGTGGTCCCGGGAATCGAACCCAATATCCTGGTATTGCAATTCTCTACCAAAATCAATGACATGAAATTCGTAAGGACTTAAAATCTGCATAGTTACAGTATAGAAAGGTATTATAAATCACATTTTTGTTCTCCTTTTTCAAATCAATGGAAGAGTGAATGTTCTTTCTTAAAGTTCTCCACAATGAGTTACTATACAATACTGTCAATAGTCATCAACTACAGAGAGTTATTTGGCAGTAAGCTACTACAGCTACATCCTCAACAATCGACCAAACTTTGCTAACATTCAGGGAACTGACATCACATCGTTAGCTCGAGAGAAGAAAATAGACATGTCAGATATGGATGGATGGTAGGCAGTAAGTAAGGGAGACCTAACTTGAGGAACCATCTATTAGAATTTCTTTCTGTGTCTTGTTTATTTCTCGATGCATTCACTATGCACACTTTCATCATCAACAATAACTGATGTAGGTATGACGTCAATGCAATGCAGTGCAATAGAGATCTCATCTGAGTGAGTTGTACTGTACATTAACTATGGGTTAATGTGCTGAGAGAGTGAAGGGGGGTTGTACGTGCCTGAACAGCTTGTGGATCCTGTAATGAGATCTCCAGAGATGACAAGAGTAGCTCCAAGACACAATTAGACCAGCATAGCTCTACCTCCAAGTTAGAGTAGTACAGAATAGTACAGAGGTGCAGTGTGTGTCCTTCGAGTGTGTGTGTGTTTGTATGTGTGTGTTTGCGTGTGTTTGCGTGCATGCATGCACACTTGTGTACCATCGACCGTTAAAGAATGGTGTGTACGGTACGTAAGCCATTGGGAGGCGATGAATAATAAAAAGTTATTATTACAGATGCTGTCTGTGTGAAGCATGACCAGCCATTAAAAGAAACCAGCATTTGTTGGAGGCTTGGCATTTAATGTAAGTTGAAATATTTATTCTTATCTAAATCAGCTGGTTAAGATATAATATTAGGTGCGTAGTGTAACAGTACACTATAAGTATGCCTCTAAGTTAGACAAATAGACATGAACAATTTTGCCTGCGGTTTTTAACTGTATTCTCTCAATTGCAAGCTACAATTTGCATACTTATAGTCTTTAAACCCTTTCCTGTGGCTTTCTAATGCCCTCTCCTGGCTGCTTCTCAGGACATACAGTATGTGTAAAGAATTTGACATGTTTTTACTGACATTGTATGGAGAGGCATCTGACCTCCACATAGCTTAGATGGAAAATAAATTAATTTAATAAGCAATTAATTTACTGCACGGTAGTTATTGTACTTAGGAATATACAACAAGAGTATACATTATGGGCTACTCTCTTATATCCAGTACTGCTCTGCTCTGAACTTATCAACAAGGCTGTCAGTCAGAGCTACTTCAAACGTAAAGGGAATAACTACACTAACTATAAGAACAATCCCAACAGCACGCATATGTCTATATCCAGCTCCCAGCATGAGTGCTGTAAACAAAGACATTGATTAGACAGCAGAGCAGGAGACAAGAAAACATTTCAGCTCATTACACTCAGCTGTGGGTCAATATGTGTTCCTGTTCAACTCCTCAGCAGTGAAGTCAAAGAAAGTAAAATCTATAGAGAGACATATAGCGGCACAGCAGGAATATATCATGAGATGTAATTAAGATGGCGGCGCTGAGGAGGGTGCTCGTCTTGCAGGTTCCTACTCGACTTTGCTTTTTTTATGGAATTTTTTTTGTTAATTGTTACTTTGTTTGCTCAGAATGTTTGTGCAATAATTTCCCTATGACTGACAAACACTTCTGGATCATGAATCAGAATCTATACACTGACTGTATCTCTCAGCCTCCCAGATCTGGAATAATACATTCACTCTTTTGTTCCCCTCACAGTGGGCTTCCTGTTGCTTCTGACCAAGATGACCAAAGGCAACACTGGTGATGAAGAAGAGGAAGGAAGGGGGACTCCAAGCTAGGCTGAAAAGACTGGTTACACAGCCTCCTCTTCCTAGTATTCTGATGGCTAATGCCCAATCGCTGTAAAATAAACGTTGAACTCAGAGAAAGGCTTCAATCGCAGAGGAACATCTGGGAATGCTGTGTCTTTGTTTTTACAGAGACATGGCTTATGGCAATACACTTGACTCTGCTATTCAACCAGATGGCTTTTCCATTTTCCTTATGGATCGAACGGTGGCTTCAGGTAAGAGTAGGGGGGAGGGGTATGTTTTCTCATCAACAATTCCTGGTGTACCGAACTTAAAAACATCTCGAGCTCCTGTTCACCAGACTTTCTGATGCTAAAATGCAGACCCCACTATATGCAGAGGTAATTCACGTGTGTTATTATCACAGCTGTTTACATTCCGCCACAAGCAAACACCAGGTCGTGACTCGTCGAACTGTACAAGATCATTAGCCAGCAAGAATTCTCTCATCCAGAAGCAGTCTTTATTGTCACTGGTAATTTTAACCAAGCACATTTAAAACACATTTTTCCAAAATATCATCAATATGTATCCTGCCCCACAAGAAAAAAACTAGTTTTGGACCATATATACAGAACATTTATAACACGTACAAAGCCATCTCACGCCCTCCTACTCCCCCCTACAAGCAGAAACTTAAGAGGGAGCCACCAACACAGAGAATAGTGAGGCGCTGGACAGAGGAGGCAGACTCAATGCTGCAGGACTGTTTTGAGATAATGATTGGAATATGTTCAAAGATTCATCCACCCAGGACTCATCCATCAACAATGAGGAATATACGTAATCAGTCAAACTTTAATTGGTGTTTCGACAACTCAGACTCTCGACACATGTGGCAAGGACTACAGACTATCACAGGCTACAAAGGCGAATTCAGCTGTGTGGTGCCCACTGAAGCCTCCCTCCCAGATGAGCTTAACACATTTTATGCTTGCTTTGATGCAGAAAATACCAAGCCATCCAGGAAGACTTTTGCTGCTCTGGATGAACAGGTACTTTCACTCTCCGAGGCTGGTGTGAGGAAAACTCTCAAGAGTGAATACTCACAAAGCCGCCGGCCCAGATGGCATCCCTGGCCGTGTCCTCAGAGTGTGTGCTGACCAGCTGGGGGGTATCTTCTCGAATATCTTCAACCTGTTCCAATCCCAGGCCATAGTGGGCACTGCTTCCTAGTGCCGAAGAAAAACAAGGTGACATGCTCAAATGACAATCGCCCCGTCGCACTCACCCCGCTCACCATGAAGTGCTTAGAGAGGCTGATCATGGCCTACATCAAGGCCAGCATGCCAGGCACACTGGACCCTCTAATTGACCTACCCTCTAACAGATCTACGGAAGATGCCATTTTCATCATTATTCACATGACTGTAACACATCTGGACAAGAGGAACACCTATGTGAGAATGCTGTTCATTGACTACAGTTCAGTATTCAACACTATTGTTCCCTCCAAGCTCGACACCAAGCTCACATCCCTGGGTCTGGACACCAACTGGATCCTGGACTTTCTGACGGCCAGACCACAGGCTGTGAGGATTTGCAACAACACCTCCTCTATACTGATTCTTAACACAGGGGCCCCCCAGGAGTGTGTCCTCAGCCCTCTGCTGTACTCCCTGTTCATCCACGACTGTGTGGCTTTGCGCGACTTCATCATCAAATTTGCTGACGACACCAGGGTTGTAGGTATGATAACCAACAATGACAAGTCAGCCTATAGGGTGTTGGAAAGTGAACTGGCATTCTGGTGCCAGGACAACAACCTCTCCCTCAACGTCATCAAAACAAAGGAGTTGTTTGTTGACTTTAAAAAGCAGAGGAAGCGATCTGCATAAACGGGACTGCGGTAGAGAGAGTCAGCAGTTTCAAGTTCCTCGGCGTCTACATCACTGAGGACTTGACATGGACCAACAACATCACCACTTTGAAGTTTGTGGAAATGTGAAATTAATGTAGGATAATATAACACATTAGATCTGGTAAAAGATAATATGACCAAAAAACATATTTTTTTTCATCATCTTTGAAATGCAAGCGAAAGGCCATACATTGAGAAAGGATTCTGGGTGTAATTTAGATGTTGTCTACAAGATGGCAGCAGTGTGTGTGCAAAGTTTCAGACTGATCCAGTGAAGAATTAGATCACTACACAATATTTTTATCAAGTCTGCCAGGAGTTTGCCCAAATGTGCTGAATTGGTCAATTTATACATTTTCAAGTACATAACTGTAGAGAACAATCACAAATGTAAGTTTACACACTCCCAGGAATGTCATACATGATGGATCATTAGCTTCCCTAAAGAAAATACACTAACCTTCACACATCTAGATGGCTGGGTGAGGTGGGTGTGGAGCCAGAGACAGCAGTGGGGTCAAACTGAAGAACCCAGTTCCTACATATGAATTTAAAATAGATTTTACCAAACAAAACTATGCTACATTTTATCTCTGGGACCCGCAGGATGACAAATCACAGCAAGATTACTGAATGTAAGTACATTATTTACCTTCAGAGGTGAATGTATCAAACCAGTTGCCGTGATGAAAGTGTTTTGTTGTTGTGCACTATCCTCAAACAATAGCATGGTATTTGTTTGCTGTAATAGCTACTGTAAATTGGACACCGCAGTTAGACTAACAAAAATGTAAGCTTTTTGCCCATACAGTGAGGGGAAAAAAGTATTTGATCCCCTGCTGATTTTGTATGTTTGCCCACTGACAAAGAAATGATCAGTCTATAATTTTAATGGTAGGTTTATTTGAACAGTGAGAGTCAGAATAACAACAAAAAAATCCAGAAAAACACATGTCAAAAATGTTATAAATTGATTAGCATTTTAATGAGGGAAATAAGTATTTGACCCCCTCTCAATCAGAAAGATTTAGGGCTCCCAGGTGTCTTTTATACAGGTAACGAGCTGAGATTAGGAGCACACTCTTAAAGGGAGTGCTCCTAATTTCAGCTTGTTACCTGTATAAAAGACACCTGTCCACAGAAGCAATCAATCAATCAGATTCCAAACTCTCCACCATGACCAAGACCAAAGAGCTCTCCAAGGATGTCAGGGACAAGATTGTAGACCTACACAAGGCTGGAATGGGCTACAAGACCATCGCCAAGCAGCATGGTGAGAAGGTGACAACATTTGGTGTGATTATTCGCAAATGGAAGAAACACAAAAGAACTGTCAATATCCCTCGGCCTGGGGCTCCATGCAAGATCTCACCTCGTGGAGTTGCAATGATCATGAGAACGGTGAGGAATCAGCCCAGAACTATACGGGAGGATCTTGTCAATGATCTCAAGGCAGCTGGGACCATAGTCACCAAGAAAACAATTGGTAACACACTACGCCGTGAAGGACTGAAATCCTGCAGCGCCCACAAGGTCCCTATGCTCAAGAAAGCACATATACATGCCTGTCTGAAGTTTGCCAATGAACATCTGAATGATTCAGAGGACAACTGGGTGAAAGTGTTGTGGTCAGATGAGACCAAAATGGAGCTCTTTGGCATCAACTCAACTCGCCGTGTTTAGAGGAGGAGGAATGCTGCGTATGACCCGAAGAACCCCATCCCCACCGTCAAACATGGAGGTGGAAACATTATGCTTTGGGGGTGTTTTTCTGCTAAGGGGACAGGACAACTTCACCGCAACAAAAGGACGATGGACGGGGCCATGTACCGTCAAATATTGGGTGAGAACCTTCTTCCCTCAGCCAGGGCATTGAAAATGGATCGCGGATGGGTATTCCAGCATGACAATGACCCAAAACACATGGCCAAGGCAACAAAGGAGTGACTCAAGAAGAAGCACATTATTAAGGTCCTGGAGTGGCCTAGCCAGTCTCCAGACCTTAATCCCATAGAAAATCTGTGGAGGGAGCTGAAGGTTCGAGTTGCCAAACGGTTCGAGTTGCCAGACTCGAAACCTTAATGACTTGGAGAAGATCTGCAAAGAGGAGGTTTGCACACATCCTGAGATGTGTGCAAACCTGGTGGCCAACTACAAGAAACGTCTGACCTCAGTACTTGGTGGTAAAACGCTTGTTGGCAATCACAAAGTCATGTTTTGCAGAGGGGTCAAATACTTATTTCCCTCATTAAAATGCAAATCATTTTATAACATTTTTGACATGCGTTTTTCTGGATTTTTTTGTTGTTACTCTGTCTCTCACTGTTCAAATAAACCTACCATTAAAAACATAGACTGATCCTTTCTTTGTCAGTGGGCAAACGTACAAAATCAGCAGGGGATCAAATACTTTTTTCTCTCACTGTATAAGATGTCTATGTCCCGGAAAGTTGGCTGTTGTTTACAACATCATTCTAGTCACATTATCGCATATTGAGCAACAACTGTCCCAGTTTAGGGACACCGATCCCATAGAGGTTTTAACCTGTCTCCTCCCTTCATCTACACTGATTAAAGTGGATTTAATAAGTGACATTAATAAGGGATCATACATAGCTTTCACCTGGTCAGTCTATTTCATGGAAAGGGGGATACCTACAGTAGTCAGTTGTACAACTGAACTGTGTCTTCCGCATTTAACCCAACCCCTCTGAATCAGAGAAGTGCTGGGGCTGCCATAATCGACTTCCACGTCTTCGGCGCCCGGGGAGCAGTGGGTTAACTGCCTTGCTCAGGGGCAGAACGACAGATTTTTAGCTTGTCAGCTCAGGGATTTGATCCAGCAACCTTTCAGTTACTGGCCCAATTCTCTAACCACTAGGCTACCTGCTGCCGGTGTTCTTAATGTTTTGTATACTCAGTGATCATTCATGCAACACACATTATGATTGATAAATGCAGTACCATTTCAAGACTTGCTCCCCAATACCTATTCCAAAAACGTGTAAATATTGGACTATAAATTATTATTTCCTTTGTTATACTTATGCTAAAATGTTTATTCTATTCTACTGAGCCATTTACTTTATGTTCATATTCTTATCTTTTATTATTTTTTATTGTTGTAGCATTGTCGAGAAGGAACCTGCAAGTAAGCATTTCGTTGGACGGTGTATACCATGTGTATCCTGCTCATACGACTAATAAAACTTGAAACTTGATGAAGCAGGCTCATTATGAGATCATTTTTGATAGTCTCAGGGTGATTCAGAGTGAATTTGTGTTGTGTGGTGTGCCAGTGAAGTGAAAATAAATGCAATTTATATCGAGAATCACGTATAGAGAGCACAGGCAACACAATAATAATATCATTGTGAAGCATGTTCATCAGATCATTGTATTTCCACAGACCCAGAGTGGATTCATTGGTTTGGTGTAGTGTGGCAGGAAACAGCTTGCTGACTCTGAGAGTTATACAGGCAGCAGAATGTTGTCGGACTGGAGTGTTCTTTTATGCAAATGTCCAGTCAAGGTCACCTAAGTCTACCTTTGTGCTCATTTTGCATCAAAGTGACAGTTTTAATGGTTCCGCTTCCAAAATGCCAAAAAAACAATGTAATGACCTGAGGGAGAATATTAATAACAATATATTATTTATTACATTTCTAAAGTGCTTTTCACTATAGAGAATAATCTCAAAGTGCATAAAATAAAAATAAATAAAAACAAATTGACACAAGACAGGGCAACTGACATAATTAACCCAGATAACGCTACAAGGGACAAGGACACCAAGGAACACAGCTATCAACAGAAAGCCTTTCTACAGAGAAAGGTCTTTAGGCCCGTTTTAAAGGAGCCCAGAGTCTGTGGTGCCTTCAGGTGGTCATGGAGAGCATTCCAGAGGCTCGGGGCGGTCGAGCTGAAAGCCCGATCCCCTAAGGAGTAGCGCATGGTCCTGGGGTCGTGGAGGAGAACGCATTACCCATATCATAACAGGGAGTGCGTGTGAGGTCACTCTCCAAAGGAAGGCTTTTCTAACCCTCTGAACTCTTTCTGGGGCTTTATCACACCAAAGGAAGATTATACTGTGAAATTAAAACTGTGCTGTACCACCTCTGGGTATTGGTTCATTTTTGCTGCATATGTAGCTTATTTTATATGTGACCATGTATACTGCTGCTGGTACATTTCCCCTGAATAATTTGGGTTCTAAGCAGATATCACATCTACCATTAAATTAAAATATGTGTGGCTGAGAAATGATGCAGACCTTCCTTATTTGTTATCTGGCTATGATTGAAAGGGGGTTCATAGTCTTCACAGTCAATGTAATGCAGTCAGACTGTCAGAGGAGCCCTGCATCTAATCCTCTTTGATATTTCAAAGAGGCTGCTTACAGGAATACCTAATGGGGGTGTAGACACAATGTACTGGAGTGATGTATTCTACAGCAGTGATTGTATGAAGAGAGTAGCCTGTACAATCCATTTAACAAACCAGTATAGAAAGAGGAAAATGGCTACATCTCTGTTCTACACAGAACCCAAGGACTAGAGGAAACAATTACTAAACACATTGCTAAAGCACAAAGGTCCAATTGTTGAGAGTTAAGTTGTGACCTCTGAAATGCCATCGCAGTAGATTGTCTGCATTCAACGTCGACACTTACAGATAAGCAGCATTAGCACTATAGTAACTATGTCATGTTGTCGTATTATTGGATAACAATTTCGTAAATGACTAAAATGTAAATGTATATGAATCAATCCCTAAACGTAGAATATGTTACTCTGAGCAATTATCAGAATACCTTCTACAAAGGAATATAGACACAAACTTTTCACAGGAACCGGTTAAGAAAGCCTCGTCATGTTCATACCATTTTTTTTGACGTCATTAATTGTAGTCAACATTATCAATAGGTTGGATGAACATAAGGAACTGTATAATACCCTGCCAAATGATGCCATTTGTTTCAGGCAGATCATCAGTGTGAACTACTGTAGAAGGCAGGTCAACTGGCAATGGCACAAGGATGAAGCCATCTAATTGAATTGTCAAAGACAACCCCTGCACTGCACTGCCTGTCCATTGGCTCTCCTCCAAGTCTCTAATAACACGGCTGAATGAAATCAATCTCCCCTAGCATTGATGTGGTAATGCGACATTCATACTTTTATGTGTGCAGTAGAGTGGAATCAAGTACTGCAGTGGAGTGGACACAGTTGACTAGGTGATCTGTGCTGATCTGCTCAATGTCACTTATACCTTAGAGACGCACTGGACATATATGCCTGTGCATGCGTGACTGCCTTTTTATTTCCATCAATGGGAGTTACATTTGCTCTTTCATTTGCTGGGTGTTGCATTTACTCTTTCATTTGCTGGGAGTTACATTTGCTATTTCATTTGCTGGGAGTTACATTTGCTCTTTCATTTGCTGGGAGTTACATTTGCTCTTTCATTTGCTGGGTGTTGCATTTGCTGTTTCTCTAACAATGTTCATTACAGTAGTTGCAGGACTTTGGCTCAAAACGCCTGCTGAACATACAATATGCCTCTGCAGATCATCTGATAAAGTAGCAGAAATTACCTATTTGATGGAGGCTGGTGTTCAAGTGTTCACTTGAAACCAAAAGTAGTGACTTCAAAAACAAAAATAAGTGACTTTCAAAACACAACAAAAAGTGGTATCACTTCATTTGAAGGGTACCTATATGAGGAATTCATAACACATTTATAAGTAGTAAGTAAGCATTTCATAGCTGCTAATATCAACTGCAAGTTGATGTCCACCTTATCCACTGTAAAGATTATTGTTTATTGAAAACAACTAAAGTTAGTTGTTTTAAATAAACAGACAGAACTGCAGACAGCCTGCTCCCTCAGATCATAGTGTACAGTTAGCAGTAAGTGCTTAAGTTACCATTAAGATTATGCCTCACTGTTGGACCACACTCTCGCATTAGCATTTTAATGTGCCGCTCTTACCTCAATTAAGACTTCCATTAGCTATGGTGCTCTTCTTAATAAAACTCTTAGGTTCTGTTCCAATATCCATACAATTCAGAACCATATACAGAGTTTGGAAAACCCACTATTCACAACAATAAAGGACGCCATAATAGTACCAGCAGTTATTATGTAACTTTCAATATGTTCTCAAAATAAAATGTTAAAGCAGGTGACTATGGTAGTTTCATGAAGGTAGTTTGTTAAATTATTACAAGTATGATTGTGCAGGGATAGATACAGAGACCAGAACAGACAAAGCCCTGCGTCTTCAGAGCAAATGTCAATCCATTCTAGGACACTCTAATCCTTGTTTAAATGCCAATCGGAGATCAGACTGAGAGAAAGTGAAAATGAAAGATTCGGGGTCCAGTCTCAACAGATGTGGCTCATATTAGGATGAGGAGAGAGCAGACTTTGATTTGTATCATTTTTCGAAAAACTGGAAGTATTTCATCTTTTTGTCAGAACATTTCTGCACAACTATTGTTGGAATGTCTTTGTAAAAGCCATACATGTATGCCACTGCATCTTGGCTCTACTAAAGATGTATTCGCTACCAGGCTTTGGGCATAACCTGAGAATATTTTCCCTAACACAAGCCTTGCTCCTATTGTACAGTACATGGCTTTCATACTAATATAATGCTGCCAATGAAAGATAGCTATAAGGACATGAATTTCAAGTCAGTGACTAATTTCTGCTGCTACTGTGTATTACCATCATTGTCGCAGAGTCAGTTTGACCAAGGGTGTCACTTATAGGCTATTTTCATTTGCAATAATGATGTCCGCCATGGCTTGAGGCCACAATGTACTCTCAACGGCCATGTGAATGAAGATGAGTCTCTCTTTATCTCACTCAATAATCAACCATGTCTGTTCAAATGTATGCAGTCCCCCATGCCCTTGATTCAGTTTCTAGAAGGGAAATTTGCACAGCACACGTACGTGATATAGTCGGCCAGTACAGAATCATAGCCTTCTTCTACTACTCAGGGACAAAGCAGATCCATCAAGGTCTTTCCTGGGGGAGGGAGAGAGAGAGATTTTCTTACTCCTAGATAACCTCTGCAATCAGCCCTTAGAGGACAACTCAGTGTGATAAAATACATCACCCGCACCTCCTCTCCAATGGAAAATCAACATTTAATCACCATTTCTGTGCCGTACCAGGAGATGATTATCATTAGGGGAAAGTAGCTCATCTTAAAAAAGTGACTGTGGACTAATGCATACCAATTTCTTACCTCCTATTTACAGGAAACATTGCAGAGGACACACAGATAATAGGGGGGAATATGTAAACTCAGCAAAAAAAGAAACACCCCTTTTTCAGGACCCTGTCTTTCAAAGATAATTCGTAAAAATCCAAATAACTTCACAGATCTTCATTGTATACACTGTTTCCCATGCTTGTTCAATGAACCATAAACAATGAATGAACATGCACCTGTGGAATGGTCGTTAAGACACTAACAGCTTACAGACGGTAGGCAATTAAGGTCACAGTTATGAAAACTTAGGACGCTAAAGAGGCCTTTCTACTGACTCTGAAAAACACCAAAAGAAAGATGCCCAGGGTCCCTGCTCATCTGCGTGAACGTGCCTTAGGCATGCTGCAAGGAGGCATGAGGACTGCAGATGTGGCCAGGGCAATAAATTGCAATGTCCGTACTGTGAGACGCCTAAGACAGCGCTACAGGGAGACAGGACGAACAGCTGATCATCCTCGCAGTGGCAGAACACGTGTAACAACACCTGCACAGGATCGGTACATCCAAAAGTCACACCTGCGGGACAGGTACAGGATGGCAACAACAACTGCTCGAGTTATACCAGGAATGCACAATCCCTCTATCAGTGCTCAGACTGTCCGCAATAGGCTGAGAGAGGCTGGACTGAGGGCTTGTTGGCCTGTTGTAAGGCAGGTCCTCACCAGACATCACCGGCAACAACATTGCCTATGGGCACAAACCCACCGTCGCTGGACCAGACAGGACTGGCAAAAAGAGCTCTGCACTGACGAGCCACGGTTTTGTCTCACCAGGGGTGATGGTCGGATTCGCGTTTATCGTCAAAGGAATGAGCGTTACACCGAGGCCTGTACTCTGGAGCGGGATCGATTTGGAGGTGGAGGGTTCGTCATGGTCTGGGGCGGTGTGTCACAGCATCATCGGACTGAGCTTGTTGTCATTGCAGGCAATCTCAATGCTGTGTGTTACAGGGAAGACATCCTCCTCCCTCATGTGGTACCCTTCCTGCAGGCTCATCCTGACATGAACCTCCAGCATGACAATGCCACCAGCCATACTGCTCGTTCTGTGTGTGATTTCCTGCAAGACATGAATGTCAGTGTTCTGCCATAGCCAGCGAAGAGCCTGGATCTCAATCCCATTGAGCACGTCTGGGACCTGTTGGATTGGAGGGTGAGGGCTATGGCCAATCCCCCAAGAAATGTCCGGGAACTTGCAGGTGCCTTAGTGGAAGAGTAGGGTAACATCTCACAGCAAGAACTGGCACATCTGGTGCAGTCCATGAGGAGGAGATGCACTGCACATTTTTTTAATGTCTTAGAATCTTTTAATTTGTCAGTACACCTCAGTAAGAGTATTGACATAATGTGGGGTTACACTGGATTATTATCCCTGTTTTTGTTGAAGACAGCCCCAGTGACATGTTCATTTTGAAATCATGCTCCCCTGGGCTCCTTCTTAACCCCCAAAAAGAACAAAATGACAAAGTTTTTATCAGACTCAAGTTAGACCAGTGAAATTAGTTTTGCTTGCTTGTATCAGCGGTGGCGATGCGGCTATTACAGCAAGGCCCTTGCGAGAGTAAAGCTACACTGTCCAATCACCAATGATTTATGGTCTGTTTGTTTCATGAGATGGAAAGGTTAGCCTTTGATACCCACAAACAATTGTGGCACCGGTGCTCTTCCCTCTGAATTGATTCTCTTCTCTATTTGCTTTGGAAAATGCACTTACTCAACCTCAAGATCAATTGCTTTTCACCATTTATGGTCTTCAGAAGGGGGAAAAATTGAAATTATTACAACAAAGGTAAATGGCATGCATGAAAAATATTTTGTTTCTTTCAGGTGTACCCATGTAATTTATTTTTGTCTGAAAAGTGTCTACAAAATAGTAAGAAATGAATAGCCCAAACAAATCATCATCAGCAAGCCAATTATGTGTGGTGATGTGGAAATAAATTGATATCTATCATTGACATGCAGAATTTGTGTTGAATGGCTCCCTGCATGAAACTCATCAATGCCTTATATTGTAGTCTTTGAACAGTATGCTATCCCTTCACTATAAGCTGTGCCATAGGACTAGTTGGAAAATAGCAGTTTATAATTGTTCACCTTCTACCCATTTGCAGTAATCTGAAATGCCACATGCCTTTCTGCTTTTACATAACACATTACACAACTCTGCATTAGTTATTGGATGGAGCCTGCATCCTGCAATACATTTCCTTGTCTCCTCATTTAAAAAAGGGCAAATGTAAGTTTGGAGGAGAAATAATGCAGTATTAATGATATTGTGACATGCCACTGTCCTGTTTTACAGTTAATGAAAATGTCACCAACCTAAGACGACGTTACATAACCTTTCTTTGTTCTCTCATTCTTAAATAAAGAGACAATGGCTGTGTACCAAATGGCACCGTATTACCTATTTAATGGACCACTTTTGACCAGAGCCCTATGGGCCCTGGTCAAAAGTAGTACACTGTATAGGCAATAGGGTGCATTTTGGGACTAAGACAATGTATTCCAGTTCCACTCAGATTGTAAAACAGCGCATTGATTCAGATCAGAGTGTATTTTACAGGTTGGTCTGGGATTCTTCTGCGTCCATTTGTTTCCCATCTTGCCAAAGACCTCTCAATAACATACAAGGTGCCATCCTATATCGACAGGACTTTAAATGTTTTTAGTGTTTGATTGATGATGAGATGAAGCAGTAACCATCCTCCATGCTTTCTGGGGCTGTATCTCTACTGTGAGATGGGCCATAATTTATTGAGTCTCGTTGACTTAGGTGGCAAACCAAACCCAAACATAATTTTCTCAATGTTGTTTTATGTTTATAGTTTCTCCTGTTGGGTACTGGTACTGTGCTTCCACTGCTTGAAAGTCATTATTAAAATCACCATGCATTTTCCTTCATTAGTATAAGGATGTAGAAGGGCATATTGTGACTTCCTAGTTCATTTTCCCTTGCATCACATTTTGGCGGCTTTCCCATGAAGTCTTCAATCAGGGCTAGGAGATTATCGTCCCTAAGAACAATTCATCTAAATTATGAAATTTTACCCATGAAGTAAACACAATATATTTGAAAACAATTGTATGCACTGCGGCTGGTAATTAATTATGTCTTGTAAAAGGACTGTGTACAACAACAATGTTTTAATTTGGGATCCTCAGGAACGGTCATTAATCTTCCAGCTTATCGTAAATTATCTACCTTATTGTTTTTTTATTCACTCCCCCTGTATATGCCCACACATGTTTTTGTATTATCTTTATTCATTTATATTCTGGCAGAGGTACCTCAGATTTCCAAGGGGAAAATAAACAGGCCATCTTATCCCCAGAGCATTATTCAGAACATCAGAGTTTGTGAAATATGAGAGAGGTGGTATTGCAAGTCTGCAATAGATTTGACCATCCTCTTAGGACACGTGGTAAATAAAATAAAATAAAATTAAATGTTATTTGTCACATGCCCAAATACAACACGTGTAAACCTTACCGTGAAATGCTGACTTACATGTAAGTAACTAGGACATAGCAATGATTCTGAAACACATACTGTCAAATCACACTAGCTTTAACTTGAGTACAAGTTAACAGAGTCCAGTTATTCTCCATGTCATACTGATAAACACTATCATTACTCTGAGTCAGTCCTTTTAAGTTTCAAAGAGACGAGAGCTGTTTTGACAGCTCTGTCGCACAGTGTTTGATCCACAGTATTTCTGAGACAGGTTGGGACCTCCAGGGTCTGACAAGAGTCAGTGTTGCCGTGGTGCCCCGGGGGATGGAATATCAGCCATGGTCTCTCAGATCAGAGCTGAGGGATCCCTCTTGCTTGCCTTCCCAGGCAGCTAAGCATCCCTGCTCCCCAGCCAGACCTCCAGAAAGCACAATGGTGGACACTGTCAGAAAATATGGGGCATTTGACTGCTACTTCTCATAAGGGAGCTCTTTACTCTAACCAATGAGAAGACCGAGACACTTTGCTCTTTGGCGTGAATGAGTGACATTGTGGTGTACATAACTGGGAGATGAAATAGGTCATTATCAGACTCATTCTAGTTATTTAACTTCCAGTACACCCACAATACAAATGCCCAAACAATACAAAGGGAACAATACAAAAATAATATTACATTTGATTCTACATCCATATTCTGAAAATGTCAAATCTAAAACATTTCCATTTACGTCATTTAGCAGACGCTCTTATCCAGAGTGACTTACAAATTGGTGCATTCACCTTATGATATCCAGTGGAACAACCACTTCACAATAGTACATCTATAAATAGATATATATATTTTGTTTAATTTGGGGGGGGGGGGTTAGAAGGATTACTTAATCCTATCCCAGGTATTACTTAAAGAGGTGGGGTTTCAGGTGTCTCCGGAAGGTGGTGATTGACTCCGCTGTCCTGGCGCCGTGAGGGAGATTGTTCCACCATTGGGGTGCCAGAGCAGCGAACAGTTTTGACTGGGCTGAGCGGGAACTGTGCTTCCGCAGAGGTAGGGGGGCCAACAGGCCAGAGGTGGATGAACGCAGTGCCCTTGTTTGGGTGTAGGGACTGATCAGAGCCTGAAGGTACGGAGGTGCCGTTCCCCTCACAGCTCCGTAGGCAAGCACCATGGTCTTGTAGCAAATGCGAGCTTTAACTGGAAGCCAGTGGAGTGTGCGGAGGAGCGGGGTGACGTGAGAGAACTTGGGAAGGTTGAACACCAGACGGGCTGCGGCGTTCTGGATGAGTTGTAGGGGTTTAATGGCACAGGCAGGGAGCCCAGCCAACAGCGAGTTGCAGTAATCCAGACGGGAGATGACAAGTGCCTGGATTAGGACCTGCGCCGCTTCCTGTGTAAGGCAGGGTCGTACTCTGCGAATGTTGTAGAGCATGAACCTACAGGATCGGGTCACCGCCTTGATGTTAGCGGAGAACGACAGGGTATTGTCCAGGGTCATGCCAAGGCTCTTAGCACTCTGGGAGGAGGACACAATGGAGTTGTCAACCGTGATGGCGAGATCATGGAACGGGCAGTCCTTCCCTGGGAGGAAGAGCAGCTCCATCTTGCCGAGGTTCAGCTTGAGGTGGTGATCCGTCATCCACACTGATATGTCTGCCAGACATGCAGAGATGCGATTCGCCACCTGGTTATCAGAAGGGGGAAAGGAGAAGATTAATTGTGTGTCGTCTGCGTAGCAATGATAGGCGAGACCATGTGAGGATATGACAGCCAAGTGACTTGGTGTATAGCGAGAATAGGAGAGGGCCTAGAACGGAGCCCTGGGGGACACCAGTGGTGAGAGCACGTGGTGCGGAGACAGATTCTCGCCACGCCACCTGGTAGGAGCGACCTGTCAGGTAGGACGCAATCCAAGAGTGAGCCGCGACGGAGACGCCCAACTCGGAGAGGGTGGAGAGGAGGATCTGATGGTTCACAGTATCAAAGGCAGCAGATAGGTCTAGAAGGATGAGAGCAGAGGAGAGAGAGTTAGCTTTAGCAGTGCGGAGAGCCTCCGCGACACAGAGAAGAGCAGTCTCATTTGAATGACCAGTCTTGAAACCTGACTGATTTGGATCAAGAAGGTAATTCTGAGAGAGATAGCAAGAGAGCTGGCCAAGGACGGCACGCTCAAGAGTTTTGGAGAGAAAAGAAAGAAGGGATACTGGTCTGTAGTTGTTGACATCGGAGTGATCGAGTGTAGGTTTTTTGAGAAGGGGTGCAACTCTCGCTCTCTTGAAGACGGAAGGGACGTAGCCAGTGGTCAAGGATGAGTTGATGAGCGAGGTGAGGTAAGGGAGAAGGTCTCCGGAAATGGTCTGGAGAAGAGAGGAGGGGATACGGTCAAGCGGGCAAGTTGTTGGGCGGCCTGCCATCACAAGTCGCAAGATTCCATCTGGAGAGAGAGGGGAGAAAGAGGTCAACGCATAGGGTAGGGCAATGTGAGCAGGACCAGCGGTGTCATTTGACTTAACAAACGAGGACCGGATGTCATCAACCTTCTTTCAAAATGGTTGATGAAGTCTTCCGTAGAGAGGGAGGAGGGGGGGGAGGGGGAGGAGGATTCAGGAGGGAGGAGAAGGTGGCAAAGAGCTTCCTAGGGTTAGAGGGAGATGCTTGGAATTTAGAGTGGTAGAAAGTGGCTTTAGCAGCAGAAACAGAGGAAGAAAATGTAGAGAGGAGGGAGTGAAAAGATGCCAGGTCCGCAGGGAGGCTAGTTTTCCTCCATTTCCGCTCGGCTGCCCGGAGCCCTGTTCTGTGAGCTCGCAATGAGTCGTCAAGCCACGGAGCAGGAGGGGAGGACCAAGCCGGCCGGGAGGATAGGGGACATAGAGAGTCAAAGGATGCAGAAATGGAGGAGAGGAGGGTTGAGGAGGCAGAATCAGGAGATTGGTTGGAGAAGGATTAGTCAAAGGTAGAGCTCACAATGAGTCGTCAAGCCACGGAGCAAGATGGGAGGACCAAGCCGGCCGAGAGGATAGGGGACATAGAGAGTCAAAGGATGCAGAAAGGGAGGAGAGGAGGGTTGAGGAGGCAGAATCAGGAGATTGGTTGGAGAAGGTTGAGCGGAGGGAAGAGATGATAGGATGGAAGAGGAGAGAGTAGCGGGAGAGAGAGAGCGAAGGTTGCGACGGCGCAATACCATCTGAGTAGGGGGAGAGTGAGTAGTGTTGGAGGAGAGCGAGAGGGAAAAGGATACAAGGTAGTGGTCGGAGACTTGGAGGGGAGTTGCAGTGAGATTAGTAGAAGAACAGCATCTAGTGAAGATGAGGTCAAGCGTATTGCCTGCCTTGTGAGTAGGGGGGGGCGGTGAGAGGGTGAGGTCAAAAGAGGAGAGGAGTGGAAAGAAGGAGGCAGAGAGAAATTAGTCAAAGGTAGACGTAGGGAGGTTAAAGTCACCCAGAACTGTGAGGGGTGAGCCATCCTCAGGAAAGGAACTTATCAAGGCATCAAGCTCATTGATGAACTCTCCAAGGGAACCTGGAGGGTGATAAATGATAAGGATGTTAAGCTTGAATGGGCTAGTGACTGTGACAGCATGGAATTCAAAGGAGGAGATAGACAGATGGGTCAGGGGAGAAAGAGAGAATGTCCACTTGGGAAAGATGAGGATTCCAGTGCCACCACCCCGCTGACCAGACCCTAACCACCACCCCGCTGACCTTGAACTCCACGTGGGTCGTGCGCGCTGGGACCACCAGGTTAGAGTGGCAGCAGCCACATGGTGTGAAGCGTTTGTATGGCCTGTGCAGAGAGGAGAGAACAGGCTACAGAAGAGGCTACGCTAATGCAAAGGAGATTGGAATGAAAATTAACTAAACAACTGGGGAAGCGAGAGAGCAGGGCCTCCCTTACTAACCTTTCACTGAAACACTAAAATATAACTCTTCCAACTTCCACTTTAGAAATCATAATTGATGTGAACTACAGTGGTTCAATGTTTCGAGGAATAGGTTCAAACTTAGTTTATTCAGCTAGATAACTTGGTACAGTATTCTAAAACAGGTTAATAATCATCCCATCCCTTGACTATTTAATTCTCAGAAGATTGCTTGCACCATCTGATAACATACTGGACATTTTTTCATTACATGGTTAGGTAAAATAAAATATAAAAATAAATCTAAATTAAGACCTGAGACAAAAAACGTGTAAGCCACTGACTTCAGATATTACTTTTTTTTGTCACAACAACTCTGTATTACTATCAAAGCAAATACATTTTTGTTTGGCATCAAAACAAAAAACATATTCCGTCTTGATTGACATTTATTGTACAGTATGTATCCTGTCTACCACACTGTCACGTCCTGACCAGTAGAGGGTGTAGTTGGGTCAGGATGTGGCAGAAGGGAGTGTGTGTTTTTTATTGTTTCATTGATTTTGGCCGTGTGACTTCCAATCAAGCACAGCTGTAGAGGGTTGTGGTTGATTGGGAGTCACACATAAGTTGCCTACGTTTCCTTTGTGTTTCGTGGGTAATTGTGCTTGTCATTGTGGTTGCACCTGACAGGACTGTGTTGGCTGTCAGTTTTGTTGTTTTTGTACATTGCATAGTGTTCGTGTAATTAAATATGACGAACCCTAACTCCACCGCATTTTGGTCCACTTCTTCCTCAGACAGCTGTTACAGAATTACCCACCAAACCAGGACCAAGCGGCGGAAGAGGAAGGAGCAGCAGGAGTACAGCGTGATGGACCAATGGACTTGGGAACAGATCCTGGACGGAGAGGGACCATGGACTCAGGCTGGGGATTATCGCCTCCCGCAGTGGGAGATTGAAGCGGCGAGAGCGGAGAGGCGCTATTACGAGGAGAGAGAGCGCAACGAGCGTGAGAGGCAGCCCCAAGAATTTTTTTGGGGGGGGCACACGGGACAGTCGGTGGAGCTGAGGTCGGAACCAGAGCCAGTCGGGATGACATTGGAGGTGAGCGAGGGCTATGAGGCAGAGACTGTGACAGGGTTAATGGGGAAATTAGGAGAGAGAGAGATGAGAGAGCTGCTAGTGTGGTGCATAAAGTACGGCATTCGCCCTAATGAGCATGTCGTGGGAATGATGTCACCTGTGATGTCACCTGAGGCAGCTCTCCATACTCGTCCTGAGGTGCGTGCTGGTTGTCTGGTAAAGACTGTGCCTGCGCCCAGAAACAGGCCTCCTGCATGTCCTCCCAGCCCTGCACGTCCTGTGCCTACGCCCAGAACCAGGCCTCCTGCATGTCTTCCCATCCTGGTCAAGCTGGTGCCTCCTCCACGGACCAGTCCTCCAGTGGGTCTCCCTATCTTGGTCAAGCCCGTGCCTCCTCCACGGACCAGTCCTCCAGTGGGTCTCCCTATCCTGGTCAAGCCCGTGTCTCCTCCACGGACCAGTCCTCCAGTGGGTCTCCCTATCCTGGTCAAGCCCGTGTCTCCTCCACGGACCAGTCCTCCAGTGGGTCTCTCCACCCTGGTCCCTCCTGTGCCACCTCCTCAAACCAGGCCTCCAGCGGGTCTTCCCAGACTGGTGAGTCCAGGGCCTGCGCCCAGAGCCAGGCCTCCGTTATGTCTCCCCAGCCTGGTGAATCCTGAGCCGGAGCTGCCAGAGTGGCTAGACTGCCCGGAGCTGCCAGAGTGGCCAGACTGCTCGGAGCTGCCAGAGTGGCCAGACTGCCCGGAGCTGCCAGAGTGGCCAGACTGCCCGGAGCTGCCAGAGTGGCCAGACTGCCCGGAGCTGCCAGAGTGGCCAGACTGCCCCGAGCTGCCAGAGTGGCCAGACTGCCCCGAGCTGCCAGAGTGGCCAGACTGCCCGGATCTGCCAGAGGTGCCCGCCTGCCCGGATCTGCCAGGGTGCCCTGCCTGTCCTCCGGCCCAGCCCGAGTGGCCCTCCTGTCCTCCGACCCAGCCCGAGGGGCCCTCCTGTCCTCCGGCCCAGCCCGAGGGGCCCTCCTGTCCTCCGGCCCAGCCCGAGGTGCCCTCCTGTCCTCCGGCCCAGCCCGAGGGGCCCTCCTGTCCTCCGGCCCAGCCCGAGGGGCCCTCCTGTCCTCCGGCCCAGCCCGAGGGGCCCTCCTGTCCTCCGGCCCAGCCCGAGGGGCCCTCCTGTCCTCCGGGCCCAGCCCGAGTGGCCCTCCAGTCCTCCGGCCCAGCCCGAGTGGTCTGTCTGCCAGGGTCAGCCCGAGTGGCCCGTCTGCCCGTCGCAGCTATCGGCGCCACCAAAGTGGGCGACGCCGAAGGTGGAGCGAGGTCCACGTCCTGCACCTGAGCCACCTCCAGGATAGGTGGGTTGGGGAGGGAGGGTGTAGCACAGTGCCGTCGGTGACGGCAGCCACCCTCCCTTCCCTCCCTTATTGTTTAGGGGTTATTTTTTGTTGGGGTATTGGGGATTTTCTTGTGTGTTCTTTTTTTAGGTACTGTCACGTCCTGACCAGTAGAGGGTGTAGTTGGGTCAGGACGTGGCAGAAGGGAGTGTGTGTTATTTATTGTTTCATTGATTTTGGCCGTGTGACTTCCAATCAAGCACAGCTGTAGAGGGTTGTGGTTGATTGGGAGTCACACATAAGTTGCCTACGTTTCCTTTGTGTTTCGTGGGTAATTGTGCTTGTCATTGTGGTTGCACCTGACAGGACTGTGTTGGCTGTCAGTTTTGTTGTTTTTGTACATTGCATAGTGTTCGTGTAATTAAATATGACGAACCCTAACTCCGCCGCATTTTGGTCCACTTCTTCCTCAGACAGCTGTTACACACACATCTTTTCTATTTCTCACTGGTAGGTATGAATGGGGCCTGTATATGGATTTAAGACCATTGCATTATCTTAACAGAAGAGAAATTACCATGCCTTCGGCTACACTTCACTGTCAATTTCCTGTCACATATCCAAAACACATGGAACATGGAGGATGCATTTAGTATGGTGCAGGAAATGGAGAGGAGAAGGAGGATGAGAGGAGGAGTGGAGAGAGAGAAGAGATACGCCAACACCGCTACAGGGCTCCTATCCCTGGCTGTCAGGGTAGTTCCTGCTCTATTCTCTCCATCCAAAAGAAAAGGACAAGAGGTCCAATTTAGATCTGACATTCAACTGGAAAGCCCTCTCTGGGATGGCACAATATGAGACAAATCCTCAGTTATAGTACATATTACTGACAACAGAACAAATTGATGACTAATAACAGTTTCTGGTAACATTATGTTTCATTTAGGAGAATCTTGCAGAAAATAAAGAAGAATTTGTCGACCAAGTTCAGAGAATATTTGATCATTACACCACACTGATAGGGTCACTTACTCCTCCTATTGCTGGCCTTAAATCCTTCATTGGAAATCAAATCATCCGTTACCTTCCCGTGGTTTTAGAGAAATATTGTTAGGCTGTTAATTAAAAGGCATTTTATTGGAAGCAACATCTGGTCATTTCTGTCCTGTAAAATAAAGCACCATCGTGTTTTTTCTGGCATTATTGCAGTGCTCTTTCAGCTTAGCTGAAGCATGGAGAGTGAGCTCACCACGAACTCCATGAAACATCCATGGGGAGTTGGAGTGTACTTTTGTCTTCCATGTGCTGGCAGGGTAAATACCTGCCTTTATAAACCATACAGTTGATTGACAAAGTACACTCCACTCAAAAGGAGTACGAGTAGCATTCACTGGCTGATGGTTGAGAGCCAGATGGAAAGAAAAATCTCCCATCTCCCATCTCACCACTCAAAACCTTTCAACACAGTTCATCTATGGTTAATAGAGAGGAGGAAATACATTGTGACTTTAGGTGAGCAATATACAGTATGTGTCTCAGAAAAATCCAAATAAAATTAGCTTGTTGGAGCAGTGAGCAGTAGTGAAGGGAGTTAGGGTTTAGTTAGGCAGTATAGGGTTTTGAGTAAAATTCCTAAATCTACAGTACATTGTGAGCCTAGGAGACCATTCATTCATACATACATTTTCAAGACATAATCCATCCGTGTAAGAGTGTGAGAACGAACGTACAGTGCGTTCAGAAAGTACTCAGACCGATTCACTTTTTCCATATTTTGTTGTGTTACAGACTGATTCTAAAATGAATTACATTGTTTTTTCCCCTGATCAATATACCCACAATACCTCATGATGACGAAGGAAAAAACGTTTTTTAGAATTTTTTGGAAAAGTAAAAAAAAAACGGAAATATGACATTTACATAAGTATTCAGACCCTTTACTCAGTACTTTGTTGAAGCACCTTTGGCAGTGATAAGAGCCTTCATGGGTATGACGCTACAGTACAAGCTTGGCACACCTGTATTTGAACCGATATAGAACAGATATAGCCCCTGGTTCACTCCAGACCTGACTGCCCTCGACCAGCACAAAAACATCCTGTGGCGTACTGCATTAGCATCGAATAGCCCCCGCAATATGCAACTTTTCAGGGAAGTTAGGAGCCATTATACACAGGCAGTTAGGGAAGCAAAGGCTAGCTTTTTCAAACAGAAATTTGCATCCTGTAGCACAAACTCCAAAAAGTTCTAGGACACTAAGATAATTGAGAATTTCAATAAGCATTTCTCTACGGCTGGCCATGCTTTCCACCTGGCTACCCCTACCCCGGTCAACAGCACTGAATCCCCCACAGCAACTTGCCCAAGCCTCCCCCATTTCTCCTTCACCCAAATCCAGATAGCTGATGTTCTGAAAGAGCTGCAAAATCTGGACACCTACAAATCAGCTGGGCTAGACAATCTGGAACCTCTCTTTCTAAAACTATCTGCCGCAATTGTTGCATCCCCTATTACTAGCCTGTTCAACCTCTCTTATGTATCGTCTGAGATACCCAAAGATTGGAAAGCTTCCACGGTCATTCTCCTCTTCAAAGGGGGAGACACTCTAGACCCAAACTGTTACAGACCTATATCTATCCTACCCTGCCTTTCCAATGTCTTCAAAAGCCAAATTAACAAACAGATCACCGACCATTTCAAATCCCACCGTACCTTCTCCGCTATGCAATCCGGTTTCCGAGCTGGTCATGGGTGCACCTCAGCCGAGCTCAAGGTCCTAAACGATATCATAACCGCCATCAATAAAAGACAATACCCTGCAGCCGTAGTCATTGACCTGGCCAAGGCTTTCGACTCTGTCAATCACCTTTCTTATCGGCAGACACAACAGCCTTGGTTTCTCAAATGACTGCCTCGCCTGGTTCACCAACTACTTCTCAGATAGAGTTCAGTATGTCAAATCGGAGGGCCTGTTGTCCGGACCTCTGGCAGTCTCTACGGGGGTACCACAGGGTTCAATTCTTGGGCCGACTCTTTTCTCTGTGTAGATCAATGATGTTGCTCTTGCTGCTGGTGATTCTCTGATCCACCTCTACGCAGACGACACCATTCTGTATGCTTCTGGCCCTTCTTTGGACACTGTGTTAACAATCCTCCAGATGAGCTTCAATGCCATACAACTCTCCTTCCATGGCCTCCAACTGCTCTTAAATGCAAGTAAACTAAATGCATGCTCTTCAACCGATCGCTGCCTGCACCTGCCCGCCCGTCCAGCATCACTACTCTGGACGGTTCTGACTTAGAATAAGTGGACAACTCCAAATACCTAGGTGTCTAACTAGACTGTAAACTCTCCTTCCAGACACACAGTAAGCATCTCCAATCCAAAATTAAATCTAGAATCAGCTTCCTATTTTGCAACAAAGTATCCTTCAATCATGCTGCCAAACATACCCTCGTAAAACTGACCATCCTACCGATCCTCGACTTCGGCGATGTCATTTACAAAATAGCCTCCAACACTCTACTCAGGAAATTGGATGCAGTCTATCATAGTGCCATCGTTTTGTCACCAAAGCCTCATATACTACCCACCACTGCGACCTGTATGCTCTCGTTGGCTGGCCCTCGCTTCATATTCATCGCCAAACCCACTGGCTCCAAGTCATCTGTAAGTCTTTGCTAGGTAAAGCCCCGCCTTATCTCAGCTCACTGGTCACCATAGCAGCACCCACCCGTAGCACGACCTCCAGCAGGTATATTTCACTGGTCACCCCTAAAGCCAACTCTTACTTTGGCCGCCTTTCCTTCCAGTTCTCTACTGCCAATGACTGGAACAAATTGCAAAAATCACTGAAGCTGGAGACTCATATCTCCCTCACAAATTTTAAGCATCAGCTGTCAGAGCAGCTTACAGATCATTGCACCTGTACATAGCCCATCTATAAATAGACCACCCAACCACCTCATCCCCATATTGTTATAATTTTTTTTTTGCTTCTTTGCACACCAGTATCTCTACCTGCACATTCATTTTCTGCGCATCTATCACTCCAGTGTTATTTGCTAAATTGTAATTATTTCGCCACTATGGCCTATTTATTGCCTTACCTCCCTAAACTTACTTCATTTGCACACACTGTATATAGACTTTTCTATTGTGTTATTTAACTGTGCATTTGTTTATTCCATGTGTAACTCTGAGTTGTTTGTGTCGCACTGCTTTGCTTTATCTTGGCCAGGTCGCAGTTGTAAATGAGAACTTGTTCTCAACTGGCCTACCTGGTTAAATAAAGGTGAAATAAAATAAATAAATAAAAAAATTGGGGAGATTCTCCCATTCTTCTCTGCAGATCCTCTCAAGCTCTGTCAGGTTAGCTGGGGAGCGTCGCAGCACAGCTATTTTCAGGTCTCTACAGAGATGTTTGATTGGGTTCAAGTCCGGGCTCTGGCTGATTCACTCAAGAACATTCAGAGTCTTGTCCCGAAGCCACTCCTGCGTTGTCTTGGCTGAGTGCTTAGGGTCATTGTCCGGTTCGAAGGTGAACCTTTGTCCCAGTCTGAGGTCTTAAGCGCTCTAGAGCAGGTTTTCAAGGATCTCTCTGTACTTTGCTCCATTCATCTTTCCCTCGATCCTGACTGGTCTCCCAGTCCCTGCCACTGAAAAACATCACCACAGCATGATGCTGCCACCACCATACTTCACCATAGGCATGGTGCGAGGTTTCCTCCAGACCTGACGCTTGGCATTCAGGCCAAAGAGCAATCTTGGTTTCATCAGACCAGAGACTCTTGTTTCTCATGGTCTGAGTGTCACGTCCTGACCATAGTAAGATGTGATTTTCTATGGTAGAGTAGGTCAGGGCGTGACAGGGGGTGTTTTGTGTTTTTCTATGTTTTCTACTTCTATGCTCTTAGGTTCTAGTTTTTGAATTTCTATGTTGGCTTGTTTGGGATGATCCCTAATTGGAGGTAGCTGGTCCTCGTTGTCTCTAATTGGAGATCATATTTAAGTAGGGGTTTTTCTTCCTGGGTTTTTGTGGGTGATTATATTTTGAGTAGTGTTTGTTTCTCTCTGCGTCACGGTTTGTTATTTTTGTCAATTCAGTTATTTATGTATTGCAAAGTTTCACGGATACAATAAAATGTGGAACTACAACCACGCTGCACTTTGGTCCGCTTCTTTAGACAACCGTGACACGGAGTCTTTTAGGTGACTTTTGGCAAACTCTAATTGGGCTGTCATGTGCCTTTTGCTGAGGAGTGGCTTCCCTCTGGCCACTCTACCATAAAGGCCTGATTGAAGGAGTGCTGCAGAGATGGTTGTCTTTCTGGAAGGTTCTCCCATCTCCACAGAGGAACTCTGAAGCTTTGTGAGAGTGACCATCGGGTTCTTGGTCACCTCCCTGACCAAGGCCCTTCTCCCCACTTTGCTCAGTTTGGCCGGACGGCCAGCTCTAGGACGAGTCTTGGTGGTTCCAAACTTCTTCCATTTAAGAATGATGGAGGCCACTGTGTTCTTGGGGACCTTCAATGCTGCAGAAATGTTTTGGTACCCTTCCCCAGATCTGTGCCTTCGACCTCAATTCCTCTTACCTCATGGCTTGGTTTTTGCTCTGAAGTGCACTGTCAACTGTGGGACCTTATATGTGTGCTATTAGGTGTGTGCTATTCCAAATCATGTCAATCAATTGAATTTACCACAAGTGGGCTCCAATCAAGTTGTGGAAACATCTCAAGGATGATCAGTGGAAACGGGATGCACCTGAGCACAATTTCAAGTCTCATAGCAAAGGCTCTGAATACTGATGTAAATAAGGTATTTCTGTTTTTTGTTTTTATTAAATTTGTAAAAATCTCTAAAACCTGTTTTTCCTTTGTCATTATGGGGTATTGGATGTATTGTAGGTTGATGAGGATCTTTAAAAAAAAATTAGAATACGGCTGTAATGTATCAAAATGTGGAAAAAGTGAAGGGGTCTGAATGATTTCCAAATGCACTGTATTTATGAGTACACAGTGTGCTCTTTCATCATTCAACTTTTATCATGAGGAATTGAATAGGTTGTCCTTTTCAAACAATTACTGTACTGTACTGTTTGCAAATTGGATCAGGAAGTATGGGTTACTGGTTGATTTAATGGCGTACCTCATGCAGTGTTGGCATTGAAAGGCTGTGTGGACTGGACAGGGCTGAGGGAGGGAGAAGTGGCTGCTGGCAGCTGGTCGCTGGCTGCTTTGGTTGTATATCACCACTCTCTGCAATGCCCTTCACAGCCCTATAAACTCCAAGCTGTGCTTTTATAGGGGTGCACAATGTTTTAATGGAGGATGATATAAAGCTTAGCCTTCCTTTTACAGGATGACTTACACTTCATGATCAGCTGGCGGTTTGCCATAAAGCAAGACTAAGCCCGGTCATTTGACTGTCTATTTACTTATGAATTTGGGCTCCTGAGTGGCACATTGTTCTAAGGCACTGCATCTCAGTGCCAGAGGCATCACTACAGACACTGGTTCAATCCTGGGCTGTATCACAACAAGCCATTATCGGGAGTCCCATAGGGCGGTGCACAATTGGCCCAGCGTCGTCCGGGTTAGGGGAGGGTTTGGCCACGGTCAGCCGTCACTCTAAAATAAGAATTTGTTCTTAACTGACTTGCCAAGTTAAATAAAATTTAAATACAAAAATTAAAACAAAAATTAATCATCCAAAGAGGGACCAGAATTTTATCTACTTCACGATTTGTAAATACTATTATACTTTGATGAATATACAGACTGAACTAAATAGAAACATATCAAGTATACAGAAAACAAAATATCACATAGTTAAATGATCAGTCATCAAAATTCAACTATAATTCCATTTGGACCGCCAATTGACTTGACCACACTTGTTTTAGCCCAAACCATTCCCCTACCTACTCCAGCAAAGTAATGTATAGTACAGGTAGAGAAATGGGGATCGTTTTTTTACCTCAAGGAGATCTGAGGCATCAGACATTTCTCTGAAATAACATCATGCTGTAAAACACCAGAGGAGAGAGATCCTTACCTGGTGGATGGAACGGAGGTCCTTGCTTGCTCAGTCTGCCTCAGCAGAGGGAGGAGAGGCAGCTCATTTGAGCTGCCCGCTGGTGTGCCACAGGACACATGAAACACTGATGGACTTGATAGATTGGTGACAGCACCAGGGGGCTTTGGGAGAGCGGAGGCCAAGGGCTGACAGGATATAAATCCAGGAAGCACACGCCATCTGTATCAGGTATGAGAAAGGCTCCATACAAATACCTCTCAGAAGAGCCAGAGCTTTATAATGAGAGGATACTCAGTGGAAAGGGAAGATTGGTTTTAAGAATAAACCCATGGTGTGTGACCACAGTCAGGTTTGCGCCAGCAGTAAGATTACTGTTCAAGCATGTTATGGTCTTCACAGATTTTGCTTTGTTTTATTGTTGTGTATTCCATGTCAAGTGTCCAACAAAGATATTATAATTTGTAATTTGAAACATTTCTTTAAAAGCAAATTATGATTAAATGTTTTGGTCGCACCTCATTGGTTGAGCGCCCTCCACGTCCTTCCTAATTTGAACAATTCACAAATGTGTTGTTTGTAAATTTATCAATGTTTTCTTTACAATATTTAATGTTCATGTAAATATATCCCCATTCATACTTCCCTCAGCACAGTATATTTAGCATACATTTTTACCATATCTCACACAAAAGTTTTAAAATCAGGCATTGATTTTCTTTGGTATCAGTAATGGAACCATTAAAAAAATTCCCTGACATGTCGGAACCAACCACGAGAAGCTCCAAGAACACAAACATCACCGCCATTAAAGGGGTTCTGGTCCCCACAAAAATAAAAGAGGAGTGATGTTATTTGGCAGCAGTTTTAATCAGCCAAAGTAAATGCTGTCTGTGGAATCCTCAGGGGAAGCAAGGCAGTGACAGTGAGCTGCCACCTTCTATTAGCCAGTGTTGTGGTGAGGGACACAAAGCCCTTTACCTGGTGGAATCTCTCCTGTAGCACAGATAGGCCTCTCCTACAGGCCCTCCCATCATCTGTCTCTCTGAACGAATTGTAATGGAGAAAATGGCAATTGGGTAATGGAGATTGATTCAAAAGAAACATCAGAGGCAATCAATAAGGTTCACAGCTAGATTGAGCGGCATGCTTTCCCCCTGCAAGTCATCCCAACCGTTGGTTATAGCCTACTTGCCACAAAGTTGGGCAACATCAAGCTGCCTGCTGCCGTGTAATTTATGATGAAAGTGTCACTCTTAGACTGATACTCTATGGATGACAGTGTTAGGTTCTGACAAACAGAGTGAAAAACGAATGGACAACTAGTCAAAGCTCAAAACAAATGTATTCACCCACTTGGTCAAACAGCTGAAAAGACAAAGACATGTTTACACAAGTATATATATTTATACCCTCTACTGGGCAAAGTCAACTCCTTGCACATCTAGCAGCCAATACACCTCTGTTGCTAGGCAGGAACTAACGTGGTTCCTGTCATTGATGTAGTCATGGCCCTGCCTGCTATGTGTGTATGTCATAGGACTGTTCCTTCTCACATTATCTGGCCTGACTTCCGCCCACATTCCTCACTCCTTCCTAATCCACGGCTATACAACCTTATCAGTGACTGAAACCAGACTGTTACTCTTTGCCTCTCTCCATAGGATACATGAGAGTTGACAATAACATGTTCTGACAGAATGACACCTTTCTGCACTCCCCTTTCTCACTCAGTAGATTTCCATACACCCAGTTCTAATATGGTAACACGAATAAGGAAATGTCAATATTTCAAGTTAGAACCCCACAACAGCTTCCATACCAGAATGAAAATAACATATTTTTGTCCTCAGAAAAAGTTGCTAGCCCTATGCAATACTGTTTCACTCCAAGATGATGGATTGATCCAACATGTCACATAAAAAATTGGTTTCAAGTGATGAATATTATGTTATTTTGAAGGGCAGATGATACTTAAATACTGTAGTCTAGGTAATAAGGAGCTTTTATACATATGTAGACCCTACAGATCTTTGCCTAGAAAAAGATGCAGTGAAATAAAACTATACTATAATAACTATAATAAAACTATAATAAAACAATACTATATTTTAATCTGAATCATATCTACTTTCAGTGTACATTTTAACCAGTGTGACTCACAAAGTCACAATATGACATGTGAGATCATTTGTGAGTCCAACCTCAATTGGAAACGGAGGCTTTGTATTGAAGGCTTTTATTCACTGTTAAACACAACACGGGCCAGAAGGGGACTTTTCGGTCAACATGGATTTCTTCTATAGGTAACCAAGATAACTTTTTATAGTCCCATACCCCTTCAAACATTCAACCTCCAGCTGCATACCCCCTCTAGCACCAGGGTCAGCGCACTCTCAAATGTTGTTTTTTTGCCATCATTGTAAGCCTGCCACACACTATATGATACATTTATTACATAAGAATGAGTGTGAGTTTTTGTCACAACCCGGCTCGTGGGAAGTGACGAATAGCTCTTATAGGACCAGGACACAAATAATAATATAATAATAATGAATAATTTTGCTCTTTATTTAACCATCTTACAAATAAAACGTTATTTGTTCATCGGAAATTGGTAATAACTCACCGAAGGTTATTGAGAAGGGTGTGCTTGAAAGGATGTTCATAACTCAGCAATGTTGGGTTGTATTGGAGAGAGTCTCAGTCTTAAATCATTTTCCACACACGGTCTGCACCTGTATTTAGTTTTCATGCTAGTGAGGGCCGAGAATCCACTCTCACAGAGAGACGTGGTTGCAAAGGGCATCAGTGTCTTAACAGCGTGATTTACCAAGGCAGGATACTCTGAGCACAGCCTAATTCGGAAATCTGGCTGTGGCTTCTGATTAAATTCCTTTTTTACAGAACTGCTTGTTGCAATTTCGATGAGGCTCTCTTGTTCAGATATTGGTAAGTTGACTGGAGGCAGGGCATGAGAGGGATAACGAATCCAGTTGTTTGTGTCATCTGTTTCGGAAAGTAACTGCGTAATTGCGCACCAAACTCACTATACCACATTTGATATTGTCCGTAAGCTTGAGTTCCTTTGCACACCAAAAAATCATACAATGATGGAAAGACCTGTGTGTTGTCCTTGTTATTGCAGACAGAGAAGAGCTCCAACTTCTTAATCATAGCCTCAATTTTGTCACATTGAATATAGTTGCAGAGTCCCTGTAATCCTAGATTCAGATCATTCAGGCCAGAAAAAACATCACCCAGATAGGCCAGTCGTGTGAGAAACTCGTCATCATGCAAGCGGTCAGACAAGAGAAAATGATGGTCAGTAAAGGAAACTTTAAGCTTGTCTCTCAATTAAAAAACGTGTCAATACTTTGCCCCTTGATAAACAGCGCCCTTCTGTATGTTGTAAAAGTGTTACATACTCGCTGCCCATATCATTGCATACTGCAGAAAATACATGAGAGTTCAGGGGCCTTGCTTTAACAAAGTTAACCATTTTCACTGTAGTGTCCAAAACGTCTTTCAAGCTGTCAGGCATTCCCTTGGCAGCAAGAGCCTCTCAGTGGATGCTGCAGTGTACCCAAGTGGTGTCGGGAGCAACTGCTTGCACGCTCGTTACTGCTCCACTATGTTTCCCTGCCATGGCTTTTGCGCCATCAGTACAGATACCAACACATCTTGGCCACCAAAGCCCATTTGATGTCACAAAGCTGTCCAGTACTTTAAAAATATCCTCTCGTTGTCCTGGTTTCCAGTGGTTTGCAGAAGAGTATGTCTTCTTTAATTGACCCCCATAAACGTAACGGACATATACCAGGAGCTGTGCCAGGCCTGCCACGTCTGTTGACTAATCAGCTGTAACGCATAGAATTCACTGGCTTGTATGCTAAACAGTAATTGTTTCAAAATATCTCCTGCAATGTCACTGATGCGTCGTGAAACAGTGTTGTTTGATGGAGGCATTGTCTGAATAGTTTTTTGGGCCTTTTCCCCCAGCATTGTCCCAGTCATATCCGCGGTAGCAGGAAGAATTAAGTCCTCCACAATAGTATTGTGCTTGCCATAGCTCACCGTAGCTCACCATATAAGACGCTTCTAACCCCTTATTATTAATGGTATATGTTGCTTTTATGCATGTCTCACTACTCGAAAGTCAACTTTATTCTCGCTCAAAAAACTCCTGTGGCTTATTTTTCAAATTGGCATGTTTTGTTTCTAAAAATGTTAGCAAGAGTGAAGGTTTCATCAAGTTATGAGATAGTACTTTTTTGCACATATAACACACTGTGGTTGAGGAAAGGCACTACTCCCAATAGAAGTGAACCCCAAATCAATGTAGTTCTCATCATATTTGCGCCTTTTCGATGGTCCAACGTCACTGTTTGTTGTTCAGTTCTTGCAGTAGCTCTTCGGCTGCATCAGATTCACAACTGTCAGTGTCCATGCTAGCTGGGCTAACAAAAAATGTAGAATTACTGATGCTAGCATTGGATGTGCTCGTGGAAGCAGAACAACTTGTATCGTCGACAGGTGCAGGTGTAGTACTGCTGTTAGTAGCAGTACTACCAGTAGAGCTGGTATGTGTCTCTATTGACGTGGGCCATACTAAATTGACTGTTTGTAAATGTGAAGTATATTTTTTTAATTTTAAAAATGTGAATCACATTTTTATTTGGCGTACGCCCGACGGCATTGCACATACCCCTGGGGGGTTAAGCTAACGTAGGCTAATGTGATTAGCATGAGGTTGTAAGAAACAAAAAAAATCCCAGGACATAGACATTTCTGATATGGGAAGAAAGTTTAAATTCTTGTTAATTTAACTGCACTATCCAGTTTACAGTAGCTATTACAGTGAAATAATACCATGCTATTGTTTGAGAATTATGAATTTGAAAATGTATTAATAAACCAATTAGGCACATTTGGGCAGTCTTGATACAACATTTTGAACAGATACTGTATGCAGTGGTTCATTGGATCGGTCTAAAACTTTGCACATACACTGATGCCATCTAGTGGCCAAAATCTAAATTGCACATGGGCTTGAATATTGCATTATGGCCTTTCTTTTGCATTTCAAAGATGATGGTAAAAAAAACAAAAAATAATATTGTTTTTCTTTGTATAATCTTTTATCAGATCTAATGTGTTATATTCTCGTACATTAATTTCACATTTCCACAAACTTCAAAGTGTTTCCTTTCAAATGGTATCAAGAATATGCATATCCTTGCTTCAGGTCCTGAGCTACAGGCAGTTAGATTTGGGTATGTCATTTTAGGCAAAAACTGAAAAAAGGGTTGGATCCTTAAGAGGATATTGAATATGTGACAGGTCATAGCTTAAGTGGAGGTCAGTGAGGGGTGAACACATACAGTGCATTCGGGAAAGTATTCAGACCCCTATCCCTTTCCCACATTTTGTTACGTTACAGCCTTATTTTAAAATTGATAAAAAAAATTAAAAATCCTCATCAATCAAAAGAGAAACTGTTTTTTATTTTTTTTTGCAAATGTATATAAATTAAAAACAGAAATACCTTATTTACATAAGTATTCAGACCCTTTGCCTTGAGACTCGAAATTGAGCTCAGGTGTTTCCATTGACCAACCTTGAGATGTTTCTACAACTGGAGTCCAACTGTGGTAAATTCAATTGATTGGACATGATTTGGAAAGGCACACACCTATCTATATAAGGTCCCACAGTTGACAGTGCATGTCAGAGCAAAAACAAAGCCATGAGGTCGGAGGAATTGTCCGTAGAGCTCCGAGACAGGATCGTGTCGAGGCACAGATCTGGGGAAGGGTACCAAAACATTTCTGCAGCATTGTATGTCCCCAAGAACACAGTGGCATCCATCATTCTTAAGTGTTTGGAAGCACGAAGACGCTTTCGAAATCTGGCTGCCCGGCCAAACTGAGCAATTGGGTGAGAACAGCCTTGGTCAGGGAGGTGACCAACAACCCGATGGTCACTCTGACAGAGCTCCAGAGTTTGTCTGTGGAGATGGGAGAATCTTCCAGAAGGAGAACAATCTCTGCAGCACTCCATCAATCAGGCCTTTATGGTAGAGTGGCCAGATAGAAGCCACTCCTCAGTAATAGACACATGACAGCCTGCATGGAGCTTGCCAAAAGGCACCTAAAAGACTCTCAGACCGTGAGAAACAAGATTCTCTGGTCTGATGAAACCAAGATTGAACTCTTTGGCCTGAATGCCAAGGTTCACGTCTGGAGGAAGCCTGGCACCATCCTGACGAGGAAGCATCATGGTGGCAGCATCAAGCTGTGAGGATGTTTTTTCAGTGGCAGGGACTGGGAGACTAGTCAGGATTGAGGGAAAGATGAATGCAGTAAAGTACAGAGATCCTTGATGAAAACCTGCTCCAGAGCGCTCAGGACCTCAGACTGGGGCAAAGGTTCACCTTCCAACAGGACAACGACCCTAAGCACACCGCCAAGAAAACGGAGGAGTGGCTTCAGGACAAGTCTCTGAATGTCTTTGAGTAGCCCAGCCTGAGCCCGGTCTTGAACCAGATCGAACACCTCTGGAGAGACCTGAAAATAGCTGTGCAGCGACGCTCCCCATCCAAGCTGACAGACATTGAGAAGGTATGCATAGAAGAATGGGAGAATCTCAGCAAATACAGGCGTGCCAAACTTGTAGTGTCATAACCAAGAAGACTCTGTAATCGCTGCCAAAGGTGCTTCAACAAAGTATCGAGTAAAGGGTCTGAATACTTGTAAATGTGATATTTCCATTTTTTTTTTTAAATACATTTGCAAAAATTCTACAAACCTGTTTTTGCTTTGTCATTATGAGGTATTGTGAGTAGATTGATGATGGGGGAAAAAAGTATTTAATCCATTTTAGAATAAGGCTGTAACGTAACAAAATGTGGAAAAAGTCAAAGGGATCTGAATGCACTGTATTTTTACATGACCCAAATACTGTACCTATCAATAAACATACAAAGGAATCTTAATGTTCACCATTCGTATACACAAAACCCTTGGCCTGGACTAAACTGCCACAACCTGGTGGGGAAAAAAAATGTTTTTATGGAGACACTCAAAAACAATTGCTTCCCTTTCAAAAAGCATTGACGTGTGATTTGTGAGCAACTATGAAAAATAATTAGAATCGTGTAGTGTTAATACAGATGAATGCTCCTCAGACCACAGGGGATGTCATTTGCTGACATGGGCTCAGCCACTACCACTGACAGTCTTCACTTTAGTAGTTCTGGCTGCCTGCTTGCATTACACAGCTGGCTCCACTTCATCTGCACACTGAATGCATTCCCTTTATTTATTCATTCATTTCCATGTTGCGACCGCTGTCACTTTGATGAATGGGAGCTGGAACTGGCCAATTGTTTTCACTCAGCAGACAAGTCTCCCATGCTTTGAACTTAAATGTCCTTTCCTGTAGGAGAGGGGCGAACTGTGTGCTACTCTCCGCCCACCTTCACCCCCACCGACGTCCCCAGAGGTTTTCCTTATTGGAAGTCACCTGAGGATTCAGCCCTGTACGGTTCTATCCCGGCTCAGTGGTCTGAAATGCATCATTCCACGTAGTTATTATGGTGAGGGTTGATGAAGTAACAATGGTGGATGTTTAGAGCAACTGTGGTGGTGTGGAGGCCTTGGGGTGTTGACACCGCAATACAGCACAATAAAACACAGTAGCCGGTACAACAAGGTACAACATCCTTTACAATTGATACACACCCCATTCAGGGGCATTGTATGCTTCACAGAAAAACTTCACGAAACATTAGTGTACATTAACCAGGACTAGACTTGTAGACAATGGCACTTGCTTTACTGTTGGGGGTTGTTTGGTTGGTATAAGGCAACTGGCTTGGACATAGGGTCACGTGCATTAGGGCATAAAAACCAAAGCAAGCAGAGGTTAAGTCATTACATACTAGAGAGCAGGTTAGCGTTTTTCATCATCAATCTTGTTTTGGAGGCAGCTCTGCAGAGTGGTCACCAGCTGGCAGAGCCACAAAGTCATACAATCTGAATTTAAACCTAATCCTAACAGTAACACTAACCATAACCACACTGCTAACCCTAATGCCTAACCATAACTTTAAATTAATACCCAAAAGCATTTTTACAATATAGCCAATTATGACTTTTCAGCTGGCCTATCTAAGGAGATAGAAATAAAGTTTATCTCCAGGACAAGACTAATGACAATAAACATCAACCTGCTGCTAGAGACCTACAGCACAGCCATCAAAGGAATAGCCACTGGGCTGGCCTTGGGGAAAGGTGTGTCTTTGTGCTCAAAAAACCTTCATTGTGCCTCAATCTGGAAGCCAGTGGAATGAGAGGAGATGAGACTACTGAGGAGATGAGACTAAATGTTAGCTAACTATCTATCTATCTAGATATCTATCTATCTATCTATCTATCTATCTATCTATCTATCTATCTATCTATCTATCTATCTATCTATCTATCTATCTATCTGTCTGTCTGTCTGTCTGTCTGTCTGTCTGTCTGTCTGTCTGTCTGTCTGTCTGTCTGTCTGTCTGTCTGTCTGTCTGTCTGTCTGTCTGTCTGTCTGTCTGTCTGTCTGTCTGTCTGTCTGTCTGTCTGTCTGTCTGTCTGTCTATCTATCTATCTATCTATCTATCTATCTATCTATCTATCTATCTATCTATCTTGTGTCTTGTATTCTGATTGTTACTTACTAATAAGCAGCCAACTTTAACCAGCTACATTGTCTAGCGTTTGCTAGCTATCTAACGCTAGATGTGCAGATTGTTGACATGACAATATGTATGTTTTTTTATGATAATGCTAGCTAGCTAGGTGGTTGGCAGCATGTTTGCCTCAAGATTGCCTCAAGATCACCTCAGATCACCTATTACCTTTATGATGCGTTTTGCGTCATACTGTATGATGCATCAAGGCAAGTTTTTGCTCTATTGAAACTGCTTTATTTTGAAAACTTGACTGCTGACATGAAACGTTTTGGGAAATTGTATTATTAACAGTGGACTAACAGACAAAATACTAAAATATTATTTTAGAATGTAGTATTCCTTTAAGATCCCTGTAGTGATGGAATCTAATCCTTGTTTGCCGCTACAAATCAAGGCAACAGAAAAAACACACTGACTGATCTGAATCACACTGGACAATGCTCGACCTGCCAATACATTGTGTCAACCAAGAGCTCATGGGGAAATGAGCCATCAATTATCAAAAAACACATTGAATGAACATTACCTTTTGATTTATTGTGGACATTGTGACTGCTGCCAATGAAGAGTGGATGCTTTATTTTTCACTGCCATACTCTGATGGACTACGGAAAGACAATCTGCAGTGTCACATATGCATACTGGAACGAATCCAAAAATGCGTAGGCCTATCCACAACGTGTATTATGATGGATGACTGTGGTGTTTGTTTGTTTGTCATGCAGCAGTTTACAGAGAGAAGATACATGTGTGTGCACATTCTTTTGGCAACTCAGCAGTTATTTTCTTATTCACGATTATTTGTATATGTACAACTCGCAATTCTGTGGTTTAAATCAATGGCTTTGCTTGAACAGGCAACGAATCGAAAATTAAGAGGGTTATTTGTATTTGAACATGCCTTTACTAGAATGCACCAAAATAAAATGTTAGGGATTTGCTTTCAATTTGTTCAGACCGTATCTACGTACTTTGATTCAATAACAACAAGATTAGATTCAAACCCTAATGGTGTAGTCGAGAAGACGGCTAAAGAATGCCACATATTTCCTTGCAGGGAAATGGGATGCTAAGCCATTAACTCCCCCTCACTCTCTGGCTGTCCACACATCATGGCAGTAGAGGGCATCAATTATCAGCCTTTGTTTTCAGTTGTTTGTTATGTTGACAGTGTCTCAGTTACCATGGAAATACCAGTGAACACAAAGCAGGGGGGAACTGTCATTGTGAAACTACATTTGTAATCTTCTTACTCTGCCAATGTCAGTGGGTCATCTCTGCCTGTCTGTGTTACCTTCTCGGAATTAACAAAGAGCACACATTGCCTGAGGAAGACTTTACGCAGTGTGAAATCCCCCTTTGTGAGTCCTATCGTGCGTCCTCGCTCAGACATCATTTCTTTCATGCATCTCCTGTCAGCTCATGACTCATTGGGTTTTCATCTTCCTGTCCCAGATAAGAATGATCAGCTTTTTGCCTAATCTGATACGTATTAATCATTCAGGTTACACTAATGCTTAAAAGGGAAGAATGAGAGGAGAGGTGTTCGGCTATAAGGTACAACCAGGCTTCAGAGAGTAGCACTTCTGAAGAAAGACAGAGTCTAAGTAGATGCATAAACAGAATACTAACCATGGAAAGTAATAACACAAGAGATATAGTAACATTGTTCACCCATGACTGTGTGGCCATGCACGCCTCCAACTCAATCATCAAGTTTGCAGACGACACTACAGTGGTATGCCTGATTACCAACAATGACGAGACGGCCTACAGGGAGGAGGTGAGGGCCCTTGGAGTGTGGTGTCAGGAAAATAACCTCACACTCAATGTTAACAAAACAAAGGAGATGATCGTGGACTTCAGGAAACAGCAGAGGGAGCAGCCCGTTATCCACATCGATGGGACAGTAGTGGAGAAGGTGGAAAGTTTTAAGTTCCTCGGCTTACACATCACGGACAAACTGAAATGGTCCACCCACACAGACAGCGTGGCGAAGAAGGCGCAGCAGCGCCTCTTCAACCTCAGGAGGCTGAAGAAATTCGGCTTGTCACCAAAAACACTCACAAACTTTTATAGATGCACAATCAGGCTGTATCACTGCCTGATACGGCAACTACTCCGCCCACAACCGCAAGGCTCTCCAGAGGGTAGTGAGGTCTGCACAACGCATCACCGGGGGCAAACTACCTGCCGTCCAGGACACCTACACCACCCGATGTCACAGGAAGGCCAAAAAGATAATCTAGGACAACAACCACCTGAGCCACTGCCTGTTCTCCCCGCTATCATCCAGAAGGCAAGGTCAGTACAGGTGCATCAAAGCGGGGACCGAGAGACTGAAAAACAGCTTCTATCTCAAGGCCATCGGACTGTTAAACAGCCATCACTAACATAGAGTGGCTGATGCCAACATACTGACTCATCTCTAGCCACTTTAATAATGAAAAAAATGATGTAATAAATATATCACTAGCCACTTTAAACAATGCCACTTTATATAATGTTTACATACCCTACATTACTCATCTCATATGTATATACTGTACTCTATACCATCTACTACATCTTGCCTATGCCGTTCGGCCATCGCTCATTGATATGTTTTTATGTACATATTCTTATTCATTCCTTTACACTTGTGTGTATAAGGTAGTTGTTGTGAAATTGTTAGGTTAGATTACTTGTTAGATATTACTGCATGGTCGGAACTAGAAGCACAAGCATTTCGATACACTCGCATTAACATCTGCTAACCATGTGTATTGACAAATAAAATTTGATTTGATTATTATTTGAATTGCCATTATTTCATCAAGTACTGCACATTTAGCAGCTGTTTATTGTAGGTTAGTTAAATGCCAAGCCTAACGAACAGCTCTGTAAAATACGAGGAGCAAACACTTATACCATTCATGTTAGCTCCTACATTAATATCTCATGACTGCTTTGAATGCTTGTTTTGAGTGGTCTGATTTGGATATGGAAGCACATCGTGCAAACAATAAGACATTTTATAGTGGTGCAAAACACCTAATGTTACCATTGAAGAGAAATGTGGCATCTTGCGTGGACTTAATTTTGCCGGTATTCACAATCACACAAATACATATTGTGCTCCTCTGGGCAACAGGCAAATAAACAATCCACTCTCGCATGTTTTCTTACCTTGTCAGGTGTAATATCTTTCACAGGGAGATTTAGTCATTAACTGTGGTTTTAAACAGTTTTCCTATACATTTATTCTATAGCAGCATACAGATGGGTATCAACACTATCCTATTCTATGAAATAAAAATGCACTCTAAACAAAAACCACAAAAACAAATCCAAGTGTCAAATGGGTTTTCGGAAGATTTTTTATTTTATTTTTAATAACGTTGTAACGTGGTGCGTACTGGCGGCAGAGAAGTCAGGCACAGGAGAGCGAAAACTGATTTACAACAGTGTCGTTTAATAAACATGGTAAACCACCGTAAACAGAACGATCAATAAATGGGTCAAACAAAACCCGGTATAATGTGCACAAACACTACAAGAAACAATTCCGGACAAGGACATGGGGGGAACAGAAGGTTAAATGCACAACATGTAATTGATGGAATTGAAACCAGGTGTGAGGGAAGACAAGACAAAACCAATGGAAAATGAAAGGTGGATCGGCGATGGCTAGAAGGCCAGTGACGTCGACCGCCGAACGCCGCCCGAACAAGGAGAGGGACCGACTTCGGCGGAAGTCGTGACAAACGTTCCATTGGGAAGTGCACAATTTCACTCCCCGAACTATCTATCTCCATCAAGTTCCCCAGAAGAAAGAGAAAATCACAGAAAATATTTCCCACGGGACTGCAGTTGTTACTTTTAATTCAGCCACAATGTGAGAGGCTGAGACAGAGTCATGAAAGAGAGTCGTTAGAAAAAGTCATGAGAGAGAGTTGTTAGAGAGCTGAATGTGTTTTTCACCACACCCAGAGAGCTGGCTGTTTCAGGCGAGGTGCAAGGTGTTGTGGGAATACAGAGGCCCAGCTGCACTTTGCAGATACACACCACTGTGCTTTCATGCCCAGACCCGTCAAAATGGCCCTGTCAGCTGCCTTTCTCAAGGGACCTGGTTTTGCACTACAGGGGGATTATAGCTTTTTTTATGAAACAGCTTCATGACCAAAGGTGTCTGGCAATTCCAGTCGATTGCTGTTTTACAACAACAAAAGATGAGCTTTACAGCTATAGCTAATTGCATGGATTTGAATTTTGCATAAGCAATTTAGAGATATAATTGAAGTACCCATAGATACGCACAGTAATGATTACAACTGTTTATTTGAACTTCTTTTCACAACAATGTTGCAATGGATCCCCACCAGTGTTGCTCCAAAAAACATTTTTTTTTGTGCCGTATCAGTGGATATCTGCAGAGAATCCAATCCCAAACTGTGACAACAGCTCCAAATGTGAGCTCACAAACTGTGATAATTGTAATCCCTGTGGCCCGGGTGTGCTAAGTGGCGTGCTGGAGAGCCACATTTGTTACATCCCTATCTGACTGGCTGCTGTTAGAATGACTGACTCATCCACTATCACGGGACTTGAAGATTTTATGAAAATCAAATAAAAAAAGCTTTATTTACATCCATCTCAGGACTTCATGGTGCGCTTGGCGACAGATCACACACCCATAATCTCAGCCGATTCAGAGGCCTGTCACTAGGGATAAAGTGTGCTCTGTCAGATAAGGTCCAACTCTTCTCTATTAGTAGTAGCAGCCCTAAAACCTCCATAGCTATTTCTAAGCCAAGGGCTGGTCGTCTCACTGTAGATCACAGACATATACAGTAAAACAGGCAATAGTCCTTTTAAAGTCAATGCCATAGGCGACCATCAATGCAGATCAGGTAAAAGTGCAGTGCCTTACAGATGTGCCAGATTTGATGATGAAGTGGGAAAATAATGTGTAGTAAGTTGTCTTGTTTTCTATAAGTCTCAATATCCTTTTTTACACTGAACATACTGTAGCCTCCTTTAAGACTATATCATGTGAGATATCTGGCCATAATTTATCCCCTGGTCAGTCTGACTGACGGAGGTTTAATGTTGTGTGAAAGTTGATCATGAGTCATAATCAATGATATATAGTGCCTTCATAAAGTATTCACACTTTTTCAACATTTTGTTGTGTTACAGCCTGAATTTAAAAATGATTAAATTGAGTGTCACTGGCCTACACACATTAACCCATAATGTGAAATAGGAATTATGTTTTTGAATTTTTTACAAAGTAATTAAAAATGAAAAGCTGAAATGTCTTGAGTCAATAAGTATTCTACCCCTTTGTTCTGTCTAGCCTAAATAAGTTCAGTAGTAAAGATTTGCTTAACAAGTCACATAATAAGTTGCATGGACTCACTCTGTGTGCAATAATAGGGTTTAACATGATTTTTTAATGACTACCTCATCTCTGTTCCCCCACACATACAATTATCTGTAAGGTCCCTCAGTCGAGCAGTGAATTCCAAACACAGATTCAGCCACAAAGACCAGGGAGGCTTTCCAATGCTTCGCAAAGAAGGGCACCTATTGATAAATGGTGGGGGAAAAAAGCAGACATTGAATATCCCTTTGAGCATGGTGAAGTTATTAATTACACTTTGGATGGTGTATCAATACAACCAGTCACTACAAAGATACGTGTCCTTCCAAACTCATTTGCTGGAGAGGAAGGAAACTGCTCAGGGATTTCAGCATGAGGCCAGTGGTGACTTTAAAACAGTTACAGAGTTGAATGGCTGTGACAGGAGAAAACTGAGGATGGATCAACATCATTGTAATTACTCCACAATACTAACCTAAATGACAGAGTGAAAAGAAGGAAGACTTAACAGAATAAAAACATTCCAAAACATGCATCCTTTATGCAATAAGGCACTAAAGTAAAACTGCAATAAAGGTGGCAAAGAAATTAACTTTATGTCCTGAATATAAAGCATTATGTTTGGGGAAAATCCAACACATCACTGAGTACCAATCTTCATATTTTCAAGCATGGCTGTGGCTGCATCATGTTATGGGTATGCTTGTCATCGGCAAGGTCTAGGGAGTTTTTTAGGATAAAAATAAACAAAATAGGGCTAAGCACAGGCAAAGTCTGGTTCAGTCTGCTTTCCAACAGACACTGGACTATAACCTAATACACAAGGCCAAATATACACTGAGTGTACAAAACATTAGGAACACCTTCCTACTATTGATTTGCACCCTTTTTGCCTTCATAACAGTGTCAATTCGTCAGGGCATGGACTCTACAAGGTGTTGAAAGCATTCCACAGGGATGCTGGCCCATGTTGGCTCCAATGCTTCCCACAGTTGTGTCAAGTTGGCTGGATGACTTTTGGGTGGTGGCCCATTCTTGATACACACGGAAAACTGTTGAGCGTGAAAAACCAAGCAGTGTTGCAGTTCTTGACACACTCAAACTAGTGCGCCTGGCACATACTACCACATCCCGTTCAAAGGGACTTAAATCGTTTGTCTTGCGCATTCACCCTCAGAATGGCACACATACACCATCCATGTCTCAATTGTCTCAAGGCTTAAAAATCCTTCTTTAACCTGCCTTCTCCACTTCATCTACACTGATTGAAATGGATTTAACAGGTGACATCAAAAAGGGATAATAGCTTTCACCTCAATTCCCCTGGTCAGTCTACGTCATGGGAAAGAGCAGATGTTCCTAATGTTGTGTACACTCAGTACAAAACTGGAGTTGCTTACCAAGACGACATTGAATGTTCTAGTTACAGTGGCCTAGTTACAGTTTAGACTTAAATCGGCTTGAAAATGTATGGCAAGACGTGAAAATGACTGTCTAGCAATGATCAACAAACAACTTGACCAAGCTTGAAGAATTGTTTAATGAAAAATGTGCAAATATTGTACAATAAAGGTGTGCAAAGTTCTTATAGACTTACCCAGAAAGACTCACAGCTGTAATCGCTGCCAAAGGTGGTTCTAACATGTACTGAGAGGGTGTGAATACTTATGTAAATGGGATATTTCTGTATTTCATTTTTAATACATTTGCAAACATTTCTAAAAACATGTTTTTACTTTGTCGTTATGGGCTATTTTGTGTAGATGGGTGAGAAAGAAAATAATATATTTTTTTATATATATAAACAGAATTCAGGCTGTAACAACAAAATGTGAAGGCACTGTACATGCTTATTGTGCTGCTCTCCATTGCGCTGCTCTCTGTTTTATCTAGTGTGCTAAGTATGCCACCCAGTGGCTCCTATGTGGAATTAGGATACTGTATCTCTCAGATGACTGCTATTGTGTCATTACTTGTTAAATAGAAAAATGTATTTGTGATGAACACGGTATCCTGTCAAATTTCTATAATAATATTATTCAGTAGTATTTGTGGTGCATGGTAGTCGGGAGACGGAACAGTGATTTGTCTAGGCTTTGAGAGTAGGGAGACTGAAAAAGATGGTGGAAGTGGTCTAATGGTGGTAGAATCAAGAAGAATTGGAATCTTGTCCAAAATAATGGAAAACAGTGTACAGTGATGAGAATGTCACTTCGTATCTTGTAGGAGTACGGCTTTGTAAATGAGGAGCAGCTGATCGAATTACCAATTTTGAGGAATCCATTTGAGATATCCAAACTGGTGGAGAGAGTGTTGGGTAGAGTGAAGGCTGTAAGGATCACGAGAGGCGGATCAGAAAAAAATGTGTTGCGTCTCACCCGATTTGATAAGTTTGAAGTGTTATGTGTGTCTCTTGGAAACAGGGCACCCCTCAAGGGGGTTATATCTGGCACATCGTGGGAAGTCGATGTTGAAGAGATTCAAAATATTCCTGGAGTGATTGATGGATGTCAAATTAATTGTGTGGTGAATGAAGAAAAAGTGAATAGTCCATCTGTTCTTTCGTTTTTTGATATGGAGTCTCTCCCTACTCAAGTGTAGTTAGGGTATAGTATTAACTACAGAGTCAGAGCATTTATCCCAAGTCCAATGCAGTGTGATCATTGAAAAGCTTTTGGTCATGTTTCAAGTGTTTGCAGAAGGGAGAAGCCGAGATGTCCAAGTTGTGGAAAAGATCATATAATGTGTTATAAAAGTGATGAAAATGTGACATGTTACAATTGTGGTGGGAACCATGAAGCCACGTCTTTCAAGAATGAAAGAGAATGATGTGGCCAAAGTCAGGGCTGTATAGAGCATTTCATATGCAGCAGCTGTTAAAAGGGTGGAGGGTTTGAATGGTGCAAGTGAAGAGTCCATGGTGGTGGATAGGCCTTCACTGCAGGCTGCAGTGGTTGCCTTTCACCAGCAGGATCCTGACATTTTAAAGGTTAAGAAGGTGGACTTCATGGCTTTTATAGCTATGGTGATTAATGGCACTGCCAAGGTGGAGAGAATGTCCAGGAAGATATAAATCATTGTGGATGGGGTCGAGCAGTTCCTGGCGCTGAAAGATTTCTCGGTGAAGGAGTTTCATGAAATATTGTCACAAGCCGAACCACCCTCAGGCCCTAGAGCCTGAAAAGGGAGATAAGGAGATTTGAAAGAAGGAAGAAGTGGGAGTTTTGATTTATCAATGAAATATTTTATTTGGATGGATTAAGTTTGTTTCTTATTACTATGGATTTTCTTTGAACCTTGTTTGGGTTTCAACCCATCCAGTTGGTGGCGGCAAAAACACCTTTTTGGGTTGTAGTCCGCCATAAAACCTACAGAAGAAGAATAAGAACCGTAGTTCTCTGGTTGCGAAGATGGAACTAGACCGGAACTATTGAGGCTTGAACCTTTGCCTCAGATCGGTGTACAGTGCCAGTAACACTTCACATAATGCTAGCTAGTTCGCTGTGGGGTTGCCTTAATTTCGTGAGTGTATTTCTAGGGTTGTTTCGTTATTTTATGACATCACATACGGTTTTCTAGAGACTGCATATATGTAGTTTGAACATACCAGTTATTCATTTGTTTCTTTTGACGCTTGACTAACGTTACTAGCTAGCTATACATGTCGCTAGCCGGGTATTTAGATAGCATTCGTGATAACGGTAGCTAACTAGCATCCATAGCAATCCAAATTAAGCCGAAGGCAGTAGCTAGTTAGCAAGCTTCATCGTGAGTGTTTGCTATGTGTCCGATCGTAATTACGAGAGTAAGCAATTCGAATTTGTAACACATTTTTGCAGTCAGATGTGCAGGTGACAGAAGTGAGATGTTGGCTAACGTTAGCGAGCTGTTTTGTTAGGACTAGCAGCTGACGTTAGCTAGTGTGCAGTAATTGTATTTACTGGAGTGACGTTCCGTGACAGTGGTTTCATCTCATAGAGAATCACTGTAGAACAGCATGACCTTAATCATGAGTCATGTATGTTACAAGATTAAGCTTGACCTTAGCCCAAGATGTACTGTTAAGGAGTCTAGGCTTGCGTCTTTGACTTTGGTGAACGTGAGCTAAGCTTGAGCTGAACAGTTACTTCTGCTTCAGTTGCTACAGTACAGCTTGAAACTGTCTTTTGTGCTTCCAGTTTCTCTTTCAGGCAGTTCCCTGTGCACCGCATATTGTCATTCTCTGCCAATGGGCTGACAACTGGTTGCTGAGATGTTGCTGAAAGACATTCCCCAGCAGGTGTTGATGCGCCCTCTTTCCCGAAATGAAGTAGTGGGAATGATAGTGAGACTGACCATCTTTGGAGCTGCCACCTACTACGGCATCAAATGGGTGGTGGAGGCAATGGACCCTACACATAAACAGAAGATCCAGGCCAAGAAAAGGGTATGCGCACATATTGTTTATGTTTAGATCTGATTCATCTTATAATATATATTTATGTATTATTGTTAGATTAACCATCAATTGTGTTAAGCAGTAGAGTGACATCAATCTCCTCCTCCAGGCAGAGCAGCTGATGAAGCAGATTGGAGTGGAGGGTGTCAAACTCACTGAATATGAGATGAACATTGCTTCACACCTGGTAGATCCACGCAGCATGAGGGTAAGGGAAATCTATAAAGTGTGACAGTTCTTCTTTAAATTGTATTTTTGTGACTTACCAAGTTTGTGGTGTTACATAATTGGTGCTTTGTACAGTAAGTTAGAGGAAAGGAGTCATTTTGCACATTGTTTATAAAGTTGTAAGGCTAATGATTTTGCTGCTCTTCATCTGTAGGTGTCCTGGAGGGATATTGCAGGGCTTGATGAGGTCATTTATGAGCTGCAGGACACTGTCATCCTTCCCTTCCAGAAGAGACACCTGCTGGCTGGATCCAAACTCTTTCAGCCTCCCAAAGGTGAATGCTTCAGGGCACATTTCACATCATGTTGTATTTTGCATATTTTTTTCTTCCAAAGTAAATTATTTTGGGTAACACTTTTGGACATTAAGTGAATGAATTATTTGATTCTCTCTCTGTCAACACCTCAGGGGTGTTGTTGTATGGGCCTCCTGGGTGTGGGAAGACTCTTATTGCCAAGGCAACCGCCAAAGCCTCAGGATGCCAGTTCATCAACCTGCAGCCCTCCACTCTGACGGACAAGTGGTACGGCGAATCACAGAAGCTCACCGCTGCTGTCTTCTCATTGGCTGTCAAGATCCAGCCATGTATCATTTTCATAGATGAAATTGGTGAGTGTGTCGTTACGTATCTCGTTTTAAAACTCATTTGTGAACCATTAGTGAGAGCCGTTCATTAAATATCCAGTAGTGTAATGCTCTTGATTGATATCCTTTACTGATTTCTTTAACCTCAACCATTATATAATCATATTTGAGGCTGTGTTCACTTTTGGAGTCTTATTTTTCAGACTCCTTCCTGAGGAATCGCTCCAGTCTGGACCATGAGGCCACAGCCATGATGAAGGCCCAGTTTATGAGCTTGTGGGACGGGCTGGAGACTGGGGCAAGCAGCCAGGTACCACCACCAACTCCCATAGTTAGATTTGTCTTATTTGCTCTTCCATGAGTATTGGCCATTGGTTTAATATCTTGCTTTGCTGGTTGTACAGCTAGTTAATGTTGTGGTATTGTTCTTGCAGGTGATGGTGATGGGGGCCACCAATAGACCACAGGATCTGGACCCGGCCATACTGCGCAGAATGCCCACCACCTTTCACGTGGGTCTACCGGTGAGATATACACACTTGAACGTTGTGAATGCACTCTGATAATCAAGCTGTCATGTTAAAAACTGTCTCTCATTATGTTATGTACTTCTGTAGACTACAAGACAGAGAACAGAGATACTGAAGTTGATCCTGGCAGGAGAAAATGTAAGCTAACACCATCTCCATCCCTTGGTTTCCTCTCAGATATCCAACCAGTTTGAGTTGTTTCATACCTATCCACTGTTGTGTTGGATTTCAAGGTTAAATGGTAACAAACATCACAACAAATGACAATTAAATCTGGAATAGTAATGATTTACGGTATCATGCCTGAATAAATGTACTGTATACTAAACCAACACTTTGTCCCTCTCTTCCTCAGCTAAGCAATGCCATTAATCTGAAGGAGATAGCAGAGAAGTCGGAGGGTTCATCAGGCAGTGACCTCAGGGAGCTGTGTCGCGATGCTGCCATGTACCGTGTTAGAGACTACGTCCGCAAGCAGCAGATGAAACAGATAGCCCAGCAGATGCAGGAGGACGACGAGGAAGACAAGTAACTACCATTACTGTTTCTAACTCAAGCATCAAACTGCTGGTCTTTGACCTTTTTACTATGCTGAATGTTACTATACTGTTACTATACTGTAAGTTACAGTATACCTCATTCTGTTGTGCTTGTGTTTTTCGCTTTCAACACGAGAAGTCTTCAGCTCTTAAAAGCTGCCAATGGTTGAACATTTTTCATAAAACACCTACAGTACCAGTCAAAAGTTTGGACACCTACTCATTCAATGATTTTTGTTTACTTTGACTATTTCCTACATTGTAGAATAATAGTGAAGACATCACAACTATGAAATAAAACATATGGAATGCTTTTCCTTCACTCTGCGGTCCAACTCATCCCAAACCATCTCAGTTGGGTTGAGGTCAGTTGATTATGGAGGCCATGTCGTCTGATGCAGCACTCCATCACTCTCCTTCTTGGTCAAATATCCCTTACACAGCCTGGAGGTGTGTTGGGTCATTGTCTTGTTGAAAAACATATGATAGTTCAACTAAGCCCAAACCAGATGGGATGGCGTATCGCTGCAGAATGCTGTGGTAGCCATGCTGGTTAAGTGTGCCTTGAATTCTAAATAAATCACTGACCGTGTCACCAGCAAAGCACACCACCACCTCCATGCTTCACGGTGTGAACCACACTTGCGGAGATCATCCGTTCACCTACTCTGCGTCTCACAGACACGCCGGTTGGAACCAAAAATTGGGACTCATCAGACCAAAGGACAGATTTCCACCGGTCTAATGTCCATTGCTCGTGTTTCTTGGCCCAAGCAAGTCTCTTCTTCTTATTGGTGTCCTTTAGTAGTGGTTTTGTTGAGCAATTCGACCATGAAGGCCTGATTCATGCTGTCCCTGAACAGTTGATGCTGAGATGTGTCTGTTACTTGAACTCTGTGAAGCATTTATTCGGGCTGCAATTTCTGAGGCTGGTAACTCTGCTGCAGAGGATAAGTTAATTAGAGGTAACTCTGGGGCTTCCTTTCCTGTGGCGGTCCGCATGAGAACCAGTTTCATCATAGCGCTTGATGGTTTTTGCGACTGCTCTTTAAGAAACTTTCAAAGTTCTTGAAATGTTCCAGTTTGACTGCCCTTCATGTCTTAAAATAATGATGGACTGTCGTTTCTCTTTGTTTATTTGAGCTGCTCTTGCCATAATATGGACTTGGTCTTTTACCAAATAGGGCTATCTTCTGTATACCACCCTTACCTTGTCACAACCCAACTGATTGCCTCAAACGCATTAAGAAGGAAAGAAATTCCACAAATCAACTTTTAACAAGGCACACCTGTTGAAATGCATTCCAGGTGACTACCTCATTAATACATGATGACCATATGTATTTCATGTTTTTTATGTCTTTTTATGGCACTATTCTACAGTGTAGAAAATAGTAAAAATAAAGAAACCCTTGAATGAGTAGTTGTCAACATTTGACTGGTACTGTATGTCTGCATCTTTGGTTGACCTCTGACCTTTGTCCCATCTCCAGAGAAGGGGTGGAGGAGCGTCTGCGGCCCATCACCCAGCTGGACCTGCTGTTCGGCCTGGACAAAATGAAGGAGTCCAAAAAGGCCACCATGCCCCAGGAACTCATACCCCGAGAGGTGCCTCTGGACTAAACCTTTCTTTCAGGCACCCTTTACAAATGCATTGTTACTGACCAGTGGCCTACCCAAGTGTTTATCCCCCCCATACACACACATCTCCCAGTCTTAGCACAGTGGTCCAAAGCAGTCTGAGAAAGATGTCCCTGGACCACAACCTCTCTGTACCCCTTCTCTTATCCCACACCAATACCCTTCAGTATCCAGTTAATTCCTACTGTCTGTCCACTGTTACAGATTGAATTGACCAACTTATTCCAACCTCCCACACAGTGTCCCAGAACATTCCCATTGCCCTGAGTCATCATAAAATACTAGAGCCTTAGAAATGGCCTTTGTACATTACGCTGGGGAGCAGGGCTGTCCACTGTAACGCTGTTGAACAGATGGCACAGGGTGAGAGGGACCGGACAGAGTCTGTCTCTAAGAACTCTGTCATCAATGTTATTATTGTTTATTTGTGTCGCACAAATCTTATGAGAAAATGTGAATCTATATTGGTTTTTAATCATGCTTTAAAAAAATACTGAATAAGGAATATTACTGTATTTGCACTGTCAATGTTCTTTTGGGCAAGCACTAAACTGTCCCAAGTGTCTAGTTGTCTGCATGTCTAATAGAATGAGAAACATTAGGTACATGTGTTACAGTTAGCAAAGACCAAGAGTCCCTTGGGAGTTGAATCAGTTGGTAAATCTGATATTCTGAATCTACTTTTTATTGAATGTTCATCACTGTATTTATTACTGTACTTCTCCAAATATTGGATTGAAACTATTCCTGACTACATTATTAATCTTTACTGACGAAGGTAGCTGCCTCATGTCTTCTTTTGTTATGTCACAGTAATATGCCCTTCATTGGTCTGCAGTCTTACAATCTAATGTTCTTGAAATAATTGTATGCTTTATATAATGTGAAAAAGCAGCTGTGCTTTTGCCAGGTCCATTATCAACAACCTTCAAACATGGGTATTGACCAGCACAGCAGTCTGTCTCAAAATGTCAATCATTCCAGCCTGTCTCCATGGAAACTAGACAGAGTTCTACAGTTAGGCCTTGGTCTCTAGGTGTGACCCATTGTCTGCTGTTTTCTGTTCTGTCTTTCATACAAGCTTCTGATTTAGACCTGGGACACCAGGTTTGTGCACCTTGTGAGAAATCCATTTCCTGGAAAAAGAAAACAACAGACCTCAGGTCCCTTACTCTCGGAGGACCATTGTTGTCCATCTACAGTCTGGTAGAATTGGACTGTAGTCAGGCACACAGTTCCATTATTTTATTTTGGACAACGCAGATTGTTTCTTTTGTTTGTCAGAATATTAGAACATGCAACTCTGGAATGGGCTTTTCTCAGTCTTGCTCATTAGCCCTCTACTTAACTTACTCTCGGTAATATGAATAGGGTGGCTGCTGCTGACTAAGGATTGGCCAGTCAGAGTTTCCTCTGAAGAGTGACCACAGGCGGGTGCTGTGGCTCCGCTACTCTCAGGTCAGCAGTATGAGTGGCAGGTCTGGGTGTGGAGTCGGACTATTCCCCCAGACAAAACACAGTACAGTACCTTTTGTACTTAACTGTGAGGAGACACATTATACATGGGTCTACGAGTTATATGTGGCTCACTGAATACCCCCGCCCCCCATTGTATGTAAATTGTGTGGAACTGGGCAGATCCAGCTGTTTAGAAATGCTTAAAAAGTCCCACTCCCTGTGTATTTATTTCCCACATCCTTCCCCACTGGCTTTCACTTTCTTTCCCTCTGCATAATCTGGTTTTGGTTTTTGATAATGATCTTCACTATGTATAAGCCACGGATGGCTGGATGCTGTCCAAGGTTGCCCACTATCCCTTCACTATTCACCCACTATCCCTTCACTATTCACCCACTATCCCTTCACTATTCACCCACTATCCCTTCACTATTTACCCACTATCCCTTCACTATTTACCCACTATCCCTTCACTATTTACCCACTATCCCTTCACTATTTACCCACTATCCCTTCACTATTTACCCACTATCCCTTCACTATTTACCCACTATCCCTTCACTATTTACCCACTATCCCTTCACTATTCACCCACTATCCCTTCACTATTTACCCACTATCCCTTCACTATTTACCCACTATCCCTTCACTATTTACCCACTATCCCACTATTATTTCCCTTAATTCACCTAATCTGTGGTGCATCATTGTCTCTAGAGCATATCTCTGATTTAACTCATCTGCTTCATACCAGGCTTTCAAAAAATGTCCTAGCTTGCATAGCACTCTGACAGTCATGTTTGCATGCATTTTCTGTAGGCGCTAACGATAACCATAGTGTTTGGCTAGGTCAATAGAGGACTGCTGGACCTCTACAAAGCCTGCTAATCTCGTGGGCCCATTTGGGAATGGAAAAGATTTGCCTGGATTTGGTCAGATAAATCTGAGTGTATTTTTAAAAGCAAAGGACAGCCCTTCAAAAACGTAGTTTCCCTGAGAGTAGAGGGTGCTACCAAATATGTTATTGCCAAAGCGTGGATAAATTGATGCTGGCAGTTGAAAGATTTTTACATTTCTAACACATCTTGTGATACTGTTGATGCGTATGTGTGCCATCTGGTTTTTGACTCCCAACTAACCCAATTCATCTTCATAAGAAGCATTAAAATGTGGGTCAAAAAGCAAAGCAAGGCTTCCATGTTCCCTCCCAGTTCTTGTCAATTATAGAACTTTATCCATCTCTTGGTAAACAACATGAGTGTCTCAACGGAAAACTTTCAGTTCCATTTGAACTTGAATGACTGTAGATCAGAGACCTGCTGAGAGGGATGTCTCTCAGTCAGGCTGTCGGTGGCTTTTATCACACAACCACTTCTTGTCTCGGACTTCAACATTTTTCGGTATCAGCTCTGAGTGGAGGCTTTGAAAAGGATCCATACAGACACACCAGCCTGTGCTCCTCATGCTGAGAAAGCAGTATCAGAACATTGTTTTGTCGACCTTAAAGGTCCAGTGCAGTCAAAAACAAGATTTTCCAGTGTTTTATATTTCCATATTATGAGGTTGGAATAATACTGTGAAATTGAAAAGTTAGGATAATGTCAGAGCTGTTTGAAAAGACTGTTTGAAATTTCAGCGTGTTTTATTGGGATGGAATGTTTGCCTGCCTGGTGACATCACTAGGTGGTAAATTAGTTAACAGACCAATAAGAGAGTTCCAAACCTCTCTGCTAATAACAGTTACTTTTCAGTTTTCACATCCCAAATCAGACCATCCCCAGACTGTCCTAGCGAAATTTGTGCTTGAGAAATTGCTCTTTGCTAAGAAGCATTCTTTGTTTATTTTTGACCATTTTCATTGAAAACCATCACAGTATGGTACTTAATTGTTACCCAGAAATTATTTGATATTGAGATAAAAACAGCTGTATTGGACCTTTTAACCTTTTTCCATTTTAGCTCTGAGAGGAGACAGTGGAAACAATCCATACTTTACCACCAGATATACTCCGCATCCACTCCCATACTGGGGCACTCTGTTCTCTCACGGCATGCCGCCGACTTGATCGACCTGAGCCTTGAGTAATCAGCGTCAGCTGTAGTTCTCGCCGCAATTCTCAGTAGGATATCCTGTTGGTTTATCGACTTTTTAATGGCGCACATGTTTTGTTTACTCACTACCCTGCTGAGTCATGACGGGTCAGTGGGAGTCCTCCAGTAGGGACCACTTTCATCATCATGTATGTGTTTTATTAGAAGGAAAGTATCATGGAGTGCTCCCGAGTGGCGCAGCGGTCTAAGGCACTGCATCTCAGCGCTAGAGGCATCACTACAGACCCTGGTTCAATCCCAGGCTGTATCACAACCTGCCGTGATCGGGAGTCCTATAGGGCGGCGCACAATTGGCCCAGCGTCGTTAGGAAGGCTGGGGTAAGCCGTCATTGTAAAATAAGAATTTGTTCTTAGCTGACTTGCCTAGTTAAATAAAGGTTAAAAAAATCCAGCAATAGGGAGAAAGGGAGCCACACACACCTACTTGATTAATAGCAGCATATGAAAAGGGTCATTCATTTGTATTTGCGTCAGAGGAGCCCAATAGAAGACAAACACTATCTGTAAAGCAGCATCTAAAGTGATGAATAGACAATAAAAACATCAACACAAATCAACTTTGGCTGCGTGGGCTTCTTCAGTACTGGAGGAGGTTTCATGCCCTTTGTGGTTATAATGGAATTCATATGTTCTAGGAATGGACAGTGGATCTGAACATGAATGGAGTTAAAGTTTACCACAGTAGGTCATGAAAATAGATGCACTCACTACGGTAAGTCACTCTGGATAAGAGCGTATGCGAAATGACTAAAATGTAAATGTCTTTCAACTTTACCACTGGACATAAGTGTTGCAAAAGAGCAATACCTTCTGACAGGTCTCAGAATGTTAGTCAGAGAAAATAAATTTGCTATTCGAGAGCAATTTCCAAGGCATCACACACACAGAGAAAGCTTTTATGAGTTTCAGACCTGTCCAGAGCCTAAAGTGGCTTATCCCTCAGCTCAACAATAAAAAGTATTGTTCTTAAATAACTTTTTTCCATTCTTCATCAATTAAATGACTTTTTCCCATTCTTCATCAAGCTTTTCTTCTCATTTTTTGTCTCTTCACCAAATGGAAGCTATATGTTAAACAGAGGCCAGGATATTAGGGCTGGTAATTGAGGCCTTCGGTCTGGTTCACTGCAGATGAAAGGTAAAATAGGGTGAGTGGTGGGCGACAGGGCATGTATCAGAGGAGGTGTTGAAAAAAGGTAATCTCCAGACTTGATGTAGAGTCTCAAAGGTGAGAATTACACTGCTCCTTCGTAGACCTGAAAAGCTCCTCCAAAATTAGAGGCCCAGCTTACCATTTTTCTGTGTGTGTCAAGGGGTGTAAATGATATGGCTGGCTACCCAAACTCCTTGCACCAGCCAAACGCTATGCCACGGCCGTTAGATTCTTCTCCGTAGTCTGGATTTGAGTACCTCCCCAACGATTTCTAGAACGCAAACACATTTTAAATGTTCTGATTGGCCCCAGAAACCGATATATTGGGCAAGAGCCAGAACACACGTGGGTAAAGTGGAATTTTGGAAATGTATCGTTGGCGTTGATACTCTGGTTATGTAGCGAACAATAGTGCAGTGGAATAATTCAGTTTGAGTCGTCAGGCAAGTAAATGATGCCCTTAAAAAGAAGCAAACTTGTCCTCCCCAATGATATGACACCCCCAATGTTGAAGTCAAACTTTCAGGTCTGTCAGTCTGATTTTGTAAAGAATAAGAATAAAAAGAGTGTGATCTCATCTGTTTCTTTCTTATGGTTGCTATCCACCATTCTCCTGTGCTTCCTTCCTTCCTCTCTGTTCCATGTTTACAATGGCCCTAATGAATCCTATCTGTTTATCAAGCTTGCTGCAAAGCCATAGCCAGCCTGTTATGATGCACTGTCATGTTCCTAAATCATGTGCTCAATTGAGAGGCAGCGGGTGTCACGTTGGCGGCTGTGTTAGCTATGTTAATCAGGCAGGACAAAAGCCATGCGCCCACTCAGGGAAGCGGAGATGGGATAATGATCACAAATTAATTGTGCACTGGGGTTCGCAGGCCTCCTCTCTCCACCACCGTCAGGCACACTGAAGACATATGAGCGAATGATTCACCTTGCACAGCACAGCACAGCAGGAGAGGAGGCAGAAGGCGTGCCCAGAGACGTGTGTAACTCCGTCACCAGGGCTGTATTTGGTGATGTGAAACGTTATGAACGTTGCAGATAGAAATAGAATGGATAGAGCTGACATGACTCCCCTGTTCTAGCTGACGGAAAATCAATCAATACATTTCTATTTGAACGTTCTGTAATGTTACATCCTCTGGAACAACTGCCTGGACATCTTTTGTTTGCCAACCGTTGCCATCGACATGTCTGAGTGGTTGGGAGGGAACGAATGACAGATGTTTTGGGCTGAGATTGACTTGACGTGGTTTTGTCTCTACAGTATTGGTTAATGATCAATTAAAGTCGCAATCAATTAAATCCAGACGTTGTAATTAGCTGTCCAACGAGCAGTTGTGCATGTCCAAACCGTTCTACACGAACAAACATTTTAATCTAATTGACAAATTATTTACATTTTAAGGATGCATTATTGTGACATTTTTTCACCATATGAAGTCTGAAGTGATTGTTAAGTAGAGCATTCTTAGAACCACTTGACGTATGGTGGATGTATTCACTAATAAATATTCAGTAGTTAAGCACTTGAAAGGGATTCAGTTGAAGGTGCTTTAGAACCAGCTCAGTTGTTTATGACACCCCCTACAAATGGATGTTGAATATGTATGTGTGGCACCATCATTAGCACATGTTCATATTTTATAGGCATGATGCTAATTACTTTACTATTTAGTATAGTGAGATTTGGGGGTAAACAGCTTATTTCCCAGGATAGGCACTCATTTCCTTGAAATGCATGTGGTTTTGTGAAGTCTGTATGTGTCTAAGCCAAACGTACACAACTCAAGTCATTGATGAATGCAGTCCTGCTGATTTTTCTTTCTCCCTGGAACTTGATTGCCCAGAGTCCACAGACCTGCACGGTGTCCGTATTAGTACAGCCTCAGTCTCAGCAGGAGTAGCCTCAATCAAATGGATGAACAAAAAACTGTTGACATAATGGTCAGAGTTGTGCACCTCTGTTCTAAGTGTTGTCTGAGATTGTAAGCAATGGACAATTTCAAAGATATGTACAGTAACAACACTTGGCCATAGGTGTAACCCCCAACTCCAATCTTTAATAGAGTTTGAGCCCTTACTGTAAAACAAGAAAAAGTTCCTCCAGGCAAGTAATCATGTTCTTGGTGTAGTGGCAATTTGTGTGACAAAAAAAGCTTAACGAAAAAGCTATTGAATGCTGGAGCCTGTGTCAAGAAGAGTCAGGCTAATTGGATGATTGAGCCTGTGTCAAGAAGATTCAGGCCAATTGGATGCTGGAGCCTGTGTCATGAAGATTCAGGCCAATTGGATTCTGGAGCCTGCGTCAAGAAGATTCAGGCCAATTGGATTTTGGAGCCTACGTCAAGAAGATTCAGGCCAATTGGATGATGGAGCCTGTGTCAAGAAGATTCAGGCCAATTGGATGATGGAGCCTGTGTCAAGAAGATTCAGGCCAATTGGATGATGGAGCCCGTGTCATGAAGATTCAGGCCAATTGGATTCTGGGGCAGACGTCAAGACGATTCAGGCCAATTGGATTCTGGAGCAGACGTCAAGAATATTCAGGCCAATTGAATTCTGGAGCTTACGTCAAGACGATTCAGGCCAATTGGATGCTGGAGCCTGCGTCAAGACGATTCAGGCCAATTGGATGCTGGAGCCTACGTCAACAAGATTCAGGCCAATAAATCACATTTGGATTTCCATGTGAAGGCATCAAACAGAGAAAAGGTGATGACAATTAACTTCCTGTCAGTACTTCAACACTCATGAAATTGTGAATTGGAAATAATACATTTTTTATCCCTTTGCCCTTGATGGAGATGTATGAGTCTTAATTAAATATAGCAGCAATATCTTTTTGAGGAAGGACGGTCAATAAATAAGCTAGTCCCTGCTTTACAGGAACTTCATTTTGTGAGACCTGGGTTTGAGCTTTTTCCTATGGATCAGTGAGAAGGGTCTCAGGGCACAATGCAAGTCAAATATGCTAAGTCTGACGAAGGCATGATGGCCGAACCATGTCCATTGTGACTGCATACAATAAATCTAAGTAATACTTTATTTGCAAATGCTGATCATCTTTTTCTTCCAGGTCAGACTACAACACTCAAAGATGTATTTACATAATTTTGTAAGAGTTGAGCACATCAGATTTTGCACAATTGGCGAGCCAGCCAGTGGAGACTGTAACTGGGGAGATGTGAATGCCTGACAGGGCTCACCCAAAAGTTATCCACCATGAATCCTAACATTGTCATATGTCAGGTGTCTGAAATGGTATCCTGTTCCCTGTATGCCCAATTGTGCACTAGCGTGCCATTTCAGATGTGCCCTTTGTCAAAGAGGGCAGAGACAAACTTTTATGACAACAAACAAAATTACTTGCGGCATGCAATCCATGGCACCCAGTGCAGCTGTCTTTCTGAGTCACAGTAGCCTATAGTGGCAGTTTTATGTGTGAGGTGATGGCTGATTGATTAGACACCAACCATGCCTTTAAAGGCAGCTCACATCTGTATCTGCGTCTTCCTGACCAGACTGTCCTGCAGGGCCAGACATGACCTGTGGAGCTGCTGTGGAGAAAGCCTTGCGAAGGTGCCACCACATCAGTCTGTGTTCCACAGACACATACAACACAGGGAGGCTGTAGTTGCATAGATAGAGCACAACACAAACCAAAAAAATATAAGTGCAACATGTGAAATTCCCTATTTTTGGTAAACGAAACATGATCTCCTCTACAGTTGCATCTTTGCCTGTGAGAAGACACAGGCCTATTCCCTGTGACTGGGTATAGTGATGGTACTACTGTATTATCTGACCTTATCCGGTCTTGCTTGTTTCTGTGTTGCGACTGGTGTTTGGTCCACAGAGCCTTGTGCGTCGTCTCTTACCGAACATTACATTATTTTCACCTCTGTGACTCAGTGCAGGCTGCTGCTGCAGTGCTTGACATTCTGATGTGGAACAAACAGCCGGCGGCCCAATACCTCGCCCTCATCACCCAGCCCATTTAGATCTATCTATACCTCACTCTCTTTCTTTCTCTCTCAATATCTCTCCCTCTTATCACGCTTCCCTCCGCTCTCTCTCTCTCTCTCTCTCTCTCTCTCTCTCTTTCTCATTACTGTGATTTGGTTTGTGCTTGCCCTTCATTGTTTTCTGTGGAGGAAATATGTACAGCTCATAGGTAAATCAGCAGCAAGACTAGGCCACCGGGTAGATGTGAATGACCTGTTTAAATGTGAATTCCATAAGTATTTGTAATGACTGGGTTGTATTACTGTAGCAAGCAATTGCCATTGCTGTAACTGTATTGTTTGAATGTTTTACTTATTTTCTTTTGTGTCTCTCTTGAGAGGCTGTACAGTGGTTTCCAAAAAGGCCATCTGAGAGAAGAAAAAACAACCTCTTTCGATCTCAAAATCAATCTCAGGAGCAATGTAAGTCAGAGCAAAAATCTATCCTAGCTTGTATTAAGGCTCTATTCAATCTGTCTCGCGGAAGTTCACTGTTACAGCGTGATTGAAATTTCATCGCAATGTTCTCACGTTAGCAGAGACGGCATAGACAGTAATTATAGGTGTGTGTGTCTATGTGTGTGTGTGCCCATACGTTTACCTGTGTGTGTATGTGCGTGTGCTTTCAGCATTTGCATGTGTGTCTGTGTGCAGGTGTGCTTTCCTGTGTGCCTGAAGGCTGTGGAGAATGGGATAGCAGCATTGATGACGCCCGAGGCTGAGCCCCATGGTGTATTGAGAGGTGTGGGGGAAGTGAGTGTCTGTGAAGGAGACATTTGGAATAAAAGCCTTCTCCCTGTGAGGTTTCCAGGTGAAGAAACGATTATACTCTCAATGCAAAGGCCTCCCCTGCCTTCCTCCCAAGTTGCCATGTCCTTGTGAATCCTCTTGATTTCCCCCTAATGGAAACGGACGGTGGGGGTTGTTGCATTTCATTCTTTTGTGTTTTGTTTGGCTTTGTTCATAAAGGAAACACAACAGTCATGAAGGAGACTTTCTAATACAGATACAGCCCACTGGGCAAAAACTGGTGGAATCAATGTTGTTTCCATATCATTTCAACAAAATAATTAAATGTGATGATTTGCAAAAAGTCATCAAAGTAAGGGAATTTTGCATTTATTCCACCCAACTTTTTGCCTAAATCCATATAATTTTTATTTTATTTCATGTTGAATTCACATTAGTTGACAACTCAACCAAATGTAAATCCAAACTAGACATTGAACTGAGATCTGTACCCAGTGGGAGTGAATCACACATGACAACAAAGGAACACTGTTTGAAGTCCAGAACGGTGAATCAGAATGGTGTGATAACTCATTGTTTCCATTGCTCTGGACTGTAATGATGTTCCTACATGTATGCTCAAAAATATTATATTATTTTATACTAATACCATTGCTCAGAGAAATACATTTTGTTTAACAAGTAATACTTGTTTTCTAAAGAAGAGAGGTCAAAATTATTGTCACCCCTGTTTTTAATAGCTTTCAATACCTCACCTTGTGAGGTATGGCCAATGCAAAGAGATGGCCAATGCAAAATGTTGATTTTGTGGTCAATTAACCATTTCTTTGTGGATTTTGATGTGTGCTTGGGCTTATTGTCTTGCTGGAAGATCCTCTTGCTGCCAAGTTTCAGCCTCCTGGAAGACGCAACCAGGTTTTTATTTAAAATGTTAATGTACTGGGTAAAGTTCATGATGCCGTTGACCTTAACAAGGGCCCCAGGACCAGTGGAAGCAAAATAGCCCCATAACATCAAAAATCCACCACCATTTTTTACAGTAAGTATGGGGTTATTTTCTTCATATGCATCTTTCTTTCGACGGCAAACCCATCTAGCAATCTCCAGGCGTTTATATTTATTGGATGACATGAATATGGAGCTCTTTGGCTACGCACAACCGTGGTTTTTCTATCAAAAGACTTCATTTTGTGTTGATCAATTACAAAAAAATCACTATTAAATCTATTTCAATCGCAACAAATGTTACAAAAATCCAAGGGGGGTGAAAACGTATGGTACCCACCGTACCAGTACATTACATAGCTGGGACCAAACAGGTAGCAGTAAAATCTATTTATTCTCTCCTCACCCTCTCCCCCTCTGCATATTACAATGTGAGAGCAGAGAGGGTGAGGAGAGAGGAAATTGATTCTATTGCTACCTGTATGACAGATACTTACATTTTACATTTTAGTCATTTAGCAGACGCTCTTATCCAGAGCGACTTACAGTAGTGAATGCATACATTTCATACATTTTTCCCCCCCCCTGTACTGATACTTAATCAGGAAGCCATTTAAACATTTAAAAAATAACAGACACACATAGGAAATTCTTTATTCCAAATACGACTAAGTTCAGCTATGCATACAGCATGCTTGATGATGGGTTTCCGTTGTTTCAATTATGAATTTTGTGTCTTCATTACGTGGGAGTGGCTTCCTGATAGAGTTGCTGCTGTGCTTTGTGGTTGTTCTTCAAGTTCAGTCAATTATCTTCATCATCCTTTCCTAACAGTGGGACATTCTTATCCTTGAATTTTACCTCAGCTTATGCTAACTGCTGTTGTGACAATAATGTAATGTCACATTACATAAAGAATGTCTTGTTTGTCTGTCTCTGGTGGAACCAAATATTTATTTCATTATAAGGGGCCTATTTTACCTGAGCCTCTATTGTTGTTGGTAAATTAGAATAAATCTGTCGAGTCCTGACTCATAGATCTACTAACAACCCTAGAATCAGACCTCATCTCACAGGAAATAACATACACTGAGCATACCAAACATTATGAACACCTTCATAACACGCCCTCAGACCAGCCTCAATTTGTTGGGGCATGGACTCTACAAGGTGTCGGAATCGTTCCACAGGGATGCTGGATCATGTCGACTCCAATACTTCCCACGGTTGTGTCAAGTTGGCTGGATGTCCTTAGGGTGGTGAACCATTCTTGATACACACAGGAAACTGTTGAGCTTGTTGACTTCTGTTGAGTTCTTGACACACTCAAACCGGTGCGCCTGGCACATACTACCACACCCCGTTCAAAGGCACTTAAATATTTTGTCTTGCCATGTCTCAATTGTCTCAAGGCTTAAAAATACTTATTTCAATCAAATGTACAGTCGTGGGCAAATGTTTTGAGAATGACACAAATATTAACTTTCACAAGGTTTGCTGCTTTAGTGTCTTTCGATATTTTTGTCAGATGTTACTATGGAATACTGAAGTATAATTACAAGCATTTCATAAGTGTCAAATGCTTTTATTGACAATTACATGAAGTTGATGCAAAGAGTCAATATTTGTAGTGTTGACCCTTCTTTTTCAAGACCTCTGCAATACACCCTGGCATGCTGTCAATTAACTTCTAGGCCACATCCTGACTGATGGCAGCCCATTCTTGCATAATCAATGCTTGGAGTTTGTCAGAATTTGTGGGTTTTTGTTTGTCCACCTGCCTCTTGAGGATTGACAACAAGTTCTCAATGGGATTAAGGTCTGGGGAGTTTCCTGGCCATGGACCCAAAATATTGATGTTTTGTTCCCCGAGCCACTTAGTTATCCCTTTTACCTTATGGCAAGGTGCTTCATCATGCTGGAAAAGGCATTGTTCGTCACCAAACTGTTCCTTGATGGTTGGGAGAAGTTGCTCTCGTAGGATGTGTTGGTACCATTCTTTATTCATGGCTGTGTTCTTAGGCAAAATTGTGAGTGAGCCCACTCCCTTGGCTGAGAAGCAACCCCACACATGAATGGTCTCAGGATGCTTTACTGTTTGCATGACACAGGACTGATGGTAGCGCTCACCTTGTCTTCTCCGGACAAGCTTTTTTCCGGATGCCCCAAACAATTGGAAAGGGGATTCATCAGAGAAAATGACTTTACCCCAGTCCTCAGCTGTCCAATCCCTGTACCTTTTGCAGAATATCAGTCTGTCCCTGATGTTTTTCCTGGAAAGAAGTGGCTTCTTTGCTGCCCTTCTTGACACCAGGCCATCCTCCAAAAGTCTTCGCCTCACTGTGCATGCAGATGCACTCACACCTGCCTGCTGCCATTCCTGAGCAAGCTCTGTACTGGTGGTGCCCCGATCCCGCAGCTGAATCAACTTTAGGAGACGGTCTTGGCGCTTGCTGGACTTTCTTGGGCGCCCTGAAGCCTTCTTCACTACAATTGAACCGCTCTTCGTGAAGTTTTTGATGATCCGATAAATGGTTGATTTAGGTGCAATCTTACTGGCAGCAATATCCTTGCCTGTGAAGCCCTTTTTGTGCAAAGCAATGATGACGGCACGTTTCCTTGCAGGTAACCATGTTTGACAGAGGAAGAACAATGGTTCCAAGCACCACCCTCCTTTTGAAGCTTCCAGTCTGTTATTCGAACTCAATCGGCATGACAGAGTGATCTCCAGCCTTGTCCTCGTCAACACTCACACCTGTGTTAACGAGAGAATCACTGACATGATGTCAGCTGGTCCTTTTGTGGCAGGGCTGAAATGCAGTGGAAATGTTTTTGGGGGATTCAGTTAATTTGCATGGCAAAGAGAGACTTTGCAATTAATTGCAATTCATCTGATCACTCTTCATAACATTCTGGAGTATATGCAAATTGCCATCATACAAACTGAGGCAGTAGACTGTGAAAATTAATATTTGTGTCATTCTCAAAACTTTTGGCCACGACTGTATTTATAAAGCCCTTCTTACATCAGCTGATGTCACAAAGTGCTGTACGGAAACCCAGCCTAAAACCCCAAACAGCAAGCAATGCAGGTGTAGAAGCACGGTGGCTAGGAAAAACTCCCTAGAAAGGCCGTAACCTAAGAAGAAACCTAGAGAGGAACCAGACCATGAGGGGTTGCCAGTCCTCTGCTGGCTGTGCCAGGTGGAGATTATAACTGGACATGGCCAAGATGTTCAAATGTTCATAGATGACGAGCAGGGTCAAATAATAATAATCACAGTGGTTGTAGAGGGTGCAACAGGTCAGCACTTCGGGAGTAAATGTCAGTTGGCTTTTCATAGCCGATCTTTAACCTGTCTCCTCCCCTTCATCTACACTGATTGAAGTGGATTTAATAAGTGACATCAATAAGGGATCATAGCATTCACCTGGATTCACCTGGTTAGCTTATATCATGGAAAAAGCATGTGTTCTTAATTTGTTGTATACGCAGTGTATATTATAGCACTGGTCCATGAATAAAATGGACTCAAACGGTTTTGCATTCCCGACCTACACCAGGAGACCTTTACTGAATTTATCATCAGTGCAGCAGGTGTTAAAGGGACAATTGAAATACTGCAGTGTTGATTAGACTATGGAGAATTTGCTACAGGCGACTTGGTTCTCTAGTTGTCATGCAAGCTTGCCTGGGTATCTTATTGTCATTTTAGCAGAAGCTCTTATCCAGACAGACTTACAGTTAGTGAATTCATCTTAAGATAGCTAGGTGGGACAACAACATACTGTATCTCAGTCATAGGAAGTACATTTTTCTTCAATAAAGTAGCTATCAGCAAAGTCAGTGGTAGTAATGGGGAAAAAAGTGTGTTAGTTTACGAATGGCTTTAAAAAAAATCCTGATATGTTCTGTAGCCTCAAGAGTTGAGATGAATATTAAAATGTGTCACCAGAATAATAATGTGCCAAGGAGTGACTAAGCTGTAATTTCATGGGGGATAGATTTGTTTTCTACGGGTGGACAAGCTGTTAGGGGAAGGTTGTTAAGTGGCTTGTGAACAAAATTACAATAAATCTGTTGAAGCACATAGGTTAGTTCTGTGTGTGAAGGGTGAGGAGTGGACAGCTCACAGTACCCCCAAAAACCATGACGAGTGTGGCATGTTTTTTTCTGCTGCGTTGTGGTCATTGGTTTCAAACCTCAGACATTAGAGCAGCGAAGAGAGCAACACTTCTCATTTTTTGTGTGCAAAAGACATGCCATACTGGAAGGATTTCTGGTTGAAAGTTTCACTGAAGAGAAGTGTGAAAAGTGTGTTTGCTTCCACGTCATTCATCTACAGGTGTTAACCTCGTGATTTAGCATCACTTCAACATATTAGTCCACATCAGTGTCAGACAGTGACAGCCTGTTTGAATAAAGAGTTTCAAAAGCATACTTGACCTCACATGCATTTCTAATAGTAGATACAAATGAACTAAAATGATTCAAATGTATAAAATAAAATAAAATCACATTAACTCTGGATATATATGGTCTGGAATGGACTGTTGTTTGTCAGTGGATATTTATCATTGCAGCATGTTGTCTCTGAGCCAGAATTCTCCCCATCTCAGACCACCCACCCATGGCCATCTGAAAAGGCCATAGACATGCTGTTGTTGTCTGAAGGACCATAAGGGATGACTAAGAGCGTCTGCGTCTCAAATGGCACCCTATTCCCTACATGCTTTGGGCTCTGGTCAAAAGTAGTGCACTAAATAGGGAATCGTGTGCTATTTGGGACGCAGCCAAGTACTGAAGTTATAATCTGTAGCACAGTGTCATGCATATTTACCACCACAGAACCTGCATCATCATCTTAACTCATCATCACCTTGGTGGGAAGAATCTCTCTCTTAGCCCCCCTCTCAGTCGCTCCGCTCGCCAAAGCCAGAACTGCTTCTTATCCTCAGTATCAAACAGATGAGACTAAAACAGTCCACATCATCCACACTCACATCTGCTATTTGTCTGTCTGTTGGTGTGGGTATCATACTCGCCCTCCAAGCATGGGTCTCTTGGGTCGAGGGAAGAGGGAGGCAGTGGACGCTCCAATGAATATGTTTGGGGACATTCTGTGTTTTGTATATTTATTGTTTTGTATATTTATTGTCACTTTCATAAGGGATTTTAGCCAGATGGCAATGCATGTGTCACCATATTTCATTCTGTGTGCCATGCAAGCTATGCGTGTGCTTGTGTAATGTGTGAATGTGCTGTTGTTTTTTGTCGAGCATTTGAATTTGGAGTGGAGATGTAAAATATCAGAAATGTATCTTCATGCACAACGGAGTTTGCTTGACCTGATTAAGTTAAAACGAGCAGGGTGTCCTTTCAAGAGTAAATAATCTGGATTCAGATATCAGCCGAGGAGATCTCGGACACTAAATCTGCACTGACTCTGACTCTGCTCCCGGGCGCATGCAGACCAGGGGCACAAATAGATATGACTCTGTCCTGAATACATTTTGCCCCAAAAACAAGAGCAATCTCTCCCCTGTCTCCCAGAGACAGACTCCTCCCTAATAACCTTGACGAAAATAGCAACCATGGTCACTGGCCAAGGAGCCTTCCTGTTCCATCTCATGCTATCTGAGGAAAATGGATTTGGACTCCTGCTGAACATCATACTGTTCCAACCTCCATTCTGTGCAATAAGAAGAAACAGAAATCAACGTATATAAAAGAATGGATTACAAATTACCCACCTGGATAGGCAAAACCTGATTCATTAATAAACAATAATAAACAATAATAATATTGTTTATATTATCTAGAACCCTCAAACTCAACTCTGGACCTCGAAGCCAGTTCCACTGCATTTGTTCATTGTTCCCCTCTAGTCAGGGACTGATTTAGACCTGGGACACCAGGTGTGTGCAATTAATTATCAGGTAGAACAGAAAACCAGCAGGCTCCAGACCTTGGATGATAAGAGTTGGGTACCCCTGATCTAGAATATTGAGACTCAACAGTGGAATTACTCCACATATGAATGACATAACCATCTGTTAAACATTTGAGATGACAAGCTGTGTGTCTGTGTGTCTGTTTTGCTGTTGCTGCATGACCACATAAAGATTTCTATTTCTTAATAATTTTCAGCCAATGTGAGCCATTAAAAACTACTGTCCCGGAAGTTTAAAAAGTCAATCTGAAGTCAAGGCTTATGAGATGGAAATCTGTGTAGAAAAGATTTTGAGGGGGAAAAGGAAACTGGTTTGTTTATTGTCTATGTGATTTTGTTCAGCTCCATGGATTTTGTGTGACCGGGTCTTCAGAGCTGTAGCTCTGTGTGTCTGAGCTGGCTTTGTTATCTCTTCAATATGGCTGGTCAATACGAGGCGAGAAACTCATTTTCTATTGTGGCACCTTGAGCTTGGGTTGCTGCCCCAATATACACTTTACAGGCCAATATACTGTAAGAAGCGATTCCACTAGTCAGTGTCAGCACATGTATAACTCAATGTCCTTAGAGTCTCTGTATTTCCTGTCCTAAAAACTAAATAGAGAGGACAGGGTTCTGGCCAGAGCCACATAGGAGAATGCTGTATGTGTACGGTATTAGCTGGCCCCTCCTCCACCAACACACAGGTGACTGAGTGATAGACTGAACACACAGATAACTGATAATGCATTGTGGGAACCCCGAGGAGCAGGCTCAGGAATGGGAGAGTCTGACAGAAAGACAGACAGACAGACAGACAGACAGACAGACAGACAGACAGACAGACAGACAGACAGACAGACAGACAGACAGACAGACAGACAGACAGACAGACAGACAGACAGACAGACAGACAGACAGACAGACAGACAGACAGACAGGGTGTCATCCATGAAGAAAGAGTCTAGCAGCAGCTAAAGTCATGGATCAGAACCAATGTGCTCTGACACCGGGAAGGTCAGGAGTGACCAGCTGTGTAAGTGGCTGAGACAGATACCAGGAGAGCACCTGGCTGTACTATGCACCTTATGCAGCCTGGCAACAAGGGCTCATCCAGTTTGTTTTTCAACTTCCAGGGCACTGACACACAGCTGGTAATGTCGTTAAAAATAAAGTACATTTGTCAAAACTTTTAAATAACGTGAACAGAAATGAAAAGATATGTTCATTTTTGGGTGAGGAAAATTATGAAAAATTTTAAATATTTGTTTTCACATAGCATAATCACTCAGAATCCGGCGGTAGCATAATTAGCATTTCCCATATAGTTAACATGACGTGTTCGCTAGTTAGTTTTGTGGCACAACAGATTGCACATATCCTAATGTTATCCTCATTTACATTTTTGTCATTTAGCAGTCGTTTTTATCCAGAGTCACTTACAATTATTGCATTCAGATAGCTAGGTGAGACTACAACACATCACAATCATATCAAGTACATTTTCGTCAACAAAGTATTTATCAGCTAAGTCAGTGCTAGCCGGACAAGTGCTTATTTTACAAGTGCTTATTTTATTACATTTTTCGGGGGGAGGGTGTTTCAGATGTTTTCGGAAGATGGGCAGGGAGTCCGCTGTCCTGATTTTAGGGGGAAGCATGTTCCACTATTGTGGTGCCAGGACAGAGAAGAGCTTTGACTGGGCTGAGCGGGAGCTGCCCTCCCGTAGGGCTGGGTGGGCCAAGAGACCAGAGGTCAAATCAAATCAAATCACATTTTATTAGTCACAGGCACTGCAAATAGTCTGGGTAGCAATTTGACTAGATGTTCAGGAGACTTATGGCTTGCAGGTAGAAGCTGTTGAAAAGCCTCTTGGACCTAAACTTGGCGCTCTGGTACCGCTTGCCATGCGGTAGCAGAGAGAACAGTCTATGACCAGGGTGGCTAGAGTTTTTGACAATGTTTAGGGCCTTCTTCTGACACCGCCTGGTATAGAGGTCCTGGATGGCAGGAAGCTTGGCCCCAGTGATTTACTGGGCCATAAGCACTACCCTCTGTAGTGCCTTGCGGTTGGAGATCGAGCAGTTGCCATACCAGGCAGTGATGCAACCAGTCAGGATGCTCTTGATGTTGCAGCTGTAGAACCTTTTGAGGATCTGAGGACCCATGCCAAATCTTTTCAGTCACCTGAGGGGGAATAGGTTTTGTCCTGCCCTCATTACGACTGTCCTGATGTGCTTGGACCATGATAGTTTCTTGGTGATGTGGACACCAAGGAACTTCAAGCTCTCAACCTGCTCCACTACAGCCCTCGTCGATGAGAAGGTAGGATGTAGGGTTTCAGCATAGCTTGAAGGTAAGGAGGAGGCAAGCACCAGTGTCTTAAAGATGATGCGAGCTTCGACTGGAAGCCAGTGGATTGTGCTGAGGAGCGGGCTGACATGGAAGAAACTTAATATATTGAATATTGAACATCAGGCGGGCTGGTCAGGCATTCTGGATAAGTTGCAGGGGTTTAATGGCACAAGCAGGGAGCCCGGCCAACAGAAAGTTGCAGTAGTCTAGACAGGAGATGACAAGTGCCTGGATTTGGACCTGCACCACTTCCTGTGTGAGGAAAGGTCGTACTCTACGGCTGTTGTAGAGCATAAACCTGCAGGACCGCGTCACTGCTTTGATGTTTGCAGAGAATGACAGGGTGTTGTCCAGGGTCACACCAAGGTTCTTTCACACTCTAGGAGGGGGACACTGTGAAGTTGTCAACCATGACACTGTGAAGTTGTCAACCACCTTCCACAGGAGGAAGAGCAGCTCTGTTTTGTTGAGCTTGAGCTTGAGGTGGTGGGCCAACATACAAGCTGAGATGTCTCCCAGGCACGCAGAGATGCGTGTCGCCATTTGGGTGTCAGAATAGGAGAAGGGGAAGAGGAGTTGAGTGTCATCAGAATAGGAATGTGAGGATATGACAGAGCCGAGTTACTTGGTGTATAGAGAGAAGAGGAGATGGCCTAGCACTGATCCCTGGGGGACACTAGTAGTGAGAGGATGTGCTGCAGACACAGATCCTCTCCACGCCAGCTGGTAGGAGTGATCTGCCAGGTAGGATGCAATCCAGGAGTCTGCGGAGACTGAGACGCCCAACCTGGAGAGGGTAGAGAGGAGGATCTGATGGTTCATGGTGTAGAAGGCAGCAGATAGATCTAGGAGGATGAGAACAGAGGAGAGAGTGAGTCTGCTTTGGCAGAAAGGAGAACCTATGTGACACAGAGGAGAGCAGACTGAGTTTAGTGAGCTGTCTTGAAGCCTGACTGTTCTGAGAGAGATAAGTGTTTTGAAATGAAAAGGTACAAGGGTAGATAAAACATTTCGCCACCATTTCTGTCTTTGCTCCTTAATATCGTCTAACAACATTTCCCTTTCAAACATTGATTTAAAAGGTATACAGCCTGTATAAATAATTACCATTAGATACAGTAAAATAAGCTAACTAGCTAACCGCCATGCTACCTCTATTTGAATGCTAACGTCGGCTTCCGACTGCTTATACCACGTGAAAACATGTTTTAATTTTTCATAATTTTCCTCAACAGATAATTAACATACTGTATATTTCAAATGATGTGCACTTTATTGAATAGTTTTGATTGACAAATTGAATTCATATTTCACAATGGTTTTGCTTGTTTGTCAGTGGGCCGGAAGTAGAAAAACACCGCGTTCAATCAGGAAGCAGGTCAAGTGGATGAGGCTTCATAAGAATTATACACTGTGTTCCCATCCCAAAACTATGTAGTTAGGGACCGGAATGTTTCAAGATGGTGTGCATCAGTGAATTGTGAATGTGCAGTAGGTACTGTATATACGATCAAAATTGGTGAGAAATATGGATTAGAAATATAATATGACAAAATATAATGTTTTATTATACAAAACATTAAGAATACCTCCTCTTTCCATGACATACTGTATTCCCAAACTGGGCTACGCGTAATTCTGTCGGGGGTATGCTAAATAAAAATGTGATTCACATAAAAAAATATATATTAAAAAATTATTCACATTTTCAAACAGCCCATTTATATTTTCCAACGGGGCTATACATTTGAGTGAGGTTTTTCTCTCACCTGAGTAACCTTGTTTCACTGAGTAACCTTGTTTCAGTGTAGTACTGCTACTACAAGCAGTACTACACCTGCACCTGTCGACGACACAAGTTGTTCTGCTTCCACGAGCACATCCAATGCTAGCATCAGTAATTCTACATTTGTTGTTAGCCCAGCTAACATGGACACTGACAGTTGTGAATCTGATGCAGCCGAAGAGCTACTGCCCCCTTACCTGGGAAAGCACCAAACAACAGACAGGGACGATGGACCATCGAAGAGGCACAAATACGATGAGAACTACATTGATTTGGGGTTCACTTATATTGGGAAAGGCACTACACCTTTCCTCAGCCACAGTGTGCTATATGTGCAAAAGTACTATCTCATAACTCAATGAAACCTTCACACTTGTGCAGACATTTACAAACACAACATGCCAATTTGAAAACTAAACCACAGGAGTTTTTTGAGTGAGAATTAGATACCATGAACAGAAAGGGCTAGAAGCATCTTATATGGTGAGCTACCGTTTTATTATACAAAACATTAAGAATACCTGCTCTAGGACAGTGGATAGGACAGGCAAGCCCCATACTATTGTGGAGGACTTCATTCTTCCTGCTGCTGCGGATATGGCTAGAGCAATGCTGGGGGAAAAGGCAAAAAAACTAAACAGACAACGTCTTCATCAAACAACACTGTTTCACGACACATCAGTGACATGGCAGGAGATGTTTTGAAACAATTACTGCTTCGCATACAAGTCAGTGAATTCTATGCGTTACAGCTGGATGAGTCAACAGACGTGGCGGGCCTGGCACAGCTCCTGGTACAGTATATGTCCGTTACCTTTATGAGGGGTCAATTAAGGAAGATATCCTCTTCTGCAAACCACTGGAAACCAGGACAACAGGAGAGGATATTTTTAAAGTAATGGACAGCTGTCATGGAAATTCAGTACTGAAAGAGATTTGGTCATTTCTTCAAACAATCATCTTTACTTAATATCGATGAATTATTGCAATAATGAAACTGTCAGCCCAACAGTCTTGTTCTGACTGTTAGGCTGAGAGCCTAACTGAAAATGAAAAAACTGATATTATATAGAACCTAAAAATGCTTAGTCACAATGGTTCCATCTCCCAAAAGCCACCTTGGTTATCTACACAGGATGGTGTTTTACCCCCAACCCGGATTAGTTTCCCAGATGCCAGGAAGATGAAACAATGAGGCATTGTTCTAAACTCTTCCAGGCTCTCTCTATCTCGGGTCACACACACCACATGTTGTCTATGAAATGCCATCTTTTAATCACCAACATCAATCAATTGTCAGCTTCAAGCTATCTCTAGTAAAACCCTTGTCCTCAACACCTAGACTAGCTGCAGGGTGCTAGAGTGGAGACCATAAAACACAGCATTAGCAGGCCAGAAATATCTTACTGTTTGTTAAGTAAATATTTGTTACATTTCCAACAAATAAGGTGAATACATAATTTTTCTATCACACAGCATTGTGACATCAAATGGACTTTGATGGTAAAGATGTGTTGGTATCTGTACTGATGGCACAAAAGCCATGACAGGGAGATATAGTGGAGTGGTAACGCGTGTGCAAGCAGTTGCTCCCGACGCCACTTGGGTACATTGCAGCATCCACTGTGCCTGACAGATTGAAAGATGTTTTGGACACTACAGTGGAAATGGTTAACTTTGTTAAAGCAAGGCTCCTGAACTCTCGTGTATTTTCCGCACTACGCAATGATATGGGCAGCAACAATGTAACACTTTTACAACATACAGAAGTGCGCTGGTTATCAAGGGACAAAGTATTGACACGTTTAAAAAAAATTGAGAGACAAGCTTAAAGTTTATTTACTGGCCATTATTTTCACTTTTCTGACCGCTTGCATGATGACGAGTTTCTCACACGACTGGCCTATCTGGGTGATGTTTTTTCTCGCCTGAATGATCTGAATCTAGGATTACAGGGACTCTCTGCAACTATATTCAATGTGCGTGACAAAATTGAGGCTATGATTAAGAAGTTGGAGCTCTTCTCTGTCTGCATTAACAAGGACAACACACAGGTCTTTCCATCATTGTATGATTATTTTATGCGTAAATGAACTCAAGCTTGTGATGTGATATTGCGAAGTACCTGAGTGAGTTGGGTGTGCAATTACGCAGGTACTATCCCGAAATGGATGACACAAACAACTGGATTAGTTATCCCTTTCATGCCCTGCCTCCAGTCCACTTACCGATATCTGAACAAGAGAGCCTCATCGAAATTGTAACAAGCGGTTATGTGAAAATTTAATTTAATCAGAAGCCACTGCAAGATTTCTGGATTGGGCTGCGCTCAGAGTATCCTGCCTTGGCAAATAATGCTGCTAAGACACTAACACTCATTATTATGTTTAATAAATGTATAGTATAGTGTGTGTGTGTGGCAGGCTTACAATGATGGCAAAAAACTAAATTTGAGAGTGAGCTGACCCTGGTGCTAGAGGGGGTACGCAGCGGGAGGTTGAATGTTTGAAGGGGCACGGGACTATAAAAAGTTTGGGAACCACTGCTGTAGACTGACCAGGTGAATCCAGGTGAAAGCTATGATCCCTTATTGATGTCACTTTTGAAATCCACTTCAGTCAGTGTAGATGAAGGGGAGGAGACAGGTTAAAGAAATACATGTTATTTTCTACCTGAATTGTGTGTGAGTGTAATTAAAACCTCTAACTTATAATACCGTGTGTGGCTGGAAAATTAGACTTTTCACCATCATCAGATTAAAATGAAAGGAACTCTCAGCATGTTACCAGACATAAAAGAGAAAGGCAGGAGATAAAACATAAAGCCTACTTATTTTATAGGATGCTGTGTTTATGATTTTAACTGACCCCACCAAGCGATTTTCTCCGCCACTGGCCTGGGGAGATAGAGTGTAGGCGAGGCAGAATACCTGCTAGACTAGAACAGATAACAGAACAGCATGACACTCACCTGGAATGATTATGAGACGGAAGGAGAGGATGAACAATAGTAGTATACTATACAGGCTAACCTCTCTAGGGTAGGGGGCAGTATTTTCACATCCGGATAAAAAACGTACCCAATATAATCTGGTTATTACTACTGCCCAGAAACTAGAATATGCATATAATTGTTTGATTTGGATAGAAAACACCCTAAAGTTTCTAAAACTGTTTGAACGGTGTCTGTGAGTATAACAGAACTCATATGGCAGGCCAAAACCTGAGAAGATTCTGTACAGGAAGTGCCCTCTCTGACCATTTCTTGGCCTTCTATACCCTCTTTATCGAAAACAGAGGATCTCTGCTGTAACGTGACATTTTCTAAGGCTCCCATAGGCTCTCAGAAGGCGCCAGAACGTTGAATGATGACTCTGCAGACCCTGGCTGAAAAACAGTAGCGCATTTGGATAGTGGTCGATCTGAGAACAATGAAACGGGGGCGTGCGTGCACGTGAAGAGTCCATTTTCTTCTCTCAGTCTTTGAACGAAAACGACGTCTCCCGGTCGGAATATTATCGCTATTTTACGAGAAAAATCGCATAAAAATTGATTTTAAACAGCGTTTGACATGCTTCGAAGTACGGTAATGGAATATTTAGAATTTTTTTGTCACGACATGCATCCGCGCGTCACCGTTCGGATAGTGTCTTGAACGCAAGAACAAAACAGAGGATATTTGAACATAACTATGGATTATTTTGAACCAAAACAACATTTGTGGATGAAGTAGAAGTCCTGGGAGTGCATTCTGACGAAGAACAGCAAAGGTAATCCAATTTTTCTTATAGTAATTCTGAGTTTAGTGAACGCCAAACTTGGTGGGTGTCAAATTAGCTAGCCCGTGATGGCGAGCTATCTACTCAGAATATTGCAAAATGTGCTTTTGCCAAGAAGCTATTTTAAAATCTGACACCGCGATTGCATAAAGGAGTTCTGTATCTATAATTCTTTAAATAATTGTTATGTTTTTTGTGAACGTTTATCGTGAGTAATTTAGTAAATTCACCGGAAGTTTTCGGTATGTTTGCTAGTTCTGAACGTCACATGCTAATGTAAAAAGCAGTTTTTTTATATAAATATGAACTTGATTGAACAAAACATGCATGTATTGTATAACATAATGTCCTAGGAGTGTCATCTGATGAAGATCATCAAAGGTTAGTGCTGCATTTAGCTGTGGTTTTGGTTTTTGTGACATTATATGCTAGCTTGAAAAATGGGTGTGTGATTATTTCTGGCTGGGTACTCTCCTGACATAATCTAATGTTTTGCTTTCGTTGTAAAGCCTTTTTGAAATCGGACAATGTGGTTAGATTAACGAGAGTCTTGTCTTTAAAATGGTGTAAAATAGTCATATGTTTGAGAAATTGAAGTAATAGCATTTTTAAGGTTTTTGAATATCGCGCCACTCGATTCCACTGGCTGTTGACTAGGTGGGATGATTTCGTCCCACATACCCTAGAGAGGCTAACTGGCCGTCTCAGCTGCATCATTCAATTCAATGTTTCATGATGATCATAGTAATAGTCGGCTGTCACACCCTGATCTGTTTCACCTGTCCCTGTGATTGTCCCCACCCCCTCCAGGTGTCGCTTATTTTCCCCAGTGTATTTATCCCTGTGTTTCCGGTCTCTCTGTGCCAGTTCGTCCTGTATGTTTAGTCAAGTCAACCGGCATGTTTTTCCCCATACACCTTTTCTATTCTCTTTTGCTAGTCTTCCCGGTTTGACCACTGCCTGACTCTGGACTACTTTACCGCTTGCCTGATCATCCTGCCTGCTCTGACCTTGAATCTGCCTGCCCTTCGGTACCTATTGGACTCTAAACTGGTTTTGACCTTTTTCCTGTACACGACCATTCTCTTGCCTACCCCTTTTTGGAAGAATAAACATTGTAGGACTCCAACCATCTGCCTCCTGTGTCTGCATCTGGGTCTCGCCTTGTGCCTTGATAGTCGGCTACTTCTTTCTTATCTTAAATTAAGAAATGTGGTGGCCTTTGGTTTTGTTCCGGAACATAATTAGAATAATTTGTACACTGCATATTGACCACAACTAAGGCCCGAAAAATATTGTATTTGAAAATAACAATTAAAATCAAATCCACTAAGCGCAAACCAGATGGGATGGTGTATCGCTGCAGAATGCTGTGGTAGCCATGCTGGTTAAGTGTGCCTTGAATTCTAAATAAATCACTAATAGTGTCACCAGCAAAGCACACCCACACCAACACACCTCCTCCATGCTTCACAGTGGGAACTACACATGTGGAGATCATCCGTTCACCTACTCTGCGTCTCACAAAGACACGGCGTTTGGAACCAAAAATCTCAAATTTGGACTCATTAGACCAAAGGACAGATTTCAACCGGTCTAATGTCCATTGCTGGTGTTTCTTGGCCCAAGCAAGTCTCTTCTTCTTATCTGTGTTCTTTAGTAGTGGTATCTTTGCAGCAATAAGACCATGATGGTCTGATTAAGGCAGTCTCCCCTGAACAATTGATGTTGAGATGTGTCTGTAACTTGGCCTTAAATGGCCAATTACTCTTGTAATCTTCACCTGGCACAGCCAGAAGAGGACTGGCCACCCCTCGGAGGATGGTTACTTTCTAGGTTTATTCTTAGGTTCCTGCCTTTCAAGGGAGTTTTTCCTAGCCACTGTGCTTTTACATCTGCATTGCTTGCTGTTTGGGGTTTTAAGCTCCTCTCTAGGAAGAAACCTAGAGAGGAACCAGGCTATGAGGGGTGGCCAGTCCTCTTCTGGCTGTGCCGGGTGGAGATTATAACAGAACATGGCCAAGATGTTCAAATGTTCATAAATGACCAGCATGGTCAAATAATAGTAATCACAGTGAACAGGTCAGGGTTCCATAGCTGGAGGCAGAACAGTTGAAACTGGAGCAGCAGCATGGCCAGGTGGACTGGGGGCAACAAGGAGTCATCATGCCAGGTAGTCCTGAGGCATGGTCCTAGGGCTCAGGTCCTCCGAGAGAGAAAGAAAGAAAGAAAGAAAGAAAGAAAGAAAGAAAGAAAGAAAGAAAGAAAGAAAGAAAGAAAGAAAGAAGAAGAAAGAAAGAAAGAAAGAAAGAAAGAAAGAAAGAAAGAAAGAAAGAAAGAAAGAGAGAATTACAGAGAGCATACTTAAATTCACACAGGACACCGGATAAGACAGGAGAAATACTCCAGATATAACAGACTGACCCTAGCCCCCCGGCACATAAACTACTGCAGCATAAATACTGGAGGCTGAGACAGGAGCGGTCAGGAGACACTGTGGCCCCGTCCGACGACACCCCCGGACAGGGCCAAACAGGTAGGATATAACCCCACCCACTTTGCCAAAGCACAGTCCCCCCACCACTAGAGGGATATCTTCAACCACCAACTTACCATCCTGAGACAAGGCCGAGTATAGCCCACAAAGATCTCCGCCACGGCACAACCCAGGGGGGGGGGTGCCAACCCAGACAGGAAGACCACGTCAGTGACTGAACACACTCAAGTGACGCACCCCTCCTAGGGACGGCATGGAAGAGCACCAGTAAGCCAGTGACTCAGCCCCTGTAATAGGGTTAGAGGCAGAGAATCCCAGTGGAGAGAGGGGAACCGGCCAGGCAGAGACAGCAAGGGCGGTTCCTTGCTCCAGTGCCTTTCCGTTCACCTTCACACTCCTGGGCCAGACTACGCTCAATCATAGGACCTACTGAAGAGATGAGTCTTCAATAAAGACTTAAAAAGGTTGAGACCGAGTCTGCGTCTCTCACATGGGTAGGCAGACCATTCCATAAAAATGGAGCTCTATAGGAGAAAGCCATCAAAGTACCTCTCAAAATAATAAGCATCTGGCTCAAACAAACAACAATGCCTTAGCTGGCTAGGATGGTTCACTTCACACCCTATGCACAACTTATTTGGCTTGATCGCTACGATGTACTCCAGGATCAAAACCAATGTTGCCTTGATAATCTTTACGATTGGGGTGGTGAGACAACTGTCTGGGTCATCAAGCACTTCCACAGGCTTTGGCAGGCATGTTAGATTCAAAGGCCCTATTTTCGAGCCAGTGGTAGTTCGTTGGTGGAAAAGACTCAGAGTCGTAGGTTTTAGGGGTGGACATGCGCCAGGAAAACCAGTCTGAACGTTGTCAGCCAAGGCCTCAAGGTACCAGTCCATAGGGCTAGGGTCTTCAAAGCCGGTTTTTGAATATTCTTTAGACATACTCTTCAAACTGGTGCCGGGAATTTGTCATTCAATAGTTGTCTTGTCTCTTTTAAACCGTTGTTCTGGTAGCTCGAGACGGGGCCACAATACGTCAGTGTTAATATCCACAGTCACACTCTAGCTCGTCTTCAACATTGGCCGGAAATAGCTCTGGTCTAATATCGTCATTCCGTTTGCGACATCTTGCGTGTGAGACACAGAAAAAACATTCCTGAAATCACCCAATTCCCTTGAGGTAAAATCCACATGTGGTGTCTTACTTTGCAAAAAATCCTTGCCTTCTTCTGTTGTGTAAAATGTAACCATAGGTTCCCAGGGCAAGAAAACATAACCCTCGATACGACCATCTGAAATGTTCCACTCGTTCCTCAACATATCTGAATCCAGCTGGAGAACTTGTCTTAAAATTGGCAGAGATTTCTTGGGGGCTGACAAATTCATCACGTCTTCAACAAGATGGACCCTCTTGGTGGGGTAAAGTAGACCCGACCTATTGGTAGATTTTGCCGGTGCTTCAACATCCATCACAGGTACTTGATCAAGCTCCATGGTAGATGATCGATAGAGCATACCAAGTTTCACTCAGCCAAGTCTGAACTAAATACCCTAAACGTTGTGACATTATAAATACCTAAAGTGGAAAACAAAAATAAACTGGTGTGTGGTTTGAACCCTAGACAATTCAGATCAAAAGTTTTTACAACCACAGGTGAAACCACCGGGTTATCTATTTTAATTACCAAATGTTATTACCACCAGACATGCCCCCATCCTAAATCCAGAGGTGTGCAATACAGTTTGACACAAACCGCCCTACAGTAACTACTAATGTCGTCTTGGTAAGCAACTCCAGTGTATATTTGGCTTTGAGTTTTATGTTATTGCATTTGTCTCCCAGTGTCTGTTGGAAAGCAGACTGAACCAGGTTTTCTTCTAGGATTTTGCAACAACAAAAACTCCCTAGTCCTTGCCGATGAAGAGTGGTACTCAGTGATGTGCGGTGTTGGATTTGCCCCCAACATAATGCTTTGTATTCAAGACAAAAAGTAAATTTCTGTGCCACATTTTTTACATCATTACATTAGTGCCTTATTGCAAACAGATGCATGTTTTGGAATATTTATATTATGTACAGACTTCATTCAGGTTAGTATTGTGGAGTATCTACAATGTTGTTGATCCATCTTGTAACGGCCATCGTATAAAGGGGACCAAGGCGCAGCGTGTTGCGTGCTCATAATTATATTTTAATGAAAATGAACACTTATACAAAAGAAACAAAATGACAGTCAACAGTTCTGTCAGGTTACGTGAACGAAACAGAAAACAACTACCCACAAAACACAATAGAAAAAACCCCAACTTAAATATGATCTCCAATAATCTCCAATGCGAACCAGCTGCCTCTAATTGGAGATCATCCCAAAAACCGCCAACATAGAAATAGAATAATAGGACTAAACATAGAAACAATAAACATAGAATGCCCACCCATCTCACACCCTGACCTAACTAAACAGAGAAAAAAGCAGCTCTCTTAGGTCGGAGCGTGACAGTACCCCCCCCCCCCCCCCCCCCCCCCCAAAGGTGCGGACTCCCGGCCGCAAACCTGAACCTATAGGGGAGGGTTCATGTGGGCATCTGTACTTGGCGGCGGCTCTGGTTCGGGGCGTAGCACCCCCACCGCCCGCTGATCCCCCCGCTTCTGTGTGTCCGGAGGAACCAGACCGTGGATCATCGCCGGAAGCTTTGGACAGCCAACCGCTGCTGAAGACTCTAGGCTAAAGGCCGCCGCTGAAGACTCTGGGCTGAAGACCGCCGCTGAAGGCTCTGGGCTGCAGACCGCCGCTGAAGGCTCTGGGCTGCGGACCGTCGCTGAAGACTTTGGGCTGCGGACCGCCGCTGAAGACTCTGGGCTGCGGAGCGTCGCTGGAGGCCCCGGACTGGGGAGCGTCGCTGGAGGCTCCGGGCTGGGGAGCGTTGCTGGAGGCTCCAGACTGGGGAGCGTCGCTGGAGGCTCCGGACTGGGGAGCGTCGCTGGAGGCTCCGGACTGGGGAGCCTTCGCTGGAGGCTCCGGACTGAGGAGCATCGCCGGAGGCTCCGGACTGGGAAGCATCATTATAGGTTCCGGACTAGGGACCGTTGCTGCAGGCTCCATGCCATGGATCATCTCTACAGGTTCCGCGCCATGGATCATCACTGGAGGCTTCGTACCATGGATCATATCTACAGGCTCCGGGCCATGGATCATTCCTACAGGCTTCTTGCCATGGATTATGCGTGCTCATAATTATATTTTAATGAAAATGAACACTTATACAAAAGAAACAAAACGACAGTCAACAGTTCTGTCAGGTTACGTGAACGAAACAGAAAACAACTACCCACAAAACACAATAGAGAAGAAAAAAAAACTTAAATATGATCTCCAATTAGAGACAACGTGAACCAGCTGCCTCTAATTGGAGATCATCCCAAAAACCTCCAATATAGAAATATAATAATAGAAACAAAAAACATAGAATGCCCACCCATCTCACACCCTGACCTAACTAAACAGAGAAAAAAACAGCTCTCTTAGGTCAGAGCGTGACACTTCTTGAGTTTTCTCCTATCACAGCCATTAAAATCTGTAACTGCTTTAACATCCCCATTTGGCCTCATGGTGAAATCCCTGAGCTGTTTCCTTCCTCTTCAGAAACTGAGTTAAGAAAGGCTCCTGTATCTTTGTAGCGACTGGGCGTATTGATACATCATCCGACGCATTATTCATAATTTCACCATGGTCAAAGGGATATTCAGTGTCAGCTTTTTTATTTTGACCCATCTACCAATAGGTGCCCTTCTTTGCGAGGCATTGGAAAACCTTCCGTTTTTTGGGGTTGAATCTGTGCTTGAATTTCTCTACTCGACTGAGGGACCTTATAGATAATTGAATGTGTGGGGTACAGAAATGGGGTAATCATTCAAGAATCATGTTAACCACTATTATTGCACACAGAGTGCATGCAACTTATTATGTGTCATGTTACTCCTGAACATATTTACGCTTACCATAACATAGGACTTGAATACTTATTGACTCAAGACATTGCAGCTTTACATTTATTAATCATTTGTAAAAAGAATCTAAAAACTTTGACATTGAGGGTTATTGTGTGTGGATCACTGGCACAACATCTCAATTGAATCCATTTGAAATGTAGGATGTAACACAACAAAATGTGGAAAAGGTCAAGGGGTCTGAATACTTTCTGAAGGCACTGTATGTGAAGAATACAGTATGAATGTGAAAAACATTATAAATGAAACAGTCCAGTGTATAATATCTCCATATACAGCACATGGGACAGCAGCGTTGGCTGTGTGTTTGTATTTGTGTGTGTATGTGAGACAATAATTTCATACTTTGATTACATTGAGACATGATCTCATACATGTACGTCCCAAAAATATATTAGTGGGAATACTGGATTTTACAGTCTTTTTGAACAGAGAACTGGGGGGGGGGGGGGCAAAAAAATTGCTCGCCTGTTGCCAACCCAACTCTGAGGTTGTCAACAGCTTTAAGGAAGGGTTGAATAACCTGTTAGGGGGGATTATTTTTTGTACATTGAGAGAATATGAAAATATGTAAATTGAATATGGATGCAGCACCTTCCCACACAAAACTCTGGTTGATCTCACGTTACTGTGTATATATATATATATATATATATATATATATATATATATATATATATATTTCTCAAAAAAATAAAGGGAACACTTAAACAACACAACGTAACTCCAAGTCAATCACATTTCTGTGAAATCAAACTGTCCACTTAGGAAGCAACAATGATTGACATGCTGTTGTGCAAATGGAATAGACAACAGGTGGAAATTATAGGCAATTAGCAAGACACCCCCAATAAAGGAGTGGTTCTGCAGGTGGTAACCACAGACCCCTTCTCAGTTCCTATGCTTCCTGGCTAATGTTTTGGTCACTTTTGAATGCTGGCGGTGCTTTCACTCTAGTGGTAGCATAAGACGGAGTCTACAACCCACACAAGTGGCTCAGGTAGTGCAGCTCATCCAGAATGGCACATCAATGCGAGCTGTGGCAAGAAGGTTTGCTGTGTCTGTCAGCGTAGTGTCCAGAGCATGGAGGCGCTACCAGGAGACAGGCCAGTACATCAGGAGACGTGGAGGAGGCCGTAGGAGGGCAACAACCCAGCAGCAGGACCGCTACCTCCGCCTTTGTGCAAGGAGGAGCAGGAGAAGCACTGCCAGAGCCCTGCAAAATGACCTCTAGCAGGCCACAAATGTGCATGTGTCTGCTCAAACGGTCAGAAATAGACTCCATGAGGGTGGTATGAGGGCCCGACGTCCACAGGTGGGGGTTGTGCTTACAGCCCAACACCGTGCAGGACATTTGGAATTTGCCAGAGAACACCAAGATTGGCAAATTCGCCACTGGCGCCCTGTGCTCTTTACAGATGAAAGCAGGTTCACACTGAGCACGTGACAGACGTGACAGAGTCTGGAGACGCCGTGGAGAACGATCTGCTACCTGCAACATCCTCCAGCATGACCGATTTGGCGGTGGGTCAGTCATGGTGTGGGGTGGCATTTCTTTGGGGGACCGCACAGCCCTCCATGTGCTCGCCAGAGGTAGCCTGACTGCCATTATGTACCGAGGTGAGATCCTCAGACCCCTTGTGAGACCATATGCTGGTGCGGTTGGACCTGGGTTCCTCCTAATGCAAGACAATGCTAGACCTCATGTGGCTGGAGTGTGTCAGCAGTTCCTGCAAGAGGAAGGCATTGATGCTATGGACTGGCAGCGCCCGTTCCCCAGACCTGAATCCAATTGAGCACATCTGGGACATCATGTCTCGCTCCATCCACCAACGCCACGTTGCACCACAGACTGTCCAGGAGTTGGCGGATGCTTTAGTCCAGGTCTGGGAGGAGATCCCTCAGGAGACCATCCGCCACCTCATCAGGAGCATGCCCAGGCATTGTAGGGAGGTCATACAGGCACGTGGAGGCCACACACACTACTGAGCCTCATTTTGACTTGTTTTAAGGACATTACATCAAAGTTGGATAGCCTGTAGTGTAGTTTTCCACTTTAATTTTGAGTGTGACTCCAAATCCAGACCTCCATGGGTTGATAAATTGGATTTCCATTGATTATTTTTGTGTGATTTTGTTGTCAGCACATTCAACTATGTAAAGAAAAAAGTATTTAATACGATTATTTCTTTCATTCAGATCTAGGATGTGTTGTTTAAGTGTTCCCTTTATTTTTTTGAGCAGTATATATATACTGTTCATAGGAGTGTATTCCTGGCATTGACCATAATGAATATACTGTATTAAAATGGAAGACGGTGAGTCAAGACTCAAATATCCTGTGATGTAGGGAAGTAATTACTTACTGTTCCAGAAAAGACTGATAGGCCTGCATGGTGGGTAAGATTTGCAAAGGGGGGAGGGGGAAGAAGGCTACATCATGTAGGCTACAGTAGCTACTGCTTTGATGCCATGTTTATGTTTACACAAGTGTAGCTATCTCTCGTGCAGAATTCGGCACAGATTCTAAGTATGTCTGTGGGAGGAACTTGATATTTCAGATCACTCAGTGATTACTCAGTAATTGTAGTGTTTACAGCTAGGTCTATTTATAGCTGTGGCTTGAAGGAGGTTGGTGGGAGAGTGGTTGTGAGTGGAAACAAGGGTGCATTTGTAGCCCAATTACATGAGAAAGAGTGTGTGTATAAGTCCTCCTGGCTATGCATGTTTTGGCCTCCTAGTGTTATGGTTCACCAACCACTGCATTAGTCTTTAGAGGACCACAGTACCTTAATTCATCCTAACAGAACAGGTGACCTAGAAGTACTTCTCAAGTGTTTGGTGATATTTATAATATCAACAACATTTACATAACTTCTCCTTGCTGCATTGCACACATCAAAAACATTTACTACTGTATGCTTTAGGACATGCTTGTACTGCTCTTGGGTAGTCATTCTCTTTATGAATTAGGGCATAGGGCACACATTAAATGGTGCTGTTTCCTTTCATGTTTAATAAAAGCATTCCGCTTAATTTCCAGGCAGGATTAAAAATAGCAGTGTGTGTGTGTGTTTTTCTGTTCAACCAAACAACATTTTCCTGTTTATCTTCAAGAAGATTTTGTGTTCCAGAGAGGTGGTCGTTCGAAGTCTCAAGCCTGATGACAGTTGTCCACGTATGTTCACCCCTCACCCCCACACAGGCTGTCATATTGCAGTTGGCAGTGGGAGCCTTTAGGTAGCATATGTGAAGGAGTCATCTGCTACTGTCTGCTTCCCTTTGATGAACAGACATCACATGTGAACATTTGCCCCCATCTCCCTCCCAGTGGTAATACGTATTTATTCCAGCACAGGGACAGGAAGCTAGAGAAGCTGTGTGCTGACATGCAGGGTGGCTTCCTCTCAGGGTGTGCTCTTCTCATTCCTCAGAGTGTTACCCATGGCTGTTAGGAGATCAGACATCGTCGGTTGGACAGGATGGGGTTGGCAGTCCTGTGGGTCTGACTGCCACAACCAGAATGTCAGCATGCTACAGGAGCAAAGGCTATTTTCTCTCTCCCTCGTCTGTTGTGTATGCTCCTTTCTCTCCTCTCAGTCATATTATATACCAGGGATCATCAACTAAATTCAGCCGGCGGAAGGATTATTTCTTGAGCGGATTGTCAGGGGGCTGGTACATACTTCCAAATAATTTGCAGATTGCAAATTGACCGCAAGAAGCCCAAAGAGATATATTGTTTGATGAAAACATAATCATTTCAAACCTTGCTTACATTTGTATGCAATCATCATCATGCTATTATGCGTGAGAATACTTTGGAACATATTTTTTTTATTAAAATCACTTGGAGGTGATTTCCTGGTGTTTTTACAGTCTTTTATGTCCAACGATGAACATAAAAAATGTAATATATTTGTTTTTTTGTTTTTCTTTGCTCAGAAAACTTGGAAGGACAAATAAAACAAATTTGGCCTGCAGGCTGCCAGTTGGGAAACCTTGCTGTACACCCAGCTAACAACAAACGTTCACACAACTTAAAAGAATGTTCCCCTAAAAGTTTCATTAGGTTAGGGATTCCAAAATGTCTTTGGCCCGCAATTTGATATAAAAATTATTTTGAGGCCCACTCAAAAAACTTTTTCATTGGGGCTATAACAGTCTATTACAAATCAGTCTGACAGTAGTTTTGACAGTATTTCAGTCTAAAGTTAGAATGGTTTGAAGTGACTGAACATATTGGGAAGTTCAGAAGATCATTAGGCAATCATTTTGTATGATCTTCTTTGTGGAAAAGAACATCATAATTGATTGTTCTTTTCCCCACAGTCTGATTTAGTGCCTGATCTTATCCACTCTGTTCTAATGAGACTTGTGGGCATTGTAGCGGGAAACAGAGAGTCTTATCTTCAGTGAGGGGGTCATAATATTTTGTAGCTTAAACCGTTCAAAAGATAGAGCCACATTTGTTAGAAGAAAACAGATACCACTCTGTTTATTACAACCGCATCTATTGGCTACTGGAGGTTACAGACGTAACCCAATTCTATGAACCAAGCTCTATTTTATTTTATTTGTGTTTCTCTCGTGACCCCATTTTCAAATCAGGCAATCCAACATGGGGTTGCGACCCCTAGTTCGCAAACGCTGGTTTTATCACGAATCAGGATATTACCCAGATGCAGACATAGAAGGCGGATAGTACAGTTCTCAGATTATTTATTGAAAACACGGGGCAGGCAAAGGGCAGGTTGAGGACAGGCCTGGCTTCGTGATCAGGTCAGAGTCAAGCAGGTACAGGACGGCAGGCAGGCTCGGGGTCAGGTCAGCCAGAATAGTCAGAACCAGGAAAACTAGGAAAACAAACTTCAGAAAAAGGAAGACGGGAAAGCACGCTGGTAAGACCTGACAAGACAAGATGAACTGGCAAAAGACAGAGAACACAGGTATAAATACACAGGGGATAATGGGAAGATGGGCGACACCTGAAGGGGGGTGGAGACAAAGCAGAAAGACAGGTGAAACAGATCAGGGTGTGACAGGTTTAGGGTTTCTTCTGGACAGGGCCTAATACTGACCCATAAACACATGCACTATAGATATCCCTTATCGGGAGAGTGGTTAGGGTGTTTGTCATTGGTGCTGATGGCCTGGCAATTTATGTTAAAGGAGAAGTTCACCCAAAAACACTTCTAGGCCTTTTATAACACTTGGTGGTTTGTCAGTACCCAAGACAGTTTTTAGTTTTTAGGTCCATTGCTTGAGTATTTAGATATAAGTAATAAGGTGATTCTACCCTCACCTTCCCATAGAAACCCCATGCAACTTTATTCCCAGCCATCTAACAGCAAGCTTTAACTTGGGGTATTTTGTTTAGACATGTCATGTTAACGTTAGCTAGCTAAAAAATGAACTATAATCCCAATCCATAGAGTAATGTTACAAGCAATACAAACCGATTGTCATAGCTAAGGTTAACCAAATAAGTTAGGGTCAATGTTAACATTAGCTAGCAAGCCAGCCATCGAACTCCAGCTGGCTAGCTAACAGCAAGCCTTAACTTGCAATGAAAACAACTTTCTGACAAAATTAGAAACATATAATATCTGAAACTGTAGCTAGATTCTTACCCATATACATGGATGAAAGCTTCAGGGCAGATTGCAACCCCTTTCATTAAATAAGACATCCTGTGTTGTTTCCGTTTAGTTTGCACAGCTTGTTTGGCCCGTTGTGTTCCACTGATTTCAAAACTGGGTCAACTTCTTCCGTGACAACAACACTGTTGATCGCTGTATCTTCCACATCACCGTCATCAGGAGACTCTACAATGTCTTCTTCAATGAAAATGTTTTTACCTAAATCAGACATTTCCTCATCGACTGATTCATTTTCAAAGTCAGAGAGAGTCAGCATGCCACGATTGTCCTCCAGAAAGTAGTCCATCACAACTTTTCCTACTGACCTTTGTTGATAGCACCTGATAAATTCAGAGCAGCAATGTTATTGAGAGCAGTAACAACATATTTGCAGTTCTCCACGGCTAACGATATATCTTCAGAACAAACTGCAGTAGAAAGGATTATCTACACATAACGAGTAGCTCATTTCATAGACACAAGATGCTACACCACAGAACAATCTGAAACAAATCTCTCGGCATGTTCAGCCCACTCATTGTCTCAGCCAATCATGGCTAGCGGGAAGGTTCCCCACTTTTTCTTTGGCTAAACCAATTAGGCTCTTAATTTAACAACTTTATTCGTATTTACAGATGGCATAAAAGTTTGTTATTAAGGAACATGAAAGTTCACATTGTTCGAGAAGGCATTTCTGACAAAAAAACGCATTTTGATTTTAAAAAAATCGTTAACGTTCAAACAGCTCTCCTGTGAAGCCGTGACTTGCGACATATGACTAATTTTCTGAATCGGGTCACATATGTACATATCTACCTAAATTACCTTGTACCCCTGCACATCGACTCGGTACTGGTACCCCTTGTATATAGCCAAGATATCATTACTAATTGTGTATTTATTATTACTTTTATTATAACGTGTTATTACTTTTCTATTATTTCTCTATTTTCGCTCTCTCTTCATTGTTGAGAAGTAAATAAAGTAAATCAATAAGTAAATAAAATAAAATACAATTGTATTTGTCACCTGCACAGAATACAACAGGTTAACCTTATCGTGAAATGCTTCCTTACAAGCCCTTAACCAACCAAGCAGTTTTAACCTGTTGAGGACCCCTTCGAGATAGGATCCCGTTAACGGGATCATTTGACAAAATAGCATGGCGCGAAATTCTAAACAACAAAAATCTAATAATTTCAATTTCTCAAACATACGACTATTTTACACCATTTTAAAAGATACACTTCTCGTTAATGCAACCACATTGTCCGATTTCAAAAAGGCTTTACAGCGAAAGAAAAACATTACATTATGTTAGGACACCACCTAAACAAGAAAAGCCACACAGCCATTTTCCTAGCAAGGAGAGGTGTCACAAAAACCCCAAATACAGCTAAAATTAAGCACTAACCTTTGACGATCTTCATCAGATGACACTCATAGGACATCATGTTACACAATACATGTATGTTTTGTTCGATCAAGTTCATATTTATATCCAAATACAGCATTTTACATTGGCGCGTGATGTTCAGAAAATGTTTAGCCTCCAAAACTTCCGGCGAATGAGCACACATATTACAGAAATACTCATCATAAACATTGACAAATTATATAACAATTATTTAAAGAATTATAGATATACTACTTTTTAATGCAACCGCTGTGTCAGATTTCAAAATAACTTTACGGAGAAAGCACATTGTTCAATATTCTGAGTACATAGCTCAACCATCAATGCAAGCTATACAGTTAGCCACGAAGTCACGGCGTCAACAAAACTCTAAAATAGTGTTATAAATCTTTTCTTACCTTTGCTGATCTTCGGCGGAATGCACTCGCAGGATTCCCACTTCCACAAGAAATGTTCATTTGTTCGATAAAGTCCATCATTTATGTCCAAATACCTCTGTTTTGTTGGCGCGTCCAGAACATTATTCCAAAGGCACGAGGCGGGGGCGCAAATAAATAGACGAAAAGCTCAAAAGTTCCATTAAAGTTTGTAGAAACATGTCAAACAATGTTTACAATCAATCTTTAGGGTATTTTTACGTAAAAATGCGATAATTTTCCGACCGGACAATAGCGTATTCATTCCAGAAGAAAAAGAAGGAACGGCGCGCTCGCGGGCTCACGCATCACCAAGTCCCTTGTCCTCAGACAGGCCACTGATTGACTGAGCTCCTATTTTCTGCCCAGTAACAGGAGAAGGATGAAAAAACTTTCTGAAGGCTGTTGACAGCCAATGGAAGCCTTAGGAAGTGCAACGTGACCCCTTAGACACTGTAGTTTCGATAGGGATTCAAAAGAAGAACTACAATTCTCAGATTTCCCACTTCCTGGTTGGATTTTTCTCTGTTTTTTGCCTGCCATATGAGTTCTGTTATACTCACAGATATAATTCAAACAGTTTTAGAAACTTCAGAGTGTTTTCTATCCAAATCAATAATATGCATATCCTACCTTCTGAGTCTGAGTAGGAGGCAGTTTAATTTGGGCACGTTTTTCATCCGAATGTGAAAATACTGCCCCCTATCCCTAAGAGGTTTTTAAGAAATAGAGTTTAGAAAAGATTTACAAAAAAAACTCAAGTAAAAAATAAAGAATAAAAAAAGTAACACAATAAAAATAACAATAATGAGGCTATATACAGTGGGTACCGGTACTGAGTCAATGTGCGGGGGTATAGGTTAGTCAAGGTAATTTGTACATGTAGGTAGGGGTAAATTGACTATGCACAGATAATAAATAGTCATTTACAACATTAACAATGTCTACACAGTATTTCTGATCAATTTGATGGTATTTTAATGGACAAAAAAATGTGCTTCTCTTTCAAAAACAAGGACATTTCTAAGTGACCCCAAACTTTTGAACGGTAGTGTATGTTACGTCTAGTCTATGAGAACAGGCTGAGTTCAAACCAAGACTTGAATTGAGGGGTTATAAGAGGGTATGCCATAGGCCTACCTTGTATTAAATAAAATAGCGAAAAGTACAGGCTTTTTAGCTTAAGATTTTAAAGAAAATTAAATGGATCCGATTATATAAAGTAATCTATAAGAGCGCTTTGGTCCGCAATGCTTTCTGCTAGATGGAGGCTGTAAAATACCCAGGAAAGACTCTGATGCATATTGGGCATATCATTGCTTCGTTTCTTTGACATTCAGAGGCTGAATTTGTTTGGGAAGCAGTCCAATTCTGTCACTATCAATTGATTAAGTTATTCACTTTTTGTACATTAGATGTTTAAAACCTCTTAAGGATCTCTACAGATCGGTGTCCCACCTGTGGGACGGTTGAGCTAATGTGCGCTAATGCGATTAGCATGAGGTTGTAAGTAACAAGAACATTTCCCAGGACATAGACATATCTGATATTGGCAGAAAGTTTAAATTCTTGTTAATCTAACTGCACTGTCCAATTTACAGTAGCTATTACAGTGAAAGAATACCATGCTATTGTTTGAAGAGAGTGCACAGTTATGAACTTGAAAAGTTTTTAATAAACCAATTAAACACATTTGGGCAGACTTGATACAACATTTTGAACAGAAATACAATGGTTCATTGGATCAGTCTAAAACTTTGCACATACATAGCTGCCATCTAGTGGCCAAATGTTAAATTGCGCCTGGCCTGGAATAATAAATTATGGCCATTCTCTTGCATTTCAAAGATGATGGTACAAAAAAATACCAAAAAACAGTTGTTTTTTTCTTTGCATTATCTTTTACCAGATCTAATGTGTTATAGTCTCCTACATTAATTTCACATTTCCACAAACTTCAAAGTGTTTCCTTTCAAATGGTATCAAGAATATGCATATCCTTGCTTCAGGTCCTGAACTACAGGCAGTTAGATGTGGTTGTCATTTTAGGTGAAAATTGAAAAAAGGGGCGGATCTTTTAAGCCCAGACAGCTTTTGAGAAACATTTGTGACCATTGTTGGGTTAAGCCACAGAAGAAGAGTAGACAGCAGTTAATGGTACAATTTTTCTGGGTTAGATTTAAAAAATATATATTATTATTTAACCTTAATTTAACCAGGAAGGGCTCATTGTAATTTTAAAGCTCTTTTTCAAGAGCGTCCTGGCCAAGATAGGCAGCACCAAGTCATTAAACAATTAGAAAACAAACAACATGAAAAACTACAGGTAATCCAGTAAAAAAACATAGAATTCACAAGAGTATAACAAGATCATAAAACAGCAAATTAAAAACATTGACAGGTCAGGGAATCAGCCTCAAAATCCTTCATCAATTATTTACAAACACCAATCGGGACAAGTTCTTCTAGTTTAAAAGTATCTTGTAAGGCGTTCCAAGCCAATGGCGTAAAGTACATAAAAGCCCTTTAACCAAATTCAGTTCGGACAATTGAAACAGTTAGCAAGATAAAGTCCTGCGAACGAAGAGATTACCCACCACATTTCTAAACAATAAAAATGCCCGAATAAAATGGTAGTAATCTCAAAATTGCTTAGTAAATAAAAGTATACCATTGACTGATCCTACGATTGACTAGAGAAGGCCAGACATCCCTAGAGAAGGCCAGACGTATATAAAGTGCAGTGGTGCTGTCACAACATCCACAGAAGGGGGCGCATCTCCTCGGTCGAGCGGCGCTCGGCGGTCGTCGTCGCCGGCCTACTAGCTGCCACCGATCTGTGTTTCAGTGTCTATTAGTTATGTCTGGTTTTTGTTTGCACCTGTTTTGTGTTTTGTCATTAGTGGGGGGGTTATTTAGTCTGTCTGTGTTTAGCTAGGATTTTGTGCGGGATTGTTCGTTGTTACGTGTGGTGTTACTTTTATTATCTAGGCATTAGGGTTGCCGGGCTGCGCCCCGTCTGCCTTTTGAACGGAGCTTCTTTTTGTCCATTTTTCTGACTGTTATGCTCCCAGCCGTATGTGAAACTTACCCGTGGATTTATTAAATTAAGATTGTTCCAACGGACCTCAGTCTCCTGCGTTTGACTCACTCCTTAAACTGTTCATTCCGCTCGTGACAGAATCCCGCACCACTTATGGAGTCAGCAGGGACAGGAACATTGTCAATGGAGGAACAAGTCGGCCAACATGCCAGTCTCCTCCAGCAACTGGGCACGGCCATGGACCAGGTGCTGACCCGACTGGAGAGCTGGGAGCGAGTCGCTCCATCACCCCCCCAAGGACCAATTCATCGCCCTGCGCCCCTACCGAATCCAACCGAACCCAGTACAAGCGGGATACGGATAATGGCTCCCAGGGAGTTCGATGGGACGGCCGCTGGGTGCAAGGGGTTTTTGCTCCAGTTGGACCTGTACCTGGCGACCGTCCGGCCCTCTCCCTCCGATGAAGAGAGGGTGAGCGTCCTCGTCTCGTGTCTCACGGGTAGAGCCCTGGAATGGGCCAACGCCGTCTGGGAGGGCCCAGACTCAGCAAAGGACAACTACCCAGAGTTCGCTCGCCCCTTCCGGGCGGTATTTGATCATCCCCCGGAGGGCAAGGCGGCGGGCGAGCGATTATTTCATCTGAGGCAGGAGACGAGGAGCGCTCAGGACTTTGCGCTGGAGTTTTGGACTCTAGCCGCCGGATCGGGGTGGAATGAGCGGGCCCTGATTGACCACTACAGGTGTAGTCTACGTGAGGACGTCCGCCGGGAACTGGCTTGCCGGGACAATACCATCACTCTGGACCAGTTGATTGATTTGTCCATCAGGCTGGACAACCTGCTAACTGCCCGGGGACGTTCCGATCGGGGCCTATTCATTCCACCTCCCATCCCTCCTGCTCCAACGCCCATGGAGCTTGGAGGGACCGCTGCTAGGAGGACCGGAGGGGGGGGCCTCTCCTGCACCCACTGTGGCCGTAGAGGACACACTGCGGACCGGTGCTGGAGAGGTTCTCCCGGGAACTCAGATGGCAGGCAGAGCACTCCATCGACCCCCCAGGTGAGTCCGCACCAGCCTCACCCAGACCCCCCTGTCGACCACATGTATGTCTCTGTTTTCTTCCCTGGTTTTTCCCCTCACTCCCAGTATAAGGCACTAGTCGATTCAGGCGCAGCTGGGAGTTTCATGGACCGAAGTGTTGCTGATAAGTTAGGGATCCCCCTGGTTAAACTGGACAAACCCTTCCCCGTGCACGCGTTAGATAGTCGACCACTAGGGTCTGGCCAAGTGAGGGAGGAAACAGTGCCACTGGTCATGGTAACGCAGGGGGGTCATGAGGAACGTATCAGCCTGTTCCTTATTGATTCCCCGGCGTTTCCAGTGGTGCTGGGACTTCCCTGGCTAGCCTCTCACAATCCTCTGATTTCGTGCGGGCAGAGGGCTCTTAAGGGGTGGTTGAGGGAGTGCTCAGGTAGGTGTATAGGAGTTTCCATCGGTGCAACCACGGTGGAGAGTCCAGACCAAGTCTCCACTGTACACATTCCCTCTGAATATGCCGATTTGGCTATCGCCTTCAGTAAAATGAAGGCGACTCAATTACCACCCCATCGACAAGGGGATTGTGTGATAAACCTCCAGGCTGGCGCGGCCCTTCCTAAAAGTCACGTGTATCCTCTGTCGCAGGAGGAGACAGTGGCAATGGAGACATACGTCACTGAATTCTTGAGACAGGGATACATTCGGCCATCTAAATCACCCGTCTCCTCGAGTTTCTTTTTTGTGAAGAAGAAGGGGGAGGCCTGCGCCCGTGCATTGACTATAGAGGTCTAAATTCTATCACAGTGGGGTTCAGTTACCCACTACCTCTCATTGCTACGGCCGTGGAGTCATTTCACGGGGCGCACTTTTTCACCAAATTAGATCTCAGGAGCGCTTATAACTTGGTGCGTATCCGAGATGGAGACGAGTGGAAGACCGCATTTAGTACCACATCGGGCCATTATGAGTACCTCGTCATGCCATATGGGTTAACCTGTTAGGGCTAGGGGGCAGCATTTGCACGTCTGGATAAAAAAAATGTACCCGATTTAATCTGGTTACTAATCCTACCCAGTAACTAGAATATGCATATACTTATTATATATGGATAGAAAACACTCTAAAGTTTCTAAAACTGTTTGAATGGTGTCTGTGAGTATAACAGAACTCATTTGGCAGGCAAAACCCTGAGACATTTTCTGACAGGAAGTGGATAACTGATGTGTTGTATTACCTTTAAACCTATCCCATTGAAAAACACAGGGGCTGAGGAATATTTTGGCACTTCCTATTGCTTCCACTAGATGTCACCAGCCTTTACAAAGTGTTTTGAGTCTTCTGGAGGGAGATCTGACCGAACAAGAGCCATGGAACGATGATGTCCCATTAGACACCTGGCGCGCGAGTTCATGTTGGGTACCCTCGTTCCAATACGTTATAAAAGAGTATGCATTCGTCCACCTTGAATATTATTCATGTTCTGGTTAAAAAAGGCCCTAATGATTTATGCTATACAACGTTTGACATGTTTGAACGAACGTAAATATATTTTTTCCCCTCGTTCATGACGAGAAGTCCGGCTGGCTTAGATCATGTGCTAACAAGACAGAGATTTTTGGACATAAATGATGAGCTTTTTTGAACAAAACTACATTCGTTATGGACCTGTGATACCTGGAAGTGACATCTGATGAAGAGAATCAAAGGTAATGGATTATTTACATAGTATTTTCGATTTTAGATCTCCCCAACATGACGTCTAGTCTGTATCGCAACGCGTATTGTTCTGGGCGCAGTGCTCAGATTATTGCAAAGTGTGATTTCCCAGTAAGGTTATTTTTAAATCTGGCAAGTTGATTGCGTTCAAGAGATGTAAATCTATAATTCTTTAAATGACAATATAATATTTTACCAATGTTTTCTAATTTTAATTATTTAATTTGTGACGCTGACTTGACTGCCGGTTATTGGAGGGAAACGATTTCCTCAACATCAATGCCATAGTAAAACGCTGTTTTTGGATATAAATATGAACTTGATAGAACTAAAAATGCATGCATTGTCTAACATAATGTCCTAGGAGTGTCATCTGATGGAGATTGTAAAAGGTTAGTGCATCATTTTAGCTGGTTTTATGGTTTTGGTGACCCGGTCTTTGAATTGACAAAACATTACACACAACTCTTGTAAATGTACTGTCCTAACATACTCTAAATTTATGCTTTCGCCGTAAAACCTTTTTGAAATCGTAAAACGTGGTTAGATTAAGGAGATGTTTATCTTTCAAAGTGTGTAAAATAGTTGTATGTTTGAAAAATTTGAATTTGGACATTTATTTGGATTCAAATTTGCCGCTCTTGAAATGCACCTGCTGTTGATGGAGTGCACCACGGGTGGCACGCTAGCGTCCCACCTAGCCCATAGAGGTTAAAGAATGCTCCCGCTGTCTTCCAATCCTTTGTGGACGAGGTTCTCAGGGACATGCTCGGGCAGGGGGTGGTGGTGTACATCGATGACATCTTGATCTACTCCGCCACTCGCGCCGCGCATGTGGCTCTGGTGCGTAAAGTGCTTGGGCGGCTGCTGGAGCATGACCTATACGTCAAGGCTGAGAAATGTGAGTTCTTCCAACAAGCCGTTTCTTTTCTGGGATATCGCATTTCCACCACAGGGGTGGTGATGGAAGATGACCGCGTTACGGCTGTGCGTAATTGGCTGACCCCTACCACTGTGAAGGAGGTGCAGCGGTTCTTGGGGTTCGCCAATTATTACCGGAGGTTTATCCGGGGTTTTGGCCAGGTGGCAGCTCCCATTACCTCACTGATGAAGGGGGGTCCGGTGCAATTGCGGTGGTCGGCAGAGGCGGACAGAGCCTTCCATCGTCTGAAGGTTCTGTTTACCAACGCTCCGGTGCTGGCGCATCCGGATCCCTCTTTGCCATTCATAGTGGAGGTGGACGCGTCCGAGGCTGGGGTGGGAGCTGTGCTTTCGCAGCGTTCGGGCGCTCCTCCGAAGCTCCGCCCCTGCGCTTTCTTTTCTAAGAAGCTGAGCCCGGCGGAGCGCAACTATGATGTGGGGGACAGGGAGTTGTTAGCCGTGGTCAAGGCTTTGACAGTGTGGAGACATTGGCTTGAGGGGGCACGTCATCCTTTTCTCATCTGGACCGACCACCGTAACCTGGAGTACATCTGGGCAGCGAGGAGACTTAATCCTCGTCAAGCCAGGTGGGCCATGTTCTTTATGAGGTTTCAGTTCACCCTTTCGTACATCCCGGGTTCTCGGAACCGGAAGGCCGACGCACTGTCACGTCTCTACGACACCGAGGAGCGGACCATCGATCCCACTCCCATACTCCCTGCGTCCTGTCTGGTGGCGCCGGTGGTGTGGGAGGTGGATGCGGACATCGAGCGGGCGGGTCGGCTCGAACCCACTCCACCTCAATGTCCCGCGGGTCGGAAGTTCGTTCCGCTGGGTGTTCGCGATCGTTTGATCCGATGGGCCCACACTACCCTCCTCGGGTCACCCTGGGGTGGAACGGACAGTGCGAGGCCTGAGGGGGAAGTACTGGTGGCCCACCTTGTTAGAGGATGTAACACACTATGTCTCTTCCTGTTCGGTGTGCGCCCAGTGTAAGGCTCCTAGGCACCTGCCTCGAGGGAAATTACAGCCCCTCCCCGTTCCACAACGACTTTAGTCTCACCTCTCGGTGGATTTCCTTACGAATCTCCCGCCATCTCAGGGAAATACTACGATCCTGGTTGTTGATGATCGGTTCTCGAAATCCTGCCGTCTGATTCCGTTGCCCGGTCTTCCTACGGCCCTACAGACCGCGGAGGCCCTATTCACCCACGTCTTCCGGCACTACGGGGTGCCCGAGGATATCGTATCTGATCGGGGTCCCCAGTTCACGTCCAGGGTGTGGAGGTCGTTTATGGAGAGGCTGGGGGTCTTGGTCAGCCTGACCTCGGGTTTCCACCCCGAGAGTAATGGGCAGGTAGAGCGCATTAACCAGGATGTAGGCAGGTTCCTGCGCTCATATTTCCAGGACCGGCCAGGGGAGTGGGCGCGGTTCGTACCCTGGGCCGAGATGGCCCAGAATTCTCAGCGCCACTCCTCTACTAACCTGTCACCCTTCCAGGTCGTGTTGGGGTATCAGCCGGTCCTGGTGCCATGGCAACAGAGCCAGACAGAGGCTCCTGCGGTGGAAGAATGGGTCCAGCGCTCTAGGGAGACCTGGCAGGCGGTCCAGGAGTGTATAAAGAAGGCTGGAGAACGACACAAAGAGAGCGCTGACCGCCACCGCAGTGAAGCCCCCGTGTTTAACCCGGGGGATAGAGTCTGGCTCTCGACCCTCCGCCTGCCCCTCCGCCTGCCCTGCCGGAAGCTGGGTCCTCGATTTGTGGGGCCATTCAAAGTCCTGAGGAGAATAAACGAGGTGTGTTATAGGTTACAACTTCCTATATATTACCGTATTAACCCCTCGTTTCATGTGTCTCTCCTCAGGCCGGTGGTAGCTGGTCCGCTGCAGGACGCTGAGGTGCGGGAGGCCCCCCCGCCCCCCCTGGACATCGGAGGGGCCCCGGCGTACACAGTCTAGGCCATCTTGGACTCCCGACGTCGGGTGGGGGGCCTGCAGTACCTCGTGGACCTTGAGGGGCACGGTCCGGAGGAGAGCTGCTGGGTCCCGGCAAGGAACATTCTGGATCCAGCCATGTTGCGGAATTTCCACAACCTCCGCCCGGATCGCCCAGCGCCTCGCCCTCCGGGTCGTCCTCGAGGCCGGCGTCGGCGCGCTGCGGGACCCGCGCGTCAGGGGAGGGGTACTGTCACAACATCCACAGAAGGGGGCGCCTCTCCTCGGTCGAGCGGAGCTCGGCGGTCGTCGTCGCCGGCCTACTAGCTGCCACCGATCTGTGTTTCAGTGTCTATTAGTTATGTCTGGTTTTTGTTTGCACCTGTTTTGTGTTTTGTCATTAGTGGGGGGGTTATTTAGTCTGTCTGTGTTTAGCTAGGATTTTGTGCGGGATTGTTCGTTGTTACGTGTGGTGTTACTTTTATTATCTAGGCATTAGGGTTGCTGGGCTGCGCCCCGTCTGCCTTTTGAACTGAGCTTCTTTTTGTCAATTTTTCTGACTGTTATGCTCCCAGCCGTATGTGAAACTTACCCGTGGATTTATTAAATTAAGATTGTTCCAACGGACCTCAGTCTCCTGCGTTTGACTCACTCCTTAAACTGTTCATTCTGCTCGTGACAGGTGCGTAAGAGTTTTGCAGTTTAAAATACATCTCAATGCTCCATAGTAAAGGGTGTCAATTGATCTCAAACACTGAGCGGAAGCATTCATATATAAAATATCCCCATGGTCTAATATAGGCTTAAATGTAGCTGATACTAGCCTCCTTCTGGCTTCAAAAGAAAAACAGGCCTTATTCCTAAAATAAAGTCCCAACTTCAGCTTCAATTTTTTTGTAAGTTGTTGAATATGCTTTTTAAAAGAGAGGCCATAATCAATTACAATTCCAAGATATTTATATGAGGTTACAGTCTCAATCTCATTGCCCTGACAGGTAGTAATAGGTGAAAGGTTCATGGGTCTATTTCTTGCTTTAGAGACACCATTTGTTTAGTTTTGTCAGTATTGAGGATAGGCCTCAATTGACACAAGGTATGTTGAACAGTATTAAAAGCAATTTGCAAGTTCTGGAAAGCTTTTGTGAGAGACGAGGCACAACAATAAATAACAGTATCATCAGCATAAAAGTGAAGTTGCGCATTTTGCACATTTTGTCTAAATTATTTATATAAATAGTGAATAAGAGGGGACCAAGTACAGAGCCCTGGGGCACACCATTACAGACAGACAATTTAACCCTTTCACACGTGAGTTCCAAATATCTCTAACGGTCGCCTCAGCGTGAGTTTTTTTATGCACGTGATGTTCGAACGTTCTCTCCATTCCAGGATGTGATTGTTACATAAACAACAACACTGAATGGCTCAGAGTGGGAGTGAGAGGTTACCGTGATTGACTGCCTGCACGCGCCATTTGTATCAATAAATCACTATCAGAAAATGTTTTGTGTGGTATTATTGATATATTTAGTATTTTATTGACGTTTTTCAATTACCCGTGATAAATCATGCATTCCGATTTTTGCATAAATTGTAATGGGCGCATAGTATGTGTGTAAAATAATGTTTTGAAGGTTGTACTGATTATGACGAGCTAAGCTAATTCCAGCTATGTGTATGGAGCCATGTTTGTTGACATACAATGCATTTTGGTTTTCACGTAATCATCCGTTTGACCAAAAATGTTATAACAAAATGAGGTGAGTAAGAGTTCACTCATTTTTTGAGGACTTCTGCAAATGAATGGTGTGATGTGAACGACAGTAGATGACACACCCCTTCAACATGCATACTGTAAACAGACCAAACTCATCTTGTCTTCTCTTATTATCTTCGGTTTCTGTGAGGAAAAAATGCATGGCTGCGCGCTGAAACTAATCGACAGATTACTTTCAATTTCTAGAAAGTGTTTTACCTAATTATTTCGATCAATGGTGAGCTCACTCGTGATGTGATTAATTATACATAGTAATTGCTATTAGCTAATTCATGGTATAGTTTACGTCAGCCGAGAGTTAGAAAATATGACCGCTTGTGTTGCGTCAATCTTTCCTCAGTTAGCGCTAGGACACTTGTAGCCTACATTTTTCCAGTTAGGATGATTGTGTTATGCTATAGATACTTCTGTGAATATCTGAACATTGCATCCAAAAATAAACTGCTCACATTCTGGACATAACTTTGTAAGGACTGTTTGTGTAAATAGTTTCTGAAAAAAGTGTGGCCAGCTCAAATGCTGATTGTTGCGTCATTCGAAACTGGCCGTTCTAAACGAGCGTTCTAAATGAGTGTTCTAATCACACGGTGTGTGATCGTACGCTCAGGGACCACTGTAGAACGATCACACCCTGTGTGATGGTACGTGTGAAAGGGTTAACAGACATGAGCCCATCAAATTGAGTGCACTGAGTTCTATCAAACAGATAGTTAGCAAACCATGCCAATGCATGTTCCGAAAGACCTATGCTCGATAATCTCTGCCTCAGTATAGCATGATCAACTGTATCAAAAGCCTTAGAGAGATCAATAAAAAAGTGAGACACAGTTCTGTTTTTAGTCAAGGGCTTCAGTGATATAATTTAAAACCTTCATGGCTGCTGTACTTGTGCTATGCTTCTTCCTGAAGCCCGATTGGTATATTGATAAAATAGAGTTAGTGAACAGCTAAAATAGTTTTTATATACTAACAAGGGTTTCAAGTATTTTTGCCAGGGGTGACAGCTTTGAAATTGGCCTATAATTATTTAAAAGAGTTGGATCCCCCCCCCTTTAAAAGTGAAAAAAAGCAGGGATCAAGATGATCAGGACCTGCAGGGTTTTTCTGATCTAAGGATTTCAGGGCTTTATGTACCTCCTGCACTGAGAATGGCAAAATCTATTTGACCAGCTCTCACTGGTTCATCCACAAAGGGTTGTACAGAGACAGAGGATACTGAGTCAACACAGCCTACCAGATGAAACAAAGTGCTCATTGAAACAATTCAGCAATTCAGTGTCATATACAGCAACAATGTCCTTCAATACACATGACAGTAATTCATTAACATTACTGTTACCAGACATAGATGTACAGTAATAGCCTTCCAAAACGTTCTAGGGTCATTCAAGTTATCAGTGGTAACAGACATAAAATATTCAGACTTGACCTTCCTGAGAAGAAAATAACACTTGTTTCGTAGCTGCCTAAAAAGAAGGCAATCAGCATCAGAACATGATTTCCTTGCTTTAGCCCAGGTTAGTTGTGAATAATACAAGACAGCTCAGAAGAAAACCATGGATTATCCCACCCTTTAACACTTTTTTGGTTACTACATGATTCCATATGTGTTATTTCATAGTTGTGATGTCTTCGCTAATATTCTACAATGTAGAAAATATTAAAAATAAAGGAAAACCCTGGAATGAGTAGGTGTGTCCAAACCTTTGACTGGTACTGTACAGTCGTGGCCAAAAGTTTTGAGAATGACACAAATATTAATTTTCACAGTCTGCTGCCTCAGTTTGTATGATGGCAATTTGCATTTACTCCAGAATGTTATGAAGAGTGATCAGATGAATTGCAATTAATTGCAAAGTCCCTCTTTGCCATGTAAATGAACTGAATCCCCCAAAAATATCTCCACTGCATTTCAGCCCTGCCACAAAAGGACCAGCTGACATAATGTCAGTGATTCTCTCGTTAACACAGGTGTGAGTGTTGACGAGGACAAGGCTGGAGATCACTCTGTCATGCCGATTGAGTTCGAATAACAGACTGGAAGCTTCAAAAGGAGGGTGGTGCTTGGAATCATTGTTCTTCCTCTGTCAAACATGGTTACCTGCAAGGAAACACGTGCCGTCATCATTGCTTTGCACAAAAAGGGCTTCACAGGCAAGGATATTGCTGCCAGTAAGATTGCACCTAAATCAACCATTTATCGGATCATCAAGTACTTCAAGGAGAGTGGTTCAATTGTTGTGAAGAAGGCTTCAGGGCGCCCAAGAAAGTCCAGCAAGCACTCACAAGTGTAGGCCGTGAGATGCAACTGAAATTTTGAGGGTAAGGAGAAAGCGAGAGAGGTTGGAGGAAGCTTGCCTAGAAGCGCTGGGCATTTTGTTTTGAGAAACTTTTAATGTCTTTGAACTTCTGAGTTGGTTTAACGTTGGACCAGCACAAACATTAGCTAAGTAGCTAGCTAGCTAACAAGCTTGTGTGTGCCAAGCAGCACTACAATTAAAAACACATCTTATCTTTTTGTAGTTAGTAAATCCAATGTGAAACATGATAACTATAGTGTCCTTAACTACACTGAACAAAAATATAAACGCAACCAATCCATCTGACAGGTGTGGCCTATCAAGAAACGGATTAAACAGCATGATCATTACACAGGTGCACCTTGAGCTGGGGACAATAAAAGGCCACTCTAAAATGTGCCGTTTTGTCACACAACACAATGCCACAGAGCATGCCATTGGCATACAGACTGCAGGACTGCAGAACTGTTGCCAGATAATGTAATGTTCATTTATCCACCATAAGCTGCCTTCAAGATCGTTTAGAGAATTTGGCAGTATGTCCAACCGGCATTACAACCGCAGACCACGTGTAACCACGCCAGCCCAGGACCTCCACATCTGGCTTCTTCACCTGAGGGAACGTTTAAGAAACAGCCAACCGGACAGCTGATGAAACTGTGGGTTTGCACAACTGAAGAATTTCTGCACAAACTGTCAGAAACAGTCTCAGGGAAGCACATCTGCGTGCTCGTCGTCCTCGACAGGGTCTTGACCTGACTGCAGTTCGGCATTGCAACCGACTTCAGTGGGCAAATGCTCACCTTTGATGGCCACTGGCACGCTGGAGAAGTGTACTCTTCACAGATGAGTCCCGGTTTCAACTGTACCGGGCAGATGGCAGACAGCATGTATAGCGTTGTGTGGGCGAGCGGTTTGCTGATGTCAACGTTGTAAACAGAGTGCCCCATGGTGGCGGTGGGGTTATGATATGGGCAGTCATATGCTACAGACAACAAACCCAATTGCATTGATGGCAATTTGAATACACAGAGATACTTTGATGAGATCCTGAGGCCCACTGTCGTGCCATTCATCCTCCGCCATCACCTCATGTTTCAGCATGATAATGCATGGCCCCATGTCACAAGGATCTGTACACAATTCCTGGAAGCTGAAAATGGCCTGCATACTCACCAGAGATGTCACCCATTGAGCATGTTTGGGATGCTCTGGATCAACGGGTATGACAGCGTGTTCCAGTTCACGTCAATATCCAGCAACTTTGCACAGCCAATAAAGAAGAGTGGGACAACATTATCCAGCCACAATCAACAACCTGGTCAACTCTATGTGAAATAGATGTGTCACGCTGCATGAGGCAAGTGATGGTCACACCAGATAATGACTGGTTTTCTGATCCGCGCCCATGCTTTTTTTTTGGTATCTGTGACTAACAGATGCAAATCTGTATTCCCAGTCATATGAAGTACATAGATTAGGGCCTAATTAATTTATTTAAATTTACTGATTTCCTTATGAACTGTTACTCAGTAAAATCTTTGAAATTGTCGCATGTTGTATTTATTTTTTTGTTGAATGTAGCATTGGAAAAGTCGATCCATTCTTCTCCAATAAAACATCTCCCCCTAATTTCTGAATTATGCCTGTAACGTCGTCAGTAGGCTACAGTAACCTATGCTTCGGGGGGGAGGGGGGGGGGGGGGGGGGGGGGCGGGCAGGTAGCCTACACACACACGCCCACTGGCAGAGATTTCCAGACGCTGGAATAAGTTTCTGAGTGACAGAGTTAGGGCTTTGCATCGGCGCTTGGTTGCGATTTCTGTGGGACTTGAAAAGAAATGGCCGGAACGTGAAATAACGTTTTTAACTGGTTCCCATGCTTTTAAAATAGCGGTTCCAACCCTTGATGCAAACTAGTGCCTGCTAAACATTATGTTTCTTTAATTTCTTTCTGTCACAAGGGTCGTCGAAAGGGGACCAAGGCGCAGCGTGTAACGTGCTCATATTTCCTTTATTTATGAAAACACTTAAACCAAAATAACAAAAACGACAGCCAACAGTTCCATGAGGTACACTGACAAAACGGAAAACAACTACCCACAAAACCCAAAGGAAAAACAGGCTGCCTAAGTATGGCTTTCAATCAGAGACAACGATAGACACCTGCCTCTGATTGGAAACCATACCCGGCCAAAACATAGAAAACAAAACATAGAAATACAAATCTAGAAAAAGCCCACATATAAACAGAAAACCCAAAACAACCACCTGTCACGCCCTGACCACTCTACTATGGAAAATGACCTCTTCCAAGGGTCAGGACGTGACACTTTCATTTGATTACATTGTGATAGATGTCCTCAATGATAGGGTAGTGCAAGTGTATTGTCTAATGTGAAAAAAGTGTAATGCACTGTAATTTATACTACTGTAGGTGTAATTTATACTACTGTAGCACATTACGTTCAAGGGACATTTTGAAACATGTATATTAAACGTTTTGCTATTGGATTAACTGGTTGTTAAAACATCAAAATTGATAAGGTACCATTATGTTGTGTTTTGGTGATTAAACAAATGTACTGTATATTTCACAGTTAAACTTCCAGTACCAGTCAAAAGTTAGGACACACCTAATCATTCCAGGGTTTTTCTTTATTTTTACATTGTGGAATAATAGTGAAGACATCAAAACTATGAAATAACACATACAGAACGATGTAGTAACCAAAAAAGTGTTAAACAAATCAAAATATATTTTATATTTGAGATTCTTCAAAGTAGCCACCCTTTGCCTTGATGACAGCTTTGCACACAGGTCCAATTTCGAAATTTGGTTGTGGATTGGCAGTTTTTCTCTTTTTATGTTAGTCAGTGACAGTCACTCACCCATGTCAGCTAACATTTTATTAGATTGATAAATTAGTATAGCCAGCTTTCTAAACTAGTAATAATAATAATAATGAAACATGTTGGAGTGGGAGAACATTTCTTTGGAACGATCAGGCGATGTCCTGACAACTGATACACAGAAATGTTCTTACAACATTCCCATGAAACGTGTCTAGAACATTCATATTTTACATTCTGAAAACATGGCAACCATGTACTGTGTACAGTGCATTCGGAAAGTATTCAGACCCCTTGACTTTTTCAACATTTTGTTACGTTACAGCATCATTCTAAAATGAATTAAATAGTTTTTTCCCTCACCAATCTACACACAATACCCCATAATGACAAAGCAAAAACAGGTTTTTAGACATTTTTGCAAATGTATTAAAATAAAAACTGAAATATCACAATTACATAAGTATTCAGACCCTTTACTCAGTACTTGGTTGAAACATCTTTGGCAATGATTACAGCCTCGAGGCTTCTTTGGAATGACACTCCAAGCTTGGCACACGTATATTTGGGGAGTTTCTCCCATTCTTCTCTGCAGATCCTCTCAAGCTCTGTCAGGTTGGATGGGGAGCATCGCTGCACAGCTATTTTCAGGTCTCTCCATGGATGTTTGAGCGGGTTCAAGTCCGGGCTCTGGCTGGGCCACTCAAGGATATTCAGAGACTTGTCCCGAAGCCATTCCTGCATTGTCTTGTCTGTGTGCTTAGGGTCATTGTCTTGTTGGAAGGTGAACCTTCGCCCCAGTCAAAGGTCCTGAGCACTCTGGACCAGGTTTCATCAAGGATCTATCTATACTTTGCTCCATTCATCTTTCCCTCGATCCTGACTAGTCTCCCAGTCCCTGCTGCTGAAAAACATCTCCACATCATGATGCTGCCACCACCATGCTTCACTGTGGGGATGGTATCTGGTTTCCTCCAGATGTGAGACTTGGCATTCTGGCCAAGTTTATTCTTGGTTTCATCAGACCAGAGAATCTTGTTCCTCATGGTATGAGAGTCCTTTAGGTGCCTTTTGGCAAACTCCAATTGGGCTGTCGTTTCTTTTACTGAGGAGTGGCCTCCGTCTGGCCACTCTACCATAAAGGCCTCATTGTTGGAGTGCTGCAGAGATGGTTGTCCATCTGTAAGGTTCTCCCATCTCCACAGAGGAACTCTGGAGCTCTGTCAGAGTGACCATTGGGTTCTTGGTCACCTCCCTGACCAAGAAACCCCGATTGCTCAGTTTAGCCGGGCGGCCAGCTCTAGAAAGAGTCTTGGTGGTTCCTAACATCTACCATTTAAGAATGATGGAGGCCACTGTGTTCTTTCGGGAACTTGGGTAAATATGTTCTTAACTCTTCTTGAACTGCACTGTTGGTTAAGGGCTTGTAAGTAAGCATTTCACGATATGGTCTACACTTGTTGTATTCGGTATACTAACCCTGAGAAAAATGGACACATGAATGTTCTTGCGATGTCCAAAAAAACGCATCAAGAACATTAATGTTCTATATTCTGAGAACATTCTAACCACATTCTAGATAGATTGCCTTCAGAAAGTATTCAAACCCTTGACTTTTTCCACATTTTGTTGTGTTAGAGCCTGAATTTAGATTTTTTTTTACTCTGGCCTATACACAATACTCCATAATGTCAAAGTGAAATTATGTTTTATGAAATGTTTACAAATTAATAAAAAATGAAAATCTGAAATGTCTTGAGTCAATAAGTATTCAACCCCTTTGTTATGGCAAGCCAAAATAAGTTCAGCAGGAAAAATGTTTAACAAGTCAAATAAGTTGCATGGACTCACGCTGTGTGCAATAATAGTGTTTAACATGATTTTTGAATTACTACTTCATCTCTGTACCTCACACATACAATTATCTGTAAGGTTCCTCAGTCGAGCGACCACAAATACCAGGGACATTTTCCAATGAATTGCAAAGAAGGGCACATATTGGTAGATGGGTAAAAATAAAAAATGCAGACATTGAAGTTATTGATTACACTTTGGATGGTGTAACAATACACCCAGTCATTACAAAACTACAGGTGTCCTTCCGAACTCAGTGGCCGGAGAGGAAGGAAACCGCTTAGGGATTTCACCATGAGGCAAATAACCTAATTGACGGAGTGAAAAGAAGGATACCTGTACAGAATATAAATATTCCAAAACATGCATCCTGTTTGCAATAAGGCACTCAAGTAAAACTGCAAAAAATGTGACAAAGAAATTAACTTTATGTCCTGAATACAAAGTGTTATGTTTGGGGCAAATCCATCTCAACACATCACTGAGTACCACTCTTCATATTTTCAAGCATGGTGATGGTTGCATCATGTTATGTGTATGCCATATATACACTGCAGTTACTTACCAAAATGACATGAAATGTTCCTGTGGCCTAAGTTTTGACTTAAATCGGCTTGAAAATCTATGGCCAGTCTTGAAAATGGCTGTCTAGCAATGATCAACAACCAATTTGACAAAGCTTGAAAAAAAAAAAAAAAAGAAACTCATGTGCAAATATTGTACAATCCACGTGTGCAAAGCTCTTCGAGACTTACCCAAAAAGACTCACAGCTGTAATCGCTGCCAAAGGTGATTCTAACATGTATTGACTCAGGGGGTTAAATACTTATCTAAACAAGATATATTAGTGTTTTATTTTATGTATATATTTTTTCAAATGTTAGAATTTTTCTTTTACTTTAATATTACAGAGTATTTTGCGTAGATCATTGACAAAAAATGACAATGAAATCCATTTGAATCCCACTTTGTAACACAACAAAGTGTTACAGCCACGACACAGACGTCTTCCTTCTGGACAACCTAAAAACCTTCTTCACCCGCTTTGAGGATAACACAGTGTCACCGACGCGGCCCACTACCAAGGGCTGTGGGCTCTCCTTCTCCGTGACCGACGTAAGTAAGACATTTAAGCGTGTTAACCCCCGCAAGGCTGCTGGCCCAGACGGCATCCCTAGACGCATCCTCAGAGCATGCGCAGACCAGCTGGCTGGTGTGTTTACAGACATATTCAATCTATCCCTATCCCAGTCTGCTGTCCCCACTAAATATGTCCACCATTGTTCCTGTACCCAAGAAAGCAAGGGAAACTGAACTAAATAACTATTGTCCCGTAGCACTCACTTCTGTCATCATGAAGTGTTTTGAGAGGTTAGTTAAGGATCACCCTAGACCCACTTCAATTTGTCAAGAACGCTGTTCATTGACTATAGCTCAGCATTCAACACCATAGTACCCTCCAAGCTCATTAAGTTCGAGGCCCTGGGTCTAAACCCCGCCCTGTGCAACTGGGTCTTGGACTTCCTGACGGGCCGCTCCCAGGTGGTGAAGGTAGGAAACAACACCTCAACTGATCCTCAACACAGGGGCCCCACAAGGGTGTGTGCTCAGCCCCCTCCTGTACTCCATGTTCACCCATGACTGCGTGGCCATGCACGCCGCCAACTCAATCATCAAGTTTGCAGACGGCAGAACAGTGGAGGCCTGATTACCAACAATGACGAGACAGCCTACAGGGAGGAGGTGTCTGGGTACAGTCTGCCCAATGCATCACTGGGGGCAAACTACCTGCCCTCCAGGACACCTACTGCACCCGATGTCAAGGACAACAACCACCCGAGCCACTGCCTGTTCACCCCGCTATCATCCAGAAGGCGAGGTCAGTACAGGTGCCGAGAGACTGAAAAACCGAGACTGAAAAACAGCTTCTATCTTAAGGCCATGAGACTGTTAAATAGCCATCACTAGGCAGCTTCCACCCGGTTACGTAACCCTGCACCTTAGAGGCTGCTGCCCTATATACATAGACTTGAAATCACTGGCCTCTTTAATAATGGAACACTAGTCACTTTAATAATGTTTACATATTTTTGCTTTACTCATCTCATATGTATATATTGTATTCTATTCCACTGTATTTTAGTCTGTGCCACTCCGACATTGCGTATCCTAATATTCATATATTCCTTAATTCCATTCTATTACTTTTAGGTTTTGTGTGTATTGTTGTGAATTGTTATATATTACTGCACTGTTGGAGCTAGAAACACAAGCATTTATCTACACCCACAATAACATCTGCTAAACATGTGTATATGAACAAAATGTGGAAAAAGTCATGTGAATACTTTCTGAAGGCACTGTAAGTTCTGATTGACATTAAGGGAATGTTCTCTTAACTTTAACACCAAAACATGCTAAAAAGGTTCTCAGAAGGTTTTTTGCTAACATAGATAGAATATTCTCCTAACTAATGGAAAACTGGACACTCAAACATTAGGGGAACATTATGGGTAACATTACAAAAACATTCACTCTCCCTAGAATTGACTCCACTAGCGCGTTGGATTAAATGCGGTAGACACATTTCAGTAGAATGCATTCAGTTGTACAACTGACTAGGTATCCCCCTTTCCCAAGTCGTTCATTATTTTCCATAGAACACATAGCCCCTTGTTGATTATCGCTTACATATGACTCTCGGGATATGAAGCAGACAGCTGCCAAACTAATGCTGAATAAAATATTTAGCTGGGAGCAGGTTGAGAATAATGAGGAGTTTTTGGGTCACTGTCCTCATTCACTCCTCCAGAGTCGCTCATGTTTCAGAAGCAAATCTTTTTTGATTGTTTTGAGTTCATCTGAAAATCTATGAATGTTTCAGGACTAGACCTACAGTATACAATGCCGTAAGGTCGATCCTGATTCCCTCTATGAAAGGTCTATAAATCTAGCCAGCTTTGTTGATATATTTTGCATTATTTAGGTTTTTCTCTTTGGTGAGGAGATCTTTTATGTAACAATGAAGGAGCATTTTAAAGGCCTCTTGACGGTTTCTTGTTTTAAAGTACAATATGACAGGGCATGTTTTAAGTGTGAAACAGCTGGCCGAGCTATAACATCTGTGGGTATTAAATAGTTCATGACTATTTGAATGTCTGAGTGACTGGGGAATATATGTGCATACTGGAAGAAACTACTGTGAGATTTTAAACCAAGTGCTGCTTTATTTACAAAGTGATGAAATAAATATGCTTTCATTTCTCCAGGTAAATTTGAGAGAATAATGTCGGCAAAGCAGTTGTAGACGGTTTGTCAATGAATGTCGTCGACACTAGACACTTTAAATAACATGGAATCATATGACAAAATATAGTGCAAGCCAGGAATAGATATCTGTTTGCAATAATAATGAACAAGTATTTTACAAAAATCGAGGTAGAGAAAGCACACGCTGCTTCAATGATTACGTTTTACACAGATCAATACAGAGAATGTCAACAGAACAGAGCAGTTGTTGTGATCAACTAAAGTTGAGGCAGAATTCCTAGAAGTTTTGACCACATCCTGCTATGAAGTAGAGACAGCAGAAGAAGCAATACCTGATGCTTCGGGTGTTAGAGATGAAGATGTTGATGGGTGGACTTATTCCTTGTTGGATGAACCTCATCAGCATAATTAGCGCCTTTTCCATAATAGTCATGTTGAATAGTTTGATCAGCTTTTGTTACAACACAATCAAAACGGTATGGAAAATCAGTCTGTTTCGAGCAGCCAACTCTAACTGTTTGTGTACATGGTAAAAACTCAACTCAGCAAAAACATCCCCATAGAGCTCCACAGTTTAATATCACTTCTACATGTTTTACACTTATGTGCTTAAGTATGCTTGGGTGAAGTAGTTTAAACCACTGTGCTGCTGAACTACAGATGTAGGATCTTAATTTCAGCCAGTTTGCTACAGCAAGAAAATAATCCAGCAACAGGAAATGTGAATTATTATGTGGATTATAATGAATTACATTTTTTTAGGGGTTGATATATTTTTCGTAAGGGGAAACCAAGTCTGGAAATTACAAACTTCAGAAGCCTATTTAAACCTCAAATACAAATTTTAAATTTTAAATGTCCTGCATTGCAGGAATGTTCTCCTGCAACGGGGTGATCAAAGTAGCCCTTTCCTGCTGCCAAATGACCTACTTGCCTCATGGGTGGAATGTTATTAATAGTTTTCATAATTTCATAATTAAGAAACACCATTTTAAAAAACCTGCCGTGTGTTTCTATGTCAAAGCTTTTGTTATATTTCAGTCTTCTGTGATGTGTAAATTTAACACATTATCTATATCTGATATGGTACAGGTGTCTTCTTTTTTAAAGCCCATAACAATGTGTGTGAGGTGTATACTTTTGTTTCATAGTAGATTTGTTTAAGACTACCAAGAAACACTCTGTGTGACCCTGATTTAGTCCACTGCAGTAAAAGGTTTTAAGATCCTACATATGTACTGTATGTCAGATTTACTATGCACAACATTCTGCTCCTCCATGGATAATGCATAGAATGTTAGACAGATGCAAGCTTCAATGCAGACTCCACTGAACAATGAATGCCAAATGAAGAGTTTTGTTTTCTGAAATAGTGAGGGTTCCTGTGGATTTTGTAAATGGGCATTTCTCAGAGATAATATGTTTCTAGTTATAGTACATTCTCAGGCGCTAACCATTAGGCCTACTTGTTGTACCACCTCTCTTCTGCCTCTTCCCCATTAAATCACATCAAATCACAGGCTTGTCATCTTTGCTACCTTCAGGTGCTTTGTGGTAACATTGAAAGATTAACTTTTGTTTGTTGGCTTTCATTTGCATTACGATTTATATTCGAAAGTAATATATTATCTTGGCCATGTACTGTGTATGTGTGTCCCTTGGGTCTGTGTGTGTGTGTCCCTTGGGTCTGTGTGTGTGTCCCTTGGGTCTGTGTGTGTGTGTCCCCCTTGGGTCTGTGTGTGTGTGTCCCCCTTGGGTCTGTGTGTTTGTGTGTGTCCCTTGGGTCTGTGTGTGTGTGTGTCCCTTGGGTCTGTATGTGTGTGTCCCCCTTGGGTCTGTATGTGTGTGTCCCCCTTGGGTCTGTATGTGTGTCCCCCTTGGGTCTGTGTGTGTGTCCCCCTTGGGTCTGTGTGTGTGTCCCCCTTGGGTCTGTGTGTGTGTGTCCCTTGGGTCTGTGTGTGTGTCCCCCTTGGGTCTGTGTGTGTGTGTCCCTTGGGTCTGTGTTTGTGTGTCTCTTGGGTCTGTGTGTGTGTCCCCCTTGGGTCTGTGTGTGTGTGTCCCTTGGGTCTGTGTTTGTGTGTCTCTTGGGTCTGTGTGTGTCTCTTGGGTTGACTTTGTAGTTAACTCTTTAATACCTAAGTGATGTTGGCCAGCAGAGATCAATGTATTCAATTCAATGATTGAATAGAGAAACTGACAGTCAAAGGCATGTCTGGAAATAAAATGACAACGCGAAGGTGCCTTCTGAGGTGTATACTACAAAGCAGATTCAATGAGTTAGCCAGCTAACTTTGATAAACAACTAGAAATAACTGATGATTTTCTGGTTCAAGCTAAACAAAGATACATGTATGTGTTTTTGGTTGTTGAGTCAATGAGACAATGGCAATTTCAAGATAATCTTTCTGAAAACGTTCAACATTTTCAGAATATTCAGGCTCCTTGATCCTGCTTTGTAGTATACCCCTCTGTTCTGCAGTGTTTTTGTTGGTAAACAGAAAACACTTAACTGCCTCCACAAAATAATAGATTCACATATACCTATACAGACCACTTTCAATTGTTCACCATCATCACCTACTGTACCACAGAGAAGTTGAACTGGAAACAGTTATGTAGATACCGATTCCGTGACCTTCACTGGTTTAAGTCAATAGCCACTGGCACCTACTTGCCCAAGCATCAATTTGGCAAATATCATCATGCAGAAATCTATTCGCAGCCCATGCTTTGAATGACCCAGAATTATCACCTGGATCCGCATGTCATTTCCCCAGTCAATGCACCATCCGCCTGACATGAATATGAAGTCAGGACTGAACTGTAGCATATGCACAAAGCCAGTGTCAACTTGAATAGCCCGTCAAATACGGTCCATGGTTTTGGGTCCCAAAATAGAATGACTGAGTGAGTCACACAGACACAGACCTAAGTAATGGCCTTATCTCTGTGCCTCTACAGTGGGTTAGAGAGGAAGTAACAGTCAGCCTCTGTCTTTATCTACAATACTACCGCCAGGTCATAGGTCATCCCTCTAAGCCTCCATTATACAACCACAGAAACTGCACTTCCCAGTAGTCTTTGCAATAAGGACGGCATTTAAAATTCCTTGGACGCTTCTGGGGCCCCAAACTCTCCTCCTCGTCATCCTTGTCCTCTTCCTCCTACACCTTGAGGGCCTCATGCACGCCCACGGCGGACAGGCGTCGGTTGATGTTGCGGTAGCGGCATCGTAGCAGGTCCTTGTAGGTGGAGCGCAGATCCCGGTTGAAGAAGGCATAGATGAAGGGGTTCATGAGGGAGTTGGCATAACCCAGCCAGAGGAGGAACCTTTCCAGCCAGATGGGCACGCAGCTGCACTCCACCCCGCAGATGAAGGGCCTAGCTGTGGACAGAATGAAGAAGGGCAGCCAGCAGACAGAGAACACACCGACGATCACCCCCAGCGTGGTGGCCGCCTTCTGCTCCCTTTTGAAGATGGAGATGTTGCGGCGCTCGCGGGACAGCAGACGGGATAGTGCCGCACACTCCTCGGCCACACCTTGCGGCTTCAGGCCCTGCATCCTCAGCGCCTCACTGGCCACTGTCTCCAACCGCTCCCGCCGGGCAAAGTCGGTGAAGCGGTGCTTGAGACTGCTCTTGCGGGCGGCCCTGAAGATCTTGTAGTACATAAAGAGCATGACGAGCATGGGGATGTAGAAGGCCACAGCCGTGGAGTAGATGGTGTAGCCAAAGTCCTGGCTGATGAGGCACACGCCGCCCGTGTGGACATTCTTGGCCCAGCCACAGAAGGGGGGCAGGGTGATGGAGGCGGACACCAACCACACCCCCAGGATCATCTTGGCCATCAGCTGGCCGTTCTGCCTGGCTGGGTATGTGAGGGGCCGCGTGATTCCCAGATACCTGAGAGAGAAGAAACAAAAATAATTTAGCAAGGTAAACTTTATTATCCCATATGGAAATGCAAGCAGGATAAACATACAAGGCCACATGCCCCCCTTCTGCGGCTGGGCCAAGAATGTCCAAACGGGCGGTGTGTGCAACATCAGCCAGGACTTTGGCTACACCATCTACTCCAATGTAAAAGATGGCGCCGGAGAACAAGGCTGACGTTTTACGGATTCCTAACCAATTGTGTTTTGCGTTGTACATAATGTTGCTGCTACTGTCTCTTTTGACCGAAAATAACTTCTGGACATCAAAACTGCGATTACTCACCACGGACTGGCAGAATCCTTTTTTCCTTTAACGAGTCCGACATGAATGATATACTGCTTTCCTGGGAACAGGCCCAGATCCCCGTCATTTGCGTGAAGAGAAGGTGGAGAAAAAGGGGCCATAGGGTGGGCTGCCTTCTGAGAATTCGTAGGCGATTGAATAAACCCCCACTTCCTTCCATTCTGCTAGCACACAGCAATCTTTGAAAAATAAATTTGATGACCTACGCGGAAGATTAAATTACCAACGGGACATTCAAAACTGTAATATCTTATACTTCACGGAGTCGTGGCTGAACGATGACATTATCAACATTCAGCTCACTGGTTATACGCTGTATCAGCAGGATAGAACAGCGGCGTCTGTTAAAGCAAGGGGCGGCGGACTATGTATTTTTGTAAATAACAGCTGGTGCACGATATCTAAGGAAGTCTCAAGGTTTTGCTCGCCTGAGGTAGAGTATCTCATGATAAGCTGTAGACCACACTAACTACCTAGAGAGTTTATCTGTATTTTTCGTAGATGTCTACTTACCACCACAGACTGATGCTGACACTAAGACAGCACTGAATGAGCTGTATTCTGCCATAAGCAAACAGGAAAACGCTCACCGAGAGACGGCGCTCCTAGTAGCCGGGGTCTTTAATGTAGGGAAACTTAAATCCGTCTTACCAAATTTCTATCAGCATTTTAAATGTGCAACCAGAGGGAAAAAAACTCTGGACCACCTTTACTCCACACAGAGACGTATACAAAGCTCTTCCTCGCCTTCCATTTGGCAAATCTGACCATAATTCTATCCTCCTGATTCCTGCTTACAAGCAGAAATTAAAGCAGGAGGCACCAGTGACTCGAACAATTAAAAAGGTGATCAGATGAAGCAGATGCTAAGCTACAGGACTGTTTTGTTAGCACAGACTGGAATATGTTCCAGGATTCCTCTGATGGCATTGAGGAGTACACCACATCAGTCATTGGCTTCATCAATAAGTGCATCGATGATGTCGTCCCCACAGTGACCGTACATACATACCCCAACCAGAAGCCATGGATTACAGGCAACATCCGCACTGAGCTAAAGGCTAGAGCTATGCCCTCCGACAAACCATCAAACAGGCAAAGCGTCAATACAGGACTAAGATCGAATCGTACTACACCGGCTCTGACGCTCGTCAGATGTGGCAGGGCTTGCAAACCATTACACACTACAAAGGGAAGCACAGCCGAGAGCTGCCCAGTGACACGAGCCTACCAGACGAGCTAAACTACTTCTATGCTCGCTTCGACGCTTCGATGACACTGAAACATGCATCAGAGCACCAGCTGTTTCGGAAGACTGTGCGATCACGCTCTCCGCAGCCAATGTGAGTAAGACCTTTAAATAGGTAAACATTCACAAGGCCGCAGGGCCAGACGGATTAACAGGACGTGTACTGCGAGCATGCGTTGACAAACTGGCAAGTGTCTTCACTGACATTTTCAACCTCTCCCTGTCCGCGTCTACAATACCAATATGTTTTAAGCAGACCACCATGGTCCCTGTGCCCAATAACACTAAGGTAACCTGCCTAAATGACTTCCGACTCGTAGCACTCACATCTGTAGCCATGAAGTGCTTTGAAAGGCTGGTAATGCCTCACATCAACATCATTATCCCAGAAACCCTAGACCCACTCCAATTTGCATACCGCCCTAACAGATCCACAGATGATGCCATCTCTATTGCACTCTACACTGCCCTTTCCCACCTGGACAAAAGGAACACCTATGTGAGAATGCTATTCATTGACTACAGCTCAGCGTTCAACACCACAGTGCCCTCGAAGCTCATCAATAAGCTAAGGACCCTGGGATTAAACACGTCCCTCTGCAACTGGATCCTGGACTTCCTGACGGGCAGCCCCCAGGTGGTAAGGGTAGGTAACAACACATCCGCAAAGTTAATTCTCAACACAGGGGCCCCTTAGGTGTGCGTGCTCAGTCCCATCCTGTACTTCCTGTTCAAGAAATGACTGCACGGCCAGGCACGACTCCAACACCATTTAAGTTTGCCGATGACACAACAGTGGTAGGCCTGAACCCTGACAACGACGAGACAGCCTATAGGGAGGAGGTCAGTGACCTGTCCGTGTGGTTCCAGGACAACAACCTCTCCCTCAATGTGATCAAGACAATGGAGATTATTGTGAACTACAGGAAAAAGAGGACCGAGCACGCCCCCATTCTCATCGAAGGGGCTGTAGTGCCGCAGGTTGAGAGCTTCAAGTTCCTTGGTGTCCACATCACCAACAAACTAACATGGTCCAAGCACACCAAGAGAGTCGTGACGAGGGCACGACAAAACCTATTCCTCCTCAGGAGACTGAAAAGATTTGGCATGGGTCCTCAGATCCTCAAAAGGTTCTACAGCTGCAACATCGAGAGCATCCTGACTGGTTGCATCACTGCCTGGTATGGCAACTGCTCGGCCTCCGACCGCGAAGGCACTACAGAGGGTAGTGCTTACGGCCCAGTCCATCACTGGGGCCAATCTTCCTGCCATCCAGGACCACTATACCAGGCGGTGTCAGAGGAAGGCCCTAAAAATTGTCAAAGACTCCAGCCACCCTAGTCATAGACTGTTCTCTATGCTTCCGCACAGCAAGCGGTACCGGAGCGCCAAGTCTAGGTCCAAGAGGCTTCTAAACAGCTTCTACCCCCAAGCCATAAGAATCCTGAACATTGTCCCCCCCCCCTATTTTACATCACTGTTACTCTCTGTTGTTATCATCAATGCGTAGTCACTTTTATAACTCTACCTACATGTTCATATTACCTCAACTAACCGGAGCCCCCGCACATTGACTCTGTACCGGTATCCCCCTGTATATCGTTTTGCTATTGTTATTTTACTGCTGCTCTATGAATTACTTGTTACTTTTATTTCTTATTCGTATTTTTTTAAACTGCATTGTTGGTTAGGGGCTCATACACTGCCTTGCAAAAGTATTCATCCCCCTTGGCATTTTGCACATTTTCTTGCATTACAACTTGTAATTGAAATTGATTTTTATTTGGATTTCATGTAATGGACATACACAAAAGTCCAAAAATTCTAAAAAATTCTAAACGCAAAAGTGGTGCGTGCATATGTATTCAACCCCTTTGCTATGAAGCCCCTAAATAAGATCTGGTGCAACCAATTACCTTCAGAAGTCACATAATTAGTTTATAAAGTCCACCTGTGTGCAATCTAAGTGTCACATGATCTGTCACATGATCTCAGTATATATACACCTGTTCTGAAAGGCCCCAGAGTCTGAAACACCACTAAGCAAGGGGCACCACCAAACAAGCGGCACGATGAAGACCAAGGAGCTCTCCAAACAGGTCAGGGACAAAGTTGTCGAGAAGTACAGATTTGGGTTGGGTTATAAAAAAATATCAGAAACTTTGAACATCCCATGGAGCATTACTAAAATATTATTCAAAAATCCATTATTCAAAATTTTAAAGAATATGGCACCACAACAAACCTGCCAAGAGAGGGCCTCCCACCAAACCTCATGGACCAGGCAAGGAGGGTATTAATCAGAGGCAACAAAGAGACGAAAGATAACCCTGAAGGAGCTGCAAAGCTCTACAGCAGAGATTGGAGTATCTGTCCATAGGACCACTTTAAGCCGGACACTCCACAGAGCTGGGCTTTACGGAAGAGTGGCCAGAAAAAAGCCATTGCTTAAAGAAAAAAATAACCAAACACGTTTTATGTTCGCCAAAAGGCATGTGAGAGATTCCCCAAACGTATGGAAGAAGGTACTCTGGTCAGATGAGACTACAATTTAGCTTTTTGGCCATCAAGGAAAATGTCTGGCACAAACTCAACACCTCTCATCACCCCGAGAACACAATCCCCACAGTGAAGGATGTTGGTGGCAGCATCATGCTGTGGGGATGTTTTTCCATCGGCAGGGACTGGGAAACTGGTTAGAATTGAAGGATGGTGCTAAATACAGGGAAATTCTTGAGGGAAACCTGTTTCAATCTTCCAGAGATTTGAGACTGGGACGGAGGTTTGCCTACCAGCAGGACAATGACCCTAAGCATACTGCTAAAGCAGTGGTTTAAGGGGAAACATTTAAATGTCTTGGAATGGCCTAGTCAAAGCCCAGACCTCAATCTGAGAATCTGTGGTATGACTTAAAGATTGCTGTACACCAGCGGAACCCATCCAACTTGAAGGAACTGGAGCAGTTTGCCTTGAAGAATGGGAAAAAATCCCAGTGGCTAGATGTGCCAAGCTTATAGAGACATACCCCAAGAGACTTGTAGCTGTAATTGCTGCAAAAGGTGTCCCTACAAAGTTTTGACTTTTGGGGGGGGGGGGGGGGGGGGGGGTAGTTATGAACGTTCAAGTTTTCTGTCTTATTTCTTGTTTGTTTCACAATAAAAAATATTTTGCATCTTCAAAGTGGTAAGCATGTTGTGTAAATAAAATGATACAAACCCCCCAAAAATCTATTTTAATTCTAGGTTGTAAGGAAACAAAATAGGACAAATGCAAAGGGGGGTGAATACTTTCGCCAGCCACTATCTTGCATCTAATCAAATGTGTAAGCATTTCACTGTAATGTTCACCTGTTGTATTCGGCGCATGTGACTAATAACATTTGATTTGATTTGACAATACAAAACATGGAGACACTGGGGCAGCAGGATCAGGAAAACACTACAGCACTCCGAGCTAGAACATAACGTTCTGAGAACCATATGATGTTTAGAGCTTGGTGAGAGCGAACAGTAGATGTCCTATGGTTATTTTGCATACGTTCCCACAACTTTCTGGGAATGGTGCAAGATAGGTATTAAAGGAACTTGACAAAACATTTGTATTTTCTTCATTTTTATTACTTTAACTGAATGTTTTCTAAAAGTTCTAACATGGTTACATTTAATAAAACATTTTGGTAATGGACGTTTCAACTGGTTTGACATTGCGAACAACATTGGGAAAAACGTTCTTCTGTGGAAATTTCAGTACTTCAGCATAACATTTCCTACATGTTTCCTCGGGGTTCTATTGAAAGTAATGTTCTCAAATAGTTCAGAGAATGTTAAGAAATAACGTTCTTCTACAGAACATTCCATACACGTTCCCATGTGATTCTATTTAATGTCATATTTTTATAACATTCTGGGAGCATAAAAAAATGGTGTGACTTAAGAGACACATACACATTCTTTGAACATTCTGAGAACATCTCTTATGTCAGTCCTTTGCAATATTCCGGGAATGTATAAAAAAATATACATATTAACATTAATTAGCTCTAAATTCCATTCTCAGAACATGAAAACTTTACATACAAAAATTTAAGAAAATGTAAATAACTTTCACAGAACATTCTAAGAATGTTAATTAAAAACATATACATTCCGTTTTCTTATTGACTGGGTGATAGCAATCTGAGAGTTTTTCAAGGATCAGACTGGTAGGTTGGTGTATGTGTCTTGCCTTGGTTACACAACAACAAAGTCATGCCACCACTCCACTCCACTCACTCCCCCACCACAACTCTGACTAATGCATTAATAACAATCTCAATCTCAAACTCTTTCTCTGTCAGTCCCAGTGCACTTACACCGCTGTGGTAAGACTGAATGGGTAATTAAATACAGTGCATTCGGAAAGTATTCAGAGCCCTAGACTTTTTCCACATTTTATTCTAAAATTGATTGAATAGTTTTTTTTCTCTCATCAATCTACACACAATACCCCATAATGACAAAGCGAAAACAGGTTGTTTATTTTTTTTTATGCAAATGTATTAAAAACTAAAAACAAAAAACCCTATTTACAAAAGAATTCAGACCCTTTGCTACAGTGAGGGAAAAAAGTATTTGATCCCCTGCTGATTTTGTACGTTTGCCCACTTACAAAGAAATGATCAGTCTATAATTTTAATGGTAGGTTTATTTGAACAGTGAAAGACAGAATAACAACAAAAAAATCCAGAACATCGCATGTCAAAAATGTTATAAATTGATTTGTATTTTAATGAGGGAAATAAGTATTTGACCACTCTGTAAAACATGACTTAGTACTTGGTGGCAAAACCCTTGTTGGCAATCACAGAGGTCAGACGTTTCTTGTAGTTGGCCACCAGGTTTGCACACATCTCAGGAGGGATTTTGTCCCACTCCTCTTTGCAGATCTTCTCCAAGTCATTAAGGTTTCAAGGCTGACGTTTGGCAACTCGAACCTTCAGCTCCCTCCACAGATTTTCTATGGGATTAAGGTCTGGAGACTGGCTAGGCCACTCCAGGACCTTAATGTGCTTCTTCTTGAGCCACTCCTTTGTTGCCTTGGCTGTGTGTTTTGGGTCATTGTCATGCTGGAATGCCCATCCACGACCCATTTTCAATGCCCTGGCTGAGGGAAGGAGGTTCTCACCCAAGATTTGACGGTACATGGCCCCGTCCATCGTCCCTTTGAAATTGTCCTGTCCCCTTAGCAGAAGAACACCCCCAAAGCATAATGTTTCCACCTCCGTGTTTGACGGTGGGGATGGTGTTCTTGGGGTGATAGGCAGCATTCCTCCTCCTCCAAACACAGCGAGTTGAGTTAATACCAAAGAGCCCCATTTTGGTCTCATCTGACCACAATGTATAAGTGCTTTCTTGAGCAGGGGGACCTTGCGGGCGCTGCAGGATTTCAGTCCTTCATGGCGTAGTGTGTTACCAATTGTTTTCTTGGTGACTATGGTCCCAGCTGCCTTGAGATCATTGACAAGATCCTCCCGTGTAGCTCTGGGCTGATTCCTCACCGTTCTCATGATCATTGCAACTCCACGAGGTGAGATCTTGCATGGAGCCCCAGGCCGAGGGAGATTGACAGTTCTTTTGTGTTTCTTCCATTTGCGAATAATCGCACCAACTGTTGTCACCTTCTCACAAAGCTGCTTGGCGATGGTCTTGTAGCCCATTCCAGCCTTGTGTAGGTCTACAGTCTTGTCCCTGACATCCTTGGAGAGTTCTTTGGTCTTGGCCATGGTGGAGAGTTTGGAATCTGATTGATTGATTGCTTCTGTGGACAGGTGTCTTTTTTACAGGTAACAAGCTGAGATTAGGAGCATTCCCTTTAAGAGTGTACTCCTAATCTCAGCTCGTTACCTGTATAAAAGACACCTGGGAGCCAGAAATCTTTCTGATTGAGAGGGGGTCAAATACTTATTTCCCTCATTAAAATGCAAATCATTTTATAACATTTTTGACATGCGTTTTTCTGGATTTTTTTGTTGTTATTCTGTCTCTCACTGTTCAAATAAACCTACCATTAAAATTATAGACTGATTATTTCTTTGTCAGTGGGCACAAAATCAGCAGGGGATCAAATACTTTTTTCCCTCAGTGTATGTGACTGAAAATTGAACTCAGGTGCATCCTATTTCCATTGATCAACATTGAGATGTTTCTCAACTTGATTGGAGTCCACCTGTGGTAAATTGAATTGATTGGACATGACTTGGAAAAGCACACACCAGTCTATATAAGGTCCCACAGTTGACAGTGCATGTCAGAGCAAAAACTAAGCCATGAAGCCGAAGGAATTGTCCGTAGAGCAGGATTGTGTCGAGGCACAGATCTGGGCAAGGGTACCAAAAAATGTCTGCAGCATTTAAGGTCCCCAAGAACACAGTGGCCTCCATCATTCTTAAATGGAAGAAGTTAGGAACCACCAATACTCTTCCTAGAGCTGGCTGCCCAGCCAAACTGAAGAATCAGGGGATAAGAGCCTTGGTCAAGGAAGTGACCAAGAACCTTCCAGAAGGACAACCATCTCTTCAGCACTTCACCAATCACTCCATGGAAGCCACTCCTCAGTAAAAGGCACAACAGCCCGCCAGCTTGGTGTTTGCCAAAAGGCACCTAAGGGACTCTCAGACCATGAGAAACAGGATTATCTGGTCTGAAACATCTGTGCTAGCTGGGTAGTATATCTATCCAGTAATACTCTGGCCTGCAACATGTATCCATTTGACATGGCCTACCCACATATGTACAGTGCATTCAAAAAGTATTCAGACCCCTTGACTTTTTAACATTTTATTATGTGACAGCCTTATTCTAAAATGGATTAAATGTTTTTCCCCTCATCAATCTATACACAATACCTCATGATTACAAAACAAAAACAAGTTTTTACACATTTTTGCAAATGTATTCAAAGTAAAAAATGGAAAAATTACATTTACTAACCTAGTATTCACTACTTTGTTTAAGCAACTTTGGCAGCAATTACACCCTCGAGTCTTCTTGGGTATGACACTACAAGCTTGGAACACCTGTATTTGAGGAGTTTCTCCCATTCTTCTCTGCAGATCCTCTCAAGCTCTGTCAGGTTGGATGGGAGCGTCGCTGCAAAACTATTTTCAGGTCTCTTCAAAGATGTTAGATCAGGTTCAAGTCCGGGCTCTGACTTGGGACACTCAAAGACTTGTCCTGAAGCCACTCCTGTGTTTTCTTGGTTTTGCGCTTAGAGTCGTTGTCTTGTTGGAAGGTGAACCTTTGCCCCAGTCTGAGGTCCTGAGCGCTCTGGAGCAGGTTTTCATCAATGATCTCTCTGTACTTTGCTCCGTTCATCTATCCTTCAATCCCAGTCCCTGCTGTTGAAAAACATCCTCACAGCATGATGCTGCCACCACCATGCTTCACCATAGGGATGGTGCAAGGTTTGCTCCAGACATGATGCTTGGCATTCAGGCCAAAAAGTTGTCTTGGTTTCATCAGACCAGAGAATCTTGTTTCTCATGGTCTGAGTCTTTAGGTGCCTTTTGGGAAACTCCAAGAAGGCTGTCATGTGCCTTTTTCTGAGGAGTGGCCACTCTACCATAAAGGCCTGATTGGTGGAATGCTGCAGAGATGGTTGTCTTTCTGGAAGGTTCTCCCATCTCCATGGAGGCCACTGTGTTCTTGGGGACAATTCCTTCGACCTCATGGCTTGGTTTTTGCTCTGACATGCACAATCTATTGTGGGACCTTACATAGACAGGCACGTGCATTTCCAAATCATGTCTAATCAATTGATTTTACCACAGGTGGATTCCAATCAAGCTGTAGAAACATCTCAAGGAAGATCAATGGAAACAGGACGTACCTGAGCTTAACTTCGAGTCTTATACCAAAGGGTCTGAATACTTATATAAATAAGGTATCTGTTTTTTTATATTTAACACATTTGCAAACATTTCTAAAAACCTGTTTTCGCTTTGTCATTATGGGGTATTGTATGTAGATTGATGAAGATTTTTTTTAATTTCATTAATTTTACGATAAGACTGTAAATTAACAAAATGTGGAAAAAGTCAAGGGGTCCGAATACTTTCCGAATGCACTGTACATGTTGCTTTTCTCTACTAACCTGGCAAGCGTCTTGGGGCTCGTCTGAAGTCGGTACAGCCAATCTGCCAACTTCTGTCTGTAGTGTCCGAACAGTTTGGGACACCCCACTGTGGAAGGGTGAGACTCTCACAAACATGTTGTTTTGCTCTAGGACGCCCACAGGCTTCAAAAGATTTGTCTGAAGGTCCACGGTACCAGTTGAAAAAATGAATGGAAGTATAGTCGTGGCCAAAAGTTTTGAGAATGACACAAATATTAATTTTCACAAAGTATGCTGCCTCAGTTTGTATGATGGCAATTTGCAAATACTCCAGAATGTTATGAAGAGTGATCAGATGAATTGCAATTAATTGCAAAGTCCCTCTTTGCCATGTAAATGAAATGAATCCCCCAAAAAAACATTTCCACTGCATTTCAGCCCTACCACAAAAGGACCAGCTGACATCATGTCAGTGATTCTCTCGTTAACACAGGTGTGAGTGTTGACGAGGACAAGGCTGGATATCACTCTGTCATGCTGATTGAGTTCGAATAACAGACTGGAAGCTTCAAAAGGAGGGTGGTGCTTGGAATCATTGTTCTTCCTCTGTCATTCATGGTTACCTGCAAGGAAACACGTGCCGTCATCATTACTTTGCAAAAAAAGGGCTTCACAGGCAAGGATATTGCTGCCAGTAAGATTGCACCTAAATCAACCATTTATCGGATCATCAAGTACTTCAAGGAGAGTGGTTCAATTGTTGTGAAGAAGGTTTCAGGGCGCCCAAGAAAGTCCAGCAAGCGCCAGGACCGTCTCCTAAAGTTGATTCAGCTGCGGGATCGGGGCACCACCAGTACAGAGCTTGCTCAGGAATGGCAGCAGGCAGGTGTGAGTGCATCTGCACGCACAGTGAGGCGAAGACTTTTGGAGGATGGCCTGGTGTCAAGAAGGGCAGCAAAGAAGCCACTTCTCTCCAGGAAAAACATCAGGGACAGACTGATATTCTGCAAAAGGTACAGGGATTGGACTGCTGAGGACTTGTGTAAAGTCATTTTCTCTGATGAATCCCCTTTCCGATTGTTTGGGGCATCCGTAAAAAAGCTTGTCCAGAGAAGACAAGGTGAGCGCTACCATCAGTCCTGTGTCATGCCAACAGTAAAGCATCCTGAGACCATTCATGTGTGGTGTTGCTTCTCAGCCAAGGGAGTTGGCTCACTCACAATTTTGCCAAAGAACACAGCCATGAATAAAGAATGGTACCAACACATCCTCCGAGAGCAACTTCTCCCAACCATCCAGGAACAGTTTGGTGACGAACAATGCCTTTTCCAGCATGATGGAGCACCTTGCCATAAGGTAAAAGGGATAACTAAGTGGCTTGGGGAACAAAACATCGATATTTTGGGTCCATGACCAGGAAACTCCCCAGACCTTAATCCCATTGAGAACTTGTGGTCAATCCTCAAGAGGCGGGTGGATAAACAAAACCCCACAAATTCTGACAAATTCCAAACATTGATTATGCAAGAATGGGCTGCCATCAGTCAGGATGTGGCCCAGAAGTTAATTGACAGCATGCCAGGGCGGATTGCAGAGGTCAACACTGCAAATATTGACTGTTTGCTTCAACTTCATGTAATTGTCAATAAAAGCCTGACACTTATGAAATGATTGTAATTATATTTCAGTATTCCATAGTAACATCTGACAAAAATATCTAAAGACACTGAAGCAGCAAACTTTGAAAATTCATATTTGTGTCATTCTCAAAACTTTTGGCCATGACTGTACACTACATCAAACGTTTTAGAACACCTACCCATTCAAGGGTTTTTCTTTATTTTCACTATTTTCTACATTGTAGAAAAGTAGTGAAGACATCAAAACTATGAAATAACTCATGTAGTAACCAAAAAAGTGTTAAACAAATGAAAATATATTTGAGATTCTTCAAATTGCCTCCCTTTGCCTTCATGACAGCTTTGCACACTCTTGGCATTCTCTCAACCAGCTTCATGAGGTAGTCAACTGAAAGATAATACATTTTTTTTGTACCATCATCTTTGAAATGCAAGTGAAAGGCCATCATGTATTATTCCAGCCCGGACGCAAACTTAACATGTGTAAATATTTGTATGTACATAAGATGCAACAACTGAGACATAAACTGAACAATGAAGATCTGTGAAGTTATTTGGATTTTTACGAATTATCATTGAAAGACAGGGTCCTGAAAAAGGGACGTTTCTTTTTTTGCTGGGTTTATGTCTATGTCCTGGGAAATGTTTGTGTTATTTACAACCTCATGCTAATCACATTAGCCTACGTTAGCTCAACCGTCCCGCGGGGGTGACACCGATCCTGTAGACGTTTTAAGGCATCAAGGTCAGTCAATAATGAACATTTTAAGAACTTTGAAAGTTTCTTCAAGTGCAGCTGCAAAAACCATCAACCGCTATGATGAAACTGGCTCTCATGAGGACTGCCACAGGAATGGAAGACCCAGAGTTACCTCTGCTGCAGAGGATACGTTCATTAGCGTTACCAGCCTCAGAAATTGCAGCCCAAATAAATGCTTCAAAGAGCTCAAGTAACAGACACATCTCAACATCAACTGTTCGGAGGAGACTGTGTGAATCAGACCTTCATGGTTGAATTACTGCAAAGAAACCCCTACTAAAGGACACCAATAAGAAGAAGAGACTTGATTGGGCCAAGAAACACGAGCAATGGACATTAGACCGGTGGAAAGTTGTCCTTTGGTCTGGAGTCCAAATTTGAGATTTTTGGTTCCAACCGCTGTGTCTTTGAGAGACACGGTGTGGGTGAATGGATGATATCCGCATGTGTATTTCCCACTGTAAAGCATGGAGGAGGAGGTGTTATGGTGTGGGGGTGCTTTGCTGGTAACACTGTCTGTGATTTATTTAGAATTCAAGGCACACTTAACCAACATGGCTACCACAGCAATCTGCAGCGATACACCATCCCATCTGGTGTGGGCATAGTGGGACTATCATTTGTTTTTCAACAGGACAATGACCCAACACACCTCCAGGCTGTTGGAATGCCATGAGTGTGCAAAGCTGTCATCAAGGCAAAGGGTGGCTATTTGAAGAATCTCAAATATAACATCTATTTTCATTTGTTTAACACTTTTTTGGTTACTACATGATGTCTTCACTATTATTCACAATGTAGAAAATAGTAAAAATAAAGAAAACCCCTGAATGAGTAGCTGTTCTAAAACTTTTGACCGGTAGTGTATATATGGAGACTGTTTAGTGCCAAAAATAAGGGGTTAAATACATGTAAAAAATTATAATGTTTCCTGATCTTTCTTATTTCTCTCAGATATAGGACAGACACTTCAGAACAAACTTCCTTTACATTTTTTTTTTTTTGGGGGGGGGGGGGGGCAATCTGTTGTTCCATGTAGTGAATATGTTATTGAGTGTTTGTATGGGCAAATAGCAGTAAGCCCAAATACAATTTTTCTGCAAATAATTAGAAAATATTTTTGGGGGATACTTCAAGGGGTCTTAAAATTCTAAATCAAATAGCAAAACGATCCTTGGTAAGATCTTCTTAAAACAATTCCACTTAGCTTAGTAGAACCCCCCCACTCCCCTGCCTTAGACAGGGCTTAGACTCGTACGGCCCATTTAAACATCCTAAGGTCAACATCCCCAGTGTTCACATTTCTCTCAAGTAAATGTTGTATTTGTATAAAATATTTAATAAACAATTTATTTGGTAAATATCCTGTCTTTGCTCTTTGTTTCACCATGCTGATGATTTCAAGTTGTATTGGATTTACCTTCATTTGTTGAGACATTGAATACATGTAGTTTAGTATATTTAGTACATTTATTATGTTTAGTTTGTTTTCTCTGTGAGAAGCAAGTTAATTTAAAGTTATATGTGATTTGGTTAAAGTAAATACATTTCAATTTTGTTAACACACAGTAACCAACAACCTGATCTAATTTGCATTTTCATACTCCGTTTGTAAATTGGCCAAATATTTGCCACACGTATTAGCCAGAAGCCTGTTTTTTTCAGTAAGGGAGAGGAACAGATATACAGAGCCATCAGAAAGTATTCATACCCCTTGACTTCTGTGGCGGTCGGTGCCGTTTAAGATGAGGGAGGACGATATTTATTTTTTATGAGCAGGGCCTTATTTCTATTACAGGATATTGGATGACTGTCATTCATGTTCCATTCACCCAGCTCAATGTATGTTTGTCTTTGTTTCGTTCCTTATAAGAAACTTTGTCAACAGAATTGACTAAATGAATACACCCCTGACCACACGCACAGATCACTTTCATAGCAGCCACATACAAACAGCATGATCACTTTGCTCGTTTTATAATATCTCCTTCTCGCATCTACCTGCTCTCCTCCTCTCACCTTTTCTCTTTACTTGTGATCTTCAGATCACAACAGAAAAGCTGTCTGTGAACAGGTGAAAAAAACGTTCCAAGTCAGACCTTCATACCATAACCGCTAACCGTTACACACAGCCTACATCATTGTCACCATATTAGTTAACGTCATAGTCAACATAGCTACTAGAACTAACTCGTTAGAAAACCCGCTACAATCATGCAGTACAGTGTACAGCAAGCAGTTTAGCAGTTACACCGGTGGGCCCTGGTGGCAATACATTTATAAAACCAAAAGCTTACCTTGACTTGGAAGGGTTCCAGTGTTGGATAGTCATAGCCAGCTAGCTAACATAGCATTCCTTTCAGTTTGAGCAGGGTGTTTGAATAGGCTAAACTAGCTAGCTGCATTCGCTAGCTAAGTAAGTGTAAGTGAAAAAAAATCCTAAGGATTATAACGTTAGCTAGCTCTCTCGCTCTCTCTCTTACCTCTCCTTCATTTTTGAAGAAATGTATTTGTTCAAAACTGTTAAACTATTATCTTTCTCTTTGAGTCAACTACTCATGACATGTCATGCACTGCAGTGCTAACTAGCTGTAGCTTTTGCTTTCAGTACTAGATTAATTCTCTGATCCTTTGATTGGGTGGACAACATGTCAGTTCATGCTACAAGAGCTCTGATACGTTGGAGGACATCATAATTACTGTGTAAGTCTATGGAAGGGCATAATCATGAGCCTCCTAGGTTTTGTATTGAAGTCAATGTACCCAGAGGAGGACGGAAACTAGCTGTCCTCCGGCTACACCATGGTGCTACTTCAGAGAGTGCTGTTGAGGCTACTGTAGACCTTCATTGCAAAACAGGGTGTTTTAATCAATTATTTGGTGACATGAATATATTTAATATAGTTTTATTTAAAAAGGTTGACTTTTTTATGTTTAACTTTTTTTATGCAATTCACTGAGGATGGTCCTCCCCTTCCTCATCTGAGGAGCCTCCACTGCTTGACTTATTCTACATTTTGTTGTATTACAGCCTTACTTCAACATTGCTTTAAAAAAAATGTCTCACCCATTTACACACAATACCCCAAAAGGAAAACATTAAAAAAACTAACATTTTTGTCAATACATGTTAGAATCATCTTTGGCAGCAATTACAGCCATAAGTCTTTTTGAAGTAAGTCTCTAAAAGCTTTGCACACCTGGATTGTACAATATTTGCACTTTTATTTTTATTCTTCAAGCTCTGTCAAGTTGGTTGTTGATCATTGCTAGACAGCCATTTTCAAGTCTTGCCATACATTTTCAAGCAACTCCAGTGTATATTTAGCCTTCTGTTTTAGTTTATTGTCCTGCTGAAAGGTGAATTTGTCTCCCAGTGTCTGTTGGAAAGCTGACTGAACCATGATTCCTCTAGGATTTTGCCTGTGTTTAGCTCTATTCCATTTATTTGTATCCCCCCCAAAAACTCCCTAGTCCTTGCCGATGACACGCATACCCATAACATGATGCAGTCACCACCATGCTTGAAAATATAAAGAGTGGTACTCAGTGATGTGTTGAGTTGGATTTGCCCCAAACATAACACTTTGTATACAGCACATGAAGTTAATTTCTTTGCCACATTTTACTTTAGTGCCTTATTTATTCTGTACAGGCTTCCTGCTTTTCACTCTGTAATTTAGGTTAGTATTGTAAAGTAACTACAATGTTGTTGATCCATCCTCAGTTTTCTCCTATCACAGCCATTAAACTCTGTAACTGTTTGAAAGTCACCATTGGCCTCATGGTGAAATCCCTGAGTGGTTTCCATCTTCTCCAGCAACTGCGTTAGGAAGGATGCCTGTATCTGGGTAGTGACTGGGTGCATTGATAAATCATCCAAAGTGTAATTAATAACGTCACCATGCTCAAAGGGATATTTAATGTCTGCTTTTGTTTTTACCCATCTACCAATAGGGGCCCTTCTTTGAATCTGTGTTTGAAATTCATTGCTCAACTGAGGGACCTTACAGATAATTGTATGTGTGAGGTACAGAGATGAGGCATCAACAATTATTGTAACCACTACTATTGCACACAGAGTGAGTCAATGCAACGTATTGTGACTTAAGAAAATGTTTACTCCTGAACTTATTTAGGCTTACCATAAAAAAGGGGTTGAATATTTATTGACTCAAGATATTTCAGCTTTACATTTTTTATTAATTTGTAAAAATGTCTCAAAACATAATTCCACTTGACATTACAAAGTATTGTGTGTAGACCAGTTACAGTGGGGGAAAAAAGTATTTGATCCCCTGCTGATTTTGTACGTTTGCCCACTGACAAAGAAATGATCAGTCAATAATTTTAATGGTAGGTTTATTTGAACAGTGAGAGACAGAATAACAACAAAAAAATCCAGAAAAACGCATGTCAAAAATGTTATAAATTGATTTGCATTTTAATGAGGGAAATAAGTATTTGACCCCCTCTCAATCAGAAAGATTTCTGGCTCCGAGGTGTCTTTTATACAGGTAACGAGCTGAGATTAGGAGCACACTCTTAAAGGGAGTGCTCCTAACCGCAGTTTGTTACCTGTAAAAAAGACACCTGTCCACAGAAGCAATCAATCAATCAGATTCCAAACTCTCCACCACGGCCAAGACCAAAGAGCTCTCCAAGGATGTCAGGGACAAGATTGTAGACCTACACAAGGCTGGAATGGGCTACAAGACCATCGCCAAGCAGCTTGGCGAGAAGGTGACAACAGTTGGTGCGATTATTCGCAGATGGAAGAAACACAAAAGAACTGTCAATATCCCTCGGCCTGGGGCTCCATGCAAGATCTCACCTCGTGGAGTTGCAATGATCATGAGAACGGTGAGGAATCAGCCCAGAACTACACAGGAGGATCTTGTCAATGATCTCAAGGCAGCCGGGACCATTGTCACCAAGAAAACAATTGGTAACACACTACGCCGTGAAGGACTGAAATCCTGCAGTGCCCGCAAGGTCCCCCTGCTCAAGAATACATATACATGCCCGTCTGAAGTTTGCCAATGAACATCTGAATGACTCAGAGGACAACTGGTGAAAGTGTTTTGGTCAGATGAGACCAAAATGGAGCTCTTTGGCATCAACTCAACTCGCCGTGTTTGGAGGAGGGGGAGGAATGCTGCCTATGACCCCAAGAACACCATCTCCACCGTCAAACATGGAGGTGGAAACATTATGCTTTGGGAGTGTTTTTCTGCTAAGGGGACAGGACAACTTCACCGCATCAAAGGGACGATGGACGGGGCCATGTACTGTCAAATCTTGGGTGAGAATCGCCTTCCCTCAGCCAGGGCATTAAAAATGGGTCGTGGATGGGCATTCCAGCATGACAATGACCCAAAACACACGGTCAAGGCAACAAAGGAGCGGCTCAAGAAGAAGCACATTAAGGTCCTGGAGTGACCTAGCCATTCTCCAGACCTTAATCCCATAGAAAATCTGTGGAGGGAGCTGAAGGTTCGAGTTGCCAAACGTCAGCCTCGAAACCATAATGACTTGGAGAAGATCTGAGTGGTACAAAATCCCTACCGAGATGTGTGCAAACCTGGTGGCCAACTACAAGAAACGTCTGACCTCTGATTGCAAACAAGGGTTTTGCCACCAAGTACTAAGTCATGTTTTGCAGAGGGGTCAAATACTTATTTTCCTCATTAAAATGCAAATCATTTTATAACATTTTTTACATGCGTTTTTCTGGATATTTTTGTTGTTATTCTGTCTCTCACTGTTCAAATAAACATACCATTAAAATTATAGACTGATCATTTCTTTGTAAGTGGGCAAACGTACAAAATCAGCAGGGGATCAAATACTTTTTTCCTCCACTGTACACCCAATCTCAATTTAATAAGTTTTAAATTCAGGCTGTAACACAACAAAATGTTCAAAAGGTCAAGGGTTGTGAAAACTTTCTGAAGACACTGTAGCTAGCTCCCAAAGATTGAAATAAGATAAATATCTGTTTTCATGTCCACTTTAAATATGCAGCATGCAATACGAATTGTTTTGATCGTATGAATAGGGAATTCTGTTGACCGTTTATTCAATTTATTGAAAGCTAGCCAATGTTACAGTTTGAGTAGCCTAGCCAACTACTGTAATTGTCAGTTTGTGTTTCATTAGCTATCTCTGTCAGTGAATTACATTTTGTAATCATGCATATGCATGATTATACAGTATGCCTCATTTCAAGTAACTAGCTGCATGCTTAAAGAAACATTCAATCATAAACGTTGCACTGAAACCGAAATAAAAGCATGTCGATAGAAAGTGTGTGTGTTTGAGTGTGTCATGTATGCTTGAATGGAGGTTTAAAAACGACAGCTGCATATACATATTAGCCAATACATATGGCATAGCCTACACATTTAGCATACGTTGCAATAAAATCTTCTCTAAAAAAAACTGTTGTATAATGTGCTCTGCAATAAGATAAACAAAGTTTGATTTCAAAACCAGATGAGTTTTCAAATAGCAGCTTTCCAATATCATGATAGGCATGGATAATGTTGGATGCATTGGAATATAAGGTATGGAGAATGATAAAGAGCCTGTAGGATTATAGAAAAAGCAGTTGGGAAATGAATGTTTGAGTTTAAAATGCTAAATGTTCAGTGAATGTGAGTATATTAAGATGGTTTAAATGATTAGCTTTTCTACTGACCTAAAAGTTGACGGTACCAAAATTTGCCAATCCATTCATTAATCTACTAACTATGACAGAGTGTGAGACATGTTTTCCATAATGTACATTTCATGCATATACAAAAAACAAATAGTGTTTCACAATTATTGAGTACGGAGACAAATAGTAAAGGTGTCTCAGGCAGTATTTGAAGTATCTAAATATAGTGTAACCGACTAATCAATGTATATAAAGTGCTGTGGATGGCACAATCTTACAATGTTGCAGTCCAGAAATGAGAGCTTTACCATCTACGCCAAAAGCCTGGACCTCTGATGGAGACTGTAGAACTGTCAGTATTCCCCCTTTCTCTCTAGGAGCATTTGTGTACCCAGGCCCCATAGGCATATCAAAAGTATCCCACCATGGTCACCAATTTAGCTGACCGATGTGGAGAGAGAAGTGCCTTAGCAAAATGAAATCTAAAACTGGTGTGGTCCAGAGACGAGAAATGTACCATCTATGGCAAAAGCCTGGGCTCCTGAAGCGAACAATAGAAATCTCCCCACTGAATGTTACAATAGTAAATTAATCTGTTTGTCACCTGTTAAACTTATTCTACATTGAATTTAGACTTTGAGTTGCTTAAACAAGCACGTGTATCTGTAGTTGCCGTTCTTCAACCCCAAAAAATGCCCTAGACTGTGTATGACAAAACCCACAAAGAAAAGACAACAGGTGAATGCATACGTGGTCCCAAAGTCTAAATAGTGAAGGCTTTTCCAACAGTCTTGAAGAAGTTCCCACATATTCTGAGCACTTGTTGGCTGCTTTTCCTTCACTCTGTGGTCCAATTCATCCCAAACCATCTCGATTGGCTTGAGATCGAGTGATTGTGGAGGCCAGGTCATCTGATGCAGCACTCCATCACACTCCTTCTTAGTTAAATAGCCCTTTTGTTAAATAGCCCTTACACAGCCTGGAGGTGTGTTGGGTCATTGTCCTGTTGAAAAACGAATTATAGTCCCACTAAGTGCAAACCAGATGGGATGGTGTATTGCTGCAGAATGATGTGGTAACCATGCTGGTTAACTGTGCCTTGAATTCTAAATAAATCACTGACAGTGTTGCCAGCAAAGCACGCCCACACCATCACACCTCCTCCATGCTTCACGGTGGCAACCACACATGCAGAGATCATCCGTTCACCTACTCCGCGTCTCACAAAGACACAGCATTTGGAACCAAAAATCTCAAATTTGGACTCATCAAACCAAAGGAGAGGTTTCCACCAGTCTGATGTCCATTGCTTGTGTTTCTTGGTGCTTCTTGGTGTCCTTTAGTAGTGGTTTCTTTGCAGCTATTCGACCATGAAGGCCTGATTCACATAGTCTCCTCTGAACAGTTGATGTTGAGATGTTTATTTGGGCTGCAGTCTGAGGTGCAGTTAACTCTAATGAACTTATCCTCTGCAGCAGAGGTAACTCTGAGTCTTCCTTTCCTGTGGCGGTCCTCATGAGAGCCAGTTTCATCATAGCGCTTGATGATTTTTGCTACTGTACTTGAAGATACTTTCAAAGTTCTTGAAATGTTCAGGATTGACTAACCTTCATGTCTTAAAGAAATGATGGACTGTCATTTCTCTTTGCTTATTTGAGCTGTTCTTTCCATGATATAGCCCTATTTGGTTAAAGACCAAGTCTAATTTCTGTATACCACCCCGACATTGTCGCAACACAACTGTTTGGCTTAAACGCATTAAGAAGGAAAGAAATTCCACCAAATAACTTTTTACAAGGCACACATGTTAATTGAAACGCATTCCAGGTGACTACCTCATGAAGCTGTTTGAGAGAATGCCAAGAGTGTGCAAAGCTGTCATAAAGGCAAGGGGTGGCTATTTGAAGAATCTCAAATCAAAAATAAACAAATCAAAATCTAACACTTTTTTGTTACTACACGATTCCAGATGTGTCATTTCATAGTTTTGATGTCTTCACTCTTATTCTACAATGTAGAACATAGTAGAAATAAAGAAAACCCCTGGAATGAGTAGGTGAGTCCACACTTTGAACCGGTACTATATATATATATACAGTTGAAGTCGTAAGTTTACATCCACTTAGGTTGGAGTCATTAAAACTTGTTTTTAACCACTTCACTAATTTCTTGTTAACAAACTATAGTTTTGGCAAGTCGGTTAGGACATCTACTTTGTGCATGACACAAATCATTTTTACAACAATTGTTTACAGACAGATTATTTCACTTATAACTCACTGTATCACAATTCCAGTGGGTCAGAAGTTTACATACACAAAGTTGACTAACTTTAAATAGCTTGGAAAATTCCAGAAAATGATGTCATGGCTTTAGAAGTGCCTGTCACCAAGACTCGATCCTAGGCCCCACGCTCTTTCCAATTTACATCAACAACATAGCTCAGGCAGTAGGATGCTCTCTCATCCATTTATATGCAGATGATAGTCTTATACTCAGCTAGCCCCTCCCCAGATGTTGTGTTAAATTCTCTACAACAAAGCTTTCTTAGTGTCCAACAAGCTTTCTCTACCCTTAACCTTGATCTGAACACCTCCAAAACGAAGGTCATGTGGTTTGGTAAGAATAATGACCCTCCTCCCACCGGTGTTATTACCTCTGAGGGTTTAGAGCTTGAAGTAGTCACCTCATACAAGTACTTGGGAGTATGGCTAGACGGTACACTGTCCTTCTCTCAGCACATATCAAAGCTGCAGGCTAAAGTTAAATCTAGAACTGGTTTCCTCTATCATAATCGCTCCTCTTTCACCCCAGCTGCCAAACTAACCCTGATTCGGATGACCATCCTACCCATGCTAGATTACGGAAACATAATTTATAGATTGGCAGGTAAGGGTGCTCTCGAGCGGCTAGATGTTCTTTACCATTCGGCCATCAGATTTGCCACCAATGCTCCTTATAGGACACATCACTGCACTCTATACTCTTCTGTAAACTGGTCATCTCTGTTTACCCGTCGCAAGACCCACTTACTTATTTGCTTATTTATAAAACCCTCTTAGGCCTCACTCCCCCCTATCTGAGATATCCACATACAACACCCGTTCTGCCAGTCACATTCGGTTAAAGGTCCCCAAGGCACACACATCCCTGGGTCGCTCGTCTTTTCAGTTCGCTGCAGCTAGCGACTGGAATGAGCTGCAACAAACACTCAAACTGGACAGTTTTATCTCAATCTCTTAATTCAAAGACTCAATCATGGACACTCTTACTGACAGTTGTGGCTGCTTTGTGTGATGTATTGTTGTCTCTACCTTCTTGCCCTTTGTGCTGTTGTCTGTGCCCAATAATGTTTGTACCATGTTTTGTGCTGCTACCATGTTGTGTTACTACCATGTTGTTGTTAAGTTACTACCATGCTGTGTTGTCATGTGTTGCTGCCTTGCTATGTTGTTGTCTTAGGTCTCTCTTTATGTAATGTTGTCTCTCTTGTTGTGATGTGTGTTTTGTCCTATATTTATATTTTAATTACTTTTTATTTTTAATCCCAGGCCCCCGTCCCTGCAGGAGGCCTTTTGCCTTTTGGTAGGCCGTCATTGTAAATATAATTTGTTCTTAACTGACTTGCCTAGTTAAATAAAGGTTAAATAAATACATTTAAAAAACAACACAGTGGCCTCCATCATTCTTAAATCGAAGAAGTTTGGAACCACCAAGACTCTACCTAGAGCTGGCCGCCCGGCCGAACTAAGCAATCGCCGGAGAAGGGCCTTTGTCAGGGGGGTGACCAAGACCCGATGGTCACTCTGACAGAGCTCCAGAGTTCCTCTGTGGAGATGGGAGAACCTTCCAGAAGGACAACCATCTCTGCAGCACTCCACCAATCAGGCCTTTATGGTAGAGTGGCCAGACGGAAGCCACTCCTCAGTGAAAAGGCACGTGACAGCTCGCTTGGAGTTTGCCAATAGGCAGAGATGAAACCAAGATTGAACTCCTTGGCCTGAATGCCAAACGTCACGTCTGGAGGAAACCAGGCAGCGCTCATTACCTGGCCAATACCATCCCTACGGGGAAACCTGGTGGTGGCAGAATCATACTGTGGGGATGGTTTTCAGAGGCAAGGATTGGGAGACTAGTCAGGATCGAGGGAAAGATGAACGGAGCAAAGTACAGAGAGATCCTTGGTGAAAACCTGCTCCAGACCACTCAGGACCTCAGACTGAGGCGAAGATTCACCTAACAGGACAACGACCCTAAGCACACAGTCAAGACAATGCAGCAGTGGCTTCGGGACAAGTCTCTGAATGTCCTTGAGTGGCCCAGCCAGAGCCCGGACTTGAACCTGATCAAACATCTCTGGAGAGACCTGAAAATAGCTGTGCAGCGACACTTCCCATCCAACCTGACAGAGCTTGAGAGGATTTGCAGAGAAGAATGGGAGAAACTCCCCAAATACAAGTGTGCCAAGCTTATAGTGTCATAGAAGACTCGAGGCTGTAATCGCTGCCAAAGGTGCTTCAACAAAGTATTGAGTAAAGTATCTGAATACTTATGTAAATGTGAATATATTGGGGTCCCTTGGAGTTGTTTTATAACATTATATTTTCAAGGTATATTAACAGAAAACACATCTTGTACACTAAGGACCTGGGGAATAGTTGCAGGGTAGAGAAGAGGAGAAGAGAAGAATGTGCCTATTTGAAAGCTATAAAATGAATGAATAGCTCCCGACATGTTTAATTTTTAAAAAGTAGCTTTCATGCTAGAAAAGGTTGGAAACCCCTGCCCTAGTCAAACAGTGTGGCTGAGTTAATGGAGAGTTCTGTTACTTCCACTAGGCTGGCGAAGCACAGTAAAGTGGAACTATTTTCTGCACACATGCATAATGGAAGGACCTGGATCCGCATCATGGTTGCAGTGGCTGTTATTCACCTCCAGGTGCAGGAGCACCACTCAAGCATTCTATGTCTGAGATGGGAAACATGGTGAAATATTTAACTGGGCTGGAGTGGCTAATTTGGAATGGCTTCCAGCAACAACAAAAAAAGCAACACACTAAAAAGGAATATAGTCTGCTGGGTAGCTTTTAGGCCAAGTGTCTCTAAGAATAAGAGTACAATTCTGTAATTTTCAAACAAATTGGGTTTATTTTAAAGGGAGGTTTTCAGTGTCAACAAAACAATCGGATTGAGTTTTACAAATGTAGATCGCTCTCTGCTTTAGTAAAAATATTAGAGGTACTGTACATGTCATGTGCATTTGCAATAATGCTGAACAATGTATTTGCACAGATGAGAGAACAGTGGATTTGAATGAGATGCACAGGGCTGATGCTAATCTGAAATGAAGTTGATTTTTTTCAGAACGTGAGAACTGTCAAGTTGCTGTTTTTCCTTAAACGTTCAGTACATTTGCTGCTTGCTTCATGGTTCATTTCCTTAATATAAAGAAAATGTTAGTGCCATGGAGAAACTTGATTGCACAGAAAGACAGCAACTTCAGCACATCTTCATACTGAATAGCTCTGTATTATTGAAGTATGCTGCAGTTGGCTTACAAGTCCTCCTGCTGATAATGGACTAACACAAATGTGTCTGTATAATGATGTCATTATACAATGATGTCTAGCACATCTGTGGCCAGGTCAAAGTTAAAACGAATGAGCAGAGAGGTCAGTTAGGAGCTGGAAGTGCCTATATAAAATGGCTTTGTCTCTTACATAAACCCTGGCTGAGTCATCCCTGGACGGTTTTATCTGTGCGCTGGGGTTTGTCTTCCCACCAGCCCTTCCCCACATGCCATCCCTCTGTGCTGCCCGCTCCCCTTTCTCTGCAGCTCAAAATCCCTGGGTTTAAATAGTATTACACTTGAGAGTTTGATTAATCGTGCAAGTCCAGATCGAGTGCCAGATGGGTGGGTTTGGGGCCCTTCTCGGTCGATTCCATTAGTTCCATTTAGAAATGCTCAATCAAGCACAGCTGAAGTATTTGGAAAAAAAACAATACAATGTGCTTGCATAAAATTGCTCCCTAGCCTGTGACACTATTTGAATCCTTGAAAAACTCCCTAATGGAACATTAATTTGGAAGTCCGTAATGTGCTCTGTCTGGCCCCACCCTTGACAACCCTGATTTGTAAACGGTGACCAGGCCCACATTTATTTTTGGGATAGCACTGCATTGATGATAGCCTATTTACCATTGGAGCACATAAAGCTTACCGTATGCTTCCCAGTCGAAACAGTTTGCACATATATTATGACATTTTGTGATGTTTTTGTTTGTTTTCGTGGTTTGGAGCTGCTTTGCTGCCCCAGGGCCTGGCCTCTGCAGTGTTCTGCTGTTGTTTTTGTGGGGGGGGGGGATTCTTCACCTCTAGTGTTTGTTGTCATTCAACAACAGACGACTAGTTTTCATGCTAATTACTTTACCAAACATCTTAGATGTCAAATTGCGAAACTTAAGGCCTCCTCTGCAAAAAACATCAATTCATTACAAATTTCTTGTTAACAAACTATAGTTTTGGCACGTCAGTTAGGACATCTACTTTGTGCATGACACAAGTATTTTTTACAGATATATTATTTCACTTATTTTTTATTTTATTTAACTAGGCAAGTCAGTTAAGAACAAACTCTTATTTTCAATGACGGCCTAGGAACAGTGGGTTAACTGCCTTGTTCAGGGGCAGAACGACAGATTTTTACCTTGTCAGCTCGGGGATTCGTTCTTGCAACCGTCCGGTTACTAGTCCAACGCTCCAACCACTAGACTACCTGCCGCCCCATATAATTCACTGTATCACAATTCCAGAGGGTCAGATGTTTACATACGCTAAGTTGACTGTGCCTTTAAACAGCTTGGAAAATTCCAGAAAATGATGTCATGGCTTTAGAAGCTTCTGATAGTCGAATTGACATCATTTGAGTCAATTGGAGGTGTACCTGTGGATGTATTTCAAGGCCTACCTTCAAACTCAGTGACTCTTTGCTTGACATCATGGGAAAATCAAAAGAAATCAGCCAAGACCTCAAAAAAAAATTGTAGACCTCCAAGTCTGGTTCATCCTTGGAAGCAATTTCCAAACACACACATATACATATACATATATATATATATATATATATATATATATATATATATATATATATACACATACATATATACGTGTATATATATATATTTACAGTGAGAGAAAAAAGTATTTGATCCCCTGCTGATTTTGTACGTTTGCCCACTGACAAAGATATGATCAGTCTATAATTTTAAATGGTAGGTTTATTTGAACAGTGAAAGACAGAAAAACAACAAAGAAATCCAGAAAAACGCATGTCAAAAATGTTATAAATTGATTTGCATTTTAATGAAGGAAATAAGTATTTGACCCCTCTGCAAAACATGACTTAGTACTTGGTGGCAAAACCCTTGTTGGCAATCACAGAGTTCAGACGTTTCTTGTAGTAGGCCACCAGGTTTGCACACATCTCAGGAGGGATTTTGTCCCACTCCTCTTTGCAGATCTTCTCCAATTCATTAAGGTCTCGAGACTGACGTTTGGCAACTTGACCTTCAGCTCCCTCCATAGATTTTCTATGGAATTAAGGTCTGGAGACTGGCTAGGCCACTCCAGGACCTTAATGTGCTTCTTCTTGAGCCACTCCTTTGTTGCCTTGGCCGTGTGTTTTGGGTCATTGTCATGCTGGAATACCCATCCACGACCCATTTTCAATGCCCTGGCTGAGGGAAGGAGGTTCTCACCCAAGATTTGACGGTACATGGCCCCGTCCACCGTCCCTTTGATGCGGTGAAGTTGTCCTGTCCCCTTAGCAGAAAAACACCCCCAAAGCATAATGTTTCCACCTCCATGTTTGACGGTGGGGATGGTGTTCTTGGGGTCATAGGCAGCATTCCTCCTCCTCCAAACACTGAGTTGAGTTGATGCCAAAGAGCTCCATTTTGGTCTCATCTGACCACAACACTTTCACCCAGTTGTCCTCTGAATCATTCAGATGTTCATTGGCAAACTTCAGGCGGGCACGTATATGTGCTTTCTTGAGCAGGGGGACCTTGCGGGCGCAGCAGGATTTCAGTCCTTCACGGCGTAGTGTGTTACCAATTGTTTTCTTGGTGACTATGGTCCCAGCTGCCTTGAGGTCATTGACAAGATCCTCCCGTGTAGTTCTGGGCTGATTCCTCACCGCTCTCATGATCATTGCAACTCCACGAGGTGAGAACTTGCATGGAGCCCCAGGCTGAGGGATATTGACAGTTCTTTTGTGTTTCTTCCATTTGCGAATAATCGCACCAACTGTTGTCACCTTCTCACTAAGCTGCTTGGCGATGGTCTTGTAGCCCATTCCAGCCTTGTGTAGGTCTACAATCTTGTCCCTCAAATCCTTTGAGAGCTCTTTGGTCTTGGCCATGGTGGAGAGTTTGGAATCTGATTGATTGATTGCTTCTGTGGACAGGTGTCTTTTTTACAGGTAACAAGCTGCGGTTAGGAGCACTCCCTTTAAGAGTGTGCTTCTAATCTCAGCTCATTACCTGTATAAAAGACACCTGGGAGCCAGAAATCTTTCTGATTGAGAGGGGGTCAAATACTTTTTTCCCTCCTTAAAATGCAAATCAATTTATAACATTTTTGACATGCGTTTTTCTGGATATTTTTGTTGTTATTCTGTCTCTCACTTCAAATAAACCTACCATTAAAAATATAGACTGATCCTTTCTTTGTCAGTGGGCAAACGTTCAAAATCAGCAGGGGATCAAATACTTTTTTTCCCCCCACTGTATATATATATATATATATACACTGCTCAAAAAAATAAAGGGAACACTAAAATAACACATCCTAGATCTGAATGAATGAAATAATCTTATTAAATACTTTTTTCTTTACATAGTTGAATGTGCTGACAACAAAATCACACAAAAATAATCAATGGAAATCCAATTTATCAACCCATGGAGGTCTGGATTTGGAGTCACACTCAAAATTAAAGTGGAAAACCACACGACAGGCTGATACAACTTTGATGTAATGTCCTTAAAACAAGTGAAAATGAGGCTCAGTAGTGTGTGTGGCCTCCACGTGCCTGTATGACCTCCCTACAACGCCTGGGTATGCTCCTGATGAGGTGGCGGATGGTCTCCTGAGGGATCTCCTCCCAGACCTGGACTAAAGCATCCGCCAACTCCTGGACAGTCTGTGGTGCAACGTGGCGTTGGTGGATGGAGCGAGACATGATGTCCCAGATGTGCTCAATTGGATTCAGGTCTGGGGAACAGGCGGGCCAGTCCATAGCATCAATGCCTTCCTCTTGCAGGAACTGCTGACACACTCCAGCCACATGAGGTCTAGCATTGTCTTGCATTAGGAGGAACCCAGGGCCAACCGCACCAGCATATGGTCTCACAAGGGGTCTGAGGATCTCATCTCGGTACCTAATGGCGGTCAGGCTACCTCTGGCGAGCACATGGAGGGCTGTGCGGCCCCCCAAAGGAATGCCACCCTACACCATGACTGACCCACCGCCAAACCGGTCATGCTGGAGGATGTTGCAGGCAGCAGAACGTTCTCCACGGCGTCTCCAGACTATCACGTCTGTCACATGTGCTCAGTGTGAACCTGCTTTCATCTGTGAAGAGCACAGGGCGCCAGTGGCGAATTTGCCAATCTTGGTGTTCTCTGGCAAATGCCAAACGTCCTGCACGGTGTTGGGCTGTAAGCACAACCCCCACCTGTGGACGTTGGGCCCTCATACCACCCTCATGGAGTCTGTTTCTGACCGTTTGAGCAGACACATGCACATTTGTGGCCTGCTGGAGGTCATTTTGCAGGGCTCTGGCAGTGCTCCTCCTGCTCCTCCTTGCACAAAGGCGGAGGTAGCGGTCCTGCTGCTGGGTTGTTGCCCTCCTATGGCCTCCTCCACGTCTCCTGATGTACTGGCCTGTCACCTGGTAGCGCCTCCATGCTCTGGACACTACGCTGACAGACACAGCAAACCTTCTTGCCACAGCTGGCATTGATGTGCCATCCTGGATGAGCTGCACTACCTGAGCCACTTGTGTGGGTTGTAGACTCCGTCTCATGCTACCACTAGAGTGAAAGCACCACCAGCATTCAAAAGTGACCAAAACATCAGCCAGGAAGCATAGGAACTGAGAAGTGGTCTGTGGTTACCACCTGCAGAACCACTCCTTTATTGGGGGTGTCTTGCTAATTGCCTATAATTTCCACCTGTTGTCTATTCCATCTGCATAACAGCACATGAAATTTATTGTCAATCAGTGTTGCTTCCTAAGTGGACAGTTTGATTTCACAGAAGTAAGATTGACTTGGAGTTACATTGTGTTGTTTAAGTGTTCCCTTTATTTTTTTGAGCATATATATATATATATATATATATATATATATATATATATATATATATATATATATATATATATATATATATATATATATATACACACACACACACAAGGACATGTACATAGTGGACTCGTATACATTGTAAAATAGAATACAGTTTTTCAAAACGTGATCTACCACTTATATCAGACTGGGAAGAATTTGCATTTGCGATCTCCCCCTATCTGCAAGCATAACCAATGACCAATGGCATAACACCTTATTGACATCTGACTTGAACCAACCAATTAGAATACATAAACATCAAATACATATTTCTGCAGTGTCAAGTGGAAACATAACCAACTCTGTTACACTGAAACGTGAGAATACCACCAAAAGCATATAATCTGTAGACCTATTTGTCTGGCCTGTGCCTCATCGACTGGAAACCATAATAACTCTTTCCAATTTAGAAGAGGAGGATGTTTGAGCAGTAACCCTGGCCCCTGCAACTTCGTGAGCACATAATATCCCAAAGTTAGATACACTCTCTTCTGTTATGTCTCTTCCTTCCTCTCTCCAAACAGCCTGTTCAGCGGCTGGTACTGTGTGTTAGTCAATAAAACATTCATGTTTTATAGCCTTATTTACAGTGGATCATTGCAGGCCTCAGAAACCACCTGCACCACGAGTTTATAGAGTTTCCCACAGATAAAGATAATAGCCGGCTATTAGAGTCAAAACAATAAACGGTTAATGGGCACACTAATATAGCGCACAGCTGGTCTGTCACTTTATATATAAGAGCGGGTGTGTATGTCAAGTTTAATTCGAGTGTGAATGAGTCTGTGATTAGATAATAAGCTCTATCGTTTCCTCTGGATATTGTGGGTAATTATACCTAAAAACCAATTATAGATAAATATGTTTAAGATATAAGAGTGAAGAGAGGATATAAATTACATTGTGATGAACCAGCATACACACACAGTTGTGCTATACAACATGTAATACTACCATGTAGAGTATATTTATGAGCCAGCCAGTCCCAGAACCAAACTCATTTACTAGGGGTCCTAAAATGGTCACAAAAATATTTATGAATTTGACAACTATTTAACTCATTATTATGCAATGACAAATATATTGGTAGATGATGAATATGTATGTCTATTGGTAGAAGCTGAATATTTATGCTTTACCTAGTCCATTGTTTCTATCCAAATCATGGTGATCCATGTTTACTTACCCCTCATTCTGTGTAATCTATATCGTACTGGTAGCCCTTTCCTGCAGTCAAGTGACTTAGTGACCTCATGGGTGGAATGTTATTCATATTTTTCATAATTTCATAATTAATAAACATTACTTTTTTTAAATGCCGAAAATCCGGTTTTGTTATATGTCAGTCTTCTGTGATGTACATAAAGTGTAATATTGGGATGCAAACTCAAAATGGAATACATTTAAACTCTATATCTGACATGGTACAGGTTTCTTCTCTTTTGTGAGGTGTATACTTTTGTTTCAAAGTAGTATTTATTTAAGACTGCCAAGAAACACTCTGTGTGACCCTGATTTAGCTATAGCTGCTTCAAATGGAGGCTGGAACCTCTTAATCAAATGGGCCCTGCTATTAGCAGGTCTGCATTTAAACCCCTAATTGGGAACATAAATAATTTTGTATGTTAAATATGTTTTTTTTGCTCTTGACCTCTGGGACGTTTTTGAAGTTCATGGTTACCAACACCATAATGAGCAGGTTTTATTTTTATCCGTCTCATTTCCCTACATTTCACTATCTAAGTTCCCTAGTTGAAGCCTCCGCTTGTAACCTAAACATCTCTAGATGTAGACAACTGAATAGAACAGGAATGTGTGGGAAATTATTTCTAACTCTTTACTGTGTCCGTTTGAATGCATTTAAAAACCAAAGGATGTTGGTTAAAGGTCAATATTTAATTGTCCCTAATACCTTTTAAATGATGCAACCCTAATAGCACTTTGCAGGTCAACATTGTAAAAAAAAAACACCCTGAGACAGAGCGTGTGAGCGAGAGAGAAAGAGAGACTATCTTCCTTCAAAGATCTTCAAGATGGAGGAGCTCCATCAGTTTTTCAAAAGAGCACACAGGATAACATGTTTTATATAACAGCAGATCTCTCATGTTACAGTGAAAAGTCACGCTTTTCTCCTCCATGTGTGTTTCACAAGGCATTGTAAATATCTGTTCAGACTCTGTACGTTGTCTCGATCTCTGTAATTCAACATTTATGGAAAATGAGCTAACCCAATAGAGTATAGCAAACATTAGGAACACCTAAAAGCAATGTTCCCTCTAAGCTGCGCACCTGCACGGGACCGCAGAAGAAATACAGTATCAGCCCACGTAGAGAAGCACAAGATTGAACTTCACTCAACTTTCTAGGTTTCTCTGTTAGTTAACACTATCAACGTTTCCCTTTACTGTGACAATTGTGATCGAATCAATGCAATATCAGCCACTCTCAACGCAACATAACGAAACAAAGGAACTTAGTATGCAAAATTAACTACAATAGATTTTGTTGTAGGCAGAACTCATTGGAGTAGGACTCTATTGCATTAATAAGCACGACTCAGCCCGACTCAGCCCGTACTCTAGACAGACCGGTGCGGCATAAGCAATCAGAGCTGCAATAGGCCTATATCAATGGAGGCTGCTGAGGGGAGAATGGCTCATAACAATGGCTGGAACGGAGCAAATGGAATGGCATCAAACACATGGAACCATGTGTTTGATGTATTTGATACCATTCCACCTCTTCTGCTCTAGCCATTACCACGAGCCCGTCCTCCCCAATTAAGATGCCACCAACCTCCTGTGGCCTGCAGTGCATTTGCAAAGTATTCAGACCCCTTCCCCTTTTCCACATTTTGTTCCATTACAGCCTTATTCTAAAATTGACCCCTTTCCTCATCAATCTACACACAATACTAGAAATACCTTATTTGCATAAGTATTCAGACCCTTCGCTATGAGACTCAAAATTGAGCTCAGGTGCATCCGGTTTCGATTGATCATCCTTGAGATGTTTCTCCAACTTCATTGGAGTCAACCTGTGGTAAATTCTATTGATTGGACATGATTTGGAAAGGCACACACCTGTCTAGAGTATATAAGGACCCACAGTTGACAGTGATGTCAGAGCAAAAACCAAGCCATGAGGTCGAAGGAATTGTCCGTAGAGCTCCGAGACAGATTTGTGTCAAGGCACAGATCTGGGGAAGGGTACCAAAACATGTCTGCAGCATTGAAGGTCCCCAAGAACATAGTGGCCTCCATCATTCTTAAATGGAAGAAGTTTGGAACCGGTAAGACTCATCCTAGAGCTGGTCGCCCCGGCCAAATTGAGCAATCGGGGGAGAAGGGCTTTGGTCAGGGAGGTGACCAAGAACCCAATGGTCACTCCGACAGAGCTCCACAGTTCCTCTGTGGAGGTTAACCATCTCTGCAGCAATTCATCAAAATCAGGCCTTGATAGTAGAGTGGCCAGATGGAAGCCACTCCTCAGTAAAAGGCACATTTACATTTACATTTAAGTCATTTAGCATGACAGCCCAATTGGAGTTTGCCAAAAGGCACCTAAAGGATTCTCAGGCCATGAGAACAAGATTCTCTGGTCTGATGAAACCAAGATTAATCTCTTTCGCCTGAATGCCAAACGTCAAAACTGTAGGAAACCTGGCACCATCCCTACGATGAAGCACGGTGGTGGCAGCATCATGCTGTGGGGATGTTTTTCAGCGGCAAGGACTGGGAGACTAGTCAGGATCGAGGGAAAGATGAACGGGGCAAAGTACAGAGAGATTCTTGATGAAAACTTGCTCCAGAGCGCTCGTGACCTCTGACTGGGGCGAAGATTCACCTTCCAACAGGACAACGACCCTAAGCACACAGCCAAGAAAACGCAGGAGTGGCTTCGGGACAAGTCTCTGAATGTCCTTGAGTGGCCCAGCCTGAGCCCAGACTTGAACCCAATCGAACATATCTGGAGAGACCTGAAAATAGCTGAGCAGCAAAGCTCCCCATCCAACCTGACAGAGCTTGAGAAGAATGGGAGAAACTCCCCAAATACAAGTGTGCAAAGCTGAGGGGAAAAAAACAATGTAGTTAATTTTAGAATAAGGAAAAATATGGAAAAAGTCAAGGAGTTTAAATACTTTCTGAATGCACTGTATATGCAAATAGACCTTTGCCATATATGGGTCTGTGCAATTTACTTACAGCATGAGAGGATGTGAGTAGATGCGCTTGTTTTGAGATCAAAGCAGGAGCTGCATGTAGCCACATGTGCACATTTTGTTAATATCCTTTGCTAGTTAGTACGTTATTAGCACAGTTATAATTTGTTGTCAACAATAGGGGAGTGATTGCTTCTTACATGAGCTCAAAACATGTACATTTATAGACATCTTTGAAAAGCGAGTCAGGTAAAAAGTTTTTTCATCTTGAGGGGGCAGTGTTAGAGAGTGTTGAATAAGCTATGTAGCCAATAGACAATTTTTGTAATTATCTGTAATAATGGTAGGGAATAATAATTTGTTTTATTTTGTAAAGTGGTGTCTTGCATCAAACACAACATTTTCAGTCACTTCCTTGTCTGAAGGACAAGTGGATAAACAAGTTAATGTCAAGCCCTGCATTTTCAAAAGTCTCATGGAATGTATGCCTACATTGAACACCACATACTGGCTGTTACTGTAGGCTGAATGATAGAACAGCTATTTCCATGTTAAAATGTTATGGGATGCATTATCTCCATTGTCTCCACTCTGGTCGGCCGACATTATGATCAAATAGCCACAGTAGCCTACTTAGCAACTGTTAAAACTGTAACTTAAAGCGGGTACAGCCTCAGTGTTCACAGTAGACGTACGCTGGAAGTTGCACAGAATTGTTTGAGCTCAGCAGACCTGAAATTTGCAGACCTTTTTTTGAGGGAACATTGCCTACAAGGTGTCGAAAGTGTTCCACAGGGATGCTGGCCAATGTTGACTTCAATGCTTCCCACAGTTGTGTCAAATTAGGTGGACTATTCTTGATAAACACAGGAAATGTTTGAGTTCTTGACACAAACTGGTGCGCCTGGCACCTACTATCATACACATTCAAAGGCACTTGAATATTTTGTCTTGCCCATTCACCCTCTGAATGGCATACATATACAATCCAGGTCTCAATTGTCTCAAGGCTTAAAAATCCTTCTTTAACTGGTCTCCTCCCCTTCATCTACACTGATTGAAGTGGATTTAACAAGTGACATCAATAGCGGATCATAACTTTCACCTGGATTCACCTTGTCAGTATATGTCATGGAAAGAGCTTAATGCTCTTAATGTTCTGTACACTCAGTTTCTAGCTGGAAAGAGAAGAGACTTTAATTATAGTAAATGTTAAGCCTTCCCTGGGGTATATCAATGTGTGTACTGCCCTGAGCTCTGCAAACAGAGAGTAAAACATAACTAAGACATACGGTTTTATCAATGTAGACCAACGGTAATCTTCATCTCAATATTCATTCAGTGTTTCGTGGTGACATCCATGTTCCTACAAGCAGTGGCGTGTCCAGAATGTTTTTTATGGGGTGGCAAAGGTGGGCACAAACCCAGTTTAGGGGGGCAATTAAAATGTTGAACCTTAATAGATGCAAGGTGAATTTTTTTAATAAAATTATGATGGTTAAACGCATTAATGATTCAGCTTAGGTTTGGTACATTTCCCTGTTCTAAAAAAATCTTATTTAAAAAAACAAAAAAACAATACAATATAAAACAATACAAAGACAATACAAATGGCCCCTCCCATCAGTGGGATCTCTGGTCAGTGGGTGTGCTCGCCCCCACCCGCCCGTGAAGCCGGCAGGGTTTAGCCCACACCCCAAAGGGATTTTCCAAGGGCGGAAAGGACCAGCACACACCGTTCACAGTGTGAAACCAAAACAGAAATAAACACAAAACATAAAATAATCACATCCCCACACTCACCCCTGATTGGAGGACCTCAAACATTTATACTGTGCATGTGTGTATGTATTTATTCCCACACTCATTAATTCCAAACTTCAGACAGCCATAGATCAACCCATGTTTCCCAGTTAATCATCATGCTACCATTTTCTCTTGCAATACATCCATCCATTATACTATGGTGTCTCACTAGGGACTTGAACCTCCCCATCTGCAACATTTCTGACAAAATTGCTCCAACAATAAACATTTTACCAACGAACAAAATGATATTTCCTATTTACGGACTGTGGTCCTTCAAATCCCCCAAATATACAGTTTGCAGGTCTGACATAAAAAAAAACAAGCCACCGATGAGCAGTACCAAAAGTGGTGCTCTATTGAGTCTGTTTCCGCGTGGCAAAGTCTGCACAGTGCTGACTGTTCAATGCCCCATACACTGAGCATTTTTTTATATAATAGATTCAATTGAAAATAACAGATTGATGGGTCAATCACTTCAAAAACCCAATTCCATGGTATTGAGACATCAAAAATCTGTTCCCAATTATCTTGCATTTTATGCAGCATAGTTGTCAACCATCTTCACCGTAAGTGAAACTGATACATTTTACATTTTACGATTTATACTGGTCATTTTAAGCCATTTCTGATTTATAATTGGTGGTAGACAAACCAATTCATTTCTTCCTCTTTTAAGTAATTGCCTCTTCCATTTTTATGGCAGAGCTGCGATGAGTTAGTTATAATTCTCCATAAAACTTGATTAATTGCTTGTGTAACAATTTTAGTGTCATTGCTTACTATGTCATTCATAAACATGATGCCTTCCTTATACATTCTCTTCAAGAAAATTGATTTATCTGCTATCAGTACATTGGCATTTAGCTATATTATTTTCTGTAATATATGTTCTGCCTGTACTGGAGGATAAAATTGGAATTGTAGCCAACTCTGTATGGATACTTTAAACCGGGTTCCATTGTTAATCCACCATAAATTGATGGTTTTGATCTGTATATCAGCAAAGAGCCCCCGTTTGTGCCTACAGGAAAACCAGTTTGGATTTAGATACAGTTTCAGTATAATAGAAGCTTTAAGAGAGAGGTTTAATGCCTTTATATTTAATAGTTTTAGCCCTCCAAAGTCATATTCATTATATAAATATGTCCGTTTAACTTTATCTGGTTTGCCATTCCAAATAAAATGAAATATTTTTGTTGGCTCACATATTTTTGCTCACAAAAATATTATCCTGGAGTCGGTAGAGCCATGAATAGATATGTAAACTGAGATATCACTAGAGAATTAATTAGGGTTATTTTCCCATAGATAGACAGGTGTTTCCATTTCCCTGGTTTCAAGATCCTACCTATTTTGCTTAGTTTTCTGATCAAAATTTATAGTTGCAAGATCATTCAACGTTTCCAGGATGTGAACACCAGGTACATAACTGCACCATGCGCCCATTTAATCGGGAGACCACATAACAATTAAAGGTTTGTGTCTTTTAGAGACCAAATCCGTAAAATAATACACTTATCATAGTTGGGTTTTAGTCCAGATAAACTGGAGAAACTCTCCAGGTGCTCAATCAGACCGTTGAATCACTTGAAAACCATTGCAAACTTCAATCATCAGCATGCATTGATACCTTTGTTTCTAATGCATTATTTTCAAACACCTTAATTTTATCATGGGATCTGATTATTATAGCTAACAATTAAATGGCATTAACAAACAAGTATGGTGATAGAGGGCAACCTTGTTTTAAACCTCTTGGCAATTCTAAATTCTCAGAGAAATAACCATTATTTATAATTGTACATAAATGAGTGTTATACATTACTTTTATCCATTTTATGAGATTCTCCAAAGTTGAAATAATCCACGCACTTATAAATAAATTCTAGCCTTTCTCAAAATCTTCTTTCAAGATTGTGCCTGGTTTCCATGCATTCTCATAGTTTACAATTATTTCAAATCATTGTCTAATGTTGTTGCCAATATATATTCATTTTGGGAATCCTGACTGATCTTGATGAATAATATCCGGTAAGACCTTTTTAATTCTATGACAAATAGATTTTGCCAATATTCATTGTAACATTGAAGGGTGAGGGGCCCCCAATTTATTTTGAAAGATTGGGTGTTTATACTGTCCCCTGGCTCCTGCTTCAGTAGGAGAGAAACTACCCCAGACAGTTGACCATTTACAGTGCATTCGGAAAGTATTCAGACCACTTGACTTTTTCCACATTTTGTTATGTTACAGACTTATTTTAAAATTGATTAAATTGTTTTTTTCCCCTCATCAATCTACACACAATACCCCATAATGACAAAGCAAAAACCGTTTTTTATACATTTTTGCAAATGTACAGTACCAGTCAAAAATTGGACACACCAACTCATTCAGAAGTGTATTTTAATATTTTCTACATTGTAGAACAATAGTGAAGACATCAAAACTATGAAATAACACATATGGAATTACGTAGTAATCAAAAATGTGTTAAACAAATCAAAACATGTTTTATATTTAAGATTCTTCAAAGTACCACCCTTTGTCTCACAGTTTTGCACACACTCTTGGCACTCTCTCAACTAGCTTCACCTGGAATGCTTTTCCAACAGTCTTGAAGGAGTTCCCACATATGCTGAGCACTTGTTTGCTGCTTTTCCTTCACTCTGCGGTCAAACTCATCCAAAACCATCTCAATTGGGTTGCTGGTTAAGTGTCCCTTGAATTCTAAATAAATCACTGACAGTGTCACCAGCAAAGCACCCCCACACAATCACACCACCTCTTCCATGCTTCACGGTGGGAACCACACATGCAGAGATCATCCGTTCACCTCATCTGCGTCTCACAAAGACATGGCGGTTGGCAACAAAAAAATCACAAATTTGGACTCAGATTTCAGATTTCCACCGGTCTAATGTCCATTACTCGTGTTTCTTGGCCCAAGCAACTCTCTTCTTATTATTAGAGTCCTTTAGTAGTGGTTTCGTTGCAGCAATTCAACCATAAAGGCCTGATTCACGTAGTCTACTCTGAACAGTTGATGTTGAGATGTGTCTGTTACTTGAGCGTCACTGCACAGCTATTTTCAGGTCTCTCTAGAGATGTTCGATCGGTTTCAAGTCCGGGCTCTGGCTGGGCCACTCATGAACATTCAGAGACTTGTCCCAAAGCCACTCCTGCGATGTTTTCGGTGTGTGCTTAGGGCCGTTGTCCTGTTGGAAGGTGAACCTTTGCCCAAGTCTGAGATCCGGAGCACTCTGGAGCAGTTTTCATCAAGGATCTCTCTATACTTTGCTCTGTTCATCTTTCCATTGATCCTGACTAATCTCTCAGTCCCTGCCTCTGAAAAATATCCCCACAGCATGATTCTGCCACCACCATGCTTCACTGTAGGGATGGTGCCAGGTTTCCTCCAGATGTGGCGATTGGTATTCATGCCAAAGAGTTCAATCTTGGTTTCATCAGACCAGAGAATCTTGTTCCTCATGGTCTAAGAGTCTTTAGGTGCCTTTTGGGAAACTCCAAGAGGGCTGTCATGTGCATTTTACTGAGGAGTGGCTTCCGTCTGGCCACTCTACCATAAAGGCCTGTTTGGTGGAATGCTGCAGAGATGGTTGTCCTTCTGGAAGGTTCTCCCATCTCCACAGAGGAACTCTAGAGCTCTATCAGAGTGACTATCGGATTCTTGGTCACCTCCCTGACCAAGGCCCTTCTCCCCCGACTGCTCAGTTTGGCCAGGCGGCCAGCTCTAGAAAGAGTCTTTACAGATGGCATACAAGTTTGTTATTAAGGCACATGAAAGTTCACATTCCAGAACGCATTTCTGCCCAAATTAACGCATTTCGATAAAAGTTCTTCTACTTCAAAATAAGAATAAGTCAAGCATCCGAACAGTGCATTGTGCACCCACCATTTGAACGGAAAGGGACATCTATAACAAACACCCTAAGTGTAATGACATAATGACATTCTGCCTACAAAGTGGGGTGTAGTGGCACCAAAACTTTTAATAAAGACAGAAATAACACATATCCAATTATTTCTCATTTGTGTCCATATGTGTTTCATACAGCTGAATCTCTCACTGGAGAAAGCATCTGAGCGAGGCAAACAACACCCCTCTGTCTTAGTATGTGTAGCCCATGTATCTGATGCTGTCTGGCCAAAAGTAATATGACATGTCATGCTCTTTTTGGCCAGACAGCATCAGATACATGGGCTACACATACTAAGACCGAAGGGTGTTGTTTGCCTAGCTCGGATGCTTTCTTCAGTGAGATTGCGTCTTGGTCAAAATGATCAATATATTCAGAGACGACCTTTCAGATCTCAGAGTTTCTTGGGAGGCCACTGGTGGCCAATCAGATTTCAGGGTGGGGGGTGGACACGCCACTGCCTACAAGTAAACAAACCCTTACTGGCTTGTACAGTGTGTGTAGTTTGACCTTTGTTGCTGCAAACACCAAACATTACTGAGAGACTAGGGCAAAAAAGTACAGATAAAAGATGGTAATATCTTAACATGGAAATTCATGACTAATTCATTTTATCAAGAAGGAAAGGCAACGGTCTTACCCTATTGCTTACATCAGCAATGAATACACCTCCAAAAGAGAGAGCAAGGAAGCAAAATATAATGTAATCTAATTTGAAAGCAGGCGCTAACCACGTTTCCATCTACAGTTTTTATGCGAGTAAAATCATACCATATATAAAAAAATCACAACAGCTGTGATGAAAACAGTATGTTTCGGTACAATTTTATAAAAGTCGACAGATCATTTGCTCGTTCGACATGGTGGGATTTTTTTGTGTCTGTAAAATGAATTATGCGAGAAATTGCAGTGGAAACGCCTTTATGCACAAATATTGATGTAACAACCATATCTAAGTAAACTTAGAGTCACGCGATGACATGGTGTGTAGTCCTCCCACTACGACTCAGGAAACCATGCAGTTTATTAGGCTACAGATTAAATAAATTATGATGAACTGCACAGCCTGCCCGCACTGTATCTGCAAGCTGTTGGCTAGAGCGCACGTGCCAAGATCAGAGTAGGCACATTTGCTATTTAACGGAAGGTTTTTGTGTCAAAACTATTGTTAGAATTTAAAATGCGATGGAAACACATTGAACTTCAGATTTGTATTCGGTACATAAAAACTTAAGCAGAAAAGTACATTTTGTGTGCACTACATCATCACGCTCTGCAGAAAGTCCTTTAGGTGGAAACACACCACTGGTGGGAAAATGTGCATATTTTCTTTTATAATATTCACATGAAAATCTGTCTCCAATTGGATGGAAACCTAGCTACTGACATGCATCAGAAATGACAGATTTTGGGGAGAGTATTTCTAAGTTTCTGTTTGTTTGTTCAATGCACATACAGAATAATATAGTAGGAAACTATAGCATAACTCTCCACTTTATCTCAATATATCCCATTACCAGGGAAACTTTACAGTGAAGCACAATATTGTTTATCTCTTTAAACACATTCGGTGCTATGAGCAAAAAAGTAAGCATGGAATAGCTTATGTTCATAGCCTCTATCTATTTCATCATCTTCACTTGCAAGTTGGGACAAGTTTGAATATTGCTAAGACGTGTTATCTCTACACTATATATATTATATATCTCCTCTTAGATACCTGAAGTGTACCTTTACAGGTGAGCAAACAAAGTGCACACTCACACAGTAAACATGGATTGCACCAGGCATCTACAGTATAAACAACATACGACAGAAGTGTTATAGGAGAATCTAAAGTAGCATTGAAGGATTTATTAAGGATTCCTAAAAAAAACATAGCTAGGTTATTCTACATTAAGTGAAAGGGTTTAAAAATGCTAGAAGTCTCCACTCTGCTATAGCCTATTGTAAATTACTAAATGGGTGTCAAAGTTATGACAGTTAATTCGAGCATGAAATAAGTAGGATATTTGTTCCCTGAGAGAAGATTGCCGTTGAAAGATTGCTGACTTGGCCTTTACTCACATTAGAACGCTAAAAGAAAAACCGAATCTGTGTTTCACAGATAATCGTACTTCGTGTTCTCTCCCTGTGTCAGTTGTGGTGTTCAAGGAAGCAGGAAAATGCCCGCCATATTGCCACAGCATCATAATTCAAAATGATGAATTTTGGAATTGAGAGTGAAAACTCTTCACGGATATGTAGATACATGTCTACACACATGCACACACCAGCACATGAACACACACACAACAAAGATTCACTACCAATCATCATTTGAGTGGAAGACTTTACCAACATGATAAATCTTCATATCGACAGGGATGTACAGTATATCTGTGTCTCATTAGTACCCTTGGTTGGAGAGCATTAAATCAACACCAAATTGTGTGCGTGCACACACACACACACACACACACACACACACACACACACACACACCACACACACACAGCATACAATCTACAGTATATAATCTGTTCCATCAATGGGATTCCCATTATCCTGCTCTGGGTAAAACGTTTAGCTTTTGTCTATCCCAGATGAATAATGCAACCTGCAACATGATTTATGCAACGTGATTTATGCCAAACTCCCTGCGCCATTTAAATCCTTTGTCAACAGTTGGCCTTTTCCCCCCAGCATGCTCTCTCCCTTGCTCTGAGATTATACATGCAAGTCACTGCCACATTATATGCATAGTATAGAAGCAGGTCTCAATCTCCTGGAGGTTTATAGCTAATCCATCATACTTTATCCTCTTTTTTTTCTTACTTGTGTTGCTCTGTATTGAACCCACAGTGCAAAATGTGCAAATTATTCACAACCCAATTATCCCTAATCCTTACATTAACACCTTGCCTGAGGAAGTTTATTCTGGGAAGTTTTCAAGGTCCCTGTTCCATCACTGTGCCTACTCTCTGTAAGTATGATGCATAAGAGTCTAATTCCAAAATGCTTTATATCCATTTTCAGAATTGTTGATAAATGAGCTTTCATTGTTTAAAGAAATTATGAAAGCGGTTGGTGTATTCTTTCACTTTCTAATCATGGCATGGGTTTGTTCAATGACGGGCATGTACAGTATTTGTTTAAAGTCCATCACTTGATAGGTGGGGGTGCGGGTAGTAAAGTGCCTTGCTCAAGGATATGATTTAGGACTTGATACCTACAGCCCTCCGGTTGCCAGCTTACTTCCTGTACATCCCTGTCGATATGAAATGTTCCCATCGGAACAGGGATTCAAACTGGCAACTCTCAGGTTGGTGGCTCACCTCTCTAACTGCTTGGCTACATGCTGCATGATGAGAGCTGGCCAGACAGCTTATCAGAGTTCTGTGACAGCTGAGAACCAAGTGAACGACCAAGACACTTTCTAACCTCACAGAGTCAATATTGTGGATGGAAAGTACATTTATAAAGTAATAGCACAAACGATGTAGCCTAGCCACCAAGGCGGTGTTATTATCCTTTCTGCCATCCTCTCCTCCAAGTCCCAGGGACCTCTTCTCTCTCACAGATCATTATGATGGATTGGTACAGTAGCTCTATAACAATGTGCTTTGGAAATTAATGGTAATCGATTTTAAGAGACAGTACTTTACCCTCAATGGTGACATTATAGGCCTATCACATTGATCAGAAATTTTTTTGTCTTTCTATTTTAGTCAAATGCCAAACAAGGGGGAGGGCAGTTCTGAGGCAAAACTATTATTGTGAATGCATGCTTTCTACAAATAAAGTTCCCAGCAAACTGAATTATTCATTTATGTTTTCACAAATTCCAGTATGTCGGACGAACTCCAACTTCCCATTGTTTAGAAAACACTGTTTGCAGTTTGCATTGCATAACTTCCCATTGGGAAAAGGGTATAGAGACGACTGAATACATCACTGATATTATATGGACAGTGCATTGGGAAAATATTCAGACCCCTTGACTTTTTCCACATTTTGTTACGTTACAGCCTTATTCTAAAATTGATTAAATCGTTTTCTCCCCCTAATCAATCTATACACAATACCCCATAATGACAAAGAAAATTATTTTTGCTAATTTTTTAAAATAAAATAAAAACTCTAATATCAAGTATTCAGACCCTTTACTCAGTACTTTGTTGAATCACCTATATTTGGGGAGTTTCTCCCATTCTTCTCTGCAGATCCTCTCAAGCTCTGTCAGGTTGGTACCATCCTGGTGCCAGAGGAGGAAACCTGGCACCATCCCTACGGTGAAGCATGGTGGTGGCAGCATCATGCTGTGGGAGCTTGGCATTCATGCCAAAGAGTTCAATCTTGGTTTCATCAGACGAGAGAATGTTGTTTCTGGTCTGTGCCTTTTTTTTAAGCGGGCTGTCATGTGCCTTTTTCCTGAGGAGTGGCTTCCGTCTTGCCACTCTACCATAAAGACCTGATTGGTGGAGTACTGCAGAGAGTGTTGTCCTTCTGGAATGTTCTCCCATCTCCACAGAAGAACTCTGGAGCTGTGTCAGAGTGGCCATCGGTGTCACGTCCTGACCAGTATAGGAGTTATTTGTATTTGTAGGTTGGTCAGGACGTGGCAGAGGGTATTTGTTTCATGTGGTTCGGGGGTTATGTGTATTGTGTAGGGGTGTTTGATTTATTATTTCCGGGTTTTGGTTTATGTTCCATGTTTTGTATTTCTAGGTTCATTCTAGTTCTTTGTATTTCTATTTCTAGGTAATTGGGTGTTGGACTCTCAATTGGAGGCAGGTGTTTTCTGTTGCCTCTGATTGAGAGTCCTATATATAGGTATGTGTTTTGTTTGTAGTTTGTGGGTAGTTGTATTTCACACTGCTGTGAGTATAAGCCTGTGAAACTGTCGGTCTGTCGTTCTTTGTTTTCTTGTTGTTCTGTGTTCACATTTATTTAATAAAATATAATGATGAACATGCAACCCGCTGCGCCTTGGTCCTCTCTACCCAACGACAGCCGTTACAATCGGGTTCTTGGTCACTTCCCTGACCAAGGCCCTTCTCTCCCGATTGCTAGGAAGAGTCTTGCTGGTTCCAAACTCCTTCCATTTAAGAATGATGTTTTGATACCCTTGCCCAGATCTGTGCCTCGACACAATCCTGTCTCGCAGCTCTACGGACAATTCCTTCGACCTCATGGCTTGGTATTTGCTCTGACATGCACTGTCAACTGTGGGACCTTATATAGACAGGTGTGTGCCTTTCCAAATCATGTCCAATCAATTGAATTTACTACAGGTGGACTCCAATCAAGTTGTAGAAACATCTCAAGGATGATCAATGGAAACAGGAAGCACCTGCGCTCAATTTCGAGTCTCATAGCAAAGGGTCTAAATACTTATGTAAATAAGGTATTTATTTATTTTATTTTTAATACAATTTGCTAAAATGTCTAAATAACGGTTTTCACTTCGTCATTATGGAGTATTGTGTGTAGACTGATGAGGATTAAAAAAACAAACAATTTTAGAATAAGGCTGTAACGTAAGAAAAAGTAGACAAAGTCAAGGGGTGTAACGCCCTGGCCATAGAGAGGGGTTTTTGTTCTTTATTTTGGTTAGGTCAGGGTGTTACATTGGGTGGGTGTTCAATGTTTATTTTTCTATGTTTTTGTATTTCTTTGTTTTGGGCCGTGTGTGGCTCCCAATCAGGCACAGCTGTAGTGCGTTGTTGCTGATTGGGAGTCACACATAAGGAGCCTGTTTTTCCTTTGGGTTTTGTTGGGGGATTGTTTTCTGTCTCGTTCGTGTTTGCACCTGACAGTACTATTTGGCTGTCGGTTTTCTTGTTTTTTGTTAAGTGTTCTTTCGTCGTTAATAAATTCCTGAAGATGAACACTAACTCCGCTGCACCTTGGTCTACTTCCACAGACAGCCGTTACAAGGGGTCTAAATACTTTCCAAAGGCACTGTATATCAGTGGATAATATACTGATGGACTTCTGCAGAAAATCTATACATTTTTTGGGGTGTATATTAAAGGATTACATGAGAAGAAGCATGCCTCTCCCAGCACGCATTCACTTTGATATGACCACACTATTATTACTTTACAGGAGACCTCCTCTGTCATCTCTCCTCAGCCACATTCCTCCTCTCCTACATATTTCAGATTAGGCAGGGGACTGCATCTTTGGAGATGTGGAGGAGGGAGGGAGGGAGAATGCCACTGAGTGTGTATCCTCCTCTGTGTCACTCTGTATTACCTGTGCAACCGTCATCCAGGTCGTGTGCTGTTGTGCTGTGCTGTGGATGTTCATTCTGCACCAAACAACTACACACACCCACAGGCCTACCTTTGTTTGAACTTATTCACTGGCTCACAAACAACAATAAATGGTAGAGGAAGACTATATACTGTATCTGTAAGGTCCCTCAGTCGAGCAGTGAATTTTAAGTATAGATAAAAACCACAAAGACCAGGGAGGGTTTTCCAATGGTTCGCAAAGAAGGGCACCTATTGGTAGATGGCTAAAAAATTGAAAATCCCTTTGAGCATGGTGCAGTTATTAATTACACTTTGGATGGTGTATCAATACACCCAGTCACTACAAAGTTACAGGCGCCCTTCTTAAGTTAGTTGGCAGAGAGGAAAGAAACCGCTCAAGGATTTCACCAATGGTGATTTTTAAACACTTACAGAGTTTAATGGCTGTGATAGGAGAAAATGGAGGATGGATCAACAGCATTGTAGTTACTCCATAATACTAAGATAAATTACAGAGTGAAAAGAAGAAAGCCTGTACAGAATAAACATGCTCCAAAACATGCATCCTGTTTGCAATAAGGCAATAAAGTTATACTACAAAAAAAATTGGCAAACAAATGTACTTTTTGTCCTGAATACAAAGCTTATGTTTGGGGCAAATCCACCCCATGGATGTGACTGAGTACCACTCTTCATATTTTCAAGCAGGCAAGAACTAGGCAGTTTTTAGGATTTAAAAAAACGGAATAGAGCTAAGCACAGGCAAAATCCGAAAGAAAGAATTGGTTCAGTCTGCTTTCCAACAGACACTGGGAGACAAATTCACCTTTCAGCAGGACAATAACCTAAAACACAAGGCAAAATATACACTGGAGTTGCTTACCAAGATAGCACTGAATGTTCCTGAGTGGCCTAGTTACAGTTTTGACTTAAATCAATTTTAATCCCACTTTGTAACACAACAACATGTGGAAAAGGGGTGTGAATACTTTCTGAAGGCACTGTACTGCACTGGTATTTTTCAATGGTTCTACAGAATTGGCACTGGCTGACATGCAATTATCAAAAGGTAGTAAAAAGGAACTATATAAAGTATTGTAGCAAACGGCTCGGCAGGGAAGTGAACCCGGGTCACAGGTGTGAAAGGCAAACACCTTTCGCTTCACGCCAATAGGGGTATCCCATTTGGAGGCAATTGTAACGTAGCTCATCAAATTAAATATTATTTGTCACATACTTCATAAACAACAGGTAACAGTGAAATAGTTACTTATGGGCCCTTCCCAACAATGCAGAGAGAAAGAAAATAGAGAAATAATAGAAAAGTAATAACGTAATAATAAAAGTAATAATAAATGCACAATGCGTAACGATAACTTGGCTATATACACAGGGTACCAGTACCAAGTCAATGTGCAGGGGTACGAGGTAATTGCGGAAGATATGTATATATAACTAGGAATAAAGTGACTAGGCAACAAGATGGATAGTAAACAGTCGCAGCAGCGTATGTGATGAGTCAAAATATTTAGTGCAAAAAGTGCCAATTGTCTGGGTACCTATTTAACTAACAATTTAGCAGTCTTATGGTTTGGGGTTAGAAGCTGTTCAGTGTCCTGTTGGTTCCAGACTTGGTGCATCGGTACTGCTTGCCGTTCGGGAACAGAGAGAACAGTCTATAACTTGGGTGGCTGGAGTCTTTCCCATTTGTAGGGTCTTCCTCTGACACTGCCTGGTATAGAGGTCCTGGATGTTAGGCACCACACTGCCAGGTCTCTGACCTCCTCCCTATAGGCTGTCTCAACGTCGTTGGTGATCAGGCCAACCACCGTTGTGTCGTCAGCAAACTTAATGATGGTGTTGGAGTCGTGCGCGGCCACGCAGTCGTGGGTGAACAAGGAGTAAAGGAGGGGACTAAAAACGCACCCCTGAACAGCCCCTGTGTTGAGGGTCAGCATGGCGGATGTGCTGTTGCCTACCCTCACCACCTGGGGACGGCCCGTCAGAAAGTACAGGATCCAGTTGCAAAGGGAGGTGTTCAGTCCCAGGGTCCTAAGCTTAGTGATGAGCTTGGAGGGCACTATGGTGTCCTAATAAATCAAATAAAATCCCTTTGCTGTAGTCAATAAACAGTATTCTCACATAGGTGTTCCTCTTGTCCAGAAAGGAAGAAGGTAGTGTGGAGAGCAATAGAGATTGCGTCATCTGTGGATCTGTTAGGGTGGTATGCGAATTGGAGTGGGTCCAGGGTGTCTGAGATGATAGTGTTGATGTGAGCCATGACCAGCCGTTCAAAGCACTTCATGGCAACAGATGTGAGTGCTAGAGGGCGATAGTCATTTAGACAGGTTAACTTGCTGTTCTTTGGCAGAGGGACTATGGAGGTCTGCTTGAAACATGTAGGTATTACTGACTGGGTCAGGGAGAGGTTGAAATTGTCAGTGAAGACACTTGCCAGCTGGTCAGTGCATGCTTTGAGTATGTGTCCTGGTAATCCATCTGGCCCTGCGCCCTTGTGAATGTTAACCTGTTTAAAGGTCTTACTCACATTGGCTATACAGACCTTGATCACACAGTCGTCCGGAACAGCTAGTGCTCTCATGCATGGGTCAGTGTTGCTTGTCGTGAAGCGAGCATAGAAGACATTTAGCTTGTCTGGTAGGCTCGCATCACTGGGCAACTTGCGGCTGGGTTTCCCTTTGTAATCCGTAATAGTTTGCAAGCCCTGCCACATCTGACGAGCGTCAGAGCCAGCGTAGTATGATTCAATTTTTGTCCTGTAGTGACGCTTTGCCTGTTTGATGGCTCATTGGAGGTCATAGCGGGATTTCTTGTAAGTGTCTGGATTGTAAAGCGGTAGCTCTAGCCTTTAGCTCAGTATGGATTTTGCCTGTAATCTATGGATTCTGGTTGGGATATGTACGTATGGTCACTGTGGGGACGACATTCTCGATGCACTTATTAATGAAGCTGGTGACTGATGTGGTAAACTCCTCAATGCCATTGGATGAATCCCAGAACATATTCCAGCCTGTGCTAGCGAAACAGTCCTGTAACTTAGCATCCGCTTCATCGGACCACTTCACTGGTACTTCCTGTTTGAGTTTTAGCTTGTAAGCAGGAATCAGGACGATAGAGCTATGGTCAGATTTACCAAATGGAGGGCGAGGAAGAGCTTTGTATGCATTTCTGCGTGTGGAGTAAAGGTGATCTAGTTTTGTCTCCTCTAGTTGCACAGGTGACAAAGTGGTAGAAATTAGGTAAAATGTATTTCAGTTTCCCTGCATTAAAATCACAAGCCACTAGGAGCGCTGCCTTTGGATGAGCATTTTGTTGTTTGCTTTTGGCCCAATAAAGATTGTTGTATGCAGTCTTATTGCCAGCATTGGTTTGTGGTGGTAAATAGACAGCTACAAAAAAATATAGATTAAAACTCTCTTAAAATAGTATGGTCTACAGTTTATCATGAGGTATTCTAACTCAGGTGAGCAGAACCTCGAGACTTCCTTAATATTAGAGATCGCACACCAGCTGTTGTTAACAAAGAGACACACACCTCCCACCTGGAGCATACCTGAGGCTGCCGTTCTGTCCTGCTGATGCATAGGAAAACCAGCTAGATGTATATTATCCATGTCCTTGTTCAGCCATGACTCCGAAAAACATAGGATAATACAGTTCTTCAAGTCCCTCGAACAGAGCTCGTCCAGTTTGTTCTGCAGTGATTGTACGTTCACCAATAGAATGGGGGTAGAGGCGGATTATTTATTTGCTGACATAGTTTGAACAGGATGCCAGCACGTCAGACTCTCTTACGCCGTCTCTTCCTTTGAAAGGGAAGGCACGTCCCCGTGCTTTGACTACTCAGCCCCCTCACACATCCCAC